>NC_141697.1:492320597-492931686 GCF_964263255.1 Lissotriton vulgaris | reverse complement strand
GGCTAAACCTTGTACCTTATAAGTGTTTAGCCATGCAACAGTTGATGTTGTTGCACCAAGGATATTGTGCTGGATAACTAAACACATGCCGATGCTTGTTTAGCGATGTTATGCAGCATGGATAAAGAGGCACCCCCCCATTAAAATAAAGATGCTAATATGCAGTCGCAGCAGCTGTGTAATTTTGTCGGTAAAAGCACAATACATAAACGCCCCTACAGCGTGCGTGTGAAGTTATCTTTTTTTTTAACTGATCCAAGTTGTACTCGTATATAAAGAAAAATAAAGCAGTGGCAAAGCTTTTATTTTAAGACGGGTGGAGGGAAATAACGAAAGCTGGGCTCAGAAGTAACACGGAAAGTACTGGTGCGGGAAAGATCATAGAGGATGGCGGCTGGACAAGCAGGGCGAGAGAGAGCAACGTGGAGCACGTGAGAACAGAAGCACACAGGAGAAAGAGAGCAACATGGAACGGGTAGAAGCACACAGGGAAAAAAGCAATGCGTGGGAGGTGAAGCACACAAGGGCAAGCACAACACTGAGGGAGTGGCAAGAACGAAAGCTGGGCTCAGAAGTAACACGGAAAGTACTGGTGCGGGAAAGATCATAGAGGATGGCGGCTGGACAAGCAGGGCGAGAGAGAGCAACGTGGAGCACGTGAGAACAGAAGCACACAGGAGAAAGAGAGCAACGCGGAACGGGTAGAAGCACACAGGGAAAAAAGCAATCCGTGGTAGGTGAAGCACACAAGGGCAAGCACAACACTGAGGGAGTGGCGTAGCAACATGGAGCGCGGTGGAGTGGCGATGGATAAAGAGGCAACCCCCCCCACCCCCCATTAAAAAAAAAACAAGAGCGGCCAGGAAACTGAAAGTACGGCCGGCTAGCCATGAATAATTAGGGGAGGAGAAGCCGCAGAGCGCACGCTGGGAGAAGCCCTTTGATGTGGTGGCGGCCATGAAAAAATGCAATTAGGAGGGAGGGAGGGAGGCTGATGCGTGTGCTTCTTTGGTCACGTGATTCACGTGAACTCGAAGAAAACCGCACAGAAAAAAGCCTTCGTTTGACGAGTATTTTGAGCACTAGAATTCTCTCCATTTTCCATACCTGCGGAATGGAAAAGGCGAGACCTAAAAACAGGGGTAGGGTATTTTACAAAGCTCACTTCAGCTTCCTTGTGGGTCTCTCTCTCCTTGTAGGTAAAAGAAGTATATTTCGAGCAGCAGAAAACAAATAGGCCTGATGCAATGGCCTAATGTCTGCAGCTCAGTGCAGATATGGTCAGGACTGCTAACTGGCGCCAAAATGTGGGACTGACTCCATTCAGTTGTCTTTTTACCCAACACATTTTGATATTCTGAGATTTGCAGCCTCACTTTACAATATGCAACTGATACATTGTTTGGAAAAGTGTTGTTGGCCAGATGGTGGTCTGACTGAAGAGGTCAACTGTGACAGTATTTGTGAGTATGTGTAAAATAGATAGGCTACCTTATTCCAATTAGACAACTTCTGTCCATATGATGAACTAATCTTAGAGGCATCCGGTTCTACTTTTGACTTGTGAACTCCTGGTTTAAAGTGCAAGTGGTCTTGGGTACCCAACCAACGTATGAGAAAGTCAAAGGCATCCATTTGTTGTGATTTTGAATGTACAGTAAGTTTAAAATGTCTCTTCCTCTGCTTTGTTGTTTTTCCTCCCATGAGACTAGCATCATGTTTTCCCATTATTGGGCCATGTTCATACCCTGCAGCACCTTGCTTCCTCCAAGTCCTAAGCTGACTAACTCCACATCAAGGTCTGGTCTCTTAATGTCTCTATTAACCTGCAGGAGCAGTAGTTGAGCCCACAGCAGACCAGCCCCTTCTCCCCCGATAAATGATGCACAGCTCACTTATTTTATCCCTCCAATCAAAGTGTCCATCTCTGGCATCCAACTAAAAGGAAGGATAAAAGTGTCTGTCTGTGGTGTGTTCACTGTGGCACATGATAAAAGCGGGGGCTAGAACAAGAGTTTGGTTCCCTTCCATCTGTTCTTATTCTCGAGCCTCTACCCACTCAACCTTGGGTGAACTCCATAGACTGCTGTTTTGGTGGGTGCTTCTATGTTGCACACTGATAGACTCCTTTGTAGTTTAAAAATCCCTCCAATGGATTTCTCCTTTGTTTCTCCTGAGAGAACACCAGACATCACTCTTTTGATGTTTCTACAGCACCTCCAATTAGTTGCTCCTCTGTTTCTCCCTGATGCTTCTAGAGAGATTTCATATAATATGTTGAAATCTACAATCCCTGAATAAAGGCCCATGCCTGATTTCTTTGTAACCGTTGAGGTGCGACGCATCTAGTCATCTATAATAAAGTAGCAACATAGCTGCTCAACTATAATGTTACTACAGTTGAGTTCAGACATCAGAATGCCTGCTGCCAACAAATGAAAATGGGAGCGGACTATTCCTTTGGATATGTATTTCTAAAAAGAAAAGGTGAACAGCAATACAGAGATATTCATGCCAACGCATTTATTTATTTTCCCACACTGTAGGTCATTGCAAATAAGTTAGATTCTCTACAAGTCTCTACATAATCTGACCCACAGCCTTTTTAACCTCACTTGCATTGAAGTGATTGTATTATATTTTTGAAAAAATGAGTATGCGCATTTGGTATCACACTACAGATTCTGCTTTATACTTATCTGTAATGAACATGAAGGAGCAAGGCACCAAGCCCAAATAATATTTTGTGCTGCGTTTGTGTCACAAAAGTGACGAGAACCTGTGCACATCTTTTTTTGTAAATGTACTTTCCAGTGCAAAAGTTGAGTTTCCTCAAAGAAACTTAAAGAACCCCTTAGCTTTGCATTACTCTGCAAAGTGGGGTGTTGCATGGGTTGCAGGCATTAACAAGCATTTACAATGCAATGGTTTTGCCTTTGTTAAAGTTAGAGCTATTGGCATTGCTCTTGACATTATTTTTATTTATGTTTTTTTTAACATAAATAAATGGCATTGTCATTTACAATGCCACTAGCTTTCTCTCGCAAATGACACACACAAACACACACCCCCACACAGAGCCCCCCACACACAGCTACACAGAGCCCCCCACACACACAGCCACACAGAGCCCCCCACACACACAGCCACACAAAGCTTCCTACACACACAGCCACACAGAGCCCTCCACACACGCCCACACAGCACAAGCAGGCAACAGGGGCACACGGAGGCACAAGCAGGCAACAGGGGCACACAGAGGCACAAGCAGGCAACAGGGGCATACTGAGGCACAAGCAGGCAACAGGGGCACACGCAACAGGGGCACGAAAACGGAGGCACAAGCAGGCAACAGGGGCACGAAAACGGAGGCACAAGCAGGCAACAGGGGCACGAAAACGGAGGCACAAGCAGGCAACAGGGGCACGAAAACGGAGGCACAAGCAGGCAACAGGGGCACCCAGAGGCACAAGCAGGCAACAGGGGCACACAGAGGCACAAGCAGGCAACAGGGGCACAAGCAGGCAACAGGGGCACGAAAACAGGCACAATCAGGCAACAGGGGCACGAAAACTGAGGCACAAGCAGGCAACAGGGGCACACGGAGGCACAAGCAGGCAACAGGGGCACACGGAGGCACAAGCAGGCAACAGGGGCACACAGAGGCACAAGCAGGCAACAGGGGCACACACATCAGGGGCACGAAAACGGAGGCACAAGCAGGCAACAGGGGCACGAAAACGGAGGCACAAGCAGGCAACAGGGGCACCCAGAGGCACAAGCAGGCAATAGGGGCACACAGAGGCACAAGCAGGCAATAGGGGCACACAGAGGCACAAGCAGGCAACAGGGGCACAAGCAGGCAACAGGGGCACGAAAACAGGCACAATCAGGCAACAGGGGCACGAAAACTGAGGCACAAGCAGGCAACAGGGGCACACAGGGGCACAAGCAGGCAACAGGGGCACACAGAGGCACAAGCAGGCAACAGGGGCACACAGAGGCACAAGCAGGCAACAGGGGCACACGGAGGCACAAGCAGGCAACAGGGGCACGAAAACGGAGGCACAAGCAGGCAACAGGGGCACGAAAACTGAGGCACCAGCAGGCAACAGGGGCACACGGAGGCACCAGCAGGCAACAGGGGCACACGGAGGCACAAGCAGGCAACAGGGGCACACGGAGGCACAAGCAGGCAACAGGGGCACACGGAGGCACAAGCAGGCAACAGGGGCACACGGAGGCACAAGCAGGCAACAGGGGCACACGGAGGCACAAGCAGGCAACAGGGGCACACGGAGGCACAAGCGGGTTGGGGTTGGAATCTTCACAAGAGGCTCCCAGAGAATATTCAGAGGTTGACAGTTCTAGTTAAAAAAAAGCCCTCTTCTCATAAAATCATATCCTATGACCCATTAACTGACATCTCTCTTTTTAAGTAACTTCTAAATATCAAAGTGTTTAGAAGATGTTACTGGAATTAAAATCAAAATCAAAGAGGAAGGCTTGTCTCCACAGATATACAACATTAAAACATAGGGGACAAGTCATCAAGAAAACAGACTACTGAATGTCCCTGGTGTAATTTATGAACATACTAAAAGATGTCCAACCTGAGCAAGGCAGGATGACAGAAGCCTGGGTTACTTCTGATCACAAAGTTGACCAGCACATCCATTTCCAGTAAGGGTGGCTTTGAAATTGCTCTACAATGCTTACAAATGTTTCTGAAAAAACAGTGACACCCGTTAGGTCCGCGAGAGCCAGATCGCCGGAGCTGCGCCTCGGGGGTACCACACGGCCCGACAAAGCTAGGCCTGAAGATCTGACCCAGGAGCCCGGCAGTGCAGCTGAATCTCCTTCACTCGCTCTGTCGCCCCCAAAGTAGGGTTCGCACCCCTCACTGACAGCGTCCAGCGCCGTGTCCGTCAAGCTCCAGACCCGGTGACCACCCCCTCCCCCAGCCCCGTTCCTTCCTTACCTTCAGCCGTCATCGGATGACCCGCTTCCGATGTGTTGGCAAAACCAAACTCCAAGCTGGCCACCCCTCACTGACAGCGTCCAGCGCCGTGTCCGTCAAGCTCCAGACCCGGTGACCACCCCCTCCCCCAGCCCCGTTCCTTCCTTACCTTCAGCCGTCATCGGATGACCCGCTTCCGATGTGTTGGCAAAACCAAACTCCAAGCTGGCGAGTGAGTGTTTACAGGTGGCTGCAGAATGTGCGGAGCCGGGGCATAACGTGGACACAATAATCTACCGCCACAACCTGTCTCCACATTCAAACACTCCGAGCAGCGGGCGGCGCGCAAATCCCGGCACTGGACTCCCGGGAATGGAGCCAGGACGACGCAGCTGGCTGACCGGGGCCTCCCCGCCCCCTGCTCTTCCCAAACCAAGAGTGCCCCCGCAATGCTGTTCAAGGGCAGCTCCACGGGCATTTGGCAAATCCTCGCACTCTGTGTGGGGCTAGTGCAAGATTTATAGCTATTTGTCTGCTAAAACTTTCTTTTTATTTTCTTGCCAACAACGTGTCTGTCGCTCTTGTAAGTTGAGGTGGGTTTGGTGCGGAAATAGTTTTTTGCAACTTTACACGAGAAATAAATCCCGAATATAGCCTTTCCCTTTACACGTGAAACAGACGGGGTTATTTTAAGGGAACGCATGTACAGCGAGATTTTATCTCCCTTTGGATTCTGTTTAATTATTACATGTCTTTCATTAGCACTGTATGCGGAGGAAATATATTTTTTGGGGGGGGGGGGCGGCGAGATGCTGAATGGCATGCGTGGCCTGCAGAATCGTTTATTTTGTTGAACACGAAAAATGTGCCTCCTCTGTCTCTTAAATTAAATATGTATCATCTACTTCAGAGCTTCGTTGGGGCCATGCCCCAGAGTGTTGCTACGTGACCTGCACAGGAGAAACGGCACTGCGGGAACAGGGCGGCCCAGGCAGCTGTAGGGGGGCGGGAACGGGAGCCGAGGCAGCGGTAGGGGGCGGGAACAGGGCCGGGGAGACACGGAGAGCGGGAGAGGGGGTGGGAACCGGCAAACATTTCGCTCACCTTCCGCACCCGACGCTTGAGCAGTGCCTCCGCTGCAAACACTCGCTCCCCAACAGCCGAGAGCTCCATGTCCGTCCCGTTCCCTACAGTGCCGGCAATGCCGGACCAGACACGGGGGCGTTCCCGGCGTCGCGTGACGTCGGCAAAAGCCAAAGAATGCCGGGAACGCCCCCGTGTCTGGTCCGGCATTGACGGACAGGCCCCTCGTCCAATGGCAAGGCTCCGTTTACGGAGCCAGCCAATCAATGACGAGGGCCGAACCAAAGCCACACTACTGTTCTCATCAGGTTTTCGCCTGCGCGAAAAAGCTGCGCAGAAAGCGCAGCTTTCGCCAGGCAAAACCTAAAAGGAGAAATACTTTTATTTCTTTTAACTGTTCCCACATCTCATGTGTGCTGCTCTGCAAAGGTGACATTGCATGGGTGTTCTATGCAACTACCCATGTTTTATGATGCAAAACCCTACTTACTAACAATAGTATGTAGGGTTTGTGCCAAAAAATACCACTTGAAACAGGCGTTAAAAATGAGAAATGCTTTTATTTGTCCTAACTGTTCCCACTTTGCATGTGTGCTGCACTGCACAGCATATGTCTTAAGTGGGAAAAGTTTTAAAGTTAGTCTAAGCATAGTATTTTGTACTGGAAAGATGCCCTTCCAGTGCAAAATATATGCATGACTCTTGCACAATGGTGCAAATGTGTGTGCATGGCACTCAGCAACCTGATTGCACTTTGGCACTAGGGAGAGAGGAGAAGAGTCCCATACTTCTGTAGATATGGTGGCTTACTCTGCTCTCCTTTTCATGCGATTTAGTGCAGCAGCTTTGGTTGCTGTGCTGCATTGTGTAACACTTTGATTTTCTGGCCCAAGGTTTTAAGATGTTTGTAGGAAGGAGGATGTTGTACCTGTCCTTCGTCTTTGCTCCCCTATGTGGTCTAGGAACTCCTTGGTGACATGGAATATCTTTATAATGTACGGAAGGGGAAACTTTATCCCATTTTATAATACTACTTGGTGATTAAACAATGCCTCTAAAATACGTATGGTCTCCGGTTTTTAGGTCTCGTAGCGAAAACAGCGCGTAAGCGCTGTGTCTCGCTAGAGATCTTTTGTTACTTACTCTGCTTCCCAGGAGACAGTACCTGGCCGCGCGCATCTCGCAAAAGGCGATCGGCGCAGGCCACGCGCGCGCGAACGCGCTCGCCGTGTCTGTCTCCTGGGAAGCGCATACATACACAGGCACACTTCCCCCTGCACGCATGCGCACACACAGACACACACACACACACGAGCGGACATACATACATACACGCACGCACACATACAGAGACCCCCGTCGTGCGCTCACACACACACACACACGCTCCCCCGTCGCGCGCACACACACACACGCTCGCACACACAAGCGCACCGCCCCCCATCCCACTTACCGCCAGTCCGGTATTCTGTAGGCTCCGCCCGAGGGAGAGCCCCGCGTCACCGTGAATTATGTCCGCCTTCCAGCGCGTAGAAGATCCGAGGCTGGGGCCAATGGACTCCGAAAACGAGGCTGGCTTCACAGCACCCCTCCTCGCCCGCTCCGCCGCCGCCGCCTGACGACGCAGACTGCTATTTGAGCGGTGAAACCCCTTGTTTAAGATAAACATCACATAGGTCTCGGGGCTCTTGATACACATAATTAATGCTGCTTTGCAATCTTTAAAAACATGTAGGTTTTGCAATAGACTTAAAAACAATAGGTTAAGTCTATAGTAAAATATGGTAGTGAACGTGCTTTTCGGCACTTGGGAAGAGGGTATGACGCCCTTCATGCACTTACAATACAGGACATGCAAGTAGTGAAATGAAAAAAGTAACATTTAACTACTAGGTTTCGAAGTCAAGCAGGAGATACTGTTAAAAGGCTTCAGACGTCTGAATGTTGTGTTCTGCTATGACACAATTTATACACCATTGCTGATGCTTGGAACAATGACAAATACACTGGGTGCTTAGGTTAAGGCTATGAGAAAGGAATGGCTTTTTAGCGGCAATAAAAATGTACCTTACTTTATCTAACTCACATTACATAGTGCTTCACTATTAAATGCAGCCATATGAAGGGGTCGCGCTAGCTGCCAGAAAGGCAGTTTGGCGAAAACAACTCTAAATCCACCACATAGTAATGCGCTTGCTTAGTGTCAACACATGAATTTATTGGGTGCACGCCTCGTACAACTTAACATGTTTCAGCCATGCGGCTTTGTTCACCTGATCCAAAGTGCTACAATATGTCTCAAATAACAAAAGACATCAACAAAGGACAACTGCTAGTGTTACTGTGGGTGCCATCATAAAGCAGTAAAGTTGCTAATGAACAACATGTTCTCAGTGCCTTATGCATATATTCAATGCTTCATTCATGCAAAAGCAAGCATAATGTGACCTTTGCATCATCAATGCAACATGGACATGATGAAATATAAATAAAAAAACACTATATTAGCAGGTTTTCAGCACATGCAAAATTATTTTGCATAACAGAAGCTCGAAGGGGACGCTGGTATAATAAACCCCAATTGGGCTAACAACACGTATTCCTTTAATTGACCTTTTCTTCCCCCCTCCACATCTTATCCACGTGTAACAATAGTGCCTGGGATGTTGGTATCCAACATAAATAAAACCCACTGCAAATCAGAACTTATCAAGGCTGATGTGATCGTTGCGTTTGTATTTTATTTTTTTTAAACACATTTTATTGCAAACATTTGCTTTAAAAGTGAAAGTATACATTACATTGCGGCGGGCACAGGAGCGCGGTGGGGTAGGCTCCCGTCTGCTTCCTGTATTTGTCCGGGCAGCCCCTGTCCCCACAAAGGTTTCCTGGCTTCCTGTTGAAGCCGGGCTGCGGCGGTGAGTTTGCTTGTTGTTTGTTTCTTGTCTCTTATGGAAACTAATTGCAACCCTATTATTGCCTTGGGCTTCCTATGAAGAGTAACCGAAACAAGCAAGACACTACAGTGAATCAGACGGGACGAACGACATCCTACGCTTCTTCTCTTTACGTTAAGAATAAGAATCAATCGACCCCTCAAACTTTTTTCTCGCAGTATGGAGACTGTTCTTGCAGCGGGCTTCTAGCGGTAGTCTGTGCCGGTTTTGGGCTGCTTTTGAAAGTGGATTGTGCTTGTTTTGTTCTGCCAGCTCAGGCCCCAGTGCGCACAGGTGTCTCCTCTCCGAAGAGAGACGAACAGTGGCTCTTCATTCCGAGCCCGCACACGCCCCCTCCGGACCCTGTCCCCTGTGCAGTGTTGATCCCCGGACGTCCACAAATAGAAAAGGCATTCTTCTCTGTCTCTCTTCCCCCTGTTCTCTGGTTCTGTGGAGGTCAAGCTCTGAGGGTCACGTGCTGGTGACCGGTGGGCAGCGGTGGAGGACAACCCGGCGCCTCGCGCCGCTGCACCAGGGCCCGAGGCGGTATCCCTCCCGCCGGGCCGTGCTGCGATGCCCTCGGACTTCATCTCTCTGCTCAGCTCCGACCTAGACCTCGAGTCTGTACTCGCGAGGTGAGTCGCGCCACAGGTAGCAGGGGTGTTGTGAATGTGGGTAGACATGAGATAAAGGGGTACTTCTGTGCAGGAAGGGTTCTTGGGGACGGTCAAGGTTAGAGGACGGAGAGCACCCCAGGGGCAGGAGGGGTTCTGGTGAGGTGGGAGTGGCAGGCATGTTATGTTTTTGAGGGTAGGGAAGGAGGGGCAGTGTCTCTCCCTCAGTGTAGTGGGTGGTGCCAGGCGCTGAGCACCTTTTGGTGAGAGACCCCCTAAAGATCCTGGGAACCTGTCAAGCACTAAGAATTCTTCTACCTTGCACCTACATTGAGACAGTGTTGCTGTTGTCTCCGATCACATGTCACAACATTGCCCTTTTACAAGTCCAGTCTCTATAACGTATGTCCCGATCTTTACTTGGCCCTGCTGCATGCATGTCGGCTCGCTGGATGGATTCTGCTCTGTTGCTGGTCACCCCTGGTGGACTGCTTGTGGCACCTTGGCGAGGCTTATGTCATACTTTCTTGATTCACGAAATTTAGTTGACTTATCTCGTCTTGCAGATCTGCTGCACATCCTGCTACAGTTGTGGATTATACTATTTGCCTAGCTGGGTCAGAGCGTTCTGTTACACCGTAACTTCCAAATAGTTGCCTTTTCCAGCGTCTGCCCCTGCAATTCTTTAAATAAACGTTACCCTAATTCACACTAAACGCCTCACAGATGGCTTCCCCTCTGAAGCCGAACGCATCATTTATTTTTATGTTGTGGACTTTGCTCGCCCGTCCCTAAAAAGCGAATGTCTAACTTTTTTAGCGCCCTGCAAGAGCTGTACCCCTCTCTGGACTTTATCATATTTTGCCAGGTTTCCCCCTTACACTGGGCAGTAATTATTTGGTCGTTGGCCACTACATTGTTCAGTGGAGTTTTTATGAATCATGTGCTTAGTAAATGCGAAATCGACGGGATTGAATGCACTATGCTTCCTAAGTGTACAGGAACACTTTTTGTTGTTTGTTTTTCTGTCGCTTATATATAGAACTTGGTAGAATGCTACATCTTGTACATTTGCAATTTTTTCTGTTTGTATCTTTTATGTAACGCACGTAATCCTTAGACCTTATGTTTTGCAACTGGTTCTTATGTAAAGCGCTCTGACACCTTCGGGTAAAGTTCGCGCTATATAAAATCGCATTAAATAAATAAATAAAAATAAAAAAGTGATAATAGAGGTAGCAGTAACACAGCATCTCAACCTCCTTCGGGACCACGGATGAAAGGAGGCAGCACACCGAAGCCATGTCAAAGTGCGTATGGGCACTGCAGAAACATGTCTAGTATAAGCAGTAATACTAGTTCACCAACTAACCATTCACAAACAATGGTTATATACCAATTGCTAATAAAAAAAATTAATGCAAAGCATTGTCATTTACAATGCCAATAACTCAAACTTTAATGCTGCGAGACCTATTGCATTGCAAATGCTTGTTTAGTTGGTGAGCGCAGTATACCATAATGGACCCTTCTGATGCACAACAACAGTGGATTCCATCAAAAGTGCATGCAGGTGCTGCTGAGTCTTTTTCACACCCTCTGCAACACTTGCGTGCAGCTACATTTCATGTGACCTGTGCCCACTATGTCATCATATGTATATATTTTTTTATATTCTTTATTTTTGAACAACAGAAGAAATTACTTTCAATTGTTAAAAATTGTACTGATACCTTTGTGTTACACTTTGTCCTGATGGACCTCAGGTTTACCTTTGGGCTGAAACGTCGTCGGTCTGTACTCATGTAATATGGACTGCTGAATAATTTTTTTGATTATGTAATCCAATCTGATTTATTGTCCGATTCAATTAATTGTGTTCTTTTGTTGAATCAATGGTAGCCAATTGCTCGGTATAGGGTATATTATGATTTCTTGTGTTGCTCTCAAAATGTTTTTTTAGTTCACATTCATTTATGACCAATATTCAGTTACTTGTAGTATAACTCTTATAAGAAATTCTCCAGTGGTCATTGTTATCATATTAGAGGTTAATTGTGCTTCATTATTGGTTTCCTTGGGTGTATATATGTTTCTTTGGGTTGTTTAGGTGTTAAGCTTATTTATTTTATTTATTTATAAAGTTTTATATAGCGCAAACATGATCCCAAAGGATATCGGAGCGCTTTACAATTTGAGGGAAAGGACGGTAACAGTTGTAGTACAGGTATGAAAAGGGATAACAACCTAAACAAATCAAATAGGCATATCAAACAAAAGTTTACAATCGAAAGAGGACAACAAAGAACAAGATATAAACTGGTACTTAGCGAACTAGGAGGGGAGCAAATGATTAGTAAATGAAGAATAGCACTAAGCGCAGGGCTTGGGGTGTAAGTCCAATGCATTGGAGCAGAGGATCCAAGACCCTTTTACAGGTAAGAACTTGTTCACAAGGAATCTTTTGTCTTCCAATTTGAATGCAATATTTCCGGTGGGAGAGAGTTCTAGGCCTTCGGCACAGAGCCAGAGAAAGCTTGGTGACATTGTTCTCTTTTTGCAAAAGATCTGTGGTTTCAGGAGGAGAGAGTTAGCACTCCTAGAAGGTCTACCCCTCTGGATAATTTTAGCTTTTGCGCTGGATAACTGGGGGTTTTGAAATGGAGGGCCTTGTGAGACAGGCAGGCAATCTTCAGCTGAATTCTTGCTTTATAGGGTAACCAATTTAGGGATTTTAAGACTGGGCAGATGTGCACATTTCTTTTGGTACCTGTACCCAATCGAGCCGCAGCATTCAGTGAGGCCCTTAGTGGGGCCAAGGTATAGTTGGGGAGTCCACATAGCATAGCACTGCCATAGTCTAGCCTCAGCAATACAAGCGCTTGGACCACTTGCTTGAAGTCAGCTTGTGGGAGGAAAGGTTTGAGATTCCTGAGTATCCTCATCAGATAATTAGATCCCTTGCACACATTGCTGATATTGTTCTTCATGTTCAGATGCTTGTCTAGGGTGATTCCAAGAGATTTGGCAGAGTCAATAATGAGGGGGGTGCAGTTGAATGCAGTGAGGTGGCTCATCCAACGGTCAAACTTGGGGATGAGATTCAGAGGAGAAATGAGAAGGAATTCTGTTTTGGAGGTGTTGAGCAGAAGGTGGTTCTCAATTAACCAGTTTTGAGTATTAGTTATGGTAGTGTTGAGTTATCCGGGGAGGAGATTTTCAGATAGTTGCGTATCATTAGCATACATATGGAAGAGAATGGCCATGGAATTTGAAGCATTAGCTAATGGCTCCAAGAACAAGTTGAAGAGTATGAGAGATAAGGCGGACCCTTGCGGGGATCCCCCATGGATGCTGGTGGTGGCTGGGAGAGAGCGTGGTTCGCCTAAATTCTTTGGGATCTGTGGTGGAGGAAGGACGAGAACCATTGCAACACTGATCCAGAAAGGCCCATCCTGTGCTCCATAATGGATATGAGGTTATCGTGATTAACCGTGTCAAACGCAGAGGAAAGGTCAAGAAGGATAAGGAGGCAAGATTTTTAAAATGTCATCCATAACGTGCGTGAGAGCCGATTCGGTGCTGTGCCCACTCCGAATGCCAGATTGATGTTGTCCAGGAGATGGAAAATCTTGATGTGAGCACAGAGTTGAGATTGGACGCATTTTTCTAGGAGTTTGCTAGAGTGGGGATGTTAGAAATAGGGCGGAAGTTGTTAATGTCAGACCTCGCTGCGGTAGGCTTTTTTAAAATAGGTGTTAACTGAGCAGCTTTTAGGCACTCCGGGATCATGCCTTGTGACAGAGACGCATTGACAATCTTTGTCCAGATGGGAGTGACGACATCTGTGATTTCTTTGAAGATGGAACCTATGAAATTAATATGTGCTGTAATGTATTTATATAGCTTCATTCTTTGTTGGTTGATGCTATTCCAAGTGAACCATAGTTATTTGAATATATGTTTGAGTTATTATGGCAGTGGGTACAGACATACTGTTTTCAGACCATCCTGTAAAAAGAAAAAACACATTTGTGTTGTTCGTTGAAGACCTATTTATTCTGCATTTTTCTTCCCACAGGTATAGAGAAAGTGACCCACCTAACACATTGTGTCTTTTCGCTCGATATGCGAGTGCCACACAGTTGTGATTGTCTGTCTTGTTTATTTGCATTTGAAGTGAGGGGTTGACTGAAATTTAGATCCACAGTCTTTCAAACCTCTACAATGGTTCGCCTTATTGAGACTGAAAAGTGTGTTTCAAAACGTGTTTCTCTTTTGGTTTTTAAGGACAAGAGACATTGTATTGATGATAGATTTAAGACAAAAGAACATTAGTCCAGGTTTGCTTTTTACACGGTCAATAAAAGGTTTCAAAATAAATGCATATGGGAAGAGTTTCTTAATTTCACAGCTTCAAAGAAGGGACTTTTTGTAGAGGGGTTAATGATGTGGACCTGGATCATTGTATACATTTTGGGCTACTGCAAGACTGATTTCATAGGATGAATCCAACGAGAAGAAGACCATTAAGAAGACTATGGGGAAATGCAAGAGTAAAATAGGGACTCAAAGAGAACTGCATGCACACATTTGACCTCGCCTCCGGGAAAGAAAATGGATGCTAGAGAGCATCATTTGAACTTGGCACCAATTGAAATCTGCTTTAAGGATCAGTGAAACAAAAATCAAGGTAAGAAAACACTAGTCCACTCAGACTCTTAAATGATTGCTGATTACATATTTTTTATTTCAATACTTCGGTTTACCAACATAATAATTTTACGATATAGAATACACTTACTCTTAACTTACTCTAATGAGATTCCCACACTTTTTCCCCCCTAACTTTCACCCTTTAGAGTATGTTGGCAATATCGTGTTTCTGGGTCAGGTCAAGTGAGTGACAGCATTTTTCTGCAGTCACAGATGGTCCAGTTATCTTCTCCTGGTCTTCTGCAGTAGCCCAGATGTCTACAAGGTCCAGGACCACAGTCGTGATTTCTTCTGACTCTGCAAGTAAGTGTATGGGACATGCAACTATGTTGTAAGTACATGTTTTACAGTATTAACTTAGAAATCTTTTTGTGTTCATTTTCATAGGTATAAAAAGATCAGCGTCATCAGCCGGAATTGATTCATGTCCAAAGCAATCTCCTATCCTAAACAGGAAAGACTTTGCCAAGTCTCCAGATTTCATTACATCTCTGCGATCAAATGAGTTTACAGTAAGCACACCAAAAATGGTCTGTTCAGAGATTCCAAATGAGAAGAAAATGAAACTAGCCTCTTCAAAGCAATACATCAGCCACCCATCCCTCGTCTCTAAAACCTCTATCTCTTATGACTCTATCAGGACGGAATCAAAAACCTCAAATCCTCCTAGCCTACATTTGTCAATGCCTGAAGTTCAAAATTCTCAGCTAACAAATCGGGACACTAGGACTTCGAGCAGCCCACATGTGATGTTAGATTTGAGCAGAAGCTCTCAGTCTAACACCAATTATGTAAAAGCTCATTGCATGCCATCAACCAGAATATCCACTTTAGAAGACCTTTCCTCTACTTCTGACAGCAGTGTATCCTATTCATCTCTAGACTCATTTGTTCTTGCACAGTCTCCAGTTTCTTCCACTTCAAGATTGGGTTCAAGAGAAAGTAGAAGAAAGAAGCGAAATTCATCTCAACCTTCTCGCACTTCATGTCGTTTTGGTCTGACTGATCTTTTGGAACTGGAGCAAAAGAGAACAGAAGCTCAAAGACATCAGCATGAGCAGTTTATGAGTCAGATGACACACATTGATGAGCGATTAAAGAGTTTACATGGCCTTCACAGCACTATGGCTTCTGGCTTGCAAGGCCTTCACAAAGAGATGATCAATGTTGGTCAAGTTTTAGGTCGAATATTAGAGGTACTTGAAAAGTCTGTTGGTCCACTTCTTTCAGCTAATCAAGCTTCAAGGGAAGTTGAATCTAAAATGCCAGCAATTGACAGATCTGCTGAGAGACCACAAGATACTGAAAGGCTGGCCTCTCCGTTTTTGCCTACTCAAGTAGATTCTTCCCATTGTGCACCCATAGCCGCTTCCCATTGTGCACCCATAGCCGCCTCTGAGGAAACAGCAGCAAGTGGAAGAGTTCAACCAGAGAGCTGATTATCATCTTGCTTGGGCATTACAGTTTTTCTGCTTTGGCAGACTTTTGTGCTCTTTTGCATTAAATATAGATTTGATAAACTGTTGTGGGCGTATTTTTAAATTGAATTCAGTTGCAAAATCTAGTTGTAGTTGATTTGAAAACCTCATTAGTTGCAGGATTCATAGGATTTTTTTTTATTGGTTCCAGGCTAACAGAATGCTGGCACTGAAAGAAGTATGGTACTATTACACAATGTTTCTTAGTCTGGCCTTGATTCTGTGTTGTGGCACAACAGAAGGGCTATGTAGCCATTGGAGGTGCTCCACGTTGTATAGTGGGGTTCAATGTTATACTCTGTTTCCCATTAGTAAGTTGGTGCCTTCAACAGGTTTTACACTGCACACCAGACTAAGGGGTGACATGGCAGTTTGTGGTAGTGGAATTGTAGCCCCAGGTATGCTTACACCCTTTATTTGTTCATCTAAAAGGGAGCAGACCTGTCGGTTTCTCTAAAACTCAAAGGAGATTTGTGTAGATCTGCAGAGATTGGTATTTCTATCATTGCATTTGCTCCATCTAGATGGGGCAGCCTATCTAGGTCCCTTCCCTGAAAATGAACCTGTTGATAGGTTGAGCGGGAAAACATCTGCTCCACTGGCAAACCAGTTTCCCTTCACTGTTCTGTTCCATAAACCCACCTTTTAATTTTCCTATCTTTTGCTGTGTCTAGCTTATCAACTAGAGCCCCAGGCTGTCTAGGCTCATTTGGAAAGTCTGGCGGACGCTTCCTCTGAGAGGAGCAGTATTTTGAATAAAGCTGACCTTGTGATTGGCACTGACTTTGCCCGCAATTTTAATATTTATCCTAGGTTAATTCAGTCAAGAGACTCATCTGTTTGCATAAACCTTTTTTGAAACTTAATGCAAAAAATGCAAATTATGTATTACTGAACTATCATAGGTTATAAAACAATTAAATAAAAAGTGAACAAAGGATAATAACCGGAGATATAGAGATCTCTCAATTGTCGACATACCTATGGCATGTGACCTTCTAATCACAACCGTAATGCACCTGTTTGAACCGCACATTCATGTAACACTGGGGTCTCCTTAGAAGACTGTTGCCCACCTCACCCTTCAGCCAAAGAATTTCACAGGAGTGGGTAATTCAAGCTCCTGGGTGAGATGAATCACACATCACAGCATATAAGGAGGATATAAAAGCTTCCTTTTTTGACAAAAAAAGACAACATAGAGTGGAGAGTGTTTTGAAGAGTTGCCTCTAGACTAGGCTCTGGTGAAATTTCATTTATAAGCCAAACGGGGGTGGATTTTTGTGTCGAGCAGGATTTTACTCTGTTTTGTGCAAAATGTGTCCTTGTGCCAAAAGCACACAAAGACACATTTTCCAATGAAAAGATATTGCAAAAACGCTTACGCCATCATTTAGTGGAATAACACATAATTTCAAGTAATTGTTATGCAATTCATGTAAAGAAATTACGCAAATTCTTTTCAGGCATACTTCACACCAGTAATCTCTATAATCTAATGCTTGAAGCTCTGCATATGTAGACTCTGTAGGATGACTGCATATGAAGGGGTACATATATTTTAGGTAATTTTGTCCACAGGAAAAAGAGAAACCTGTTTGTGTGTCATAATGTGATTGAATAATCTCAATCTGTAATAATGAGACATAAACTATTTAGTGGAGTCAAAGACTTCCAGAACTTAAGTTGATTTTCTGGTTTGAACTGAAAGATATTGTGATACAGGATGAAAAAAATAATCTAAGCCACTGATGTGAAGGAGCCTAGGGCAAGGTTACCGGAGTGCAGCAGGATGACTGTTTTAACTGTGTCTCGGTCAGTGCCAGGCGCTTGTGTTCATGGATGTCAAATAATGCTGAGTACATCCCTATTTTCCTAACACGATATCTAACTTTCTGTAGGAGTTCATACAGAATCAATAGTACATCATACACCAAATAAAGAAGCTATTGCAGCAATGGATAACACTTTCCTAAACCATCCCACTAAACAGTCATGCAGGGTTTTCTAAAATATTAGCAGTATTCAGTCTTTGTGTTAACTGTTATTCTTGGATTAATACAACGCAAATGGCCCGGAAACCTATCATTGAAAGTTTTCAGAGAAAATATGGAAATTTACTTAAGCCTTTATTTGGTATTGGGTATTGCAAGCCTATTTTGAAATTAAGGGACTGATTTAGATCTTGGGGGGGGTCAGGTTACTCTGTCACAACGATGACCGGTAACCCGTCAGCCGAAAATATAAATCCAATTAATTGCTACGTTATTTATATTTCGGTGGACAGGATGTCGGTCTCCTTTGTGATGGAGTAACCTGTCCACCAAGATCTAAATCAGGCCATAAGTGGCTAATGCAGTGCTAATATGGTAATTAAAGTTATATGAAAAATGTAATCTAGTTGGGTAATTTCATGTGTTTTGAATATTTCTTATAAAGTTTATGGCATGTTGATAACTGGAATATTCCAGGTTTAAATATAGAGGATTTATTTTTAATCTAAACAGTTAGGAAAGTTAAACGTAGATTTTTTTTGATTTATTAAAATTGATTTTGGGTTCCTTTAAAGAGAAGATTAGAACTGTTTGTTTTACAATTCTTAAATTGCAAAATAGCCCAGTGACAGTGGACCTGAAAGGGTAGAAATCTAAAACCGTTAGTCAACCCTTTCCAAAAGAATCCTATGATAAGCACCATCATTTTTCTCAAATGAACAAGCAAAGTCTGCCATGCTAAAAATGGTGATTTAAAATGTTTTTTTTTTTTTTTTTTTTTTGAAAACCTTTATTGAGCCTTCACAGTTATTACACAGCTTGTCGCCTACAACCCAACCGGGCCGGCCGCTATGGAGGCGTTAGGTAAATTAACTATTCACTATCACAATACAATTGCACCTGCGGTCGTGAGGTCGTGAAGGTAATGATCCAGAAAGAAATTGTGAAGAAAAAATTGCGCATGGTCCATGCTGAATTAAGAGGTTTTCGTTTTCTGTTTTTCACCTAAAAAAAGAACAGTCAAAACTTCGGGAAATCACATAGCCATCGATACAGGAAACTTAATGCCAGTTAGGTGGAAGCGTACTTCTGAGTCCGAGCCATCAGCACTTTGCACGTCTTGTTAGGTACAGTGTGAGCCTTCCCCTCCGGTATCCCGCCCCCTCCCGGTGTTGCCCCCCTCCATCACTAAGCCCTTCCCGCACATTCATTCTTCTTCGTCTGACTCTAGTGCGTCACCTTCAGGAAGTGGCTCGCAAATCTCACCTCGGTAAATGTTCCATGGGGACCAAACTTTGTTCCACTTGGCCGGACACCCCCTGTTCAAATACACTGCCCGTTCTGTGACCATGGCCCTGTCCATATTGACACACCATTGTGAGGCCTTCGGTAGGTCCGCCACCCCCCAGCGCTGCGCGATATCCCTCTTGGCCATCATCATTCCTAGCGTTACCCAGAGGCGGCCATGCCGGGACAAGTCAGTTGGCTGCCACACATTAAGAAGGCAGCGACGAGGGTCTGGGAGCACTGAGACCTCCAGCACCTGTGATATGGTGCGCATGACCTGACGCCAATAGGTTTGTATAAGGGAGCAGTCCCAGAGTGTGTGGAAGAGTGTGCCCTCCTCCCCGCAGCCCCGTAGGCAGAAGGGGTCAGGGGCTCGCTGTATGCGGTGAAGCAATGTCCTGGTGTAATATGTTCTGTGCAAAACCTTGAGTTGGATGAGTCTCATTCTAGAGGATATGCCCGCTTCCTTAGGGGATGCTAGTGCCTCATTCCATTCATGTTCATCCAACTCCCCCACGTCTTGCTCCCATTTACCCTTAAGAGGCACTAGCGGTTCTGGGGAATTGTTAAGGAGTTTTCGGTAGGTGAGGGAGGTGGCCTTTTCCACCATGTAGTCGGTCAAAAGGCGATCCTCTAGCGGGGACGACTCGGGGAGAGTTGACCCCACCGGAATAACCGCCAGCAGAGCATGGCGAACTTGGACATATCGGTAGGTTTCATGTGGCCCCATGTCGTAGAGTTCCTTCAGGCGGTCAAACGTAATGACAGCCCCACGTTCCCACATGTCCCCCACCGTTGAAATGCCAAGGTCGTCCCAGCGGGAGAACCCCTTGCTGGTCCGAAGGTTGCCCAGGGCACGCGAGTCCCAGAGTGGGGTGAGCTTGGTGATAGTATCTTTCCATCCCAGCGCAGCGGTGGCTGCATGCCAGGTGGCCACCGTGATCTTAGTGGGCCCCTTCAGTGACCTGAGTTTTCGTTTATCGTAAAGCGGGGCCAGCAGGGTACCAGCCCCCAACTGGGCCCGATCCGCCTGGAATGCTGGGTCCGATTGCGATGCGTGCAACCATTGATTGATTGGCCTAAGCTGGGCCGCCCAATAGTAAAGGTGGAGGTTAGGAAGTGCGATGCCACCCTCGTACCAGCCCTTACAAAGCTTGGCGTGAGCAATCCGTGCCGGGCGGTTACTCCATAGCAGACCGGAGACCACCGCCGCTACCCTCTTGAAGTACCTAGGGGGCACAGCAAAGGGGGTATTGTCCAGAATATATAGAAAGCGGGGCAGGGATTTCATCTAGAAGAGGGCTGCCTTCCCCAGCATCGTCAGCGGTAATCCTGCCCAGAAGCTTGCATCTCGCCTGAGGCGGTCCAGTGGTGGCGCTAGGTTCAGTCTTTCGTATTCCGCCGGGTCACCCGTGACGTGAATACCGAGATATTTAAATGATGAACCGGCCAGTCGCAGAGGGCAGTTGGAACCACCCGTTGGTGGGCTGCCCGTCAGGGCATATAATTCGGATTTATTCCAATTGATGGTGTAGCCAGACACCTCTCCGTGGGCATTGCAAATGTGCAAGAGAGCCGGAATGCTGTGTTCAGGATCCGTCAGGTAGACCAGCATATCATCCGCATAGAGCGATATGCGGTCCTCCCAGCCCTCTCTCCATTGAATCCCTTGAAGCAAGGGGGTGGTCCTAATGCGGATCGCCAAGGGCTCTAGCGACAGCGCAAACAGCAGGGGGGAAAGAGGGCAACCTTGTCGGGTGCCGCGCCTGAGCGGAAAGGAGTGCGAAATGTGGGCATTCGCCACCACATGTGCTACCGGCATGGTGTATAGCAGTTTGATCCATGAGATGAAGACAGGACCAAAACCCATGTATTGGAGAACCTCAAAAAGATACGCCCACTCCACCATGTCAAAGGCCATCTTTGCATCAAGGGCCAAGATGGCCGCGGGTTCGCCGATTTCATCCGTTTTAGCCAACACCCCATGCACCCGTCGTAGATTGAGTGAGGTGTTCCTGTGGGGCATGAACCCCGACTGGTCCGGGCGTATAAGGTCAGATAGGTGGGGCATGAGACGATTTGCCAGAAGTTTCGCTAGTATTTTGCTTTCCGCGTTAAGTAAGGATATAGGGCGGTATGAGGAGCATTCCTCCGGGGGCTTACCAGGCTTAGGAATAGCCACGATCGTGGCCGTTCGTTGGTCCAGCGGGAGCACCCCCGTAGCACGACATTCCTCGTACATTCGGAGCAAGTATGGGCTAAGAACAGCAGTGCGGTCTTGAAACCATTCAATTGGGATACCGTTCGGTCCAAGCGCTTTGCCCGTATGGAGGGCCCCAATGGCGATCCGTAGTTCGTCAGCAGTAAAGGGCGCCTCAAGCTCAGTTGCCGCCTCCGGCAACAGTGCCGGGATGGTCAAATCATACAGTGCGCTTTGGGCCGCAATCGCAGTGACGTCCCGTTCCGGGGTGTAGACTTTCTCAAAGTGGGCAGCCAATGCCTCCACTATCCGAGCTGGGTCAGTTTGGATAATTCACTTTTCGTCCTTAACCTGTTGGATCCCCTTGACGCTACCCCCTCTCTTGTCGAGCCAAGCCAACATTTTCCCTGCCTTGTCCCCCATATCATATATTCGGTTTTGTGTGTCAGTGATGTGACCTTGTGTAATGTGCCGAGCATGGTCTGTATATAGGCGCTGGGCCAGCATGAGCGCATGCAATGTGTCATCAGTGGGGTCTGCTTCGTGTGCGGCAGTTGCTTCACGCAGTCGGAGCTCGAGCGCCGAGTGTTCAGCCGCCTGTTCTCGTCTATGTGATGTTATGGAGCTTATGGCTTGCCCCCTCAGGACGGTCTTATAGGCCTCCCATAGCACCTCAGCCGAGGCTGCGGTAGGCTCATTCTCCATGAAGTAATGTGTCGTGGCAGTCTGTAGTGCCTTCCTGACCTTAGGGACCTTAAGATAAGAGGCGTGCATCGGAAAGACGCGGTGGCGTGTGCGTGTTTGTGAGGTAATGGTGAGAGTTAGTGGGGAGTGATCCGAGATGCCCCTAGGGTGTATGAGCACCTCTTCGACGCGTTGTAACCCATCCCCCAACGCCAGGAAGTGGTCAATGCGGGACAGGCTATTATGGACGGTGGAGTGGAAGGTGTACTGTCGCAATGTTGGGTGGACGTGTCGCCATATGTCTATCAGCCCCAGTGCCTCAAGGAACCGCTGAAATCTGGAGGGACCCCTGGGGAGAGTGGTCGCTGGGAACCTGTCGAGTTGTGGGTCAGCAGGGGCATTAAAGTCCCCGCCTAGCAGGGTGTCTCCCTCAGGGAGGGATAGCAAGAATTCGCCCAGGGCAGGCAGCATCACTGAGTGTAATGACGGCGGGATGTATACTGATACTATAGTCAGGGGCGCCCTTCCCATTGACCAATCACTGCCGCGAAACAGCCCTGCGTATCAGTTTTTGTGCCAAGGGTGATAAAAGTGGAGGATTTTCTGAGCAGGATACCCGTGCCCCGGGACCCAGCAGAGAATTCTGAATGGGTCAACATTGTATACCCTCGTCTGTCCAGGGCCTTAGTGGCATTACCCATAAGATGGGTCTCTTGAAGGAGTATGAGGTCAGGTTTATGACGCTTAACCTCTGACAGAACAAGGCCGCGCTTCACTCTATCACCCAGACCGCGCACATTCCATGCCAGAAGCCTGAGGGAGGAGCCGCCCAATCGCGTCTCTCCCGCCTGCATCACGTTAGGGTGTGCATCCACCACCATCGAAACTTAGAGACAGAAACCATCAGTACAGGCCCCACCCCCCCAGCATTGTTCCAGTGAACAGCACAGTACATTCTACGTTTTGTGATCGATATCATGAATCTCCCGTAAAACCAAACAATTCCCACCCCCAACTCCCCCCACCCTGCCTCCCTGCCAAACGGACTCAAAACTGCCCGCCACCCCAACTTAGCAGAGCGCTTATCCCATGTCAGAAACAGAGTACTTGCGCGTCAGGGGAGAGTGTCCCCCAAAGCAGGCGGTCCCTTTGCAGTCCTCGGGTCGTCCGGGCCAGCGTCCATGAACGACTCGGTGAAGAATCAGAAGGGGAGTAAAGTTCAGGCGTAACTCGTTAGTCCCCCGTGGTCATATCATTTGCCTCCAGCAGCTCCCAAGTGGTCCTGTGACGGTGATCCATTCTCGCTGTTCCTGGTTGGAGAACGTGAGCCCCGCCGGCTCTCCCCTCCCGACCTGTTGCGTCGACGGTTGGAGGTGCGGTCCACAGTGCGCCAGCCATCCAGCCATTCCCTGGCATTCTCCGCCGAGTCAAAAAACCAGACCTTCTTGTCCGCCACCACTCTCAGCCGGGCCGGAAATAACATGGAGTACGGCAGGTCTTGGTCGCGAAGTGACTTCTTAACTTCGAGGAATGTTCTCCTCTTACGGGTGACTTCCGCCGTGTAGTCAGGAAAGAACGAAATCCATGAATTCTGGATTTGGATGGGTGGTGCCACCCTGGCTGCTTGGAGGACCGCATCACGGTCTCTGAAGTTGAAGAGTCTCGCCAGGATGGGGCGTGGGGCGGCCCCCGGAGTAGGCGTCCCTCCCGGGACCCGGTGGGCCCGCTCCACTGTAAAAAAGTTGGACAGTCCCTTCGGGGCCAGCTTAGACTTTATAAGGTCTTCAACGTATAGGTCCATGGCCCCCTTTGTTTCAGACTCCGGAACCCCCAAGATACGGACGTTGTTGCGTCTGGAACGCCCCTCCTGGTCATCCAGCTTACTTTTCAGAAGTTTATTGTCCGCCTGCAGCCTCTCCATTGCCACTTGTAGGTCGGAGACGTCTTCTATTAAAGATTTAGTCACCACCTCCACCTGCTTCACTCTTTCGCCCATTTTCTGGAGGTCAGCTCTGATAAGGGTAACCTCCACCGCGGTCGAGCCCACCGTGGCCTGTACCTGCTCCAGCGCTCGTAGTACATCGTCCAGCGTGGCTTTTTTAGCACCGTCGTTGTCAGCGCCCTTCCCCAGTGATCTGCGCTGCTCAGGCTGGGTGGACGACTGGTTGTCGTAGGCATATTTCCCTAGCTTCGCCTGAGCAGCGGTCTGCCGCTGCCCCTTCCCCGCCATTTCTGTCCAGTGAGACAAGGTTTATAATGGAGCGGGCCGGAGGTCCGTAGCTTTCCGCGGGGGGGAAGGGTATGCAGGGGGGCCCAGAATGGGTGCGGGCCAGAGATCGCTGATGCTGGTATAGTGCCGCCGATTGCCGCGGGGCTGTGGCGGCTTCGGCTAGGCCAAGCAAAATGGCGACTGGTGCTGCACAGGTCCTCCGGCTTGTGTCGAGCGCAGCCAAGGGGCACAGCTGCCTAGCGTCACTGGGTACGCAGCGTGAAGGATGGAGCGTGCGGCGGGGAGGATCACCAGCCAGGAATGTCGGGCAGTGGCGTCGTCGGCTACTTCCGGATAGCTGCGCCGGGGAGGGTGAACTTCCGCCCGGCCTCAGGATTCACTCGACACCGATGCTCGCCTCGTGTCACCAGGCCTGTCTTCCACGAGGGACGTAGATGAAGTTTCGCCCCGATACCGGGGTCCAAGCGCTCCCAAATTTTCTGTGCCGGCGCCGTTCGGTCACCGCACCCAGGACACCCTCTTCGGACTGAGCAGTGAGCGGATAGGCATGCGGATTGATGCGGGAAGCCGCCTCGCTACGGGAGCCTCTCTAGGTTGCTGCCGCCATCATCGGCTGCTAGCCACGCCCCCTGATTTAAAATGTTTACTGTATTTGAGTGTTTATTAATCTGTCCATCTAAACCGAATTATCAGTGCAAATAATAAACTCCTAAAAGGGGATCTATCATTATCAGATTTCCACAGCCCAATAGACCTGACAAAATGAACAGTCTACATGTTGTCTATGAACTCTTAAATTACTTGGATTTTCTTACCAAGCCGATTTAAATCAAGAGAACAGGAACCTGCAGAAAACTAAAATGAAGCAAGTCATTCCATACCTTACTCTTCATTTCTAATTTGAAGTATTAAGAAAAACCTGGAGGGCCAGTGGAACAACTATTAAAGTTATTAACAAAATTAGCCTCTGATGCGCTAGAATTATTTTAAAAAGTTTTTAGTGATGAGGGTGATTTTAATATTGACATTCTCCTAGTACCGTAATGTGGCAGATTGTATTTATGAAGCAAGTTTTCAAAATAAAACTAATAAATATTACAGTTTAAACATTATCCCAAAGTAATTACGTACCAAACTAGATGAAGTAAAGAATTTGATTATTTTCTTGCTTTCATAAGACAAACAAAAGCTTTATTCACAAACTAGCTCAGGGAATTTCAAATTTCTAAGCCGCTGTAATATCTACAATGAATGGGAGTTATTTGAAGCACCTAATTAATATTGAATAAGATGTGGATTTTATTTGCCCAACCTTATGCACTAGTGAAGCATAACTAAGGATGCCATTCATTTTGTAGGCTTTGATGTCCTGAGCTAAATTATAACCTCCATAGAATAAGCTAAATATTTTCATCCATAGCCTAATACTTCACTCCAAAAGGAGTGCTTTTTAGCTTAAGGTAAGTGATGACTTTGCCTTATATATGATCGGTTGTAAACCTTTCCAACTGTGCTCCCTCAAATCAAATAAATGTTGTCTTGCCTCAAGCATTATTATGATCTATTTTTCAGTGATTCACTCGGTCACTTATCAAAAATCTTCTACAATGTTTTAAGTCAATTGGTGTTCTTTCCCAAAGTATTATTAGCATATATAATTTAACACAGTCCAGTCATTTCTTAGTTTAAGGGTGGCAGGTGGAAAATTAGATGACGTTGATTTTGTTTAAGAAGTCCACTATGCACAAATTGATTGGCAAAGCTGCAAGATCTAATCTTCCTTGACTTAGTTCGACATTTGTTTTTGAAGGAAAGGCCATTTTGGCTTGGTTATTCTTGTTCAATTGTAAGTGTTGGATTGAAGGTAATGATGAGATTGTGTAGGTCCCTATGTACCATAAGAATTTGCAACTCAAAGCAGAAGCTGCAAAAAACACCCAAAACAAGTAAAAAATGGTGTGCTCCCAAAAACAGTGATTTGTGAACAAGGGCACATCATGAGAATTGTGTTAATAGTTGACACTCCTTCTAATTAGTGTTTGATTTAGATGAAGGTCAATAACTTGATTCAAAGAACACAAGACAGTGTTTTGGCTATATATGATAGACATCCCCTCTCTCTCATATATTTTCTACTGGTGGTCACCAGTAGTATAGTTCGGACCTTGTTTCTGTTATCTATTCAAAAGCATTTTTTCTTTTTCCAATATCTTTGGCGCAGTTCGGGGTGATTTGTCAAGCGGGGGCCGAGAAAAAGGGGGAGCCCAAAATGTGTTTTCTCCTCGTTAATTTTAGTAGGAAACTTGAGACACAGCTACAGTCCAAACTGTTGAACAGAATTGCACCAAATTTTGCAAAAAGGTAGCTCTTGGTTCAGAAATCACTCTATTTGTTAACTGGTGTAGATCCGTTCAGTAGTTGCTGAGAAATGTAAACATTTCTCAGATATCCATATATCAACAGGAAGCGATCTGATTGGCTACCAACAGTTCCAACCAGGAAGTGTTGACAGTCATCTTGTGACTCTGTTGAACCGAGTCACAAGAAAAAAGGTAAAAAAGGAATTAAAAACAAGAAAAGGGTGCAGGGTCTAAACCCCCTAGTCCTGTTCAAAGGGTCCCACAGGGAGCCCCTGGGGCAAAATAAGCCTTGTTTTTTTCCCAATTTTTGGCAGTCGCAAAAAAAAAATAAAAGCATGGCCTTCTGCCCTTTGTTTTCTTTAAGCCCCTGGCCGACGGCAACGCTACCTCCCCAGTGCTGCGAACGACCGTTGGCCGACCGGCCAGCGCTCGTTATTCGAACGTTCAGTACTGGGTGCTGAACGTTCGACGCAGCTAAGGTGTTAAAAAGAAAATGTCATGGGGGCTCTTATCCCCCACACAGCCCCGGGGACTGCCACCTCCCCAGGGCTATCTTCAAAAATGAAGTGTGGGCGGGGGCTCAAGCCCACCCTCATAGCCCCAGGGACCACAACCTCCTTGGGGCACAAATCACGTTCATGCGGGAGTCTACTGCGGAGCACAGGCCCTGGGGATCACAACCTCACTGTGGCTAGGAGAAGGTGGGAGAGGGCCAGCACGGCCCCCCCTCCAGGAGCCCTCCATGGCCCTGGGGACCACCAACCCCTGGCTCCAGCACCCGGGACATTTCCGTTTGCTATGGCATGGCGGGAGCTTAGCCCCCCTCCTTCAAAATAATTTTTTAAACCAGGAATGGCCCTAGGGGTTGGGGTCCCCGGGGCCCAACATTTTCAAAGGATGGGGTGGGCACACAGCAACCTTCTTAAAATAGAAAAAAAGGAAGCCAGCAACTCACTGGAGTACCCGCCCCCTTTCTCCATTACTCTGCAAACGCACCTCCTGGCGCGCTCTTGGTTGGAAGAAGAAGTCCCCTTCGATGCAGAGGATCATTGGGGGCAACTAGCCCACTTGTTACCTCCAGTAATCCCTACATAGTGGGATTGCTGAGAGGTGGTCCGAGTCCATGCCCCTTTTTACACCACCGCCTTTTGGTGGACTGCTGGTGTGGCGATGAGGCCCCCTTGTGTCCTAAGGACCTCAGGACTTCATCCTCAAAGCAGCAGTGCACCAGGGGACGCGTTTGCAGAATGTTGTAAAAATGGGGCGTCACCTCTGACCATCTCTGAGCAATCCAGCTGTGTGGGGCTTATTGGAGGTAACAGGAGGGCAAGTTGGCCCTCAGGGACCCTCAAGAGGCAAGGGGACTTCATCCCCCTACCAAGAGCATGCCAGGAGTGCGTTTGCAGAGTGGTGGAGAAAGGGGGCTTGGCCTGCAACCACCTCTCAGCCATCCCACTGTCATTTGAGATGTATCAGTGATGTCACTGACCATGTCGTGAGTGATGTAATATGTGAGGTCATAAGCAGTACATTGCGGGGGCTAACTATAACAGCTGAACTTCTCTGGTTCTCTGTGAGTGAAATATTAAACTAACTAACGTCCCTCTAACCTGTGTTTTCTCCGTGAAATTTGTAAGGTTTTTAAAATGCTAATTCCTAACTATAATGTCACTGAAACCTGTTTTTTTCTGTGAAAAAAAATATATATTCATTCTATCTCCATCCATCATAGTTTAACAAGAAGCCATTTGAAACCAATCGGCGACAGGAATGGACTAACAAGTAACAGAAGGGGCTTCACAAAATGTAGCTCTTGCTGAGCATGTCAGTTTGGAATTAATCAAACAACCTACACAACATTGGATGGAGAAAGGACCATACAGGGTAGAATCGCATGCGAGACTGAGTTCGCTGTATATGCATTAAACTGCATCTGCAACAACAATTATGTGGGTAGCACCATTGAGAAACTGAAACTACAAATATTACAATGCATGCCATTAGAAATGGAGATAGGAGTTACCCCATGGCTAATCACTTTGAAAGTGAACACAATCACTCCCTGAAAGGATTTGAATACTTTGGGATGAAACATATAACAAAAGATGCGAGAGGAGGGAACAGGCGAGAGGGATTTGAAGAAAGAGGAGTCAAAATTGATTATCTCGATGCGCACAGAGGTCCCGAAGGGCCATAACACAGATGCTGAGCTCCATGTACATCTTTAATAATTCGGAGTAATTCAGATGGAGGTGATTCCCCCTCCTTAATTTGCAAGGACTCCTAATATACAAAGAGAAGTTCATTTATTGAAATTGTTGGCTGAATCTTAGAGAGAACTCTGTCTTGAGGCATAGAATATTACATTTGGATAATGGTTATGCTGTAGTCGTGGTCATATGAATTACTGTACAAAAGTATATATTTCAACTCACTCACAGATTATGGAGTGGAAAGAAGATATCCCCTATAAGATACTTTTCTAAAGTGTAGAGCCCGTAATTTGAACCTTTTGAATTGATTATAATGGGGAGGGTCATATGACCTGTGTATGCACTAGCACTTTATTTAAATGTAAAGGCATTAGCACCTTATTGAGGATCTTTATTTCAGGTTATGAGCAGTAGTTTGATAAAACATCTCAACAATGTGTGGGATTTCAACTATGAATTTTGAAGTGACTATAACTTCTATGACCAGTGTATACACTAGCACTGTAATGGATTAATTACAGCCTGAGTAAGCATTAACACTTTATTGAGGATTATTATACTAGATCATGGATTGAAAATATGGAAAAGCTGATTTAGAAAATGTAAACGAGTACTGTAGCACATGTCACTTTATGGAAAATAGGGCAATATATCCCATCAATGAATTGAGCAAGCCTTCTTTCTTACCTATTGTAGGCACTAGCAACTCATTAGGTCCTGCCATTACCATGTTATGTGCACTAGATTGATTTGTAAGAATATTTAGCACTTTACTTAAAACATAAGCGTACTCTAGCACACGCCACTTCATAGAGAACAATGCAAAATGACACCCCTTTAGTGAAATGCATAAGTCCAGTTTCTTCCCTTTGTAGCACAAACATCATCATTAGGTGCTGCCTTTAGTATATTACGTGCAACACATTAGTTAGAAAGAATAATGAAAAGGTGAACAGAATGATTGGAAGAAGTAAAATAACTGGGAGTAGTTAAGCACGAGTCACTTGAACGAAAGGCAAAAAAGAGAACACATATACAACGTGGGAGTTTTCATAATGAATAGGAATGCTACTATAATGATTGTGTTTAAACGTTCAATGGAACGATGAAATAGCGGAGCTTGAAATAAGTTAATTACAAAAGAAAAATAATTCATGGTACTGTGTGTCATGTAGGGGTATATGAGTTATGTTGATAAAAGCGTTTACATGCCAGTGCTCAACTGGACATGAAAAGAGCAAACGGACATTCAAAAAGAGTTGCTCAGCCTTACTGTGGTGTAACTTGAGGCCCAGTAGAAGGGGGAAGCTGAAACGGGTCCACCTGGGAGATGATTTGTTTGTTTATCTTGCACTTTAAATGAACTTTACTTTCGGAACTTTGTGAAAAATAAAAAATAATAAAAGGGAGATACTCACGGAGGAGGAGTCTGAGGAGTTTTTGTGCCTCCGTATCACAGGTCCTGAAGGACAACAACGCAGTATCACAGGTCGTGAAGGACGACAACGTTCTATATATCTCAACAGTTGCAGGGACGTTCTAGTTGGGCTCAGATTTGACTTGTCCTAAACCATAGAAATTCAGCAGTTATAACTACCTGAGCTAACTAGAACTTACGCACACAATGCATTGTTTATGAGCTCACATATTACATCACTCATGACATGGTCAGTGATATCACTGACATCTCAAATTACATCACTGATGACACCATCTAGTGAGTATACGTATTGATTGTTAAACATACAAAGTAAGCTACTACAAAAGTTACGTTAGTATACTTGGTGTACCACTAATGAGTGATACTATTGAGTGATACTATTTCTAATATACATTATGTGAGTGACTGTATCTGTGTGTGGGTGGGTGTCTGAGTGGTTGTATTGGTGAGTGAGTGGATGTGTAATTGGCTGTATGGGTTAGTGTGTGAATGTGGGTGCTTGTATGGATGTGTAAATGGATGTGTAAGTGGTTGTGAGGGGTGCAAGAGCATGAGTAAATGGCTGTGTTGAGAAGCTTTTTGGATGAGTGAGTGGGTGTGTGTGTCTGCATAGGTAAGTGGCTGTGTGAGTAGCTGTATGGGTGTGGCTATGTGGCTGGCTGTACTGGTGAGTGACAGGTTGTATGAGTAGCTGTATGTACGAGTGACTGGTTGTGTGAGTGGCTGTGTGAGTGACTGGATGAGTGGTTGTTGGAGTATTTTATGGATTTATGTACGAGTATGTGGGTGGGTGAGATATATATATTATATATGTGTGTGAGTAGTTCTGTGGATGATGTCATCAGTGATATCATCAGTGATGTCACTGACCAGGTCATAAGCAGTGCATTGCAGGGGCGTAAGTTATAATTAGCTTAGGTAACTATAATTGCTTAATTTCTATGGTTTTGTACGAGTGAAATCGGAGCCTACTATAACGTCCCTGTAACCTTTTGTCCCCATTGAATTTCAACTTATTTCAAAAAGTTATTTCCTAACTATAACTGCACTGTAACCTTTGAATTTTTTAAAGTAAATTTCTAAGGTTTTTTAAAATGTTTTTTCTTTACTGTAACCAGTACATTTTGACAGTGCATGAGAATCTCAGTAGGTCTGTGAGTGGGTGTGAGAATGCCTGAGTAGGTCTGTTAGTGGGTGTGTGGGTGTGTGGGAGTTGCTGCATAAGTCTCTTACTGGGTGTGTGCGTGGGTCTCTTGAGTGGCTATCTGGGTGGGTGCATGAGTACCGAAGTGGATCTGTGTGTGGGTGTCAATTTCTGAGTTGGTTTGCGAGTGCCTCTATAAGTGTTTGTCATTCTGTGAGTGAGTGCATGAGTGTCTGAGTGGGTCTGTTTGTGGGTGTGTGAGTGAGTATTTCTGTGAATGCCTGCATTAGTGACTGGGTATGTCAGTGGGCACATGAGTGAGTAGTATGTGAGTGAGTGTGTGTCTCTGAGCAGATCTGTGAGTGCATGAGTCTCTGAGTGGGTCTATGAGTGAGTCTGAGTGAATATATGAGTGGGTGAATTAGTCACTGAGTGGGTCTCTTAGTGTGTGTGTGTGTGTGTGTGTGTGTGTTTGTATCAGTGGGTCTGTCAGTAGGGGTGTAGGTGTGTGAGTAGCTATTTGGGTCTGAGTGGGTATGTGATTTCTTGTTTGGGGAGTAGATGTGAGTGGCTGTGTGGATCTGTAAGTGGGTGTTTGAGTGGCTTTGTGGTTATTATTGAAATGGGAGCATGGAGACTAGACCACAAATGCAGCTGGTTTACCATTTTTCTGATTGTCTCCTCCTATGCTTCCAGCATTGTCTGCATTTCAGGTACTGTGTTTTCTTTTTCATGAAGCACTCCATGAGAGTGCATGTATTTTCCAGCTGTCAACTTGGTGTGCTTGTCTTCCCACCCTTAGCGCTACATGTTTTCTCTCTCCCATGTTCTGCTGTCCCTCCATGTTCCATTTTGTTGTCTCACACCTGAGTACTTCTGCCCCCACTCTCCCTGGTCTTGCGCATCCTCCACCCACTCCCCAAGCATGCATTTATATCTTGCACTCCATGTTAGTCTCCCTTCCCGGTGTGCTTATTTATCGTCTCCATAAAGATTCTATCCACCTGTTGTTGCTTTTTTCCCCATTCACCATCTCCTTCCGTTCTTGCTTAATATCTGTCCACCCCGACTCCATTCCTGCCATTGCTACTATTGCTTTTTCTCTGCCTACCCACTCTCTGGTCCCTTCATTGACACTCTTACTTTTTCCCTTACTCCCTCCATTGTGACTGGTCTTAGCTTTGTGAACCCTTTCTCAATTGCCACTTTTGCTTTTATCCCTCTGTTTATGCTATTGCTTTTTCCCCATCTCCCTTCATTTCTGTTGTTTATTTTTCCCCCTGGGCCTGCTCTTAAACCAATGGAAGAGGGGGCTGCGCAGACCCCCTCCCTGGGTTGATGTCTGCCCCAGGGACTCCAACCCGGACCATGCCAAGTCAAGTCAAGTCAAAGAATTTATATAGCGCACTACATACCCAGAGGGTCTCAAGGCGCTTAGGGAGGGGAGGAGGATTACTTGTCAAATATCCACGTTTTAAGTTGCTTTCTGAATGCTAGGTGGTTCTGGGTAAGGCGAAGGTAAGTGGGGAGTGAGTTCCATGTTTTAGCAGCCAGGTATGAGAAGGATCTGCCTCCCATGGTGGTCTTGTTGATGCGAGGTACAGTGGCGAGGGCTTGGCTGGAAGAACGTAGTTGGCGGGAGGGGGTGTAGAAGGACAGTCGTGAGTTGAGGCATTCTGGTCCGATGTCGTAGAGTGATTTGTGTGCGTGGGTTAGCAGTCGGAAAGTGATCCTCTTATTGACGGGTAGCCAGTGGAGGTCTTTCAGGTGGCCAGAGATGTGTTCGTTGCGCGGGATGTCTAATATGATCCTGGCTGAGGCGTTTTGGATTCGTTGGAGTTTCTTCTGGAGTTTAGCGGTAGTACCTGCGTAGAAGGTGTTTCCGTAGTCCAGTCGGCTCGTGACCAGAGCATGGGTGACTGTTTTTCTGGTTTCGGTGGGGATCCAGCGAAATGTTTTTTTGAGCATGCGGAGAATGTTGAAGCAGGATGAGGATACGGCGCTGACTTGTCTGTTCATTGAGAGTGAAGAATCCAGGATAACGCCTAGGTTCCGTGCGTGGTCTGTCGGGATGGGTGCTTTTCCAAGGGCTTCCGGCCACCAAGAGTCTTCCCATGCAGAGGGGGATGTACCTAAGATGAGGACTTCTGTTTTATCTGAGTTCAGTTTCAGACGGCTGTGTTTCATCCATTCGGCAACTTCTTTCATTCCTTCGTGTAGGTTAGTTTTGGCGGTGCTGGGGTCATTGGTGAGAGAAAGGATCAGTTGAGTGTCATCCGCGTAAGAGATGATGTTGAGGTTGTGTTGGCGGGCGATGGCCGCGAGGGGGCTCATGTATACGTTGAAGAGGGTGGGACTGAGTGAGGATCCTTGTGGTACGCCACAGATGACTTCAGTGGCCTCGGACTTGAATGGTGGAAGGCGGACTCTCTGGGTTCTTCCGGTGAGGAACGAGGTGATCCATTCAAGTGCTTTTCCTTGTATTCCGATGTTTCTGAGGCGTTGTAAAAGGGTGCTGTGGCAGACTGTGTCGAAGGCTGCAGAGAGTTTGAGGAGGATGAGGGCGACTGTGTCTCCATTGTCCAGTAGAGTTCGAATGTCGTCTGTTGCTGCGATGAGGGCGGTCTCAGTGCTGTGTTTTGCTCGGAAGCCAGATTGTGAGGAGTCGAGGGATTTGTTGGCTTCGAGGAAAGCGGCGAGCTGGTTGTTGACAGCTTTCTCGATTACTTTGGCCGAGAATGGAAGGAGCGAAATGGGGCGGTAGTTTTTGAGTTCCGTGGGGTCCGCTGTGGGTTTTTTCAGAAGGGTGGTGAGTTCAGCGTGTTTCCAGCTTTCCGGGAAGGTGGCGGAGTTGAAGGAGCAGTTGATGACATCTCGGAGGTTCGGTGCTATGACGGAGTCTGCTTTGTTGAAGATGTGGTGAGGACATGGGTCTGTGGGGGATCCGGAGTGGATGGAGTTCATCAGGCGGATGGTGTCCTCAGTGGAGATTGGGTTCCAGTCGTTGAGGGTGTTCAAGGGGGGAGAATGTTCAGCATATGGTTGGGTGGGTTGGTCTCCGGGTTGGTTGTCGAAGCTGTTGTGGATGTCTGCAATTTTGTTGTGGAAGAATGAGGCTAGGGAGTCGCAGAGGGCTTGAGAGGGGGTGATGTCGTTGGAGTTGGCCGAGGGATTGGTAAATTCCTTGACGATGTTGAAAAGTTCCTTGCTGTTGTGGGCGTTGTTGTCAAGTCGATCCTTGAATGCTGTTTTCTTGGCCTTTCGGATTAGTTGGTGGTGTGTGCGGGTGGCGTTTTTGAAGGCGTCCTTGGTGCTAGTGGTTGGGTCTTTTTTCCAGGCCTTTTCAAGGGAGCGGCAGAGTTTCTTGGACTTCTTAAGATCATCGTTGAACCATGAGGCCTTCTTGCTGCCACTATTCCCTGGGTGCCCTGGCACCCAGTTACCCCTGTTGGCGGACCACGGGGGAAGCTTCAAGGCCCGCTGCCCCAGCAGGCTCCCTGCCTCCTGCGGGTCCCAGAATCACTGCTGCATGCAGAGTGCTGCTGGACCGAACGCTCCCTTCATGCAGGAGCAATAGTTTAATCTCTTTCCCAGCCCGCATGTTTTTGGGCAGGGGAAGATATTAAACCTTTGCTTCCAGCTTCTGCCCGCAGGAACCGAGTGTTTGCTTTTGCTTGGTGGGAGCTGTCAACTTCTGCCAAGCAAAAGCAAACCGCTGTGTCCCGAAGGTGGGACTACCAGGACATGGAAGGAGCCGTACCTGGGGGGTGGTGGTCCTCAGAGCCAAATATGGCTCCACGAAAGGGGCCATGTAGACCCAGTAATTTCTTTTCTTTTCAGGGCCTGACCTGAGGAGGTGGTGGTCCCCAGGACCTTATGTGGCCCAAGAGGGGGGTCTGCTCTGCTTCCCTTCCGTCATTTAAAAAATATTTGACCGCAGGAAGGTGGTTGTGCCTGCTGGGTCTCCCATTAACTGTTATTTAGTCCTAGGGTGGTGGGGGTCCCTGGCGATTATTGGGCCTCAGGAGGGGGGTCCCGTGCACCTCCCTCCTTTAAAAAAAATAGTTTTTCGTTTATATAAAGACTCAGGGAGGTTGTGGTCCCTGGGGCTCAAAAAGCCTCAGGAGAGGGCCACATACACCCACCTCTTTTCTTATTTTTTTAAACAATGCCCCTGGGACCTGGCCCACCCGTGGGCTTTTTTCAAAGCAAGCTCTATAGCCCACTTGTATTTTAATTTTTTTTATTTTCACTGGAGTCGTGGATCCGCCGTGTTTTTTTTTTTTTGTGGAAATAAAAAAAAATGCTTTTTTTGCTCTGGCCAGAGGTAACGGGTCAGGGTATTCCTACCCTGCTCACTTTTCTTTTTAAAAAAAATAATAATTCTGGGACTCGCATAAAGTAGAGTTCCAAGATGGCTGCCAATACATCCAGCTTGAAGTGTTAGCAGCCAATTCGATCTCAGAACAACATCGAGAGGCTTTGCAAAGCCTTTGCGCCCCTAGATATCCAAATTATTTTTTCTTTAATATTTCACAATCTATTGAACAGATTTACACCAATTTACAAAAAGGTCACTTTCTGGATCAACCGCTACCTTTCTGCAAATTTGGTGTAATTCCGTTCAGTGGTTCAGGTTCTAGTCGTGTCTATAATTCCTATGTGAAACACACATTTTTGACCCCCCCCCTTTTTCTTGCCCCCCTCCCTCCCTTGACGGATCACCACAAAACTTTCCATGCACAACAAGAATCACTGGCACACTTAAAAAAAATGTGGTGAAGGTTTGTTGAACGGCGCCAAAGATATAGGCAGGTAAAAAAAAAAATCCTTTGAAAACCAGGTCGTATTGGATATATATATTTATTCACTGAAAAAAGATAGGTTTTAGCCACGTTATAATTAGAAATTAGCATTTAAAAAACCTTTATAATTCACTGAAAAAACCATAGGTTTCAGGAACTTTATAGTTAGTTGGACATTTCACTCGTACAAAACCATAGAAATTCCGGTGTTCTACGTGGTTCAGAAATTTTGGAGGTTCTTATGACTTGCATGACTGGGTTTCTTGAAGATCAATCTCTTTTCGGTGGATAGCCTGTTAGTTTTGGTATAGTTCAATCTGATTTTATTTTCTGCAGATGTCTTGCATGCCTTAGAACCTTATGTTGGAAAACCAATCTAAAGGTGATTTGGAGAATTGTAGCATGATGAGCTTTGTATAGACATCTTCGTGGGTCATTTTCAACACCCATATGGTTGGCTCCTGCTTTTCCATTTAATAAAGCACAATGTATTCTTGCAAGTTTAAACAATAAATCATATTGTAAATCTATCATTGAAACAAGCTGCCTAACTGCTATTGTGGTACGTTTTATGCCATTCTCCCATTAACATTGAAAAGTCCTTCATTTTAATTCAGTACAATATTGTGCTTCATTGAAATAGCACTTAACAAACTTGCCATGGACCTTTTAGCCTTTGTATATATGTACCCATGTTAGTTTAAGATATTCCTGAAAATCATACCTACCATACAATATTTAATTCTAACCTTTTGCCGAAATCTGACTGGCAATTTGTGAATGGTAACGTCAGGTTCGCCCCAATCAGTCAATACCTAGGGCCACTGCTCCCTTCTACACTGCCCCACCAACCCCATAAGAATTAACATTAGAAAACCGAATTAAACAGGAGCAGTATGAAGTGATCACAATTATTTCTTACCCATTAAGTAAAAACTGAATTTTTGGAAAATGCAAGATCTTCCTTGAATTTCTTTAAATATGTAGTTCTTAGCTTGATAGATAATTTTCAGATTGACTGCTTGAATAGTTGAAAACTGATGAATCGTTTTCCTTTCCCAGAAACTGAGTTCATAAAAGTGCACACCCTTAGGCTGGACATAGGCGAGATATCGCCATTGAAAGGAATTTATTTTTTGTTTCTTGATGAATGGAAAAGAGTTTTAACAATATTTTTGTCTCCATTCCCCCGTTGTTGCTCAGCGTATTCTTTGCTTCAAAACCCTCCGACACTCCCCTGCCCCCACGGAGATGTTGCCATAAATCTAAAAAACCTTCTATAATAGGATCTTCATTCATCATAATAAATAATACTGGTGCAGATTTCTCTTATACTGGATGGGTGTCGAGCACTTTGCATGTACCTAATCGTAAGATTACTATCAATAAGCTTGCATTTAGCCCCTATACAGACAGTGCTATTTATACAGAACTCAATAAAGAACTGTTAGCCCCTTCACCACCCCTGATTCTCTTGTATCATCAATACCATGTTGACACAAGGCAAATTCCCTTGTTTTCTCAAATGGGCAAATTATCCCTCTTCTAAAAATAGCCACTGTTTAACTATATAGACTTTTTTGTTTTTACTTTAAACTAGTCAACAAATTGCTATCTCTGGAATAATAATCAAGGAAGCATTGTTAATCCAACTTTCCTAAATGCCCACAACTGCCTACAAACTAGTCTCGCCAACGACTATGATAAAGCACTGACATGGCAAACTTAAATATGTTGGATGAGCTATAGGTCATTCAGCGGTGGTACATGTGAAACATTGGTGAGCATTTAATGCAGTCCGCCATGGCTGAGATGTTCTGAACTGGTTTACCTCATTCTTACTGGGGATGTAATATTGAAATATCTGCACAGCTCCCTTACAACCAGAACAGTTCAGCGCTAGATTATACCGCCCATGCTATTCAGTATAAATATGAATCTGCTGAAAGTACTGGTATCTGTTCGGTGTGTTAAAATTCATCAATATGGTGATAAGATCCAGCCGTCCATGCTCCCTGAAATCATTCCTTCCCAATATTGAAAGTTAGGTACAGAATACCTCAGCACCTACCTAAAAGTCAATGTGTGCTAACAAAATAGTGCAGTACAACATCCAGAATAATAGTCAAATATGAAATAATCTGCCAAAAGAATATATTGAGTCTTCAGATTCCTATGAAAAAATGTTTTTTTAATTCCTTTGTGATGCTTTTTCATCAGATTTTGTTCATTAAAAACACAATACAAAATTCATAGCCGACGCGGCGCGTTTCGTCCCCACGGGATTTCTTCAAGGCTATAAAAATACATATATTCAAAAACATATATTACTACATTTATTTACAAACAATTATGATTACATTGTATATATATATATGGAAATATTGACTAACACAAGAATTTTAAATCACTTTGGGAGATTATTGTTCAGTATGTAAATATCTTAAATCTGCCATATTTTACAGAGTGAGCAGAAGCTATGACAGAATAGTCACAGGAACAGGGAGATTTGTTTGCTGACACGAAGCATGTATATTTTTTGCTGAAACAAAGCATGTATATATTATATGCCTATGAATACAGACTGCAGCACATCAGAAAATTATTATTCATTATGTAGATGTCTTATTCATAATGACATATCTTACTGATAGAGCTAAAAGCTGTGACAGCATGGTCATGAGAGCAGTGAGATCTTTACGCTGACAAACTATGCAGTGAAGCATGTATATGTAACTTTAAAGGCAGATTACAAAACATGCTACAAAAGCCATATTATTAGCCAAATTATTTTAATTGCTACTATATGTATGTTTTCTATTTCTTCTTTTCATTTCTCAAACTCTTCTGTAGTTATCGCAAAAATCTAAAGGGCCTAGCCTACCTGTTTGTGTTTTTTTTTTATTGATTCATTCACAATCATAGCGGACAAATTCACATCCTGGTTGATCCAATAGAATTCAGCAAATCTAGTTATGTAACGAAAATGTATCAAAATTTCATGATACGTACATGAGTATGAAGAGCCTAATCACGTTATACACATTGTTGGGGAACATACCTTAAGTCAAAGTTAATGGTGCCGTTGTTGTTTAATGAACAAAATTTGATGAAGAAGCATCACATAAAGGAATAAAAGAAACCTATTTTTTGATAAGAATCTGAAGACTCAATCTATTCTTTTGGGATATTATTTCATGTTTGACTAATATTCTGGATGTTGTACTGTACTATTTTGTTATCACACATTGACTTTTAGGTATGTGCTGAGCTATTCTGTACCTTGTGTTTTTGGTCATCAAAATTTCTGCCCAAACTTTCATATCTTAACACTTACTGGTGCAGGCCTTGATTGCCCTGACCTTCCATCTCGTGCTTTATTTAATATTGAATGTTGTTTGCCTTCTTGAAACATAGTGTGTTCGAGTTTCTATTTTACTGTAAAGAATCTCCTTGATGCATCTAAAATTGATCATCTTAAGCAATCTCTAGGAATTTCTTCCCTCTGGTGCCAGGGCTAATTCTCTTGGTTTCATTCTTAATCTGTCTCTCTCTCTCTCCGAGGACACATGATTACTGTATAAAAGTGTCTATTAACATATCTGATACAATGGGTCAATTTTTCCAAGTCCTTGAGTGATCTGCTGTCCACTAATTTAATCCATAATTCCGCCTTTCCTTGACAGAGATAAGGCTGTTTGGTGTAGCCTTCTGTGCTGCAGTCTTGTTCTGGTCAAATCCATCCAACAGTCAACAGTTTGACCCATCCTTGGAACAAATAAAAGCACCTTCTTTACTAAGTATGGGCTTTCTGTGCAGCCTTGTGATATAAAGATATTCTTTTCCTATATCCATCTTTCCGAAAATTACTCAAACTTCTCATCAGGACATCAAATGTATAACCGCTCCAGCAGCCAACAGCTGAAAAATTGGAAATTTGTGCAAGTTGGATGACTTCTGTATTAGGGGGAATTTCTAACTTTTTGGGGATTTTGAAGCATTCCTAGGATACTTGTGGAAATCTTGTATTTTTTAAAGAAGAAATCAAAGCATAAAATGTATTCATGTGAAAGTTGCCTTATGGATATGATTTGTGTAAATAAGATTCAAATGTATATTCCATTTTACATTTGTATTTTCCCTTGATGTGAAAAATATTTTGCCTTTGACGACAAACATATTTCTATTTCTCCATCTAATAAGTGAGGCTTCCCGCCCCCATCCTCCCCCCACCAAATACAAATATATGTAATGGAAATTGACTTCTGCCCCGTCTGAAGTTTTTCATTTCCAGCCTGGGAAGTTACCTGTGAGGGATATGTAATTTAACCAAATGTAAGTTGTTCAGCTCCACCCAGAAACAACAACAAGCTTTCCTCATCCTAAATTTGTGCTTGCAGGAATTTTGCTACACTGATATTTTCTAGACTCACAAATTTAATTGGTGAGCATAATTCCCAACAATATTGATTCTAAAATATGGGAATGAAAATGTTCCTATCTTATTTTATTTTAGCACATTCAAGGTGACCTTGAGTGTACAAATAGTTTTCTAAATAGTAAACCAAGGCTATCAATCCAGACTTGTGCACCACAAGAAAATGAACCCACCCTCCTCCGCCCGACTACCAGAACACAACTACATCTGTGTATATCCTGATTTTCAGTAGAAACAAAATCTTGCTCTCGAACTGCAAGTGTTAACTGTTATTGGTCTCTGGTTCTCTTTTGATGTGGTGGGTCTATTTCCCTCCTCTATATTTATGATGTATGGTCTTTTCTGTCTTGCTGTCAGTAAAGCTGAAGGCTTCTATATGAGAAATAAACTGGGAGGAAAATGGAATTGCTAAAAGCAGGTATGGTGTTTAATAGAGTCATCCATGTACACCTGAATGTTTGGTGCAAAGTCACAAAAACTATATTTTCTTTCAGGACAAAACTAGCATTAGGAAAGCACAAAGGTCGGACACCGGCTGTGAGGCTTTCTGCTTCGTCAATAATTATTTATTGACATGGTCTTTGTTAAACTTTATTGTTGGTGAAGATGCTGGGAACTTACCAATATTTAAAAAATATATAATTTTTATAAAGGACAGTTTTTTTTCATTCCAGAGAGCACACATTAATTACCCTTGTAGTCTCTGGCACTGAAAATATTACTTTGGGTGCATAAGTGCTCTTTGGGGAACAGCAGAATGCAGTCACTCACAGTGAAGTTATCCAGCAGCTGAAGTGAGCTGACCAACTGTACCATGTTGTATGCTGCAGTGAACTGAAGAAATATGTGAAAAACACAATAATACACCAATAGATGAAGAGGTCTGACTGTAAGCCACTCTCAGTATATTAAATGTGAAATTTTATTAAAGTCAAAAGGTGTTGGCTAACACAAGATGTAAAAACAATAGGTATCTTCAGAGATACAGGCCAGCATTTGTGAAATAAATAAAAATAAAATGGCAGCGCCTAGTAAACAACCAAGACTCCGCTGAAAATGGACTCCTTTAAAACATACACTCATTTAGACTATTGGTGTTCCCCTTTACCCTTCCCTTGTAATTGTTTTTCTTTCCTATCATTCAAAGCTTTCTAATAACGACTGGATGAATAATGAAGTTCACTGGTTTACATTAGTGGGATGTGTTACAATACAGTGCCTTAGTCACCTGTGAGCAGTATATGGATAAACAGATTGATGGTTATAGGTACATGGAGTGGTGAATGAGTGGATCAGTGGATAGTGTGGTGCATAGCTGGATGGGTTCAGGTGGGAGTGGATTGATAAACACCTGGGAGTAGGCAGGTGACTGCATGGGTGGGTGGAGGCGAGACCGACAGAAGCACGAGCGGTAGGATCTGAGTGTATTAGTCTGCCTTTGTGGGGTGGATGATTCAGATTTAAGGGACATGGTTTTGGTGTTCAAAATTGATGACATATAAAGTGGAGACCACAAACTTTTGTATCGACCCTCTTAATATTGTGGTTGGTGGGAAAATTCTGTTATTGGTAGACTATGGTGCTCGAATAACAATGATAACTCCTGAATTATTTGATAGAGTTTGGCCTAAACGAGATTTGTCTCTTCCTAACCGCAAAGCTGTATCATATGAGGGGCGTAGCATTGATCTATGTGGGTATATAGATGAGATACTAGAGTTCAAGGGGTGAAGTATTGCTGGCAGAATATTTCGCAAACAAGGGTCTAAACCTCATGGGGTGGTTTCACCAAGGACTTTTTGGTATGGTTCTTAAACCAGGGACATCAGAACAGGGTTTAGCCATAAGGGACAACTCATAATTTCGGAATATTATGAACCAGTATCCATACGTCTTCTAATGCGAGTTAGGAAGGATCTCTGGGTTTAAACACAAAATAATCGTGAAGAAAGGTGCTAGGCAGGTCAAACATTAACTCAGAAATGTTCTGTTCAGCATTGCTAAGGATTTAAAAAAAGAATTAGACATGCTGTGTAAGAGGGGTGTGATTGAACCAGTGGAGTCCTTTCTTTGGTTGTCTCCTTTGGTGGTGGCACAAAAGCACAACAATGAATTGAGAGTATGTGTTGATCTCAGATGTTTTAATAAAGAAATATGGGTGGACTCGCATGCATTGCTCAATTGAGCTCTTGCCAAGGTTGTCAGAGGCCAAGGTCTTCTCCAAGCTTGACCTAGCCTCTGCGTATCACCAAATAGAACTGGATGATGAATCCAAACTCCTCACAGCTTTTGTTTCCCCTTTTTGTACACACCAATATCGTAGGAGGCCTTTGGCTTAGCTTTAGCCGCATCTGTGTTCCAGAGAGTTATGGTGAACATGCTCAAAGGTATCACAGGGGTATACATTTTTTCAAGACAATATAATCTATGCTCCTGACAGACGTGCTCTTGACCTCATCCTTGATGATGTTCTGAGCAGATTTCAGTGTAAAGGTGTGGTGCTCAGGTGGGACAAATGTGCGTTTCTCACAGGCCAGGTGGAATATCTTGGTCATCTCATCACTGAACGTGATGTTGAGCCAAAGCCAGTGTTAGTGAAGAGCATTATAAATGCCAAAGCCCCAGTAGACAAACCTAGTTTGAAATCTTTTCTTGGCCTATGTGAGGTATACTTTATGTTCATCAAGGATTATGCTACAAAGTTGAGGCCTCTGTCCAGCATGTTGAGTAGAGGTGTTGTGTTTGACTTCAACCAAGAGTGTCAAGATGTGGTTGATGTGTTTGAATGAGTGAAAGAGCAGCTGTCTTCGCCGAAGGAATTAAAAAATCTACGATCCAGAACTTCAGTGCGTATTGAGAGTAGATGCAAGCAATGTGGGTTTGGGTGCTGTACTCAGCCAAGTGAAGAACTCTGAAATGTACACACTCTGATATGCATCCTGGATGTTGTCTGACACAGAAAAACAATATTCTGTAATTGAGAGAGAATTGTTGGCTTGTTGTTAGGGAGTCTTGAAATTTTGAAACTATATTTGGGGAACACTTTTTGGTATTCAAACCGACCACAAACCGCTAATTTACATTTTGAGTGGAAAAAACTCAAAAGGGTCCCCCCGTATTGCACATCTTTCCACTAAATTGTTACAATTTGATTTTTGCCACCATGTCTATTCCTGGCTCGAAAAATGGGCGTGCTGATTTCTGATTTCTTGTCATGCTCATCAGACTGGAGTGAAGATAACCAGATGTTCTGTTATGATGAGGATACAAAAAAAATTGCAGTGTGGTTTCCATTGATTTACCATTGATTGGTGCTTTTTCTGAAAAGTATTAGGGGGATGCTCTGGAGGAGGACATGCCAGCCAGGAGAGGTTTATTGTCTACCTAGGGCTCTTAACAAATGTGACCAAGAACGTTGCCATTTTGCTATCAGTGTCTGATGTGAGAGCCACCTTACCCTCCCATGACATATGAGAGCACTGTGTCCTCTGTCTACACCAGATCTTTCAGTTCAAATGTTTTCGTATCCTGTTGCAAATGTGCTGTGTGACTTTGTCGCTTGTTCCCACTCTAAGGACTTCGATGACTTCATCTGCCACTAGCAGGTCTGAAACAATGGTCTTACTTGGGTCTACTAAAATTCATTCTTTCAACTGGGGCCTTTAACCACCAGAGATGGGACACCATAGCCAGCTGTGCCTGGCATCCCTGAGGGATGTCCTCTGAGTAGCCCACATCTTCTGTCTGAGGTACCTTCCACTTCTGGTACCACTACACAGGGGGGGGGGGGTTCTATTGTGGTGACATCTTCCACCTCACACTGTGGGGCGTGATTGGGGTCCGCAATGTCTTTAGGAAAGAAAGCCTCTCACAATAGGATAATGCTTACTTTTAGCCGCCCCCTGTTTCTGAGACAGATCACTCTGGGGTTCTGGGTCCTTTGGGACCAGGGATTCCTTTTTCACTGTGAGGGCTATACTCCTGACAGCAGCCAGGAATAAGAACTGCCTACCGAGGGGCTTAAGGGCAATATTTACAGCTTTCTGAAATGAGGATTCAACCGCCTTGAAAGACCTTCCCAGTTTGGTGCACACCTCTTCTATGATCTCCTTGAAGAAGTCCTGATCACCGCATCCTGACCTTTGCAGCGCTTTCTTTGACTAGGCAGCATTGCCTGAGATAGCTTTTGTAATAATGAGGGGTTTACAGTAGACACTTGAAACAACCTAATTTCTATGAAGGCATGCATCCACATGGTGCCTGTGAGTCTTCTTTTGCTGTGCTTGCAGATTAGTACAGGCCCTATGTCGGTTATCAATAGTGGGTTTGTATGAGAAGGAGTTGTTACAGAGTTTAGGCAGGTAATACATTGTCTGGCATAGTAGAACTGTGATTGCCCAGCGACCAAGAGTGGCAGTTCTGCTGATCTGCCAGCGAGTTGCTCCCTCTTTGCCAAATTTGCCTTGAGGCCCACCGATAGTAGAGAGACTTGCACATAGTGGGTTACATACGGCACTCCTTGTGGTTGGCAATTACACCTCCTGGAGGGCTTGACTCCGTCCTCTTTCTTTCCTCCTCTCCCCGTCAGATGCAGTGGTGTCTCTCTCGAGTCCAGGCTTACGCACTGCCAGTCTAAGCTTCGCCCTGAAAGGAGGTTTATCGGCCTGCTAGAGTGTACTCTGTTTCCAAAATGAAAGTGCAAAGAGTACCATTTGTGAATATAGTGCATGGTGTGGGGCAGGAAGGCGGAGTCATGAATATATGCACCTTGTTGCGGGACCTGAGCAGAGTGTCTTGAGAGAGGCAAGCACCTGTTAATAGGCGGTAGACCCGAATAGCAAGAATCCTGTTAAATAAGTTGCTTCACACTTTAGTTCACAGTGAAGATGCCATTGATATTTAGTAGAAATATGTAAGGGAAACACATGAGAAGTTGATGCCACCCTGTGCAGGTCCTAGAGTAGATCAAACCCCAGGAGAAGCACTTAACTGGATGCCGAGCAGTGAAGAATTTGGATATGCTGTTTCTCTTGAGGGCTTATGTCTTTGTTGGGACACACTGCAATTAGCCAATTCTGTTGTGTTCGTTTTCCATGGACTCATGGGAGTTGTAGTCCCAGCTAGTGGTTTGCTTGAGTTACTTTGAAAGTTGTTAAGAATAAAAGCTAGAAACTCTTACATGATCCTCTCCTCCTGCCCAATGTTAGAATCAAGGTGCAGCATGGAATTCCCATTTTCAATGCATTTGTGTTTACTATAGATTACTCCACTTTACAAATGAAGTTGTGACTGCACTTTGCCTAAAGATTTGCCAATATTAACCCCAATTTTTCTATCTCTGTAGGTAATGTTTTGATGAATCCTGGTACGTCCAATGGAGTAACGTTTACAAATGACTCTAATGCAACAGCACAAGGAAAGATTTTCATGGGCACTCTTCCATCTAACACCGTGGTGTACACAGTTCCAAATTCAGGGCAGGCATTGGGATCTGCCAAACAACAAGGACTGGAGCGAAGCCTTCTGTTTTCTCAGTTAATGCCCGTAAGTCAAAATGCACATTTGAATGTTAGCATACCTTCGGACGGGAGCCTTCAATCTATGGCAGCCACCTTAGTAAATGGTACAATGCCAAACTTTTCATTAGCCCAGCCAACTTTGGTAAATGGTACCGGGGAACTGAATTGTGTTACTGGGATGATAAGTGATCAATCTGTGTCTGCACCTGTAACCAGTTCACCCACTGTGATCTCGGTCAGCAACGCTAACTATGCAGCTCTCCAAAACTGCTCTTTTATCACCGGCCCGGATACTTTATCCTTATCAGCAGCACACTCTACTCTTAGTGAAATAGGCTCTACAACTGACGAGAATGAGAGTCACCAGTCTGGACAGGTTCATCAGGATGTAAACGGGCAGCACATGATGGTTCTTCAGGCGCTACCCAATGTTAAGGAGGACTTCTTATCCATGTCACAATGTACATCTACAAATGGCATTGTTGTTGTGCCGGATTCCAGATCTACCTATGTGATCAGTAGCATGATCAACACAGCCTGTGGAGACCTGGACATGGACAAGAAAAAGCTTGCCAAACTCCACAATGTTCACATGGACGAAGAGATGCAAGAGATTTAATGAATGGCATTGTGGGGCTTATGCAAAATAGTACAGATGCAAATCCTTCAGAAAATGACTTATTTAATGAAAAATAGGATTGTATACATAATATTTTTTCGTTGTCAAATGCTCAGTTACTAAGTAGTGGGATGGGTTGATGCCTGGTTTGGGCATCCAAAATTTGCTGTTACAGAAGAAGAGAAATAATTACATAAAGAGCACAGAACAAATATTCATTAGTGTGTCTCTCCAGAATATCTTCTAATCCGTTGGTGGCAACAGTGTGAATATTAAAAATTACTCTGCACGAATATGCAATAAAAGGATAAATGGAGTTATGTCTCCCCGTGGGCATTGCAACATTTGAATGACATACAATACCTCATACACACTCCCTTTGTTTGAGTTTTAAGTGATACTTCAGATTGGAAATCGACTAATTAAAAAGTTTTTTTTTGTTTTCGACAAGGGATGTAAATGTTTAAATCTTCGTGGTGCAACTTCTGGATTTTGTTGCCCTCCTTACCAGTGAAATAATATGCATATTGACTTTACCAACACTGAAGATTTTACTTCTAAATGAATGTATATTGACAGTCATTTTAATCAAGATTTATTGAAGTGTGAGCATTGATTTGTGTTTGTTATTTATATGTCTTTTTTGTTTGAACAAGTGTCTTCTTTTAAAAAAAAAATAATAATAATTTTAAGAGATTTTTGCTACAGAGAGCACAGTCTAAATACTGTCAGTGCTGAATCTATAAGACAGGAAATGCATTTACAATGTATAGTTGGATTTTTATTTCAGATGTTTTGCGTTGTCTTTTATTAGGACCAGTTTTATTTTTAAACAGTGTTTGTGTTTTTAACCAAATTCGTTGTGCCTTTCTTCCTAGTGGCCTTTCATTACTTTTTATTTTCTTAAAGCACATATCTGGAATGACTGACAATTCAAATACAGTATACTAGTGAGGAGCATACAGTATGAAGTGTTCCAGGAATACAAGATTTGAAATCTCTAATGTCTACACACTATTAAAAAAAGCTGAACATTTGCTGTATCTCTACACAACGGAAAGACAATCACTTTGTGCCCTTTCATTCGCATTTTCTTTCTTTTTTTTGTAAACCATTCTAATTATGAATATGTTCTTCATGTTTGTAAACTGGGACACTAATCTATTGTATTGCACTACTGTATTAATTGGCCTCTTAATTGCATTTTCACTTCAAGTACCTGCATGGCCTTTGGTACGCTTGTTGTTGACTGCAGTGGTTACATTCTTAGGTGCCTGAATCATCAGAAACTGCGTGTGTACTTATGTTTGTTGGTGTAACCTAACCCCAACAACGATCAAAATGTTTTTGACACAACTGTAGCTGTTGATCCACAACATGAATTGTTACACTATTCTTCCTGTTGCAGTGAAGTTTCAGAACAAATTGTTGAAGTGTTTCATTCGTCATTTTTAGGATTAAAGTTAAACTTTTATATTTCTAAAACAAATCTATTTCTGAACTCAAAATGATTATATAACATCTATATTGCATGTAAATCTTTTGGGATCCCCACTATGGGAAAGTCAAATAATTTGTTGCATGTTTGTCTAGATCTAGTCATCATTTTCTGTTTCTACGTGTACTGTAATTTTAATTGTGCCTTACAAGAAAGAATGACATGAACTATTTATGTTTTCAAAAGAATAGCCAGAACCCCTACTGCACTGTTACATGATGGAACACAGAGCATGTCATAAAACATTTCTGTGCTAAAGTACTCAACCAAAGAGGTCTAAAGTATGTATGTTTATTGTACTGTAAAAGGGATTACTTTGTGCCTGGACAACTAAGTGTTTTATTGTATTCTGAAGCGAAGTGTACTTATTTTTCTAAACTGTAATGAATAAACTCTCTATATTTATACACCGCTTGTGTAGTATTTTTTTTAAAGTTATTAGAGATGTTATTCAACTGAAGATGGCATACAATAAAATAGTACAAAGCAATTAAACAAGAATTACAGAAAGGGCAAGGTATAAAATAAGGAAAACAGAAAGAGAGGAAAAAAAGTTAATTGCATATTAAAAAGGACATTACAGTCTGATTATTTGTCATTGTTACAAACTTGAAAGAATATAAGGAGATATTTGATATTAACAGGTCTTAGAGAATTTTTGTAGGGAAGTCAGGGAGGTTGTAAGACTTCCTGGAGAATAGGTGGGGGAGCAAAAGCTGTAGTAGTGGAGTAATCTAGAAATTGAGAGACCGGTGTCCATTAGGCTTTTCATTTTGACACAAGAGATAAAGGATGCATGTAAGCCGTATCCATTCGGTGATTATGGCAGACTGCGTACCACCATGCTCTAAAAGACTTGTGTAAAATCTTTCCTATTAGTGGTCATTTGTTGGAAAGCAAGAGCTAATAACAGATCTAGCATCAGCATGTGAAAAGGAACATTCGCCCAGTTCTCGATTATACTGCCTAGAAACACCTTGGAGATGGAAAAAGAGACGTTGTAACCAGAAAGCAGAAACAAAGGGGCAAGTGAAGAGTAAATGCATCAAGTCAGCTTGTGGTGCAGAGCAAGTCCAGCAACTGTCAGGGATATCCTGTTTAATCTAGTGCAGGAAATGAGGTGTAATAAAAAGTCTGTGCAAATGAAAAAAAGTGTTTGTGTAGTTAGCAGCACAGGAGGACTTCCTAATTTTAATCCAGATTAGTTTCCAGGAAGATATAGATATTGTGGTGGAAAGATCTTTTTCCCATTTAAGTTCTATCATGGTTTTGTATCTCAAAATGGGAGAATCAAGTAAGTGAGCATAGATATGTGATGCCTTAGGACACATAGGTAGGATGTCAGATAATTTTGTAGGTGATGGAGATTCAATGGATGAGATGAACTTGAAAAGAATTATAGACTTAAACCACAATCTTTGTAGAAAAAGAAATCCAGTTAGGAAAGTCGACTGGAGGTTAAAAGGATTCTGTACTTGAGGATAATTGGTGAATCCAGATCATTCCCTTAATCCTCTAAGAATGACAATAAATAGGATGTCCGTTCAAATTAATGAGCAAATTATTCAAAATCGAAGAGTAAAGAAAGGAGTCAAGATCAATTGGTGAAAAATGCATTACAGAAGACAACAATTTGAAAGTGTTCTTGATAATAGGTTTAGACATTTTCCGAGGTTTCTTTACAATAGACAGGAATTCTGAAAAAGAGTATGGTGACAAGAAAAGCTCATTCCAAATTAACCCAAAGAGAAGTATATAGCAAAGAAGCTGCCATCTAGTGAGAAGATTGTCGTAAAAGGAAGGACTTATGGTAGCTCAAAAAATCAGGGAAGTGTACTCCACCTTCAACTTTAGGTCGTTTCAGCTTAGCTAGAGACCTACTCGGTTTCTTGGTGTTCCAAAGGAAATCGGATGATATAGAATTCATTTTATTAAAATATTTAAGAGATGTCCATAATGGAATATTGGAAATGGTGAAAAGAATCATAGGAACCAACATGATCTTAAGCATGTCTAAACGTCCCCACCAAGATAAATAAAGAGGATGCCATTTACTGGTTAAAGAAGTAATTACCAAAGTAGAGAGGGAGGCAGAGGTAGAGGCTAGGTTTATCCTCCTGACAGTTGCATAGTTAGACAAAAATCGAGTCTATCGAAGTAAACCTGCCCTTTGGGAATTGGATAGGATACAGCAAGAATTTGTTGTAATCCCTTGTCTAGAAAAATACTTTTTTTCTAGAGACCCGTCACTCACCAGGGTTGCCCCTAGCTAGCATGCTTCATCATTGAGATTCCTCTAAGGATTGAGGCATGCTGCAACTTGCGAATTATGTAGGAGCAATTTTTATTGTAGACTGTGTGTAGTGCAGTGATGTGGAGTGGAAAGTGAAAGAAAATCTAAAAATACCTAACTAGGTGTCCACTCTTTTATTCCAGCCCCTAGTTGGTATGGTTAAAAATCAGGGGTCATTTACTCAGAAGAAACCTGACCTTAATGAGTCTGGTTGTCTCAGTAATGTGACTGATGAGTATGCGGTCTCCAGGGAGAGAAGCATGTTACTGAACAAAAGGTGGCTTTGATGAAAGTGTGACTACAAGCCCCTCTACCCCTGAATTTGACCATGATGCAATAATATAATATCTACAGAAACCCAGATTAATCACTTGAAACATATGTATACAGTGCGCATTAGGTGTGCATGGTTTGTGTCCTTATTACAGGATTTACTAGGAGCGGTACACACGGGGCAGGACCCAGTGGAGTCCTGCTATAGAGCTATTAGGGGGACAGCTCGAAACATGTTTACAAAAACACATTACTGAGACAACCAGACTCAAAAGGTCCTCTTTGGCGAGAGCAGCGCGTGCGCTGCTTTCCCCAGGCGAGACCTAAATAGTAAGGGTGAGAGAGGGCAGCCTTGTCGCACCCTTCTATGTAGGTTTAAAAAAAGAAGATACAAGTCCATTAGCACAACGAGCTGCCTGAGGGGAAGAGTAAAGAAGAGAAATGGGAGACCTGTACATTGGCCCAAAACCAAACCAAGTTAAAGCTTGAAAAATGAAGGACCAGGTGACACGATCATAAGCCTTCTCGGCATCTAAAGCAGTGGCCGCTAGGGAATTGGGTAAGTTTGCAAATCTAGAAATAATACTGAAAGATAGACTAGTATTTTCTGAAATAAATTTACCTTTGACAAAGCCAGATTGTTCCTTACCTAAAAGAGGAAGGAGAGAATTTCTAGTCTCAAGTCCAAAGCCTTAGAGAAAATTTTATAATCTAAATTAACTAAGGAGATGGGACGATAATTCTTACAAAAGTGTGGATACTTACCTGCCTTCGAGATTAGACATATATAAGTATCTAAAAACAAGCCAGAGGAAGTATCCAAATTGAGAAAACAGTGAATTAATAAACAAAGTTTGGGAAAAAGTAGTTTGGATAATATGTATTAAACTCGGCTATAAGATTATCCGGCCCAGGAGCCTTGTCTTTTTTAAGTGAGAATAGCAAAAGTTGAAGCTCTGTTTGAGTAATATCTGTCTCCATGGAGGAAACATTGACTTTAGAGTAATCCAGTTTTGAAATAGAGAAGAAATAATGTTAGATTGCAGAGTCAGAAGGTGAGTGCTCCAGTGTATAGAGCTCTGTATAGAATTGTTGAAAATGCGTTAGAATATCTTGGTGATAAGAGGAGCCATCATCATCAATAATTGATTCAATAAATAGTATATTTTGTTTAATTTTCAAATAATTAACCATGAGTTTTCCAGTTCTGTTTTGGCCTCCATAATATTAGCAATAAATTTGAAAAGATATGAAGCAGCATTATCAGTGGTGACTATTAAAATTAATTTTGGCTTTAATTAGCTTATTTAGGATTTGTTGGGAATTGGATGCATAATAAAAATGTTCTAAAAAGTTTCATTTCATTAAGAAGTAGATTAAAGTGGGATTGCGACACTTCTTATTTTTTAATTTTTTAAACGAAGTTCATGGTAAAATCACAGACTGAGGCCTTGAATGTATCCCAAACAATATGAAAAGGCATGCTTTCCGTTTGATTGAGAAGGAAAAACTCCTGAGCAAAAGCAGTGAGGGCCGATGTGAAAGAAGAATCCAGTAATAGGGGTATAATGCCTAGGTGGACAAAAAGTGTGGCATGATCGGATATCAAAATGGAACCAATATCTGCTGAATGTAGGGATTGAGATGATTTGATACAAAGATATAGTCAATTCGAGATTGTATGGTGTACTGGAGAGAAAAATGTATATTCCCTCAGGGTGGGGTTGCATGGGCGCCATGCATTGGTTAGTTTACGTCTCTGTATAGCTTGTGCAAAAATGTTCTGTGATTTGTTAGGAACATAATGCGATGCAGAATGTCTGTCTAAAAAAGGATCAACAGGTAAATGGCTGTCTCCGACAAGAACTAGACTGTCTTCTGGGTACTGCAGGAGCTTCTAAGAGATTTGAGTCCAAAAACTACAATCATGTGCGTTGGGACCATACACATTAAATAAAGCAATTGGGGCCAGATGCACGACCAGCAATTTTGTGACTCGCAAATTGCGTCGCAATTGCGAGTCGCAAAACTAGTTATACAGCAGGGTCGTTAACCCTGTTTGCGATTCCCAATGGGTTCTCAAATTGTGAGGCTCATGAATATTAATGAGCCTCTCGCAATTTGCGAGTCCATTGGGAATGGCAGGCCCTCCCAGGTATGGTGGCCTGCTGGGCTCAGTAGACCGCCATGTCTGGGACTGCGTTTAAATAAAGCAGTTTTTCCTTTTTTTTCTTCTAAAGCACCCCTTTTTCCTTAAAGGAAAACGGGATGCATTTAAAAAAAAATAAAACGTTTTCTTTTCATTTTTCGAGTTCAAGTAGTGGTCCTTGAGACCACTGCCTGCCCTTGAAAAACATTTTCAGAGCCTGTCATAAAGGGGAAGGAGTCCCCGGGGGACCCCTTCCCATGTGCAACTACTTTACCACTCTCTTGAAGAGGGTGGTAATTTGTGAGTGTTTTGCGACCGCAATTGCGCCCCCTTCCAAATAGCGAGTCTCTAAACACTTTTTTGCGAGTCGCAATTAATTTACGAATCACAAAATTGTGTTAGTACATGACTGTTCCAATTTTAGCATGCGCAAATGGGTCGCTATCCCGTTTGCACATGCTAAAATTGGTCGTACTTTTGGCCCTTAGTGTTTTCACATTTCAATTAAAGTATGAACCACCTACCCTCTGCATCCCTTTCCATACTAATCAATTGGATTTTCAAAGATTTATGACGAAGTACTGCAGCTCCATGCCTTTTACCCAGAGCAGGAGAATAAAAAACCTCACCCACCCATCCTCTCTTCAATTTTGCACTTTCAGTGTCTGATAAATGAGACACTTGCAAGAAAAATATATGTACATTAAGTTTTGCTAAGTGAGTAAGGACACGTTGTCTTTTAACTGGAGAATTTAAGCCCCTGACGTTCCAGGAAGCATTGTCAATACCATGATGAACAGACAAAATGCAGAAAACAGTAGAACTTAGTTGGAAAAGAGCATAACTAAATCTGAGAAGAGAAATAGAATATTCTACAAAGAATAAGATAAGTTAAAACATTTGAGATAAGAGAAACCAAAAGATAGAAGAGAGGGGGAAAAAAGGAGGAAAAAAAGAGACAGAAGAACTTTTGATATGCAAGAGAATGCAACAGACATCAATGTAACACAAAGGGTAAGCAAACAAACAATAAGAATAACATACCTAACAAAAACCTTATGGAGGTGGGGGAGGGCCCACACGAGCAAGACATCCCGTCTGATCCAGAGGGGGTGACTTAACGCGAGAAGGGAGGCGGTGCGACAAGTAATGGGGAACATAGACATCCACGACAAATAGACGCCACCTGCAGGATAAAAAAGGAAATTTGAAAAAGTTGATCAGAAACAACAACCTATTAATCAATTATACTGAAACAAGAAAACTCATCAGCATCAAAAATAGCATAGTAACTTTTGAAAGGTAATGTTAACAACATCGTAACTTAATGTCTGGATCCATCGAACTACCCACAAACCACCTTCCGCACTCCAGCAATAGTGGGGAGAGCTATTCAGGTCAGCCTCCTAGCAGGTTCTCAACACATGCCTCTCGCCCTCAGTTCATCCCCTCTTTTACTCCGTGTTCCCTGAGGAAGAAAAGTGGACTTATTTTCTTTAATTCTCTGCTCCGGTATGTGGTGGTGTTTTCCTTATCTTTGTTTCCAGGCCACGCCAGAGCTCGACTCCGCAACCTCCATGACTCAGCAGCCTCCGTGACTCAGCAACCCCTATGACTCATAATCCTCAATGACTCGGCAGCCTCCGTGACTCAGCAGCCTCCGTGACTCAGCAGCCTCCGTGACTCAGCAGCCTCCGTGACTCGGCAGCCTCCGTGACTCGGCAGCCTCCGTGACTCAGCAGCCTCCGTGACTCAGCAGCCTCCGTGACTCAGCAGCCTCCGTGACTCAGCAGCCTCCGTGACTCAACAAGCATCCATGATTCAGCAACCTCCTTGACTCATCAACCTGGCAAAAGGTATTTAACTCTCACCCAGGCTCATCTTCAGTGATTCGCATTGAGTTTCTGGATGAAGATCCTGCGGCGTGACGGCTCTTTTCTGAAGGTGCTGGTCGGACGAGTCCTGTTCCATCCTTGCTGCTGCTACTCGCAGATAAGTCTAAATTCTTTTTGGGCTACATTTAACTCGTGCTCAGTGGAATTAAATTTTTTTGACTCCCGGCTCATTTCTGTTTATCAGGAAGATCTTGAGTAACTGCGCACAAAACTCTTGAAGGACTGGGTTATTTAAGCCCAGCGGTGCCAGGGGACAACACCTGAAACCTTCGTGGGTAACCAGTTCCGGCGTACAAATGACAGAGTCACGGGACACTTCCTTCGGCGTCAAAGATTCGAGGTTTATTTACTGCAGGGAACACAGAAGTCACGTGAAGTACACAGCATGTAAGTTCGCGGGATCTGATTCGATTTGCTACTGTGGATCGCTCCTTTTTATACAGTTTTCTCTCATAGGTTAACATGATACACAAAGGTTTACAACTTGGTTCCCATCATTATCCCCAAGAGGGGTCGCTTTGATGTATTCAAGGTCCGGAACATAAGTACAGAAACATTCGGTGGTTCCCAACTGTAAAAACCCATCTTCCCACCATTAGTACATTCCAATCGGCAGTAAACAGATCGAAGGAGGAACAAGGACAGGTGCAAAGGAAGGCAGAAACAGTGGGGAGATCGGAAAGGGTGTAAAAGGGGTGGTATCGGGAAACACGAGCTGCAGGCATCAAAGGGACGTGCCTAATGAGATGCACGGCTAAGACAACAGACCGGCACGGCAAGATGTGCCTCGAGCGGGGACATCTGCCTTACAGTATCATCCCCCTCATCATAAAGACACTTTCAAAGGAAACGTGTCTTCCGCAAGAGTCTTGGGAATCCCAGGGTTGCGAAGCGGACAGCGTCCGTTCGCTGGCTACTTGAGGGCAAGAGACAAAATGGATGCCGTATCTAAGATGGAACCCGTGGGTACAGATAGAAACCCACGAAACAAACGAACGGTTCAGGTTAGCACAGCGAAACTGCGCACACCCACTAAACTCGTCATTTGCGGTTCATAGATACCAGACTCGACCATATTCGTGTGAGTCGAAAACACCACTTACGATCGTCACGGAACCTCACTCGTCGCAGTCAAAGACTTCCTGACTTCGTCTCCTATATCACAGTTCCACTCCGCTTACTTTATGCTACTTGCCTGGATTTTGGTAATTTCCTCCTTTTATCATTTATGTAATTCATGCATAGTTCTTGCTGATAAAAGTGTATATTATTAATGCAGTGTTTATTTTTTATCCTGTTACGTCTCTGTTTTTTCTCGCTGAAAGAAGGTCTTGGTAACGCTCTCGCGCCTTGGACATACTTCAGCTGAAGGATACAGATTATGTCTTATCTCATTGAAATAAGAATGTATGGTGTGCTTAGGGGTAATCTTCGTTTGCACAATATTGTGTGAGTGTGTATGTATCTTTGGTGCAATATTGTGTGAGTGTGTATTTATTTTTGGCGCCATATAGTGTGAGTGCAGTTCTGAGTTATTCTAAAAGACCTCTTTTATCGTGATGCAGAAGTTTATACATGATATATGTCATTGATTATTTGTGTTCTTATTGATGTCTTTTACTACTGCTGCTGGAGCTGGTCTCCATACTCATTCCTAGTTTTAGGACAGATGTCCCAGATTGTTCTGTGATCCAGAGTTTGCTTCTCCACCGGCACGAAGGCACACCTGCTTCTTTCTCTATTTTAGCTTTTTGTTTCAACAATTTATTTTAGTTTGTTTGTTCTCAAACCCCCTTCCCTTGAGATTATCAGATGAGCACTGGTGTCTCTGGTTCAGTGTTTGTTGGATGATTTCTGGGTCTTGTTGGGGTCCAGCTGCCTCTGCGTGTCCAGCAGAGAGAAGAAGGCATTCGAAAGTTCATCTTCCCAGATTGCTTCCTGATACTTAACAACAAAAACCAGTCATTTTGTAGATGCTGAGTGAACGATGTCCATAACATCAGCTCTGCAAGACGCTAGAAAGTCTGGCAAACCAGAAGGATCCTCGGAAGCCATTGTTTTATTATTATGGGTAACTTTAAAAAAGCATGAGTGGAAATGACCAAATTGATCCCCTATCAAACATAGGGCAGGTCTCATGCTCAGAGTCTTTTCCTCTGACTGCTGTGGCATAATCCTGGGAGAAATACAGGGCATTACCGGACCATGAGATTTTCTTAATGCGACGTGCAGCCGACATAACCTACATTAACTCTGTATACTTCAAGAAGTAGAGGTTGACCACTCTTGGTCTCTTGGATGGTGAAGTTGCAGTAGAAGGGCACCCTAATCTGTGAGCTCTTTGGATGTTAAATTGCAAGTTCTCTGGTAATTGTAAGATCTGAGGTAAAAAAGATGTGAAGAAAGAAATGCTATCTGCCCCTTCTGTGCCTTCAGGATGACCATAAATGCTAGGTTATTACGCCGATTTTGATTTTTCAAGTCTTCGACTTGTCTTTGCAATGAAGAGATTTGTACCTGCAATAAAATGACTTTATGTATCATTAAGCTGTGAGGTTTGTTGTTCCACCAAAGACCAATGCTCTTCCATGAGTGATCAATTGTCAGTTAGAGTTTGTAGTTTAGCATTAGTGTCCTCGATAATTTGGCTCAGAGCCCTAATCTCTTCCAATAATATGTCAAGCGAGGCTACAGGCTCAGTTTTTGTCGTTGAGGGAGGATCATTCATGAGCCGCTTAACTTGTGATTTGTTGGCTTGGGATTGAGATGGCCCTGTAGGCGAGATAAGAAAAGAGGCCGTATTCGACCCTGCACTTTAGGTGAGCTATCCATTGTGGGGGAAACACTCAAGACCGGCAAGCGTCTTCTCAACTTCCCTGCCCATGTAATGACGTCACATAAAAAATGACCAAAACACAAAACCAAAGCAATGAGAATAATCTTCCACAAATGTATCAAACTCTGGTACAGCAGTTAAAGATTTCATATACGAGCATGCCATTCAGGAAAAAAGAAAGGCATAGTGTAGAATAAAAGTCTCCACAAAATTCTATTAATAGCCAGAAACCTGTCATAGATGTCGCAGTAGTCCAGTTCCGGTGTCAACTTGGAAAAAGAGCAAGAAAGCAAATCAGAATTTGTCAGAAAGTCTAGGAAATAAGAGGCAAACCTTGCAGGAAATTTTGCCTTTAAGAACCAGGGAGCTTCAATATAGCCATTGCCTTTTAAGAATGTGAACGACGTTCCAGGGAGGAGCTTGCCAAATCCTTTTCTCAGATAGCATGCTGATTTTTCACACAGCTAAGATGGCGGCTGGCTCTGAGGGAGAAAGGAACAGTCGCTTCAAATGAGGTCTGTGGGTCCCCTCAGGACCTAATAAATACAGAAAATGCAACCGCTATGCATGCCCAGTTGAAAACTGGCCAGACAGCTGAGGGAGCCGTCGTCGCATCGCCGGCATCTGCACCGACCTCCGGAGCTTAACGAAGATGTGGCCATCTTCGCCATGAGGTAAGCAATGGCCCCACAGCTTGTGTACTATGAATACAAAATGGTTTGAGAATAGAGAATGTTATGCAATACAACAAATGTAGTTGAATACGGGTACATCAGTTGATGTGCTTTTACACATTTACGCTTGCAGTTCAGAACAGTATATCCAATTGCACACAACTGGTTAGGATTTGATAGGTTATGATTTTGGTTAATCTTCACAGTTCATCGCATCTATTCATGAACTCTTGTTTAGTCCAGTCTGAATAATAGAAAGGTTTGGCAGGCAAGCTCCGAGCCCCACTCTTTTAATATTTATCTAGATCCGCTAGCAAGTCTAGCTGAAACTTGGGGTCCCAGAGTGATTCCATATGCTGACGACACCCAATTGCTTTTATCCTTCCATGAGAAGGATTATCGGCCCCTCAACTTCTTTAAAATTGGCTTAAAGTCTGTTGGAGATTGGAAGCGAAATAATTGCCTCGGGCTTAGCTCCAATAAAACAGAGGTTCTCTTTTTTGGTACTGTGTGCCATCCTGACTCATGCAATTGGTGGACGATGGAGCTCATGGCTCTGTTTTCCGCTGCATCAACTGTGAGGAACCATGGGGGGCGTGTCCTGCAGCCAAGGAAGATGGCCACACACTAAGAAAGCTGCACTAGCAGATCGCAGCAAAACACCCGAAATCCATCACCATCCGACATAAAAAGGACACCTACCGCCTCGTGTTGCTGAGAGGAGTTGGCGGGCAGCAGTGGAAGCCGACTGGAACCGAGTAAAAGTGTTCTCCGGCCGCTGGTCGTTAATCCGGGCCGTGCACCCTGAAGTAGAAAATGGCACCCGCCACCGCTGAAGAGCCGCGACTGACAGCCAGACCTGGGGAGCTGCTGGCCGGCGGCTGCGGTGCGAAGCTAGCACTGCTGAGGGGTGCTGCAGACAGGGAGGGCTGCGATTTGCCCCGAGAAATACCCCGTGTCCTGGAGGCTCAAGACGCCCCATCAACTACGGCCTGCTGAGTGACCGGGGGCACTACTGCGAGCCTGCAACAACCTGGGGCCGAGCCGGGTGCAATAGAGGTAGGAGCGCCACAGCTGGCCTCACGGGCAGGTGCTGAAGTCTTACAACCTGCGGTGTCCATTGGCGCCGTGGAGAGACGGGCGCAGCAGCTACACCATAAAGCCACCAGCTTCGGAGCCCAGGGTGACAGAGTTAATTGGGGCCATTGAGTGTACGAATCCCGTGCATTGACGGACTTACGTTGGCGCTCCACCCGTCTGGGGTAAGTGGTGCACAGGCGGCACTCCTCAGACTTGGAGCCCTAGTTAAATCCACCCTGACCCAAGACCGCTGTGGGCCCTGGGGAGGGGCGTGTGGCCCTGAAGAGTGGTGTGGGGTTGCGTCCAGCGCTAGAGGAAGACTGGCCCGGGAGGCGCAGCTCTGGGACCCCGCACTGTATAAACCACACAAGACAGGAAAAGCAATACGGCACAGTGAAGAATCGCATTGTAATCAACGGGCCAGAGCGAGGTGGCGGCGCCCGGAGTCGGACATGAACTAGGAGTCAGACACGAAACAAGAGATTTGAGGACACCACGATCTGCTGGTGACTCTGATATGCCCGCGAGAGTGGGCGATCCGTGGACCGATTAGACTACTGAGGCATACCTTCAGTCATGGACCGCAACCAACTGACGGCACAAGGCCAAACAAATCACATTGACAAATACACAGTCAGCATGAGCAAGGAGGAGGGCAACCAAGGTGGGAGCCAGCAATGTGGGGCAGAAGATGACTGGCCGGACACATTGCTCAGAGACATTATGAGGCCATAAAGGACATGCGTGGCACTATGGAACCCAAGTTGGACTCGGTAACTGAAGAAGTCAACCTACTTCGTGCAAACATTAGGAAAATGTCCGACAAAGTAGCGGAGGCGGAAACGGAGTTGGGCACCTACAGTCCAAAATGAAGAGACTCGAGGAGCAGATCGCCAAGCTTACTAAAAACCAAACGGTCATTGCAGCCCGCCTGGAAGATGAGGAAGGTCGGGCGTGGCGCAACAATATCCGCATTTGTGGGGGTCCCGGAGGGAATGGAGGGCCCGTCCACAGACTGCTTTGTGGAGGATCTGATACCTTCACAAAGCAGTTTGTCGAGGTATCAGATCCTTTGAAGCCTATCAAACTTCTTCTCAGTGGAGAGGGCTTATCACGCGCTGGGGGGGGGAGGCCCAAGCCTGGGGCCCCTCCATGCACAATCATTGCCTGGATCCTGAACTACAGGGATTGGGATGCCATCCTGCAGGCATCGCGGGTGTCCAGAGATCTACAGTTGGAAAAGGCCACAATTCACTTCTTCCCGGACTTCCCGCTAAATGTCCTGCGCAGACCTTTCTAAGGGGTCAAAAGAGCCCTCAGAGACCAGGGAGTGAAGTATATGATGTTGTACCCGGCACAACTCAAAATTCTGGATGGCGAAAAGACATATTTCTTCAACTCACTGGCAGAGGCGAACGACTGGATGGAGGGCTGGCGGAATGTGGGCCGACAGTGATTCGCGACGATCAACCCACAACCGCACTGGTCAGGAGGCTCAGAATAAAAACACGCCACCACAAGAGAACCCAGAGAGCGAGTAGACTTCACTTAAGTGACTATAGTAGTAAGGGTTGCATGGAGTGATCTTTATACAAGAGGAAGGGGGATGGCATGCTTCCTGAGTCCTTGAATTTCCTTGGGAGCCGGACTAGATGCTCCGGGACTGTGGTCCCCTTCCAAAGTTGTACGTTTGGGGACTCTTAGTTACTAACTGTGAACGCACAAGGATTTCAGCACTAGCTAATGGGGCTGGGGGTGGGGTGGGCCTGGGGTGGGGAGGTGGTGTCATTCAATATGATTCATCCATGGGTTGTGTACATCGGCAACCAGGTATGTCTCTTTCTGTGGATTGCAGGCTTATGTTCCCTTGTTCGGTTAATATGGGGAGACAGGCACTCTGCGAGTTTGATTGGTGGGTGGTTGGGGCGCACTTAGCAGGGAGTGGGGTTTGGGATGGGGGGTCTGGTTTGTGGGGAAGTTTATGTTTGGCTCATGGTGACTCAAATTCAAATGTATGGTTGTTTAATCTTGAAAATACACTAGGGAATGGGAAAGGTCCGAGGAATCACAGGCCCCTGTACAGGAATGGGTGACAAGGCACGAATGAAGATATAGACGTGGAATGTCAATGGTTTGGGCAACAAGGTGAAGCGGATATTGATACTGCAACACAAGAAACGCCACTCCCCTGACAGGAGACACATCTTCGTGGGAACAGAGGCAGGGCCTTGGACCGATTTGGCTATAAGACGGTGGCTCACTTGGGGTTCACGTCTGGCTCTAGGGGAGTGGGGATTCTAGTCCCTAATACCCTGCCGATGGTAACCACAGGCACATGGACGGAGGAATCAGGGTGTATGGCCTCTGTGGCAGCCAGAAGGGAGGGGCGAACAATAGTTTTTAGCTCATGCTACATCCCACCCGGACAGCATGCCTGACTTTTAAAATACTGGGAACCCACTTGGCGGACCTTCCCAGGGGAATTCTTGTAGTGGGGGGAGACACCAATGCGGTCATGGATGCCGAATTAGATCGCTCAGGTGAGAGACAGGGAAACGGGGGGAAATGGGCCTACAGGGCTTTGTTACAGCAAAGGGTCTTAGCGACATATGGTGCACACATCCCAAAGGCACTACACTTTCTACTCCGCTAAACATGGATCCTTCTCCAGGTTAGATCACATTTTCACGCGGGGAGACCAACTAGGTGACTTTGCGGAACCCTGCATTATGGCCCGGGGAATCTCTGACTGCTGCCCAGTTGGCGTCATCCTCAAAGGGGCGACAACTGCCAGGGCGGACTTCCCTAGGATAGATCCATGGCGCCTCAAAGAAGACTCCATAACCGACAAGTTAAGAGAGTGCTCCCAACAATACTTCGCGGAGAACCAGGGCTCGGTTGATTCCCAGCTAAGCCTTTGGGAAGCTTATAAAACAGTCCTGAGAGGCCAGGCCCAACTGCTGATTGGAGCCCAAAAGAAGGAGAAATAGTTGCAGATCAGGCAGTTGGAAAGGGACATTGAGTCTTTGGAGCAGCGGGCCAGCGAGACGCCCTCGCTGGACCACTGCCTTGATCTCGCACTCAATCAAAAGGAACTTCATTCGCTGGCGGTGGGCGAGGCGTGTGCCTACTCCCTTGCCACTCAACATCGGATATATGACGCGGGGGACAAGTGCCTGAAACTACTGGCGTGGCTCGAATGCCGGGATAGGGAGTGATCCTGGGTGACGAGGTAAGGGATGAGTCGGGGTCCTTGGCATCCACCGGCACCGACATAGCGGAGGCTTTTGTGTCTTACTGCGAGAGGGTTTACATCCCGGTATGCACCCGGAAGAAGCTGGATTGCGAGGAGTTCCTACGGGACTTTGTGCTGCCCACACTGTCTCAGGAACAAACAGACCGCCTAGAGGCTGAACTCACAGGGTTGGAACTAGGAGAAGTCCTTAACTCCCTTCAGGCCAGGAAAGCGCAGGGACACAATCTGCTCCCAGTGGAAATATACAAGTGGCAGGCTAACATTGTCATTGACCATCTACGACAGATGTTCCTTGAAGCAAGGAAAGTGGGGAAGCTCCTGCCTGATCAGTGTGAAGCCACGATTGTGGTCATCCATAAGGCCGGGAAGCAGGCTGACCAATGTACATCTTATTGGCCCATCTCGCTGCTCAACGTGTAGGCCAAGGTCTTGGCCAAAGCCCTGGCGATGAGACTGCTATCGATATTGCCAGACTTGATCCACGTCGACCAGTCAGGTTTTATGCCTCATAGGAGCATTCGACACAACCTGAGACGGTTGTACGGGGTCCTCTACATGACGGAAGGTGTGGAAGTACACAAACGGCTTTGATGGCGCTGGAAGCCTCAATGGGCTTCGACAGTATTGAATGGCCATACTTGTTTATGGTTCTCCAGCGACTGGGTTTCGGTCCGTTTTTTTGTAGCTGGGTGCGTCTGCTGTTTGACCAGCCGGTAGAGAGGGTGAGAGTTAATGGCACAATGTCCCGTGCAATTCTCCTGTGCAGGGGCACTAGACAAGGGTGTCACCTGTCCCCTCTCCTATTCGTCCTGGCCCTTGAGCCGCTGGCGCACTGGATTTGGCAGGACAGGGCTTTCTGGGGCCTGGCACTCACGGATGAGTGGGTGGATCGTCTTTCTCTGTACGCAGAAGACATTTTCCTCTACATGACCAGACCCTACCACTCGATAGCGCAGGCGCTTCACCTCTTCGAACTGTTTGGTAGCTATTCCGGCTACACGATCAACTGGGCCAAATCTCTAATTTATCCCCTGTGGGGCCCTCCCCCGTGGAACTCGACGAGGTGCTCAACCTCAATAGCAATAGATGGATTCAAATACCTGAGGGTGTTTGTCACCAGGGACAGGGCGGAGTTCTTCACTAAAAATCTTGAGCCCCACCTGGCATGGCTAGCATCGTACGTGACGCACTGGAGGTCCTTGCCTCTCTCCCTAATGGGACGTGTCGTGCTATTTAAGATGCTGGCATTGCCACGACTCCTACATATCCTACAAAACACACCATACCCGGTTCCAGGTGGGGTGTTCAGGCTTATATCCCAGGCTGTGCAAACCATGCTCTGGGAGGGTGGGACCCCGAGGATGGCGCTGCAAAAGCTCACAAGAGGGGTGTACAACGGGGGGCTGGTCCTCCCGTATGTTCAATTGTATTATTGGGCTTCCCAGCTGCAACTGGGGATACACGACAGGTTCGGAACCAGCGTGGATAGGTATGTTATGCCGAGAGGCAACTGCGAGCCGCTTCTATATTCACAAAAGCAGCACAGGGATCTATCGTCGCACACGGGGGTCGTGCTTCAGTGCTGGCGGGAGGCCAATACTTTTCTGGGGTGGGCAGGCACCGTAATGGGTAGGACCTCACTAAGGCTCGGAGACCAGCTAACTTAGATGACAAGACTAACAGGCTTCAAGGGATTGAAATTAATTGGGATTGACTACCTGGGCGATGTTTGGAAAGGGAATGACCCTAGATCCTTCGACTACCTTAATAAAGAATACCTACTACATGACTCCCAATACTACCACTCTTTGCGCCATACACACACCCTGCACTCTCACTTACACTCAGATACTTCGATCCCAGAATATTCTCACATGGAAGACAGGCTCCTCCTTGATCCCATTCTTGAGAAACCCACGCCCACTATCTACCACAAGCTCATAAATAACATGCCTGACTCATTGGTGCCCCTGCGGGAGAGATGGTAGGGAGACATTGTGGACATGGAAGACTAGGATTGGCAGGAAGCCCTGCAAAGCCCCCGCGAAATTGCAATCCGGACAAGGTTCCGCCTTGTACAATTAAAAATTCTGCACTGGGTGTATTACCCGCGAACGCTCCTGTTCTTTTGGGGCAAGAGCCTGTCCCTCTGTGTGTGAGGGGACGTCAGAGGGAAGGGACATTCTACCACATTCTATGGGAATGCCCGAACATAGTGCCTTTCTGGACCAAAGTAGCACACACAATGGCAACTTTTGTGGGATCGCCGGTCCCGGTGGAGCCCTGGTGGCTTTTTCTTATGATTTAAGGACCCACAGACTGGTCCAGTTATAACAAGATTTGGTTGGCCATGGCAGCCGGGGTAGCAAAACGCAATATTGCCAGTTGCTGGGGGCGCAGGTGCACCCACAATGGGACCAATGGCTGCGAGACCTGGACTGGTGTCAGAGGAAATAATCTTCAAGTTCAGGGGCTGTGTAAAGAAATGGAAGAGGGTATGGGGGCCTTGGCGTAGGTATCGAGCCAAACAGGGTGGGGATGGGCAGGGGGTATAAGTGTATTCAAGCCATTGTACTGCCAAGTTAGCCTTCAAATGTAACATGTAATGTTGTTAGCCTTCATGCCAATTGAACACAGCTGTATAATGAATGAGATCATGAGCAAAGTTAATAAAATGATTTTCACACAAAAAAAGTTGTGAGGAACCTTGGGCTAATTTTTGGCTTCGATCTTTCCTTTGCTCCTCAAGTGAAAACTGTATCGACCAGCTGTTTTGCCACTCTTAAATGCCTATGGCGAATGTTATGTCTTGTGCCCAAGGACAAGCGCAAAACCATTGTTCACTCTTTTTTATTCCTCACTGAAAAGCTTTGGAATGTCCTTCCAACCAGCATTTGGCTAGCTTCTTCTGAAGCTATTTTTAGAAAAATTCTGAAAACCTTTCTTTTTAACTCTGCAGCTTAAATTCTCTATTGTTACTGACCTATGCCGCTAGCACCAAGACACCTCTTCTAAAGCAGCTGTGTGCTCTACAAATTCTTTGTATTGGTTAAAGAGAGAGGAAACAAAAAAGAACGTAGGCAGCAAAATATTTTCCTTTCTAACCTTGCCTGGTCTGTGATGTAATTGGTGTCAAATATAATGTCATACACTGGAAGAGACAGTGTTGGGACTTAAATGATTAGCACATTTTGGAACCTTTGGGGCTTTCCATTGTTAACTTTGCCACCTGGACTGAAGATGTTTCAGTGAATTTAATGAGTTTGGTAACACCAGACTCTGATACCATAAAACCTTTCAAGTGGTGACAGTCCAGGGGAGAGCAACTTGGTGTTCCTTCCCTGCCAGTGGATTACATTTTTAGGTCAAAGCCTACTAGACCGTGCATGTGATTTGGCGAGACATATTGTGGCTGATAAAGAACATTAATGGGCTTGGAGCCTGCCATCGCTTACCATAGATTGGCTTTCCTTGCCCCATTTGTCTGCTACTTATTCGTGTCCCATCTTGTCAATCTTGTGTTTTTCCCTGCCATCGAGCATTACCTCTTTAAACCTCTTTTTTTTGTTTAAATTTGTTTATTATTGCTTTTTTGAAAATTTTTGAACAGTATATACTAGCCAGTATGCATATCATACATATCCATTCGTAGAATATCATTTTACATGGCAATGCAATCACTATAGTACAACGTCAGCATGAGGTGAAGCTTCTGTCTGAAGAATAAAACAAAAGGAATAAGAAAAAAGGAGAAAGAAAAGAAGGGGGGAAGAGTTAGAACAGAAAGACAATTGTAACTAGAATGGACATGTATGACATGCCAACGAGTTTGCAGTCCTTTAAACGGGGTGTTATTTTAATGCTACTTTCCCGTTTTTTCCTTTTCGTACGATATTTAGATTCGCTTATTTCTGTACCGCTGTGACTATTTAGTATCCTGGATAGAAGACCTCATAATTTGACCGTACGCATCTCCGTACTACTCGTTCCAACATATTTAAACTTGGTGAGCGGGTGCTATCACAAAATATTGGGTAATTAGGATCAACATGGCTAGTGAATGCATGGCTTTTTACATCGTGCTCTATCTTTATCATGCAGGAACTCAGAATTTTTTATCTGGAAGTTTGACATCTAACTGCAAAAAAGGTTCCAAATTAAAAGATCGTTGTTCACACCAAAGATACTATATATAAATACACTCTGAGTGTTTATCAGTTTATCTGCCCGACATATGGTGAGTTCTTTTGTGTGACCCACCGCGGATTTACTTATAGGTGAAAGATGCCTTAGCATCGATTTAGGTCATTATATTTTTGTCCTTTCAGCCAGCTATGACCCTCTTCATAAGAGAAATCTAGCAAAATAACTTAAGGGATCACTATGATATCGGAATATGAATAGTGTATTTGGTGTATATATTGACCCCATATATATAACACCAATAAATGGCTATGACTGAACAAATGCAGGTTTTATTTTAGTCAAACCCTTTGATACAGAATTATGAGGTCAAGTCCATGTTCTATTATATATTAGATGATGACAAAATATACCCAAAGCATCTTTTGTTATGTTATGTTATGTTATGGAATCTTGTATAGCGCATGGCTACCCCAGCAACGGGGCGTCCCAGCGCTTGCGGACATGCCTAAAACTAATGCGACAGAGGGTGTGCTAGATGGACGCAAACAGCCAAGTTTTTATAAGTTTACAAAATAGCAGATGGTTTGAAGTGGCTCGAGCTTTTAGGGGGATGGAGTTCCCAAGCTTAGGGGCCAGGTACCTGAAGGAACGGCCGCCGGCTCTGCTCCTCTGAATCTTAATGGTACGTGCTAAAGAAAGATCCGCTGAGCGGAGTGTGCGCGTAGGAATATGAAAGGAGCATAGTCCTTGAAGAGTTTGGACATGTTCATATATCATACGAATACATTGAAAATGAGCATTTTATAATGGCTATCTTTAATATCAACCCTAACCGGTGATTCCCCATTGCTAGTTCTATTGGAAAATAGGACTCTACATTACAAAAATCGTTTGTACAACACTGCTTATACTGCCCGTTCCCAGTAAATTATTTCCTCCTTGAATATGTTGATAATGCTTGCCTATTTGAAGCTTCTATTCATTACTTTTTATACATACCTCATATCACAGTATCTAAAAAGAGGTATTATTAATTGTATCACATCATAGGGGACCCTCTGTTATTATTGGGGAAGTGCCCGTCATGCTGATGACATTTCCATAATATAGAGAATTTTTTAAACATCAATCTGATACTTGCCCTTACTACGTTCATGAATGCACATGAATACTCAGATAATTGTCCAGTCTGTACTCAGAGTAATATATCAGATAGGAACTTGGGAACTTCATAGGGAAATACGAATGGATGATATGTAATAAAATGTTTAAGATTAAATATATTGTTTGATAATGAATTTTGTTTTAATGAATTTAATACAGTGAACTGTTGATTTACTTGGGTTTTCTCATATGTTTCAGAAACGAATGAAATTTGTGGCTCCTGAAGAAGGCGTCCTGTGTACTCCGAAACGCGCGTCGAGTACATTAATGCCACCAACTGACTAACTTTTATTATATTAATTGTGCATTGTGGTTGTTTTTTTAAAGAACGGTTTTAATTTTATATTAAAAAGCTTGTGTCTTTATTACCTTTTTGATTCCTGAGTGTTTTCCCTGAGTCCCTTGTTACTGTGTTCTATATTTTCAAGATGCCTAGGATGTTACACACATAATTGAATTCCCTGCCCTAGGATTTGAATTAATCTTTGCTCAGGGGGCCCTTGTTTTTCTCATATCATGCCAACGAGTTGTTGCATTCACTCATGCCTGCTAAACTGATGTGTAATGTTGTGTCAGGGAGTACCAGTAGCCAAGCGTGTTGTGTCTGCACTCTAGGGGCTTAAATGGACACCAGTCGCAGCAGCTTGTGTTCTCCTTCACTCAGTCATGTCTGTCACCTGGCCCAAATCCCGCTCTTTTGTGTGAAAATCGGTTAGGATTGCGTCCCATGCCCGTGCCAGTGGTTGTTTGCACAGCCCTATCGCATCTTTGCGGTGGAATGTTACGCTCTCCGCCTGTGCCCAGCACAGAAGGGAGTGATACTAGGCTATTGCTGCTGGGGGATTACGCATGAGTAATCTCTTAACTACTATGAGTTCGAGGTCTATATATCTGGATGTCACTTTGTTTCTTAGACCTGTGGTAGAGACCTAAGATGCACACCTCCCATGTCCACGCCTACGTTCGCTCTGTACATTGAGCCAGTCTCCTAGTGACTTCTCCCCAAAATGTTTGAATGGCTATGCATGACCACAGCACATGCAGGAGGTCCGCCCCCGGTTCGTTGCATCTGGCACATTCAGCATCTGTGCGAGCAAAATATTTGTTTATTTTTGACGGTGTGAGATAGGCCCTGTGTATGATATAATATTGAATGAACTGGAACCTCATCATGCGGGGAATCCGTGTGTGGCCTTCAAGTATGTGGCTACATTCATGGTCTGTGGCGGGTGTCTGGAGATCTGCGTCTCAGTGGGCTCGCAGAGAGAGCAAAGTTGGCACTGTGTGAACTCTGAGCAACTCCGCAAACCATTTGGTGAGATGTCGACCAGTGCCCAGTTCATGTAGGTATTGTATGGTTAGATGCGTGACAGGTTCTTGTGCCACATTTCCCCACCGTGCGCAAAACGTTGGAGTCACCGCGGCATGGAGGATGAACTGGCCATGCGGTAGACCAGAGTTCCACTAGATCTTCGAAGAGGACAAGTTGCCCGTTGTTGTACAGATCCCCTACCATTAGGATGCCCATGTCTTCCAACTGTGTGAGTTCCGTGCTAGTTATTGCCCGGTGTCTTCGTTTGGTGCCTAGTATTAGTAGATACGGTGCATACAGTATGAGATGGTGGGTGAGGCGAAGGCTGGGGCGATAGGACTGATAAGCCACCCTTAGCAGTACCTGCGTGGGTGGGCCACCCTTCCTGTTGGGATGGAAAAGTGTCAATATCTGAGGCTGGGTGTACCCAGGTGTCTGTGTCGCTGTGTCTCTGCGGTTCTGTGCACTCAGCCAAAGTGCCGCCCACTTCAGCTGTGCCGTCAGATAGTAATGTTTTATATTTGGTAGCGACAGGACACCTTGAGTGGTTGAGGGATATTATTTAACCATTGCACTCTGCTTCGCGATCCATGCCAGATGAACTGGCTCATGTCCGACTCTAGGTCTCTAAAGAGCGGTGGTCTAAATAGGCAGTGGTAAATTTGTAAAGTGATAAAGTAAGCGTGGCAGGACCACCATTTTTATTAATACAATCCTGCCCATGACTGCTAGTGGTAGGGTTTTCCAGGAGGTCATTTGCGCACGCACCGCTGTGATGGCAACTGTCAGGTTGCCTTCGAGGAGATCATGCTGTTCCCTATATATGTGGACCCAGAGATATCGGAATGCTGTTGTTTGCCAGGGCAACGGTTTACCGCTAATAATTAAGTGCAGGCCCGGGATAGTGTCTGCAAAGGGATAGAGGCATGACTTGTCCCAGTTCACTTTTAGTCCGGACACTAATGCAAAGTGAATCAGCGTGTTCTCAATTGACTTGCAGGACTGTCTAAAGTCCCCAAGGTAGATGAGCAGATCATCAGCATACAGCAAGACAACTTTCTTGTCTTCCCCTAAGGGGATCGGCCAGTCTGCTGGAGTGGTGCGTAGCGCCTCCGCTAGTGGCTCAACTGCCAGCGCAAACAATAGAGGGGAGAGTGGGCAGCCTTGCCGTGTGCCACGCCCAATAGTGACCTGGTCCGATATGTAATGACCCGTCTTAACTTTGGACATTGGGCTCGTGTATAACAGCTTGACCAGGCCTAGGAACACATCTCCCAGGTCGTACCGCTGCAACACGGCGAATACAAATCCCATTCCAGGGTGTCAAAGGCCTTCTCTAGGTCTAAGACCAGACATCCAGCTCGTGGCCAGCTGTCTCTTGAATAGTGCGCCACTCTGAAGAACCGGCGCAGATTCAGTCATGTGCTACAGGCCGGCACAAGCCCATTCTGATCTGCATGGACTAGTTTAGGTACCAGTGGGGTCAGCCTGTTCGCCAGAATTTTCACTAGCACCTTGTAGTTGGTCCTAAGGACCGCCAGCGGCCGGTAGGAACCAATCTGAATCTCTGTGAGGTTTGGTCAGGGACACCATCAAGGATTCGCAGAGTGTGTCTGCCAGCTTCCTGCGCATTCTGATATATTGCAAGGAGTTGTGGAGCTAAAATTTGCCAATATGCTTTATAATATTCAGCCGGATATCCATCCGGTCCGGGTGTTTTGCCTGTAGCAAGCGCGTAGATGGAGGCCTGCACCTCCAGCAACGTGAGTGGCGCATTCAACTGAGCTTGCTGCTCATCTGTGATATGGCGTAGATTCAGGGGTGTGAGAAATGATTCCATGTCAGCAGGCGTTTCACGATGTGCTGACTGGTAGACCTTGGTGTAGTGTGTGATAAATTCAATGTGAATATCACGGTGTGTGGTGAGAAGTGGTCCAGATGCAGAGCGCAGTCACAGGATTGGTGTATGCGCGTGCTCCTGTCATATCATGTGCACCAGTAGTCTTCCCGCTTTATCTGCTGCTGCATAGGTGCGCGCAGCATGGGACGCATAGTTGAGGCATCGCAGGCGCTCCAATATAGTAACGTGTTTCAGTTGGCTGTTGTCTAAATCTGGCTGCACAGCATTGCCCTGCACAAGTTTGGCTACAGGCCGAGCCAGGCTATATGCTATGTGCTGAACTTCTCTGTCTAGCTGTTTCCGTAGGCTCCAACTCAGCCCCACGCATTGCCCCCTGACCACTGCCTTCACAGCATCCCACAGAATCCCCGCAATCCGTAACTGACCCCTCGTTGTACTCAAAGTAGTCCTCTAGCGCTATGGCCACTGCCGCTCTGAACGGGATCATCTAGTGCCAGAGGCTGAAGCCTCCATACATGGCTTGTAGGGCCTCGTCCTCTCCCTGCACTGTCATAATGTATGGATTATGGTCAGTGTGTGTTTTCCCTAAATAATCCGGCATAGTGCACTTCACGAGGAGTGCCGCGCTTGCAACAAAATGGTCAATACAGACGTGTAATCCATGTGGGTGTGAGTAATATGAGTATAACCACACCTGTGGGTTGAGAGTTCCCACAGATCTGCTGCTCCCAATGGTTTAGCCATTCCCTTAAATGTCTAGCATTGGAGGTCGCTGCTGTTTGCGCAAGGGGTGGGAATGATCTGTCATGTGTCGTGTCAAGGACAGAGTTAAAGTCACCCCCGAACAGCCATGGGATATCGCACCAGCACGACAACAGACCTGTGAGTGTGTGCCACAAAGGGGCTTGTTCTGTGTTTGGGGCGTATATGGAGCCAAGCACCACACTTTGGCCATTGAGACCGCCCTTGGTGAACACATACCTGCCGCATGCATCTATTATCTGACTCTTCAGAGTCAAATTCGGTTCCGGGCTGCACACATATCAAGGCCTCTCGCGTGTGAGCGGAGTACCCCATGGCCAGTAATTAGCTGCTCCACCTCTGCTGTAGTTTGCGGATTTCCGGCTGGGAAATGTGTGTGAAATGTGTGTTTCCTGGAGAAAAGCTATGTGTGCGGCATGACGCTTCAAGTAGGCATATATCTCATATCTATGCACTGGCATGTGGATACCCCTGACGTTCCAGGTTATTATGTTAGTGTGCGGCATGAGGTGTGTTGTAAAGGTAGTGTGTCCTACTGTCTATGTGCCGCACGAGGCATAAGGTGGGAACATAGTGTATACTGTGCAGTGATAGAACGGAAAAAGGGGAACAGCGAATGTGGGAGCATGCTAGTTTTAGTAAAAGGTGCAAACGTTGAAAGTCTGGTGATTGCCTGATGCATCTGTTATGCCAGTGAGTGTGCAAAGAACATAACTCGAACGGGGTTAACAGGAACGAGCTTCTGAAGGCCCAACTGGGACAGGGCGGAGCAACAATGCGCTTCCTCCCAAACTAATAAAGGTGCCATACGGCAACTCACGGCCGCGTTCGCTGTGTTTGAACTTTCTAGGGGGTGAGGTTGGCTAGAACCTGCAGTGAGTGGGATCGGCAGGCTCGGGCCCATTTTGTGCATCTGAAGGTTTAAGCTACATGTCAGTGCGGTGTAGCTTGGGGCACGCACATGTCTACGCTAGTCTGGTTGCAGAACACGTTCCAAGCAGTGTACCAAAGCAACATAAGCGCAGGCTGGGTGGAGGGTTACCTGTATCACAATGCTAGGCACTACTGGAAACTTATACTTCCATGTCCATAGTTTGCACTTTACTGTTACATTAAATTGTCTGCAGTTTGAGGCGTTACATTTGGGGGTGATTGTGAGTCTTCATAATTCGGCCACACAGTCAGAGTTATCATCGCTCAATGAATGTTCAGAAGAGGCATCCCCACCTCCCTTAATTCGCCATTCCCCCATGTCTGACATTACCTGCAATGCGCTCTGTCGTTCCTGCAGCATTTGTACACAATCGGGGATGGCTGTTGCTGGTTGCAGCTGCAATGTCGTGGCTGGTCCCTGACGTTGGGCATGGCGGCCCCTCCTCCGAGTGTCTGAACCGTGCCTCTCGTTGGTTTGTCGGTTGCTCGGCGATGTGTGGTGGCCTTTAGTTTTGAGCCATTCCCATACGTCTTCCACTTTGTCAAAGAAGTGCGCAGAGCCATCCACCAATACTCACAGCTGGGCTGGGAAAAGGAGGGAACACTTCAGATTCAAGCCTCGCAGTTTGCGTTTAACTGTGAGGAAGGTGCTCCGCTGTTGCTGCACCCCTAGAGCGTAATCCGGGAAGAAGAGTATCAATTTCCGATGGTCAGTGTGTAGAAGCGTGAAGTCTGAAGTGATCTTGTCAATAAGGCCTTCCAAGGAGGTGCGTGTTTGCGTCAGCGCCTCGCCAATTTGTGTCACTGCCTGTAACACAGTCTATTTTTTATTCCAGGCTAGAGCTCCTAAGGGTGTTCGATGTTTCAGAGTCATAATAAGAGCGGGCTGGGCCCGACGTCAACCTTGTGGATGGCACACCTGTGCCTGTGCGTGGTTTGCCCAGCTCGGTAGGAGCCAACAGGCGTGCTTTTCGGAGATTGTGTGAATCTCCCCATGTTTACACATGTCTGTGCCCCAGGGGGTGGACACCTCTATTTGGTTTTGCAGGTGGATGTGCCATCAGTCCAGGCAAAGCCAGGCAGCTGGGAACTTTGTCATGGGCCGCCCACTACTGCAGTCGGGGTAGTCTTTACGCGGCTTGATGGCGTCGCTGTAGCTGTAATCTACAGGCTCACTCCATTAATATCTCTACTCCGCGTGGGTATGTTGTGCAATATGAAAGGCGGATGTTATAGGCCATGTGGGGCCTTTTTGTGATTCTTGACCCCTTTGGCATGAGTAGTAGCCCAATTGTGGCAGGGTTCCTTCTGCAGCGGGCCAGGTGGTGCACTCTTCAGTCGCAGGCGCCATGCTGTCACACCAAGGCACTGATTAGCGCTGACCTGCCGCAGCCAACGTCCCGGTTCACAGCACCGCGTAGGCCAAAGTCGCAGAAAGATCTTCCTCCTTTTCCTTGCGGTCGTTGGTAGGTCAGAGGTAGGCGTCAAGCCGCTCCCTTCAGGTCTCATGCAGTCCGCTTCCACACACTCTTGTGCGCCAGCTCCAGTGCTCAGGCCAACCGACACTGCACGTGGCTTGGGTCAAGTACACCGTATTGATCTGTGTCCGCCCAAGCAGCTCGCCAAACTGAGGGGTTGCGGTGTTGCGGGGCGTTACGTCGTGGTGAATAATAGACCTGTTGTGCGCCACTTCACTCACCGCACCAAGAGAACGGCCTAGTAATTCCTCTGGAAATGAGCAGGTGGGGAGGAAGTCTAGACCGCTAGGCCAGCTCGCCGTGAAGCACAGCCAAACACCACCACACAGCAGTGTGCACAGCCGAGCGGGGTCACAACTGGGAGCTCTCCATCAAACCGGAACGCTGCCTACTCCCTCTGTCATATTTGAGGCAGTAAGGTGGGGCAGGCACACATTGCTGTCAAGCGGCGCAGAGCCGGTCCCGGTCCGCTCCCATGTAGTTGCCACAGGCAGTAACTGGGCACCACACCCACAATTCGCATAGCCCTACTCAGCTGCAGCACCAGCGGGCACGCTCCTCTCAGTAGCGTCCAGCCTCAGACGCAGCCTAACAGCAGCTGCATGACGCTGGTGGAAATTTCTTCGCGGGGCAGCTTCCTTTTTTGGCAAACTCACTGTGCGTGCCCGCACAGGCACTGAGGACCCAGTAAACCTGGGCCAGCGCTCAGAGGATTGTGTGTAGCACAGGAGAAATGCTGGATTTGTGGGCTAAGAGTTGGAGCCTCGTCCGCCATCGTGGTTTGCTAGCCACGCCCCCCATCTCTTTAAGCTTTTTTTGATTATGCAGTTTCCACAGCTTGCCTTTTAAGAATGTTTTCTTTCTTTTGTGTTAAGCACTCTGAGAATGCTTGTGTTTTTGAGCAATGTACTTTTCACTAATTACAGTCCATGTTACTATGTCACACGTCTGCTCCTTCCAGCTCCCTTAATGTTGATTTCACCTATGTACTTCTACCCATTGATGACTGTTAGATTTGTGGGTCTCCAGTGGCATAGGTAGGTCCCTGTGACAAATAGGGACCCTTGCGTTAGTCAGGGTAGGGGGGGTACACTCCTAAAATAACCCCTGCTCACCCCCTTGGTAGCTTGGCACGAGCAGACAGGCTTATCTCAGAGGCCGTGTGTAAAGCATTTGTGAACACATGCAGTAACCCAGTGACAACACTGCAGATGGACACCACACAAATTGTAGTATAAAAATAAGTATTTTTATATAGACTAAACACAAGACCACAAACGACAAAAATCCACAATACTGTACTTTAAAAATGGTAGAAATAGCTTAATTCTCTTAAGATGGTAAATGCAACACTGAGTTCAATGTACCTTTGGATGCGTAACACTATACAACCAAAGTGTTGCAGGGAAGGTTATGCTTTGGTTCCTTACAATGGCAGAACAGTGATGCGTCGTTTTTTTACTGCACTTCCGTGGCGATACGGCTTGCAGCGTCTTGATAAGATGAAGATCCGGTGCGAAGAAAACAAAGATGGCGTCTTCTCCTTGATGCAATACGATGTGTGCACGCCCGAGCGGCAACTCAACGATTCTTCTGAGACGCGACAGGCCCTGCGACACACATCTCCGGTGATGCAAAGTGTTCGGCGAGGCAATGCGACAACTGCAGCGGGGACACCCTTGTTCGGTGGTGCGACAACAGCGGTGGCAACACTCTTCTTCGGTGATGCAAGACGCTTCTGCGATGCTACAGCGGGGATACCCTTGTTCTATGATGCGACAACAGCAGCTGCGGCGGCGACACGCTTCTCCGGTGTTGCGAGACACTTCTGCGATGCGACAGCTACAGCAGCGACACCCTTCTTCAGTGATGCGATGATAGCGTCTGCGGCAGCAATACGCTTCTTTGTGAGTAGCACTTCCAGCTCCTTGTGACACGCAGTCCCTCAGAAAGCCCAACACAACTGCAGGCCTAAAGAACTCTTGGGGAGCTGGTGGTTGAAGTCTGTTGTCCCTGAGACTTCAGCAGGAGGCAAGCTCTTTTTCAAGCCGTTGGAGATCCTTCACAAGTTGCAGAGAGTACACACAAAGTTCCTCTCTCCTTTCTTTGGCAGTCAGGCAACCACTGCAGGCCACTCCCCCAAGCAGCACTTCAGCTTAGGGATAGTCTCTCCTCAGTCTCTCTGGTTCCTCTCCTCAGCAAAGGTTTCTTCTTGTTTCCCAAAAGTGTTCTAATTCACTGGGGTCTGGGTCCCCCCGTTTATATACAGTTTCTCTTTGTTCTCTGAAGGCAGAGAGGCCTTTGCCTAGTCCAAACCAGTTATGGTCAGTCCTGGAGTTCTCTGTTTACATGAATCCTTCTTTCCTTTCACAGTGCAGGGCAGAGACATCAGAAGCACCACAGGAGGTGGAGCCAGCATTGTGAAGGGAAGGCACAGCCCTATTCAGGTCCCAGGTGCCACTCCTCTCACCCATCTACATGTAGATCTCTCTTTTCAGCCCTGTGCTGACTCACCCTGTCTCTCTCCTGGAATCCCCCAGCCCCTGTCACTCAAACTCCAGACAAGGAATGCACAACCTAGCAGAGGCAGGCTTGGATGGTTAGACAAGAAATACCTACTTTCTAAAAGTGGTATTTTCAAACACAGAATGTTAAAACCACCTTCACTAAAGATGTATTTTATCATTCTGAGTTCAGGCATACCAAACTCGAATTTCTACCTAGTTCCCTGAGTCAGTTAGGATTATAAGATGTAATAATCAAACTGCCCATTCTGGCCTATGGGGAACTGTAAGCCTTGCAATAGTGAAAAACGAGAATGGCTGTAATTCACTAATAGAACATGCCACACACATCAGGGCTTGTCCTACCTTATACTTACAATGCACCCTGCCCATGGGCCTACCATAGGGGTGTCGGATATGAAGAAAAAGGAAGGTTTAGGGACTGGTAAGTGGGTGCACTTGCCCAGTCAGCATGGCAGTACCATATTTCACACAGGCTCTGCAATAGCAGAACTGAGACACATTTTTCAAGGCTGCTTCTGTGGGTGGCACAACCAGGGCTGCAAGCCCACCAGCAGCATTTGGATTTACAAGCCCTGGACACACTCAGTGAACTGTATTACTGTCTGACAAGTAAACCAAATCAGCCAATCATGGAGTCACTAATCCATACATCAATTTACAATAGGGAGAGCATATGCACTTTAGCACTGATCAGCAGTGGTAAAGTTCCCAGTGTCATAAAACAGCCAACAACAGGTCAAAGAAAATACAGTAGGAAGGCAAAAAGTTCAGGGATGACCCTGTAAAAAGGGTCAATTCAAACAGTAACCGTACCCTAAGTGTTGCTTCTCCCACCCATGCCCTCCTTGTCTCTTGCTAATTGTGGTTTCACCTAACCCCATTATTGCTTCCACCCCCCAGCCTTCCGCATTGCTTCCACATTCTCCACCTTCTCCAGTGTTGCTTCCAAGCTCCACACCCTTGTTTCTTCTGTGGCCGACATTGCTTCACCCCCCACCCCCTTTTCTTCTTTTGTAGGCGTGCCCATCAGTGCTGAGCGTGCACTTTCAAAATGATGTGGATGCTGGCATCAAAGGCATTTAAAAAAAAAATCTTTAGCCATGCATCATAGCATAGGGGATGCTGTGAAGTGTTACTACATGCAATTGGCATGGCCAGTTGATGTCAAAGGCAAAACCTTTTGGTTTGTCTTGGTTTACTTGCTCTGGAAGGGATATAGGGACATCTGGCACAGGTTTCCTTCCATGGGATGGATGTCACTGTGGGAGGCGGTGGGAGGTTGAGAGGTATATGATAGGTCAGTTTGAAGGGCTCAGCATCTTGTTATATACAGCATTTTAAATACCCTTCCAATAATGTTCTTGCCTGGCAAAGACTTTTCAGAGAATGTGGGTATGTTTTGCTTTGCATATGTTTCTGTTTGATGCCGATGATTGGTCAGCATGTTTGGAAATCATTTAATTAAATCGGTCAACCATAGTTGTTTAGCGATTAGGATACGATTTCCGTGCTATTCGACTTGGGTCTTTTATTTACATTATTCACCCACATAATCTTATGGATTCAGCATGGCATTTAAGACTCCTGTTCCCTTTTATTTACCATATTTCTACAGTGCATAGCCACCCTAGGTGACATTTGGAGTCAGGCTTGTAGGGACGAAGGGGATAATGGGTGAATACATTCAACGTTAAATTTGTGAAAGCATCCCCAAATACATGTGGTTAGATTCCCCTAATTCCTTTAAATGTCTGACATCAATGTTTTGACATTCCACTTGGCCACCATTCCTAATGGGCAGGTCGGCATAGTACTACACGGCAAAAGGCAGTCCTTGAAGCAGTACTTCTAGTAATATGGACAATGTGGGTTGGGTGCATGTACCTGGGCTTTGGACAGTAGTAGCAGTTAAGTGTCCGCACCGTAAATGGTGTGGCTTGGTCGAAGGACCGAGAAATGCATTTTAGCATGACTGGCAGGCCAGTGACACATGACACCATTTCAGGCAGCCCACTGTTGCTAGAACCATCAGTTAGGAATTCTTTCATCCAGGAACCATCAGCATTGTGAGTGAAAAGGAAGTTGACCTATATTGTTAAAAAAAATGACTGATTTAATGAGGTTCCCAGGGTGAAATTATGCTAGCTGCTAAGAAGGGCAGGACTAAGAATGAGGTCAGTCTTCCCTGAATTGCAAAACATGCAGGGCAATTTTAGAAGATTTTCTTTTTTAGCTCGAGCTTCAAAGTGCATGCCCTCTCCCTTGAAAGACTCTTGTGTTCAATAATGGACTTGGAAACCTCCCATAGCTTACCATTCGTTTTCATATTGCCACCTTTCTTTGCTGCCTTCTCACTGGGAAGTGCTTGCCATGCGTCATTTCTTTTTAGGTCTCGCCTGAGCCAGGGCATGCGCTACTCAGGTGAGACATTTAGTGAGTGGGCTTTAAAAAGTCGACCACGACTTTTTGTGTGGCCTAAAGCGTGCGGTTACGCGCACAGTTACAAGCAGAGGTGCCATCTGGCTTTCCTCTCTCATCAGGGCTCATTAAGTGCGCTCGCTTTTTAAACATGGCTGTTGCCTGCCTTTCTTTTCTATGTTTAACAAGCACGAGGTGTGTGTATGTGTGTATGTGTATAGGCATTTATATAGCGCACTACTTACCCGGAGGGTCCCAAGGCGCTTCGACCGCTGCGAAACCCTTCCTGGCTTCCCTGAGAGATGGTCCCTTAATGGGTATTTCCAGGGTAGACCAGGCATCCCCAGCGGTCTGGTGGGGCCGTTAGTGAAGATGAGGCAAGCTAATGCCCAGAGTTGCCGAGTGTGATCGCTGATCAGAGTGGGCACCGAGGCGAGAGAATTATCGAGTCCGCTGACCCTGGTCCAGAAACCTGCCGCGCTGGGAATCGAACCCTGGTCCCGGGCCGTCCTCTGCTCTCGGGTCTGCCGCCTCTAACCAGTGAGCCACACTACTTCGCGCGCTTGTTTTAATTTCAAGCTTGCACCCCCGCCTTGGCTACAGCTGCTTAGAAGGTCACGCTTTATATTTACAAAAAGCGCTCGCCCCATGCCACCCTTTAACTTAAAATACAGTGGCACCTTTATATTTACAAAAAAGCGTTCGCTGAAGCTGTAACGTCGCTTTAACTTCAATTATGTGTATTTGTGCAATGCGCCACAGCACGCTTCACATTTAACATGGCGGCCGTGACTTTGTTTTGTGCTGCGTGGCTCGCCTATATTAACTTTTAAATCATTTGCTTTTTCTCAACAGCGCGCATCGTCCGCATTAACTTTAACAATGGCAATGGCGCTTGCTCCCCACTTCCCCGCCTTGGCTACAGCTGCTTAGGTCACGCTTTATATTTACACAAGGCGCTTGAAAAACCTGATTTCACGGTGCTGTCCTTAATTATCCTTCAACAGCCAATCTATTTTTACCTTAACCAAGGCCCATTTCCCCAGCCAATATCGTGCTCTCCATACAAGGCGCCTTCATAGCAACATGGCTGTAGCTTAAGTCTAGAGCTCCCGCAGGCGGGAGGGCTTGAGGCTCACTGCAATCCAATGCAGGGGTCACAGCCAAGACAAGAGAGGCTGCTCTCACCTAGAGGTTATGCCGTCAGAGACCATGCAGACCGCTCTTAACTAACTTCAAGGAAGCTCCAGAGTCACTTAGAGACCCGCAACAACACTGCACAAGCCTCCGGTGGGTCTGTGGGTCTGACTTCTACTTTCTTGTACATAGTGTGGGAGGGAATCGTTTTTAGTGTTACAGAAGTTTGTTATCCACCAAGCATCAAATTAATGTTGCAGCAAAAGTGATAGGAAGCAGGTTGTTATTTTTTGGGATTTCCAAACTTTTATGGAGCACGATTTTCCATGTCGTAGAGATAGTGCAGACTCCCGTTGTGCACAATACATTATTCTGCAGTTTATGCCTATCATGTACAGCCCAGGTGGGAAAGCAACATGTCAGGTTTGTTGTGTTAGTGAGTGGAGTACCCTCTGAGTAGCGGGTGTCTTTTCGCAGCAGGTTTTCAAGGCACTGCTTACACTTTACTTAATCTCCCCGGCTCGCCCTAAACAACACTTCCCGCCCCAGTATCTACATTTAAATAGCTGTAGGCGTTTCCAGGCAGGGTAGCAGCTCTCACGGTTTTTGTGCTTTGCACACCACAAACTGGGTAAAAGTGAACTTTAATGCAGCGTTAGCTGCCCAACACCTTCTGCATCTCTCCATACATCTTGCATGTTCAGACAGCCTGTGTACTCCGTAATTTACTTTTATCCCCCTTTCTTACTTACTTAAATAATATCACTTTTGTGTTTTTCCCCATTTCAACAAATGATAATAAATATCTGGCTATAATATCAATGCAGCCCATTATACACAGTGCTCCCCTGGTGGATGCTTTTATTGCTCCATTGCTGTCACTGGAAATGAGCGCTCAGACACCCTCAATAATTCAGTAGGTCTCGCATTTCTGAAAGTTTGAGCTATTGGCATTGCATTATTATGTGCAACGCCAATAGCTCAAACTTTCAGTCATGCGAGACCTATTGCCTTGTAAATGCTTGTGTTAAATAAGATTTGCGCAGGAAATGGGGTAACTAACCTTCTGAAAAAAAGCGCGGTTTGCTCCCTCCCTTGTCCCCCTCCCTCCCCACATCCTTTTTGTCATGTTAATTTGCTGCATGCACTTTTGGCTCGCGCCACAGCAAATTCAATCTCTGTTCACCTCAGGTGTTGGCGGTGGGGCATCACCTAGGGGAGTGCCACATGTGGGAGTCCCACAGCATGAGACAATTCGAAACATCAATCTATGGTGTGTTAAAACAGCGCAAATGCACTCCTTTCAGCATCACGCACTGGCAGTGCAGTTAACATCTCAGCACCTGCAAAGCTCTGTGAATTGAATTGGATATGTGATTAGAACATTTTTCAGAAATAAATACTTTTATCGGCCCGCTGCGTTCAGAAATGAGTATTGCCTAGAATACTGTAAGGTTTCATAATTTTGATGTCGGGTGTTTGCAAATTAATCTGTAACCGACAGCAGCACTGGTTTACCGAGTTTTTGTAAAATGTACACGTCTTCATGTGTCTCACATGGAAATTATGCATAAAAAAAATTAACTTTCCAAAAAATCACCTATTGGTGTAAAAGAGGCCATAGGGTGCAGTCCCCCAGAAGAACCGCGTTGCTCCTCCAGATAGCCGCAACACTATACATTTGTATCACAATAGGCTGTGGTTTTCAAACTGTGCGCCGCGGCACCCCAGTGCGGCCTTAAGCACTAGCAAGGGGCGCCGCGGACTTCTTTGCATTGAGAGCAATTAAAAAATAGTGAGTCTTTTGATGCCCTCCCTGTCAGCCGGCACCAGGAATGATTTGTCCCAGCAGTCGCAGCGCAACATCTGTAGAATCAGCAGTACATGCTTCACGTAACCTCCACTTAGGCGGGGCCAGCCATACACAGTGATGGCGAGCGTTATTTCTGCCCGTGTTCGGACGCGCCTCCAGGGACCCTCTCCATAAAGTTACAAGTAGGTCTCACACGTAAACATGCGCCTTGTCGGCGGTAGTAAGCATTGGCTGCTACTATGACATGAATGCAATATAATCAATCGCACCTGAATTAAAATGCGGGCTTCAATACTTTGCTTTGGCACTTGCTGGCCTCGCTGCACAGGCCCGACCCCGCTGCTCATCCTAATTCTGAGGATTAGGATGAGCAGCAGAGCCGTGCCTGTGCAGCTAGGCCAGCAAGTGCCAAAGCCAAGTGTTGTAGCCTGCATTTTAATTAATGTGCCATTATAGAGGGAAGAAGCAGTGATTATTAGACGGCTGCTCGGCTCAGAGCTTTAAATTGCAGGCTGCAACACTTGGCTTTCGTACATGCTGGCCTCGCTGCACATGCCCGACCCTGCTGCTCTCCCTTTGAGCGCTGCTAATATTTACTGATTACTCTGACTACTGGACTCAAAGGTTTGCCGCCCTTTACACTTGTGGTGGGCCCTTCCCCGGTGTCTTAGCGCATGGGAGGAAGGAGGCCTTTATTATTCACAGAGTTTGATTGCACTATTTCTACTACCTACACTGGTTTACATCAGATGTGGGCAGATAATTTTAGAGCCTTACCACTTTTTATTAATCAACATGTACAGAGGGGGTTCCGAAAGTCTTTTGTTCTGCTTATACGAGAATTTGGACCAAGAGCCAACTGGAGTGTTTCTGGCCGGGGGGGGGGGTTAACCACCTCAGTAAATGCGGGACGAATCCTGGTTACCTGGAACTGCTAGCGATGGTTTAAAATGAGTTTTTTGTAAGTCGCAAGAGTTAGATTCTTTGGGGCAGATTTATGTTAACTGGCGCATCCCGAGGGATGCGCCAGTTAACATGCGCCACAGCTACGCCACCCATGGTGCGCCGCATTTATGATGCGGCGCACCATGGGGCAAAAACGGCACAGATGCGTGACGCATCTGTGCCGGAAATGTGGCGCATTGCTGGAGTTGCGTCGCAAGCGCGACGCAGCTCCAGCAATGCTCTGTGGGGGCCTATTATTTCAATGCTGCCTCAAGCCTTACGCCTGCTTCAAGCAGGCGCAGGGTTTTGACGCAGCATTGCCCTGAAAGTGACTGAGTGAAATCTCATAGATTTCACTCAGCCACTTTCAAGAGGCGTTCCTGCGCAGGAACGCCCCCCCCCTGCGCAGGAACGCCTCCTCATGGCGCAGTGCTGTACAACGTGACGCATCTCCTAGATGCGTCACGTTGTAAATAGGGCGCTGGGATGCGCCACGTTTCCGCGCCGTTGCGTCACGCAACGGCGGCGTAAACGTGGCGCAAGCCCTTCATAAATCTGCCCCTTTATACTTACCGGCATAATAAGAAACACGTGCGTGCAGGGTAGGCTGCAAACTCTGTTTGTCTAATCATGGCATCATAAATGCCAACATTTCAGAACAGTAACGTGGAGGTTTTTAATCAGGGCATGTGTTTTCCCCTGTGACTTCTATTTGATGCAGAGGTAACTTCAGGCGGAGACAGCGAAAATGAAGCCATTTTTGGCTTCAAACCCGGGAGTCTAACGCCTGAATCGGGTCAGTTGGCATGTATGTGGCAGTTAGAACTTAGAATCTGTGACTCATAGTTGGTTTTCTTAAACTGGTTTAGCGTGACCCCCTTCTGATATGCGATGCAACTCTTCCTTATTTTACCATGGAAGCAAATGTCTGCGCATGTTCCAGCGCATAACATTAGCATTTCCAGCTGTTAGTCCAGGTTTTGTAAAGCGAGATTGTCTTAGCGGGAAAGTCCTGCTTTCTCTCGCCATGTGCTGAGTGTACCATACTCCTGCATTGTCAGCATGCCTGGCATACTTATTGTATTGTTTCTCAATTAACCATTTAAAGTTTTTTATTAAACAACTGTTATAATTTAATTTTGTTACAAATGTGATTATAATACCTTCATAGGATTCATCCCAATTCATTTCAGGGAGAAAACTGGAAGTACTCCCGAGGTACAAATGACATGATGGGGAGCCGCGGCCAACTGCCTATTAGGACAAGGAAGCCGCGGGTCGAAAAAGTTTGGGAACCACTGCCATAAGGTGTTAGAAGTGCAGTTTGTGCTAGTATTTTAGCTGTTTCAAGAAACCCTTGTATTGCACAGTTTGTGCCCTCACGCGCACAAGTACATACACTATAACACACTGCCAGCTGTGCATACACAAAGCACATAATTTCAATCAGTACGTGATTTCAATGCTGTTGTGTCTAATCATGTGTGAAGTGCTATTGACGAATATGAACTGTTTTTGTAGCACAGTATCGCACTGCGGCCTATTTCTAGTTTCTCACTCCTGTGATTGGGGTATGGCTCTACTAACCACCACACTGCTCTACAACATAGCTTAAAGACATTTAAGCTATTGTCAAAGCCAATAGCTCTGGCTAAACACTTATGAGGTCCCAAGGGCGAGACCTATTGGCTATGTCAATGCTTGTTTATTCTATGGTGCAGGGACCATGTCCAGATTAATTAACTTTAATTATTGTCCCTCTGCTTGCCATCTGATTCTCGTGCTGCAATTCAGGTACTATTTGCGCTATGACATGCCACAACGCTCACCCGGGTCATAGCTTTTTTTTACTTATCCCCACTCCCTTGCCTGTTAGCGCTTTTTTCACCAACCAGTTATCCTCCAACACCCTCCCTCCTGTTCACCACCTACTGGCTTTGTCAATGCTTGATAGATTTTAGTTACTCCACAGTCAAACGCATCACAGACCCCTTCATGGAATGAAAGGGTTCAACCATCATTATTATTCAATTTCTCGCCTAGCATCAACTTGAAAGAGGCAGACATTTTGGGCCATAATAACTGTCATGTTTCGTGCTTGGAGCCTGGACTGGTCCAGACAGCCGATAGCTTATCAATTTGAACCACCCATTTAACACTGATTAACACCCCAGTCTTAGAATGTGTGATCCAGGATGACTTCTTGCTATATGCTAGCAAGCTATTGCAGCAGCCAGATCTCTATTGACCAGGCCTGTCCTCCTAGAGCAGAGGTCTTCAAACTTTTGTAGGTTGAGCCCCCCCAGCTGAATTCTTTTAGATGTTGGGCCCCCCCCCACCACCTGACAGAAATTTCTGGACTCGACCGCCAAGCGCACATTCCGGGCATATTCAGCGAATAACATTCAATACAATACGTTTTTTATGGTTGTTGCATGAAGCAAACATTTCTATACAAATAGTAATAGACTCCCTCACATCAATTACATTAAAAAGACATTAAACAAAACGGTATTTACAAGAATTTGTTTAGGAATTATTCCAGTCCATCAGGGAAAAAACAGAACTGTCTCTATCAAGGGCCCCCTGGAAGGCTGAATTGTAGTGCATTTAGATGTCTCCTTTTGTAATTTAGGACGAAAACCTTAATGGGGCACGACATGCCCATACTTGTGTACAGGGGTGAGTGAGGCGACCATATGAATTTGGGTGCGCATGTTAGTGCAGAGTAGGACGAATAAATGTATGGTTAGTGGTGGGCTTATTCGAGTGAGATTGCAGATTTAACAGAGCGGGGGACAGGTGAGTGAAGTGTCACAAGTGCAGGTTGAGTAGTGTGCTCGTGTGACTGCAGGGTGAGGTACAGGGTGAACAGCGCAAGTTCATTGTGAGTGCAGAGTGATCACTGAGTGGAGGGTAAGGGGGTGAACGGTGTGAAAACATGGTGATCAGTGTGAGTGCAAGGTGAGAAGGTGAGTGGGTGAATAGTGTGAGTGCATGGTGATCAGTGTGAGCGCATTGTGATCACTGAGTGCAGAGTGATCACTGTGAGTGCAGAGTGATCACTGTGAGTGGAGGGTAAGTGGGTGAATGGTGTGAGTGCATCGTGGTCAGTGTGAGTGCTGGGTGAGAGTGAAAGTGAAGGGCGAGAATGAGGAGTGAGTGGTCTGAATGCAGGGTGCATTCCTAGACACTTAAAGTAACTCGGCATGTTATTGACAGCAGTGTTGGGTTTCAAATGTGTTAAACTATTGCTATTATGGCAGTAACCAGGGATCAGGGTGTCGGAAAGAAATAATGTGCTCATGCCTCAACAAACTTCCAGTCTCATGATTAGGGTTGCCAGCTCATTATTTTGATGTCACAGATGGTATAAAAATAATCAGTCACCTAAAGATGTACAAGCTACACTAAGTGGGGTTGTTAATGCCGGTTTTATTCTCCCTGCAGATTACATCTAGCAATGTCTACTCCCACAACATTAGGCACATTTGATCTGCAAATGAGATAAAAGAACCATCTGTAGTTGTAACAGTAGGTAGCTTTGTACTGACCCCATTTGTGCTGCAGAGAAGACAGCACAGCAGTTAGAAAGGAATAGATTTTGACTTTTTTCTCCAGCTTATTTGCGGAGTTTTTTTGAAGGAGCTGCTTATCCTGTCATTTTACCTGAAAACTTAACTTTACCTCCCACTCATCATTGTTTTTTACAGTTTTTAACTTTTATTTAGTAGGAGCTTGACCCAAAGGGGTCTTATGGCTTTTTACATGAGCGCCAGTTATGTTACACAAGCACATTTGTGTTGTTTTTTTTAGGCAGGGTTAACTAAGTGATTAGCCCAGAATCACAGAATGTTAATTAAGCTGACCCCATGACCCTAACTAGGCTCTCCAGTTCCACAGTCTTTTCATCACACCTTTAATATTTCCAAAATGTACAGCTTTTTCTGTGGCGCGATATAAAGATGAAAAACGGTTTCAAGCCTGATAAACTTCACTAAACCAAGACGTCCAGAATGCAGGTTTGGACATATCTCACCTCAGACAAACCTGTTCTACTTAGTGAGGCCCATTCCTACTTGTAGGATAATGTTTCCAGTGCCTTTCCTGCTTCATAAGTGAAACTGAACTCCCCTCAATGTGCTGTGATTCTTGCACTGTCTGTCCCGCTGTATGTTCCGTTTCTTTATGTGACGCAGCTCCCACATTTATTTGCCTCCGTTATTTATGGTGTTCAGGCAGCTCGCGGTGCAGTATCGGATGAATTCTCAAATGTGCAGCGCTGCCACTAAGTATGAAAGAGCCTGTCCTGGGATGGCCGTAAAAAAACACAATAACTCAAGCCTAAGTTGACGCCACAGACTGACGTAATAGCTTGGTCTGTGGCGCCTTTTGCATGCTTCCTAAACCGACCCTTTCACAGATCGTCACAGGGTGAGGTGTGGTCTGTGAGAAAGTGTCACTCGTATTTATTGATATGTCACTCGAAATAACACTGAAATTATGAAAATGTCACACATAGCATTCTGACGCCTTGGCAGCTATGGATAGATAAGGAGCTACAGTATAACAATTACTTACCCAGCATTATCTCGCACATTCCCTGTACCCCAGGTTGTAATTATTCCCAGTAAAAGAACTGTGTTCCCAGAAGCACCTCACACGTACCTTGTTCTCCTGGGCACAGTCAGACAAGCAGAACAGTTTGTAGTGAAAGCTGCGATCCCAGCAGTGCCTCACACATACCTTGTACTCTTGGGCAGCCTCCTCAACAGTTTCGTTTCTGCTGCTTTGCATCTGGCGCAGCCGCCTCTAAAATTGTGCCGCCCCGGGCGGACTGCCCCCCACCTCCCCCCCGCACCCCCCTAGCTACGCTTGCCTCCCACTGCACATCGAGCATGTCACCTATAAATTAACCCCCTCCTGGGAGATTTAGCAACACAAAAGATGCAATCGAACTCCCCTCCCTCCCCCTTTCAAATACCGGAGTCCTCCAAGTAGACAGGGAACAAAGGTCAGAGTGGAGTTCGCACTCCCCCTGGGAAGGTGTCGCGCCCCCCCTGGGAAGGTGTCGCGCCCCCCCAGTGGGGCGCGCCCCACAGATTGAAGAACACTGTCCTAGAGGAAGAGGGCAGGAAATGCAAAGACCGAAACTACGGTGAAGAAGCCAGGGCAAGAATGGAACCTTGGACTCCCACTTAAATAATACCAAGGAAAAGCAAGCAAGGCAATGGAGAGGGTGACTCACTGTATCAGTTTGCCAGTCAGACATCAGTGACACCAAGCAAGAAGAACTTCGCAACAGGTCCCATAGAAAGAAAGGAGAGTAGTCAACCAGTGCAGCTGGCAGCTTCCAGGCTTTTCCCAGGTACAGTGGGCCAGTTAATACTTGAAGAACTAGGTAAGATCATGGCAATGCAGAGCGTAATCACTTCAGTGGCTGCGCTTACAGGCTTGGGCACAATGGTTGAGGGTGGCTCTTCCTCTACACATGTGGAACCAAGCTATATAATGTCTGATGAGAGTCAAGGGCGGCTGGTAGCCTTTAAAAGTGGTGGGCGAGTGAAATGCCTCACCACACTCCAAAAGAACCGAATTGAAATACCCCATCAAGGCAAAACCAAAAAGCAAACCACCCCAGCCTCCAAAAGCCCAAAATAAAATACCCCCTCCTTCCAAAAGCCCAATACAAACATAACACTAACTACATAATAAAACACAACCACTACACTTACATGCATTACACATATCAAGTAAAATTAAATGGCACTTATCCAAGAGCTGCGCGTTGTCCTCTGTGTTCTCCTTCTCTGATGCTTGACGAGCTCCCCTAACCAATCAAGATGCTGCGCTCATGCTGTTAACCAGCTTGAAAGCAGCACCTGAATTGGATGGAGCGGGCTGGCTGAACGCTCCTTCAGGCCCTGGAGGCCTGTGCTTGGCCCCCACCCAGCTGTCTTAAGACACCTGGTTGGAGAGCTTCAAAGTGCGCATGTCACTTTGGCTGGACAAAGTGACACGCGCACTTTGGATCATCCAGTCAACACTGCTTCAGTCCTCCTCTGCAGCAGAGGACACACCTAGCATGTCTCTGGGCTTGTGGGTGGCGCTGCAGCAGTGCACACTATGCCTGTAAAAATAAAATGGCAATGAAATATTCGGCCCAAAGTGGGGTGGGGAGGGGCAGCACATACCACAGACCAGCTTGTTGGTGTGTAAAAGGCCGCTTTATTGGAAACAGGTGAACCTTACAAATACATTGGCCTGTGCCGAACAAAACTAAACCTCACTAAATATATACTTCCTAACATACCCCGCTCCCCCACCCCTAAAATTGGATCCCCCCTGCAACAATTATTAACACCAACTTGCAATTTTCAACTTTCCTACCTGCCTACTATATAACTTCTTATATCTACCCAACTGTAAACCCAGACCTCATGAACTCCCCCCTGCACTTTTTCGGAAAAATGCCACCAAAAAGACCTACAAAAAACACACCAGCACCTGCTCCAGCGACGAAAACCCCCATGCAACATAACCCCGATGCACCTGATCTCAACAAGACCACCTCAAAAAAACCTCTCCTGCACAACCCTACAACCCAGTACCAACCCCATAGATGAAAAGAAACCCAGGGTGGGCGGGACGGAAAAACAGAGAAACTCCCCCAGGTCACCTACAACCGGCTGCTGGGTCACTACCACCAAAATGGTGGGTAGTTTCCCAAAATGACCAGCTAAATATGTACCCAGCCCAAAGGTAGCCCAAGAAAAGCCCAACCAGCCCAAAAGAGCCCACAAAGCCCAACCTATGTACCCAGCCCACAGGTAGTCCAAGAAAAGCTCAACCAGCCCAAAAGGAGCCCACAAAGCCCAACCAGCCCAACTGAGGTGCTGGCTGCCGTCCCCCGGGCCAAAACCCCCCGGGAGGGCCAAGACTCCCGCTGGTCGGCTACCTCTCCCAAGGCCCTATTGGGCCCATAGTGGGGTGGGGAGGGGCAGCATATACCACAGACCAGCTTGTTGGTGTGTAAAAGGCTGCTTTATTGGAAACAGGTGCACCTTACAAATACATAACCTTGGCCTGTGCCGAACAAAACTAAACCTCACTAAATATATACTTCCTAACATACCCCGCTCCCACACCCCTAAAATTGGATCCCCCCTGCAACAATTATAAACACCAACTTGCAGTTTTAAACTTTCCTACCTACCTACTATATAACTTCTTATATCTACCCAACTGTAAACCCAGACCTCATGAACTCCCCCCTGCACGTTTTAGGAAAAATGACACTCGAAAGTCATCTTGACGGCTTTCGACCTCCCCCTTAGGCATCCTGTCTCTTTGGTTAGCAGCATACTCCCATGGCCTTATCCAGCGCCTCCTTCAATTGCACAATGTACAACTCCATCCCATACCGAGATAGGTGTACCCCATCTTCCCGAAAAAAGTACACTGCCCCATAGCGTAGTTTTGGATGTTCCATCCTGCCCAAACCTTCCTTTTTGCAAAAACATCGCATCTCCCTGTTAATCTTACTGTGCGCCCTATCTATAGCCGCCGGCCTTTTGGCTCCTATCCATATCCACCTCAGGACCAATTCTGACCATATAACATGACAGCCTGACCACTGACACCACACTTCCAACAAATCCCACTTCATTTCTTTGACTAAAGCCAGTCCCTTGCACTTCACTAAATCGTTTCCCCCTAGGTGTATAACAAGCACATCCAGACACATTCCCCTCCTGACCGCTTTACTCAATGCTGGCAACAGCTCATGCCACCGCCTACCCCCTTTTCCGTGCCATTCACAAATAAACAACCCTGGATCCAATCCCAGTTTCAAACTCCGGTCCTTTTCCCACTCTGCACGTTCCACCCGTTTCACAAAGGAATGCCCCACAATGAGGATAGACAGGACAGCCTCCTCCGGCCCCGCCACAGCACCTGTAAAGACACATATGTGAGCCACAGAAAAAAAGATGCCATGAAGCGTGGTTTTCCAACCCCACTCCCCTCAGCCTGATATACGTCTTGTAACAGTCCGACTTCCAACGCCCCAAGCGCATGAGTTCCTCCCTCCCCTAAGCCTGTCTTGCTGCATCCGTCATAAACAATTGTAGATACCGCTGCACTCTCTTTTAATCAAAAATTCCAAGAATAAGGTAAACCACAATATTCTCAAACTTTGGGTGCTCAAGGTGATCACCTCCTAGTCCATGAGGTGCAAAACAGAAATCAACTGGGGAGCCTTACACTATGCAAAGTCAAACCTTGTGCACTCCAATGGCGCCCTTGCGCGTAGATTGTCTGTAAAAAATAGTAAACTAAAAAGTTTGTAGATCGTAATGATATCTTTTTAATTCTCAATGTTATCATATGAAATCATCATATTCCAGCATATGATTAAATGTCCTTGATCTTTTTGGATATATACATTAATAGTTCATAGTCCAAGCTTTTCAAAGATTCACAGAAGTGAGCACTATCCCCTATGCATTTCGTGCATAGCACTTCGTCAGGGGGAATCTGTGGAAAAATTATCAAAACTAAAGTCTATCGCTGATCTGCGATAACTCAGAATGCACAAAAAACTTATTATTATGGAGTTGTATGCATAATGTGAAGAGGCGGAAGAATGTGCACAAAAAAGGAAGTGAGTAAAAGAAAAAACGATAAATAAACAAAAAATAACGAGCCAGTAATAGTGGTGTGAGATATACACTGAAAACGGTGCTGAAACGAGTGTGGGGTGACAACCGTGAGTGAAATACAATGTGCCATGAGACCATTAGCCCATCGGAACATGCCAACAAATAACACGCTATGGATTAAGGAGGCACAAATAAAGTGAAGCTTAGAAACGGAGATAGTAAATGCAAACCGGCGTGGGCATGCTAGACAGTTGTCCCTAGAGCTGTGGTAGGATGTTAATAAAAAGTAGAAATTTGTAAGTATTCCATGGAGAAATGGAGCTTACCCGCTCAAGTTGTGAACAGAACTTGTATGTCTGTACTCTTCCGACATTACAAGCACGAGGATAAACTGAACCCGGAAAACGCGGGTTGAAATGGCGTGCGCGTAAGAGTGCTGAATTAGTGGAAATAAAAAGAGGACTCAAAATGGACAGGGTGCAACGGAAAAAAGACTTGAGAATAGATGAACGATCTAACGAAACATTGTGCCAATTCAAATAGTAAACACAATACATAAATGATAAAATCAGAACCAAAAGTATATAGATTGCGAGATCATAAGAGCGGAGCGCCCGCCCGCGCAAGTCATCATGCTTGTGAATTTTTTTTCCTAATGTACAAGGTAAATTGAACAGGGATAAAATGCTAATTAAACAGGTGTAAAGCAACGAAAATAGCCAAAAGAGGGGATGGGAGGGGAAGGAGAGGGGGGAGGGAGAAAAGGGGATCATAAGTAATACATCTTACAATATAATATGGCATGAATGAGAGTGAAAAAAGAAGAGAAAATGAAAAGATGAAAAAGAGTGTCAAGGAAGACCCTCGGGTCCTCACCCATGGCGCGTAGGGCGTGCCGCAGGACCCCTAACAACTGAGCCGCAGCCACCCAGCTATGGTCGTCCTGACAAAAATCTTCCCCTGACCCCACTTGCCGCGCAGACGCCAACAACTTACCCCAACCTGCCGGGCATACCGCCCCTGATTCCACCGGACGCATCACAACCCGCTTCCGCACACCTCGTTGGTTGGTCTTAGAGCGCCGTAACCTCACCGCCACCTTTCGGTTTCTCAGTTCCACGTCCTCCCACAAGACCACAGACCCCTTCTGGTCCCCACCAGCTCCGAGACTCGAAACGTCCCAAAATACATCCACGACATGAGCATGGAAAACAGCACGGTCTCCTCCCGGTTGTGGCAAATTGACGGCAAAAGCTGAATCAAAGTGACAAGCATACCCGCAGTAATGGGCCGCCGCCGACACACTCTGGCACCCATCTCCCACGCCCAACCTTCCAGCAAACGCGCACCCAGTTACCCCGCGGACAGCACATACCCCCACCACAACTTCCCCATGAAGGCGACTGCCACCAGTTTGCCAGCAATCGTCACCTTCGACATCCCTTTGTCCATCAATCGCAGCATAAACTGCACCACCTGTTCGCACCGCAGCCCGCGATCGTCCTGTCGCACCGCCCCACCTTCCCAAATTCCCTCCATGCTTGTTCGTACGCTCTCCAGGTGGAAACCGCCACCGATGCTCGTACCAGCTGTACAACCCGGTCTCGCCCACGTACCACAGCCCCAGCGTCACTGGCGTCTTGTGTTCGTCCGCCTCCGTGGCTAGCCCATGGAACCTCTGCCACTGAGAACGAGACAGAGCATCCGCAATGTCGTTGTCCACATCCGGGAACATGCCAAGCTTGAAACAGAACATCATGCTCCAAACACCTCATAATAAACACCCTCATCAGCTTGAGGACTTGCGGGTCCCTGGCGGACTGTCTGTTAATGACCTACACCACCGCCATGTTGTCTACTCTAAAAACCACCCGCTTGTGCGCCAACTCTTGAGTACACACTGTCACTGCCACCACAAGCGGGAAGAGCTCCAAGAAAGCAATGCTCCATCCCCCGCCTTGCCAATGTGGTGGCCATTCCTCCGCACACCACAGCTCCTGCCAGTACAAACCGAAACCACCCACCCCCGCCGCATGAATGAATGAATGAATGAATGGCATTTTGTACCGCGCATACTTAGCCCCGAGGGTCATCAAGGCGCAAAACAGACAAACAGAGAAGTCCAGGCTACCAGATAACAATACCAAAGGACCGCTAGGAGCGCGATCCCTTGTATGCCTGGGAAAAAAGCCAGATCTTCAAATGTTTCCTGAAAACCGCCAAGGAAGACTGGCTAGAAAGCTCCAGGGGGAGGGAGTTCCAAAGTTTTGGAGCCAAGGTGGAAAAGGCTCTACCTCCCCATCTCACCTTAGCGAATCTGGGAACCGAAAGCATGTTCTTAGATGATGACCGGAGGGTTCTCGAGGGGGTGTATACACACAGAAGAGACCTGATTCCCTCCAAGCCTGAGCCATGTATTGCACTGTGGGCCAGACAGAGAAGTTTGAAAGAGATCCTAGATGGAATCGGAAGCCAGTGAAGGTCCCTTCTGGCCATGGTTACAGAAGTCTAGGAAGGTTTAAGACCATCCTGGCCGCTGCATTCTGTACCATTTGGAGACGGTGGATGGAGCCTTTGCTGATGCCACTATAAAGTGCATTGCAATAATCTAGCCTAGATGAAACTAAGGCAACTGTTGCTTGTTTCCGAGCTACCAGGGACAGGTAGGGGGCGAGTTTCCTAAGAATTCTAACTATGCCACAGCAAGTTGACACTTTCCTGTTTACCTGGGAGTCGAATGATAAAGCGGGGTCAATTAAGATTCCAAGGTTCCTGGCGATGAGGGTGGGGCAGGGGCATTCTCTCAAAGACGGAGGCCACCAGTCTTTTGACCAAAGATCTTGGCTCCCTCCAAAGACCATGATTTCAGTCTTTTCGCCATTTAGTTTTAGAAAATTACGGACCATCCATTTGGAGACTGCTTCCATACATGCTCTGAACTTGGGGGGAGATGGTTACATCCCATTCCCAGTCCTCCGGGGGCGCTATGCGCACACCATTGAAGCGCTCCAGAAAAGCTTGCCACATGCCAGGTCCTCTATTGACCCTGCTGACAATCGGAGGTGATGATGCGGCAACGTGAGACCGGACAGCACCAGACCCAGCCACCTGCAAAATCTACGGCCCGCCCGAACGACGCGACACGTGAAATTCAGATGCCCCAACAGAACCTGGACTTCCCGAACCGTCACCTTCTGTTTCTTCTACATGCTGTCAACCAATGCCATCATGTGCACCTCCTTGTCATCCGGCAGGCGTGCTTTCATGGCCAAGGAGTCGAGCTCTATTCCCAGAAATGACAGCACTGTACTGGGACCCTGCGTCTTCTCTGGCGCCAGGGGCACAACCAAGTAACCCATGAGTTCCGTAAAACCGTCCAGCTGCTGCTGGGAGTCCGCCGAACCAGGCCGTCCCACCAAGAAGAAGTTATCCAGGTAGTGCGTCACCCTACCATTACCATTGTGCCACGAAAATGCCCACTGCAAGAAGGTACTGAAGCGCTCAAACAAGGCGCACAAGATCAAACACCTCATGGGCAACGCCTTATCCACAAATATGTCCCCATCAAACTGGATCCCCAACAACTGGTGATCCACCGGATGCACCGGCAGCAGCCTGAATGCCGACTTAATGTTGCATTTTGCCATGAGTGCTCCCACTCCCAACGATGCCACCAGCTGCTGTGCAACATCCACGGACAAGTACGACACCGAGGACAGCTCCGTCGATATGTAATCGTTCACCGACGCCCCTTCCGGCCACGACAGGTGCTGAATCAGCACAATTGCCTCGGCTCCTTCTTTGGCACCATGCCGATAGGAGAAATAATCAAATCCTGGATCGGCGCCTCCCGAAAGGGGCCCGCCATCTGCCGCCACCGGGTGGCGCTTCCCGCACTTGGAGCATTCGTGCTGAAATCAGCAATACTGTCTGCTACACGCGCCCTTGTTGTAATCCCAACACGCTCCGACAGCGGCGTTTGTGGCAGCCCCTCCTTGTCCCACCTCGCCACGGCTGGGGCGAGCCTGAAAGGTATGAGGTGCCAGCGGCAAGCCGCTGGCCGTGTAGATGGTCTTACCAAACTTCGCTCCCCCCATCGTCTGATGTCCCAAGTCCACGTCGATCTCACCCCACTTCGCGTCCGGGTGCCCCGCCAATCGCGCCCGGAACTCCCCGCCATAGTGCGCAGCCCCCATAAGTGACCTGTGCCCTTTGGATCACGCCCAGATATTTGAAAAGCGTGACCGCCCGCTCCGGGTACTTCCCACAGTACACGCTGGCGAATATCAAAAACCCAGCCGACCAGTTTTCTATGGCCAGAGGCACCTTTCGCCATTTCGCCAGTTCCTGCTCTTCCTCTTTCAACCCTTCCTTCGCCATCCACTCCTGATGTAAGAGCTTCAAGATGTCCACATAATCCCCTTTCCATATCTTCTCCTTGGTGGCTAAGGACAAGTGTGCCCCCAGGGGCTTAGTGATGCTCATATACGGCAGCTTACGCACTGGTATGTCAAGGCTCTCCTTCCCCCGTCACCCCCCTTTCCACCCCCGTCCGGCTTAGCGTCCCCGGACCCTCCGATGTTCGCCGCATCTGGGCCCACCCCGTGTCTCTCACGTACGTCCCCTTACTAAGGCGCACCCCTTCTTCCTCTCCCTTTTGCATCAGTGCCCACGGACACCGTACCCCGGTGAGCCCCCCAACCTGCTCCCTGCTCCGCCAACATCCTTACCTGGAGTCAAGGACGGCATCCGCACTGGATCCTGCCGCCTAACCAGTGGAGGAGGGGGGCCGCCACTCTCTCCGCTCTGCAGCTCCTCTGGGCCTGCAAAGCACTAGCAACAACATTACTCTGTTCCCCCCCAACCCGCCCCGCCCCTGCCCCTCCCGAATCTCCCCTTCCTCCGAGCTGTCCTCGTCATAATCCAGCTGAGTCCCCTCCAGATTCCTGTCTTGCCACCGGCCGCCCCTCATGGGATCCAGCCTACTACGCTCTGCCTTCTCCCTGCAGGTGCTCAACAATTCACCCAAGTCAACACTCTCCCTTCTCCTCTCATCCAGCTCCATTTTGGGGTCCCGATCAGCACTGACGGATCTCCACCCCCATCCCCCGGCGGCCGTTTTGAACCTTCGGGTGGGGCTGGCGGGTACCTACCACCCGCCTCCCGTAGGACTCTACTATCCAGTCCCTCGTGGGTGCGCGATTGCCCGCATAAAGCAGAATCCTCTAGGCGGGTTGGAACCGCATGCTGCTCTCCCGAGCACCTCGCCACTCTGTTGAGAAAAAGGGGTGGAGTCCAGCATACCGGGGTTAAAAAGCCCCCACATCCCCCCAGAGCCACCGTGTCCCCCCACAACCCCTGGGCACCCCCACAACCCCACTGAATGACACCCCCGCTGCGCCGTGTGGTCCCGCCACACCCCCAATGCCTCGCCACTGCCGCTCCGTCCCCCCAATCGCCCCATTCCTTCTCACCCTTCGCTCCATACCAACGACTCCAACTCCCGCCGCACTGACCCCCTCCCCCTGTTCTCCCGACGCCCTGCCCCACCATTCCGTCCCCGACACCCCCCCTTTCGTCCCCGGTCCACCCCCCCACGGGCCCCTGGCCGCCCCTACCCCCACCGGCCTGGACCCTGTAGAGTGCGCCATCCCGAGCCCCACGCTCTGCCAGCCCCGCTCCCCCCTGGCCCCCTGTCTGCCAAATCCTCACCCTATGCCCAGAACCACGCTCGCTGCTACCCAACCCCACTCTGGGGGACCGCAGCCTGCCTGCCCCACCCCCACATGCCCACCTCCCCCTTTGTGCACCCCCGAAACCACCCCACCCGATCTGCCCCTTCTCCCCCTCCGAGTCCAAGGTGCTAATTAATAAAGGTGATTCCCCCCGTCGCTCTCTTGTGCGGGGGCATCCTCCCCCACTGGCTCTACCACCTGTGGCTGCACACCCCTTTTTTGGCTCCGCCCCGCCCCCCCTGCCAAGCACCACCCTGCCCCTCCCGCAACGCCTCTCCCGCCGGAGCTACCCCACAAATTGCCCCCCATCTCCTTCGACAAACTGTAATGGTGGCCTCGGGGTCGTGCCCCGCCTTCCCCGCGAGCTGCCTCCTGCTGCCTGTGGCTATGCCGCACAGCCCCGGCCACGCCCCCTACCTCCGCCCCCACCCACCGCCGCACACATGTGGCTCCTCAGCCAAAACAGCCGCCGCGGCGTCGCTCGCCCCGCACCGCGGCGGCCTTACCTTCAATCCGAGCTGCAAAATGTCAGTGCTGCCTGCGTCTTCGAGGAGGTGGAGGGCCTCCACCACCCTCGGATCATCCATAGCTGCCATCACGCCGCCAAACGCAATTCTGGTACTCTGCACCGGGCCACAAGCACGACGACGTCCCAGGGCACTCCAATGAATACTCAACGAGCGCTACCTGCCACGCAGCGCGCTAGGCCGGTAAACCACAGCACGCAGCGAAATCAGCAAGGAATGCCTCCAAAACCGCCTACGCCACTCAGTAAAAACCGAGCAGCCAAACAGCAACGCCAATCCACCTCACAAGGCCAAACCTGAAGGTAAAAGCCAAGTATCTAGGCCCCCAACAAAAACAGAGAAACCCCTCAGGTCACCTACAACCGGCTGCTGTGTCACTACCACCAAAATGGTGGGTAGTTTCCCAAAATGTCCAGCTAAATATGTACCCAGCCCAAAGGTAGCCCAAGAAAAGCCCAACCAGCCCACAGGGAGACCACAAAGCCCAACCTATGTACCCAGCCCAAAGGTAGCCCAAGAACAGCCCAACCAGCCCAAAAGGAGCCCACAAAGCCCAACCAGCCCAACTGAGGTGCTGACTGCCCCCCGTGCCCCCCCTCCCCCCGCCCCCCCAAAAAAACAAAAAACACCCGGGAGGTCCAGGCCTCCCGCTGGTCGGCCGCCACTCCCAAGGCCCTATTAATAATTGACATTTTGCTTTTTCCTGCGTAGCTTGCAGCGGGTGGGACAGCGACGCTCATCCGCCCTCAAGAAAAATACACCACTAATGAGAGTGAGAAGGGGGTCAGGCAAGTGCTCAGAGTGCAGGGGGCTCCTTTGTTGCAAACACCTTGTAGTGTTGGAGAGGAGACAGGAGGGAGGGATTGATTCAGGTAAAAACACTGCTGAAGGTAATATCCCAGCAGCAAGACCCGACCCTCGCCTGCTTACTGGATGGTCATTCTTGGCCCGGAATGTTCTGGAAGCCAGAGATGAGATTTGGAATGACAGTCCATTTATATTTGATATCCGTTGACGTTCAGCAAGGAGCGTTCTGACATTGGTGTCCATTACGCGAGATGGCAAACAAAGTGGAAGTGCAAGATCAAACAAGAACAGCTATGACTAACTTTTTTGGAATCATTCACAATTCTTTCGTAAGTGATTGGGGCAAGGCTTCCAGAGTAGGGCACCGCTCTCTGTAAGTATAACTGCACAATTTGATTGTGGGAGTAATGTGAACACAGGTTAACTCACCTCAGATAAGGCATTGAGTAACAAATGGAAAATTCCCCTTAAATGTCTTGGAATTGCTCGAATATTGAGGAATTATTACTCGAATACTGAGCAGTGGTTGCATTATATTGGTGTAGGCTTATAGCCATACAGGTATATCCTCTCAATAAATTCCAATGTATACAAGACATATGTATACAAAACAGATTTTAGGTGGCTGTTTCTTGGGGCCAGAGATGCCCAGAGGGAGAGGGGACATTACATCATCGGAGTTACTACTTTTGCAGCCTTACAATGGATGGTTGTGTTCTTTGGGGTGACACTTGTAAATTTGCATTTGTGTGCTGAGTCCGTGTGGTGCCACCCAAAAACTGACCTCAACAAAGTTAACCGGAGGGAAAAGCACAAGTTTCCTTTTGACACTGCAAAACACCAATAAAACCACACATGACAAGATGGCGCCCGCAGTGAGCGCAAATTAGTCTTTGCGGGTTTGAAAGAAGGCTTCCGTGCCCCCTATGCTGGCTTAACAGTGAGGCGATATTCAACAAAAACATTGCTGTCAACTTCAAAGTTCCTCCAGGTGCTTGAAAAAAAATTGTTCATAGAACGAGGATTATGTTGGTTGTTTGGCTATGCATCAGTGAAGGACTTGGTGCATGGAGCCAGTAGAGGTGCACTACTAGTGAAAGTAAACATAGTCTGCTTTCTGAACTATTCAGAGTTCATCCAGATATGCTCCACCTGTTCAAGATGCAGTGGAAGTTTCAGTATTTCTATGACAAATGCATGCCCGTGGGCTGTGCGGCTTTCGTACTCCTTACTGGTGGTATCCGATTGTTTATAGAATGGGCGGCAAGCTGAAATGTCTTGCAGCAGAGAAGACACAGGGTCCAAACATATGCCTAATGATCCTGGGAGTTGTGAGGGATACTATGCAAGCATTGAAATACGGTCACAAAGGACAAGGTGGATATACTAATGGGCAACATTCTTGCTGTTGCACGGCTTCATTAGTGACCATATAGAGTCTCCTTGGCAGACTGAACTTTGCTGCAAGGTTTATACCGCTCTTGGGAAATAGGGGTCCCTACTTTGTAAAGAATTGGATTATAACAATAATGTGTTTGAAATCAAAATAATGTATTACTAACCAAAATTATAGACACATTTTCATTGACATCCATAACAGTGGGTAGTGAGACCCACTCCTCCCCCCAAGTGCCCAAGATGTGATTGCATAAGAGTTGACGATTTGCATATTTTCTTTGAATGCTCAAAGCTGAGAGATTACTGGGCTGGAATTGAAATCGCCTTTAGAGGTATCTTTGGCAGGGAGATTACTCTGAATATGGCTCTTTATTTATTCAGAGAAGATGGTATAGTTAGTAAGTGGCAGAAGAGCCTGCATAGAGGGCTGTTATTCTATCTGGTCCTGATTGCCTGAAGGGAAATCTGCATAAAATGGAGGTAGCCCCTGCCCCCGAAGGTGGAGGATTGGGTTAAGGCAACCATAAAAATCGCACATTTAGACCAGGCAGTGGCGAAGGAGACTAACCCTGACATTTGGCTTGATTTTTTGATATGGAGCAGATCCCTGGGTTTCAAATATCTTTCTTCAGTCCGATGATTACACCATGATACCAACAAAGGTGTTGGTCTGGTAAGGTTTGCAGACCAAAGCAAATGCAGTGGCCGCAGGGCGCACAATTTAGTGGCATGTCTAAGGCAAGCCCGTCTGCACCCGTCTGCGCCTCAACGCTACCATAGAGGCTACCCTCCGTGCTAAAGAGGTAACTCAAAATGCCCCCTATCACCTACTCTAAATCCGCGCTTGTGAAAATCATAAATGAGACCAATAGCACTTGGTGTAGGGGGAAAATATTAGTGGGCAGTGGCCCACACTTTGGCAAGTGTTCATACTGCAACCGGTTTATGGCTCCCCATCCTCAGACGGCAGCTCCCCTGCACCCTCATCCCACAAACTGTCAAGATTCAAACAATCAGGCGTCTATTTCTAAACACACAGCTGAAATCTGGGATCTGTTAGATTCCCTGAAACCAGACATCTTTTTTTTCACTGAAACTTGGTTGCATAAGATGGCCACTCCAGACTTGCCTATTGCCTTCTCTGAAGAGTACACAGTATCTAGACTTGACAGAGTGGGGAAGAAGAGGGGAGGTCTGGCCATTGCTACTCACTCACCGCTACACATCAAACTCTTGGACCCAATCTCCATCCCCAGCCTCAAGCTGATAGTATTTAAGCTGGAGCTTGCTCATGGCCCGAGGTGGTCGGGAACTGTGGTGTTCCATCCCCCAGGTGAAAACAAAAAAGCTTTTTGTACCTCACTATTGGAATCCCTTGCTCCCCACACCCTGCAGTCAGACAATTTCCTACTAGTAGGAGACTTTAACCAACATCTAGACATTACCTCCGACCCAGAATCTGTATTCCTTATAGCAGCTATGGAATCTCTTGGTCTCTCTCCCAAAGTATTCAGCCCCATGCATACGCTGGATACCATCTTCTCAAATATTCAGGATCTAGTAGTGGAACTCTATATAGCCTTAACCTGGACAGATCATCTTGCTTCAAAATTTTTGTTGGAAATCCCTAAGCCTATTAACAAACCACAGTATCTCCGGGGCCTTCGTAGACCTTGGAGAAAGGTGACACTAGCATCATTCACCTCCGCGTTCACAGCCCCACTACTTCGGAACTGTGTGGACAGTGATGCGGCATTGGAAAAGCTGGAGGCTTCGGTGACTCAGGCTCTTGACGTCATTGCCCCATGCAAAGTAGGCAAGATCTGGGAAAAGTTAGCCCCAGCTCCATGGTACACCGATAGCCTCAAGAAAGAAAAAGCTGTATGTAGAAAAAGGGAGAGAAAATGGAGAAAATAAAAAAAGGAGGGGGTAAACTAGCCAACAGAACAGCTCACAGAGCATACTTGAATAACTGTAACACAGCCAGAAGATTTCATCTAGGATCCAGAATTAGCTAATCTAAAAACTCCTCCAAAGAGCTATTCAAGATCCTTAAGGAGTTCCCCAACCCAAGAGTAAATAATCCTTCCCTCCCGTCGGCTCAAAAGTTATGTGATGATCTTGCTAATCACTTTAAGCTAAAGATCGATCAAATCTACAGCTCTTTTGGCACAGAGGGGGATTTTAGAGTGAGATCCTACAATCCTGAAGATCCCATAACCCCCCCTTTTGGAGACCTTCACTGCCATCATGCCTGAGCAAGTACAGTCCTTGCTAGCGCATAGAACTCGGGCTCCCCTCTAGACCCTTTTATTATCTCAGCTCTCGCCCCTGCCCTTGTGTCCCTGATTACTGAAGTCTGTAATACATCATTAGCCACTGTCACCTTCCCTCAGAAATGGAAAATGGTTCAAATAAAACCCTTATTAAAAAAAACCCTGGCCAACCCTTTGGACCTGCAAAACTATAGACCCATCTCCCTTCCACTCTCTTCTAGAGTCATGGAAGCTTTGATCAACAAAATACTAACTGGTTATCTTAAACGGAACAACTTACTTGATCCTTCCCAGTCAGGCTTCCGCGTGCTGTATAGTACCGAATCTGCGCTTACTGAAGTAACAGATACGATTACGTTGGCCTTAGACAAAGGGACACCTACAATGCTGATTCTCCTTGATCTGTCAGCAGCGTTTGACACCATCTCTTATTGAATCCTATTGTATAGGCTACGAGAGATTGGTGTCAGTGGAACAGCATTAAAATGGCTCGAAAGCTTCCTGGCTGACAGCACACAACTTGTCCAACTAGATACGTTTACATCGCAGATCACAGCTGTAGAGAAAGGGATTCCACAGGGTTCCATCTTAAGCCCCACTTTATTCAACATCTATGTGTGCTCTCTGGCCACAACTATTAGATCTCGTACATGAATGATACCCAATTGATAGTTACTATTGATACGGATCCCGCGTTGATCAGTTTGGATGTCTGCAAATTTTTTACAGTTTAACACCAATAAAACTGAGATTCTGCTGTTCGGGAGAGCAGGGGAGATCTGGGCCTCAGACTGGTGGTCGCCCAAGCTTGGATAATCCCCTAAGCCAAAAAAATGGTTGAAAAATCTGGGTGTTCTAATTGATGATAGATTCTCCATGGAAGAACACCTGAAAAGCATCTCAGGCACATGCCTGATGCGAATGCTTAGGAAGATCTTTTACCTGGATCCCTCTCTCAACTAGATAGTCCATTATACAGGCACTTTTAGTGAGCAGACTAGATTATGGAAACTCCCTACTGGTAGGGATCAGGGAAGATCTACTATCCAGGTTGCAGGTTGTACAGAACACAGCAGTGCGTCTTGCTCTCAATCAGCCTGTTTGTACCCCCTCGGAACCCCTCCTACGACAGCTCCACTGGCTGCCCATCAAAAAAAGAGCAGTATTAAAGTTTTATGTCTGGTATTCAAAACACTCCAGGGGAAGGGTCCAGCTTACTTAAGGAAGAAGCTAAAACCATATATCCCCTTTTGCCAATTGAGATCAAGTGATCGATGGCTGCTGTGCACCTTGAGAATTAAAGAGTCAGAATGGGTGGCTGTTATTTTCGTATTTTGCCCCCTTTCATTGGAACAGTCTCTCAGACAACATTTGTGCATGTCCCAATCTCTGGCAGTTTAAGAAACTTCATAAAACCTGGTTGTTCTGTCACTAACCAGCGATCTCTATTCTGCTCACTCTAATATTGAGGCACCGAGAGATCCCCATGGGGATGATTCGTGTGCGCCCTACAAATACAAATAATAATAAATAAAGTATTGCAGACGATTTTATGGTGATATGAGGTTAAAAAAAAACCTGTGGGTAGTGAGACAAACGTGACGGTGTGCTCATCTAAACTAAAGAGATACACGTGACTTAAAACCACAGTATGAGAGGCAGAGGTGTACATGTTCTCCATCACTGGGAACAAAGCAAGATCCTTGGGTCCCGAGTATCATTCCATGTTGAACTTCCTCCTGGGACTTATATGTATTAAGCCCTACTGGAATTCTGCTAATCTTTCATAGGGTTGTTTTAATGGACACAAATTCTTCATTTTGTGAGGTGTGGGGAGAACATAGATTTAAAACATACCAGTTTTGCTTAGGCATGTTTGTAGAGGAAACAGGCACTTAAACATTTTGCTATCAGCGAAGATCTTCCAAACGTGTAAGTGTACAGTTTGCACATGGTTTGAAAAGCTTACTTATGATGGAATGAGTTTGGAGCACACTAGAAGCTACTTCTTTGGAACCTTGTACTACATAGTATAAATCAAATTTATTGGCAAGCTTAGAGTTGTTGCATCATTGTCAATTGTAAGTTCTTTAGAAGTGGAACATTTCTGAAACATGAGGTAAGAAATAAATAGCCTGTCTAAGCGGCCCATGGAACATCCTGCAGGTTTTATAGTACACCTTTATCTAAACCCGCATCTGTGGCCTCCAATGGATTTACATGACAACTTTAAAAGGATTGGATTGAGAGAGCAGGGGCAATATGTACCAGTGACATTCCTCTTCTGAAGACAATCAGGTTCATGGTATCCCCACTCACGTTTCAGAGTCCAGGTGTAGTAAAGATTGGTCCCTTGTTGTAGTTCTGTCTCCAAGCACTCTGGCTGGAGGTGTACCTGGAAGGGGTTAACCATCTGTAGATGCACCCTCTGAAGTGAGGAGAAGGAAGCTGATTAGCCTGGACCTTCCCAAAGGTGGAGCTAGAGGTATTAACCCCTTTAGTGCTTCTGTCGGCCGTTGGACGTTGCGAGCACTACCTTCGTAGTGCTGCGCAGGTCCAACGGCCGACGCGGCCCCACCCGTTATTCGAACGTTCAGCACTGGCGCTGAACGTTCGACGCAGTTAACGTGTTAAGAGCATCACCATCACTCCAATGTTGCCACTTTGATGTTTACTAACAACACCCTGTAAATCAGAATAATGCTTGGATTTTAGTACAGAAAGCAGAATACTCACAAGGAAACTTTGTACTCAAGAAAAGTTATCAGTGCTGCTGGTGACTTCTGGGTTAGTAGAAGATCCAAGCAAGCAATTGACATACAGCGGATTTAGCGCTGTTCCTTGCATTGATTCACGGCCGCCATCGCTAGCGCGAGGCCACGCCCATCCGCTAAGCCACGCCCACCCCCCCAGCCTATGAATAGCGCTGATCGCTAGCGCGTCCATAGAAACCCAAGACCTCTGAGGCGGAAGCCGGAGGTGGTGTGACTCGTGTTCTTGAATTGTTTACTTTGTGCTTACGTCATTTTTTAAAACTTTGTGTCCTATACAGAGATTCTCTCTGTTTTTAAATCCCCGCAAGCAATTGACATACAGCGGATTTAGCGCTGTTCCTTGCATTGATTCACGGCCGCCATCGCTAGCGCGAGGCCACGCCCACCCGCTAAGCCACGCCCACCCCCCAGCCTATGAATAGCGCTGATCGCTAGCGCGTCCATAGAAACCCAAGACCTCTGAGGCGGAAGCCGGAGGTGGTGTGACTCGTGTTCTTGAATTGTTTACTTAGTGATTACGTCATTTTTTAAAACTTTGTGTCCTATACAGAGATTCTCTCTGTTTTTTAAATCCCCGCAAGCAATTGACATACAGCGGATTTAGCGCTGTTCCTTGCATTGATTCACGGCCGCCATCGCTAGCGCGAGGCCACGCCCACCCGCTAACCCACGCCCACCCCCCCAGCCTATGAATAGCGCTGATCGCTAGCGCGTCCATAGAAACCCAAGACCTCTGAGGCGGAAGCCGGAGGTGGTGTGACTCGTGTTCTTGAATTGTTTACTTTGTGCTTACGTCATTTTTTAAAACTTTGTGTCCTATACAGAGATTCTCTCTGTTTTTTAAATCCCCGCAAGCAATTGACATACAGCGGATTTAGCGCTGTTCCTTGCATTGATTCACGGCCGCCATCGCTAGCGCGAGGCCACGCCCACCCGCTAAGCCACGCCCACCCCCCCAGCCTATGAATAGCGCTGATCGCTAGCGCGTCCATAGAAACCCAAGACCTCAGAGGCGGAAGCCGGAGGTGGTGTGACTCGTGTTCTTGAATTGTTTACTTTGTGCTTACGTCATTTTTTTAAACTTTGTGTCCTATACAGAGATTCTCTCTGTTTTTTTAAATCCCCGCAAGCAATTGACATACAGCGGATTTAGCGCTGTTCCTTGCATTGATTCACGGCCGCCATCGCTAGCGCGAGGCCACGCCCATCCGCTAAGCCACGCCCACCCCCCAGCCTATGAATAGCGCTGATCGCTAGCGCGTCCATAGAAACCCAAGACCTCTGAGGCGGAAGCCGGAGGTGGTGTGACTCGTGTTCTTGAATTGTTTACTTTGTGCTTACGTCATTTTTTAAAACTTTGTGTCCTATACAGAGATTCTCTCTGTTTTTTTAAATCCCCGCAAGCAATTGACATACAGCGGATTTAGCACTGTTCCTTGCATTGATTCACGACCGCCATCGCTAGCTCGAGGCCACGCCCATCCGCTAAGCCACGCCCAGCCCTCCCTCTCCCTAAATGTGCTTCCCACGCAAGCGCAGCGGACAAGCGCAGCGGGAGCGCCTAAGGCAAGCCCGTCTGCGCCCGTCCGCGCCGGGACCGGGCCCAGGGCCACAACCCCTGCCCGACCGACGCCAGATACCGACAGGACCTACACAAGTCATGACTTATTGGCACTTCAGCCAGCGACCAACACTCGCTGTACAAAAATAGAACCTTCAGGATTACATAGCCAGTCTGCTACCTACTGCCCCCATTGTAACCACACAATACCTCTACGATTACCTGTCGTAAATACGGTATCTGCAAGGAAGGAAAAAATAGCTGTCATAACAATTGCCCTTATCAATGCGCGCTCACTCGTTAAGCATAGGCAAGAGATCTGTGGCATCCTGGTTATGCAGCTTGTTGCCAGGTTGCCACATGCATTGGAATGCTCTGTACAGATTCTGTGCTTTTGATGTTTAGAGTATCTAGGCAGTTGATCTTGGACCTTACCACTGGTGACTGCTTATCCTGTGGATGGGATCCTATACTATAATAAATACTTATTTCACCCATAATCTACCTTTGGACTTCTTTACATTGGCGACGGGACGGGATTTGTGAAGAAAGGATCTCAACAAGGATACAAGCACTTTACTTCATTTTGAAACTTATAAAAGGTACTGTTTTTTTTAATTTCTTTTGACCTATATTCTGTTCAATTTCCTGGACACACTTTCATATAAAAAGCTGCTCTGGGCTGATTGTGTTCTTTGGAAAACACTTTACTTTTCATAATATTCTTTGTTGTTTGGCAGTCTGCACAGCGCTCTTTGAGGATTTTTATCTTAGAAGCGCTCTGCTCCGCTCTACATTGTGCGCAGCTTTGTTTGCCATGATTTTTACTTTGAAAGCGCTCCTTCATTATAAGTGCAGCGCATTTCTCGCTTATTCAGCGTAGCGCACTTCAGCCTGCCAACGTTTACTTTCTGCATGTAACCTGCCTTTGAGAACGGCCGCCCAGCAGCGTAGCGCACGGCCGCCAAGCAGCGTAACGCACTTCAGCCTGCCAGCGTTTACCTTCTACATTTAACCTGCTTTTGGAAACGGCCTCAGCCCAACATCGGCAGCCACCCAGCAGCAGCTGCATCTTTTAAAAGACTCACCGTGGTTTCTCGAGCGCAACGTTCGCTTACTCACGAGCGCCTCAGCTTCGGACATCAACAATTTCTTTCCCGAAAGAGCGTCATGACGAGTTCGTCAGGAAGGAGCGTCATGACGTGGTTACCATAACAACGCGACGCCTATTTTCTTCTTTGAAACCACAGTTTCATCACAGATTCATCATAAACAACTTTTGTTTATTACAGAAAATAGCAGATTCATCACATCTTTCATTTATCGTCTTTTCAAGCGTTTCAACTGTTTTTTTTTTTCCTTCAGGAAAATTTGCGCAACAACAGGTATTGGGTATTTCAAAGACAAAGGAGAATCTGAGAATGTCGTACTGGTGGCCCAGCATGGATTTGGAAATCGAGAGAAAAATTAGGGACTGCATGGAGTGTGCTTTGAGTGAGAAGGTTGCGAAACCCAAAATCCAGCCCATGATTATTAGAACACTTCCAAACAGCCCTTGGGAAGAAGTTGGCCTGGACATCCTTGGGCCTATATACTCTGCGGGGTCTGAATGGTATGTTCTAGTTTTAGTAGATTTCTTTTCAAGGTGGCCAGAGATTGCCATCACTCGTGGCATAGAATCCAAGCATGTGATACTCTTTTTGGAGAAACTTTTTGCCAGGGAGGGTATTCCCAGCATCATTTTGACGGACAATGGAAGTCAACTTGTCTCTAGGGAGATGGAATTATTCTTGTCTAAACATGGTGTGAAACATAAAAAAATCTTCTCTGTACCACCCAGAGACAAATGGCACCGTGGAGAGATTTAACTGTGTGCTCAAGGAGACAATTAGAATGTCTAAATCTGCAGGTTCAGATTGGAAATCGGATGTTTTTGAAAAGGTTAAGCTTTACAGGTTATCACCACATGCCACCACTGGAAAAACACCCTTTGAGCTCTTCAGATGTAGGTGTCCCAACACTTTGGTTACCCCGCCTTGGGTTAATGATTTACATCTGAAAAGTTCAACTGATAATGGGGAGTGGAAAGCAGCTCAGGAGAAAAAACTACAAGCTAGGAAAAGGATTCATGATTTGAAAAATTCTGTGAAACACACGGTGGTGCACGTGGGTGATTGGGTTCTCATAAGAAATCCATGCAAAAAGAACAAGAGGTTATCTGCTTCATTTTTGAAGCCTATTCAAGTCATCAAGGTTTTAGGCAATGCCGTCAAAACATCTGATCATCGCATTTGGAACTTGAACAGGGTTGTAGTGATCAAGAAAGACTTTGTTGACAATTCCAAATCTCCTGTGTCAAGTTCTTCAACCTACAGGTACATCATCTCATCGCCCCGTGATTGGTCCTCTCACCTCAAGGAAACCTTCAACAGCTACTTCATCTCATCGGGCGGTGGATGGTCCTGTCATCACGAGGAAATCTTCAAGAATTACACGTATACCTACTCGTTTTAATGACTTTGTAAAATAATGTTTTCTGTTTATTCTTATTTGTTATAAGGAGGATGTTTTCTGTTTATTTTTATTTGTTATAAGGAGGGAGATGTGTGGCATCCTGGTTATGCAACTTGTTGCCAGGATGCCACATGCATTGGAATGCTCTGTACAGATTCTGTGCTTGTGATGTTTAGAGTATCTAGGCAGTTGATCTTGGACCTTACCACTGGTGACTGCTTATCCTGTGGATGGGATCCTATACTATAATAAATACTTATTTCACCCATAATCTACCTTTGGACTTCTTTACAAGATCTCAGACCTCATTACCGACTTTAAATTGGATGTTCTGTTTGTCACTGAGACATGGACCGATGAATCTTCAGAGCCAGACTTAGCTATAGCAGTACCGGATGGTTACAAAGCATACCGCCAGGACAGATTTAGACAACGAGGGGGTGGGCTAGCTATAATAGCTAGAGACTCATATCCTGTCAGAACTATTCCTATCCCATCCACATCCTGTGAAGCCATGCAGTTTGCCATCAAATTATCACCTTTGTTTAATCTCAAAGGAATATTGATATATCGTCCCCCCGGAACAAAAATAGCCTTTCTCAACAGTATCAACACAATGATGGAATCAGTTGCCACCGAAAGTGCATTTACGGTCCTAGGTGACCTGAATTTTCACTTGGAGCAATTCCATCTAACTGATACGGTCACCCTAATTTCCGATTTGGAAATACTAGGGTTAAATCAACGGGTCACTTCCCCCACTCACCTAGCCGGCCACATTTTGGATCCCATATTTTCCAATTTAGAAGGCCTACAAATAACCAACATACTACCCTTGCCATGGACTGACCATCATGCCATTTTTGCCACTATCACTATTAAAACTCCTTGCGATAACAAACCCACTCTCATCCCTCAAAAGCCTTTTAAAGATTGGAAAAACATCAATCTGGACGAGCTAAGGTCAAAACTGGATCATACTTGCCCAGTACTATCTGCTGACCCCAATTCAGCACTACTTCAATTTCACTCCTGGCTGGGTTTGGCCACAAACCAATCAGCCCGACTAAAGAATTAACTACAAATAGATCTAAACCCACTGCCCCCTGGTATAACGAAGAACTAAGGGCACAAAAGCAAATCAACCGGAATAAGGAGAGACAATGGAGGAAAATCTACGATACAGCTAGCAAAGCAATCTATAAGGAATCTTTGGCACTCTATAAAGCCATGATTACAAAGGCAAAAAAAGACTACTACACGGACCAAATCCAAAAATCCAAAAATTCCAGTAGACGGCTGTACCAAATCACAAAATCACTGTCAGGTAATTTCCCGGACCTCACTCCCCCCCCCCCGTCAAAATCTTAATGTGATTCCTTAGCCTCTTTTTTCTTCACCAAAGTTGACGATATCTATCAGGCATTCTTGGCAAACTCACTCCCCAGGACAGTTAATTCCTTCATTTTACCTCCAGCCAACACGTTTCCCATCTTTCAACCAGTTACAATGGACCAAATCGAAATCATAGTGTCCACCATTAAATCAGGACCGGCCCTGGACCCTTGTCCACTTTCAGTGCTTCTGCTGGTAATGGACTCCATCATTCCACTTCTCACCCAAGTATGCAACTCCACTCTACTTGCAGGCACCTATCCAGACCCCTTAAAAAACACTCTACTAAAACCCTTGTTAAAAAAACCTTCCCTGGATAAAAATGAGCTAAAAAACTACAGGCCCATTGCGAGTCTCCCGTTTGTGGCTAAGGTGATTGAAAAAGCCATAAACATTCAGATCTCTGAATTTATTGAGAAACACCATCTCCTGGATGACACGCAATTTGGATTCCGGAAATACCATGGGACAGAGACAGCCTTGATTAAGGCCGCCGATGATATCAGGGTAATCCGGGATCAGGGGGGAACAGCCATCCTGGTAATGCTGGATTTATCAGCGGCCTTCGACACGGTCGACCATACAATTTTGGTCGATCGTGTCGAGGGATTTGGAATCTGCCACTCCGCTAAAAATCTAATTGCCTCCTTCCTAGCCAAAAGAACGCAGGCTGTCATCTTAGGCCCATTTCAATCGGCACAACTTTCATCTCCCTGCGGAGTTCCCCAAGGCTCATCCCTTAGTCCGACACTTTTTAACATTTATGTGTCGGACCTTGCTAAAACCATCAAAGCACACGGGATGAGCCTAACCTCCTATGCCGACGATACCCAGTTGGTACTGGCAATCAAAGGTGATCGAGATCAAGTGGCTGAAAAATTTAAGAAGGGACTTATTGACATAGGAGAATGGATGGCCACTAACTGCCTCAAATTAAACTCAGATAAAACTGAGGTGGTCATATGTGGACCTCTTCTCCCAGCCTGGCCATCAAGTTGGTGGCCAGATGACTTCGGTACCCCTCCCACCCCAACCGCCAAAGTTAGGAACCTCGGTATCATTTTTGATGAAGGCTTACACTTCATGGACCATGCCAATAAAACAGTTTCCACAGCACATCTAAAACTAAAGATGATCAGAAAAATTCGACCTTTTCTCCCAGAGTCTGCCATCAAAACTCTGGTAACCTCCCTAGTATTTTCCGCTTTGGATTACTGCAACGGCCTCTTTCTCAACGCTCAATCCAGAGTAATAACCAAATTACAAACTATTCAGAACGCAGCAGCACGCCTGCTTTCAGGAAAAACAAAATATGAATCAATATCAGGAAGCATAAAGGATTACCACTGGCTCACCGTCCGAAACAGAATCCATTTCAAGCCCCTTTGTATCGTGTTCAAAGCTCTCAATAATCAAGGACCTCACTTTTTGAAAGAGCAGCTGCAACCGTACAAACCTAGCAGAACGCTACGTTCAGCCACCCTTGGCCAACTGGTCATTCCTCGTACAAAGACAGTATCCTGGGGTAATCGACGCTTCCTGGTGGCAGCCCCAAAGCTCTGGAACACTCTACCCCTAAACATCAGGCAGAGCCCCTCACTCCTTCACTTCCGTAAGCTTCTAAAAACTTGGCTGTTCGATCAATGATTCCTCCGTCCCCACGTTTTCTCACCACAAGTAACTGGTTTCTTAGCGCCAAGACGCCCTAGGTATATGCTGCGCTTTACAAATATCAAAAATAAATAAATAAAAAATAAATCCCTATTTTTAGCTTGCATCTATTAGTGTGCACCTGATTTTCCTCCCCAAATTATCAGTACGAATTCCTCGATTCTCCAGTCCCAGGGAGGAGTGGACCTTCTTGACTGCTTGGGGGTAGTCTGTCTGGGCTGGCTCTTGGAAGCGTCAACTACTTGAACTTGAGAGGTGCCAGCATTTAGTTGGACTATATCCTGAAGAGTGATCCCTCCCGCAGACTGAGAGCTGGTGAACTGTAGCAACGATTCTGTTGCTCCTGCTTATGGGACATCTGCCAGGATCTGTAAAGAATGAGTTTGAGGCACTGTGAACATACCTGAGACTGCAACCATTTTTCTGTAATCTCCACAAAGGAAAAACCCACATTTTGGTACAAAATGAGGTAAATGAATCTGTAGCTCAATTTAACAGAATGAGGTGAGTAATAGGCAAAAGTCACAAGCTATTCCTACTTGTGCTAGGTGGTGCAGCTTGCTTTTGGCATTTTTGTGTTTTTGGTACGACTGGCCTCTAGAGACAGCTTTGGTTAAGACTGTTAAAGGCTATTTTTGTCCGTGGAGATTAGGGGGCATATTACCAAGCAATAGCGATAATTATCGCTATTGCTTGGTTAGAGACAAAAATTTACCGCTGAGCTGCGACGATTTTTATCGCAGATAAACCTTGGTATTACCAAGGTTTATCGCAAATGCGATAAAAATCGGGCGCAATGCATGAATATCGCTGAAAAGTCAGCGATATTCATGCATTACCGAGCTAATGCTCTTAGCCATGTTATCCACCTCCCATTGGATAACATGGCTAAGAACTGCTCAGGGCAGGTGTTAGCTTTTGGAGATATTCGCACTAATCGCGAATATCTCCAAAAGTTGGTAATAGGAGATAGCAATGTTAGCGACTGTTTCAAGTCACTAACATTTTGGCACGCCCACTTTGCATGTCATTAGTGATAAATATAACTAACATGCAAAGTGGGGCCCAAGATGGTCGCTATCTCCTACTAGCTTTCGCTAACTGGTGTTAGCGACAGCTAGGTAATAGGGAGATAATTTTATCTCCGCTTTCTTGACTTTTAAAGCCAAAAAAGCGGAGATAAACCCCCCTGATAATATGCCCCTTTGTTTGTAATTTCATAACTCTTGATTCAGAATACCTGCCATTTAGTTGTGTTTTAGTATTTGCGTTTTCTTATCTGTAATTGGTGTGGGGAATTTTGTAATTGAGTTTTTAACTTTAATATAATGAACAATTTTCATTCATTTTCTGTTAGACAAGCCTGACACTTTGAGCAACGCTTACCTCCTTGATATCAGCTTTTTCCATAACTTGCATCAGGAACAAGTCTGCTTTCGCCACTAGTTAGCAAACTAGGGGGCATATTACCAAACAATAGCGATAATTATCGCTATTGCTTGGTTAGAGACAAAAATTTACCGCTGAGCTGCGGCGATTTTTATCGCAGATAAACCTTGGTATTACCAAGGTTATTGCAAATGCGATAAAAATCGTTCGCAATGCATGAATATCGCTGAAAAGTCAGCGATATTCTTGCATTACCGAGCTAATGCTCTTAGCCATGTTATCCACCTCCCATCGGATAACATGGCTAAGAACTGCTCAGGGCAGGTGTTAGCTTTTGGAGATATTCGCACTAATCGCGAATATCTCCAAAAGTTGGTAATAGGAGATAGCGATGATAGCGACTGTTTCCAGTCACTAACATCTTGGCACGCCCACTATGCATGTCATTAGTGATAAATATCACTGACATGCAAAGTGGGGCCCAAGATGGTCGCTATCTCCTACTAGCTTTCGCTAACTGGTGTTAGCGACAGCTAGGTAATAGGGAGATAATTTTATCTCCGCTTTCTTGGCTTTTAAAGCCCAAAAAGCGGAGATAAACCCCCTTGATAATATGCCCCTAGGTCCCTGCAGACCTATATGTCTACTTTGTACACCCACTGTAAGTATTCTAAGATCAACCCTTTTCTGGAGGGCTTGGAGTCAGGTCTGGTTGCACAAACAGATAATGTGATATGCTCAATCATAATACCGGAAAATGTTCCAGTGCTTATAAATTGAATAGTTCCAGGAGTGGACCCAATCCACTCAGGGGTGCTTTAAAGTACCCCCTACAAATTTGGCTTTATTCCCAACATCCTACTGTGGAAAAAGGATCTTATGTCTAAGTTTGGGGCTGCCATGAAGCCTTTGTATAAAACACCCTAAAACATTTACCTTTAGGGATTTACCCAACCATATAATTAAGGCTCCCTGTTTTCTGTTTTTACTGATTTTTACAGATAAATACAGACAGAAAACATATATTTTCTTGTCTGTATTAATTTTTAAATGTGGATAAAAACGGAAATTGGGTTCATTTTTGAGTAATTATATGCCATGACTGCCAGTCCAAAAGCTGTGTGGATTGATAAGTAAGTCTGATAAAGAAATAAAGGAATTTTAGTAAAGAGGCTTAAACAGCAATAGATATGCACAAGGTTGACACTGAAATTTGCATATTTTCATAAAAGTGCATTAATGTATCTTCTGCAGGTGTTTACAGCATTGAAACCTAGTAAGCATTCAAGCATGTGTGTATATTTACTGGTTAAATAAATGTGGAAATATACTAATTTCAGCTTCATTTTTCCACAAAACCCTAAATTAATATGGATTAATACAGATAAAATTAGCAAAAAATAAATATGGATAAATACAGACGGAAATATCAAACAAATAAATACTATAAAACCGGTAGCCCTACATATAATTCCTCTCAGTAGTGGAAAGAAAATGAAAAAAAATGTGTTTGGTGGGTCAATTCTATATTTAGAAATATTGTACACGGGTAAGATACAGACAGATAGTTCAAGTTCTAGAACCTCATTAGCCAAGTGAGTAGTGTGCACCCACAATTCTCTGTAATATAGCCGTAGTAGATATTTGAGATGTACCAGTCTTTCAGTTATAGGCCATTTGAATTCAGAGATAAAACTAGGGTAATTGGTATACTATACTATATGCAGCTATAGCCCTTCAAACATTTCTCCATCAGTGAACAAATTCATGCTGATCTGCGGCCAAGCCAGATTCCTCTGCCAGCCGGTGAGCAAGCTATACTTTTGACCCATCCAATGACTTTGTAGGAAGCTTGAAGTACTATTGGCAGAGAACCTAAAACTATAGCTGTTGGGGCAAATGCAGTTTTATCTGAAATGTATCTAAATTTTCTATATGCTTTGGTTCCCAATCTGTTCCAGGATTCCACAATGCTTTCTGAGCAACTTGTTTAAATTAGGGTATTTTCCAAGCAGACAGACCATCTTTGGTCATACAGCCTGATTTTCCAGTTTAATGTGGATGTTAGGTGTATGCTCACATTTTCCCTTTGAGTATTGCACTTGGGTCTATGATATCAACAAATCAACATGGGTTCCAACAACTTAATAAATGACTGGCCAGAAACTACCCATCAGCCACTAACATTACTTAACTTGAGTTTGTCTTTCACCAGCATACATTTGGTGTGCAGTTACACTGGGAAAATATTTTGTTCTGAAATCTCTTTGTCAGATATATCATTCTCCAACAATTGTGCAGCATGGGTTGTCAGTTTGAGGCGACAGATAACTTTTTGGAAACGATGCTCAAGGTTTTTCCATATTGTTTCCTATTTGTAACGGGAGGTAAAGTATTTTTTCAATTCCATGACATTGTCCTGGGGCTTTGCTAATTTTTGAGCCCTCAATCTTTAAGACAGGAATTGTTGTCAACATTTATTCTTATCACATTTAAGCTAGTTAAAGCTATTGGCATTGTAAATGACAATGCCTTTTATTTATCTGTTTTAAAAACCAAAACATAAATAAAAGGCATTGTCATTTACAATGCCAATAGCTCAAACTCAAGTAAATGCGAGACCTATTGCATTGCAAATGCTTGATTTTTTAAGTGAGTGCTTGAAGTAGGAGGACAGAAAAATAGACACAACAAAGAATAAGCATTTACAATGCAATAGGTCTCGCATTCATGCAAGTTTGAGCTATTGACATTGCAAATAAGATTGCCTTTTATTTTTGTTTTTAAAAGGCATTATCATGTACAATGCCAATAGCTTAAACTCGGGTAAATGCGAGACTTATTGCATTGGAAATGCTTGTTTATTACTCCGTTGTCTGCCCATAGCATGTTCCAGGGAGACTGGCAAGCTTCTTGTAACACTACTTGAATAGAAAATGTGGTGCGTCTTGGCTGTTCCAAGTCTTTTGCTAAAGATTTGCCATGCCCTGTGACGCAAAAAGGTGCACCGTTCAATTATTCAATGTAATTTTTCACATTAAACCTATGAACCTTTATGGACATACAGAGTCTGCAGGATCATGCGTAGTTTGTGCAATTAAGCCACTTCTAGGGTACCGTGCTTAGGTTCTGTTGGTGTTACTAAAATGGGGGTATAAGAATATTTTGCTTTTGTTGGCATTAATACCAGTTTAAAGAATTGCTTGATTTGCACTTTCACCAAGCTGGAGGTAATAGCGAGCTCATTTAGGGAATATACAGATGAAACATGCCAAAAGTGGATACAAATGCTGTTTTTAAGACTCATTTCTAATTTTTGTGCCCATGTGTATATCAGACTCGAAACTGGGAAAACCTGCAACCAAAATGTTAATTGCACTTGGTAATTTTTGCACAATCTCTAAATGACCTACGGGGGTTATTTGAGTGTGACTTGCCCAGGGTCAAGTGGTAATTGAAGAAGCAGAGAAAGAATTGAATTTCTGCTTCTATACATTTCCCTTAAGCAGTAGACCAGGGTTTCTCATGACAGACCCTCAAAGAAAAGCCGTTGTTTAATTCGGCTCAGTAGTAAACAAGGCTAACATGGCATGGTTCATGGAATCATTTCCCAGCAATCAGTGCTGAGCTGATTCTTTCTTCACTTACCCCCTCTGACCCCGCCCTTTATCTGTACTGGGTGTATCACAGTGACCTTTGCTGGTGCAACACAGAGCTGGGCACCTTTTTAATACACTGCAGGGCATAAAGGGTATTCCTCTGCCCCAATATTTATATATTCTTCTTTTTTCAGACAGAACAGCTGAGAAACAGGAAGAGGCAGGCCTTGTCCACCATTCCCGAGCTCTGCTATCTGAAAATAAAGCTCTAACTCAAAGAAATATGGGATTAAATCCAGTGCTTAATTAGTGCCAGTGGTTTCCGGTGCTCAGCACCGGCAATTAATTGTCAGAACCGGCTCTAGTGTTTAATTTCGAGATGAGCACAACAATCGTGTCGGTTAAATCAATATTATTGTAATGATTAATAGTCTGAATTGTCACAATTGGAGAAGTGCGATGGTCAGGAGTTATGTTGATGCTGTCATTGCCAGCGTTGGTAGGGTTTGGGTGGTACAGACTATAGTGGCCTTCTGAGAAAGGCACAACACTTCATTTTTTTTTTTTTTACAAATGAAGCACTAGTTAAATGTATCCACTTTACGCACTACAGACACATAAAACATGCGCTCGGCACTGCACTGCGCCAGTACAGCTCCTCATGATACAGCCCAGGTTCTTCTTTGGTCAGACATTACAGCGCCAGCTTCAACAGGACGCCGATGACCGCTACCGAGGCAGCCTCCGCCAAAAAGCTGATTTTGGCGCTGGAAGCGCTGGAGGTAAAGCCAAAGATGGTGTTGTCATTGCCGATGCTGTAAGTGTTGCACAGGTCTGAGGAGCAGCACTCTTCAGTGGTGTTTGCAACAATCAAATTCTGATTGCTGTTAACGCACAAGGAAGTGCAGCTTTTCTTCATCAGCTTGAAGAACACGAGGTTAGCGACTATGGTCTCACAGCGAGTCAATCAATCAATCAATCAGTGACACTTATAGAGCGCGCTACATACCCGTAGGGTCTCAAGGCGCTGGGGGGGGTGCCGCTACTGCTCGAACAGCCAGGTCTTCAGCTTCTTCCTGAAGGAGAGGTGGTCTTGGGTCAGGCGCAGGTCGGGAGGGAGGGAGTTCCAGGTCTGTGATGCAGAGCAGTTCTGGATTCTCATGCAATCTCTGTTGTTTATCGCTGCTGTGCATGAGTAGCACATGAGAGAGTGAGTGGGATGTAACAGTCCGATCCGACCTGCTCGCTGGGGATGCCTTTTCCCTGCAAAAGCTCTTGGGCAAGACGTTCCGATCTCCAAGCACTACGAATATTTAGAAATCCTACAATAACAAAAAACATTGCTGTGGCCCTTCTGCGTCCTCGACGAGCTCATCACACAAACGTTTGCAAGGTGTGTGACGTCCCCTTGCTGTAATCGTGCTCACAACGTGGAGCAAGAGCCACAACTCACACAACAATGGTGTGAATACAGGCTCCTAATCTGACTCTGTCAGGGGCTCTAAAAGGGGTGAAATAACAACAAAGCCGCATTAACAAGTAAATGGTCTTTCAAAGACCTGTGAAGCACTCGGATGCGGCTGGCATCTCTGTGTGTGCCCAGGAAGCTGTCACCTCTTAACCCTCTAAGGAGGGGAGACACCAGATGGCAGCACAGCAAAATGTAGTAGTATTCTCCCGTTTTTATATATAAATACAGATAAAGGAAAACTTGTTTTCCTTCTCTATTTATATGTAAAAATCCAAAAAAACAGAAAACCGGGAGCCCTATTTGTAAATTATGATTTATTTTGTATAAAAGTGTAAATGTTTTTTATGAAATGTCTTTGTGATATGGAAATTAACTGACATTGCTTTCCATTTCTTCATGTGGTAATGTGTGAAAACACAATTGTAAAATATAAAGTAAAAAGGTTTGAATAAATATACCAGGATAAACACAAGGAGAAAGTGTTTGTCTTTAAGCTGAAATCAATTAGGCTTTAATAAAACTCAGAGATATAGGTGTACCCCCGGTTGCTTTGTACAAAACGGCCCTGCCTATTCTTTGTCCCGTGGGCCTAACTCCCCCGTTTTTCAGACCTTTCAATGTTGAACCATTTAATGCTATGACCTGTAAAGGACACATGGCGACTGCCAACGGTCGGGGAAGTCCATTACTCGAGACTCTTTGCATTTCCGACATGTGGCTCCTCGCTTGTCAGGCACTGATTTCACTGTAGAGACTGGGTCTGGAAGGACAAGTGAAGAACCCCTTACTGCTGCTGTTTCTCCATCACCAACGCCAGTCATAGATATTTCTACTGCCTGTCCCCAGTTTCTGAAGACATGGTTGGGACGTGTGATCCGAGCACCACAAAGACTCATTGAAGAGCTCTTATTGTATAAATTTGTAAGAAATTAATTTTTGTTATTTACCAGAGGGGGAGATGTAGTGTAGCGTGAGTTTGTATTGGTGGAACCCTTGTGGCTCTTGATGGACTCCGTACAACTGTGACGTAACCATTAGAGCTTAGTGATTTGAATGCAGGTTTAGAATGTTGTGTTCGTGCTTACACACATAAGATTAAAAATATGTTATACTAAGCTCCATGTGTGGCGTAGTCATTGGCAAGGCTGGACAGCTCCTATTCAGCATTTTGGTGGAATTTGCCATGTTGTTTGGATTTGGAGTCCGACAGATTTATTGAGCCAGTACAGTGATGAGTGAGTCCATTGGGGATAGGATGATTGGCAAAACAATGGAGGACCCAGTTTACAGCATTCAGCAGAGTCCACCAGCCTGAAAGGGTTTTAGGTTAGTAGGTGAATCATCTTCAGCACTGTATATGTATGCAGGAGCTGTTTGTCAAAATTCCAAAACGTTATCCCTTTTGGACTACCTACATCATCCGTGAGTGATCTTCTAGACAAAAATGGTGCCTCAATTGGTTCCCGTCTTTAGAGCTGGGGTGTCGCTACACCTTGGAAGTTTCCCCATTACCTCTGTCACCCTGGATAGTGCTGGGTTCTCCAATCTCGCTTGATCCTGGCACTCTCTCTGTGAAGAGCAGTGTGCACGAGCAGGATGCTGCTTGCAAAAGCCCTAATGAAGCTAGCAGCATTGGTACCTCTTGCTGTCTCTAGTGGTGCAAGGCAGGACACAACAGGGCTACTGGCAGTGGTGAGTCAAATATGTAGTCTCATATCTGCAACATGACCCGGTCACAACACATGGCCTGCAGTGTCTGCCGGTTCAGACAATGGGTGTCGCTCAGTTCCACCTTACTTTTATAAGATGTGACCAACAGCACAAGAGTATTCCCTAAAAGTAAAAAGTGTTTAAAGTATTTCTACCCTCCAACAAGAGAGCCCTCTTGCTATATGGCTAAGAATGACATCAACTTGGCGGAATTCTTCTCGAATGCAGTCACCTTCAACATGGGCAGACTCCGCCCCCATCTTTAAAGTTCATGATCGATCTGAGAACCCATCAGGGGTGACCACCTTCAACAATTCTCTGTGGCTTGCACATGGAACTATACTCTCACTTTCAACAATTCTCTGTGGCTTGCACATGGAACTATTCTCTCTGGTGTGCTATATTTACATACATTTGGTTGCATTATACAGGTGCATGATTAAAAACAAACTTTTGTAGATAACTTAAGTCTATTCTACTGGTACCATATTCATTTGTGGCAGTCACAAACTATACATTTTAACCCAAATAAGCACAGATGCTTGCTAAAGGCATTGAAGGTGTAAAAGAAAACACAACACTCGGGCTAGCACATAGAAGTCTAACATGCCATTAATACAAAATAGCCAGTATGTATTCTAAAATAAAGCATGGCAATAGCTGTTTCATTAGACCAGAGTTTTCCCCTTGTTCAGTTTCAATGCAAGTAAATAGAAATGGGAACATGTGACAGAATATATATAAACTGATATATAACTACTAATGAGCAGATGTTAAGTACCTCTTGTGAGTAGGAATAAGAGAGGTCCTTGACAGAGAGAGCCTCTAAAACTAACTAGAGCTGACAACTAATTTCTCAAACCTTCATTTTGTACCAACTTCAGAATGAGGCTAAAATTTGGTAACATAATTAAGCAGAAATTTGCCATGTATGAAATTGAGTATCAGAACTAAAGTTCTTTTGAAATGTACTCTGATAGAACAACAGATGTTTGTGGAGATCCGATTCAGAGAGTCAATGGTGTTGTAGGATAATCCATACAAAAACTTGGGAACTACCTAGAGTTGCACACACAAAATGAATGAAGGTTTGAGAATAGTGACCAAATTCTGACAAGCACTGAGCACTAAAATAGCGGGGTGCTGGGCATCTCAGAAAATGTTAAGGACTGTCCTCACACACCACCAGGTGTCATGCTTCATCATTGGCAATCCTCGCCCTCAAGAAACCGTGTTTGGTAGAGAACAGGCCTACACCTGGAGACAGGAGACAGGGCTGCTCTTTACCTAAAACTTGGGAACCACCCAGAGTTCCCTGCTTCATTTTCTGCATAGCTAATGTGTCACTCTAAGCCTGAAAGGGTTTTTTCTTTTCTTTTAAAATGCACGTGTAACAGTACTAAGGCTTTAGTGATCTTAACACAGGTACAAAAACTACATCACATCTGATGAAATGTAATAGAGCAGAGTGTAATTCTACCAAACTCGATTTTTTGGACATAATCAAAGTTGAGAATAATAAACTATATACTACCCTACACACTAAACCAACAGCTAAAACACGGTATTGAGGTGTGGTAGGCATCATCCACAAACCCTGAAAGATAATCTCCCCTTTGGGCAATTTTTATGATTGCACCATAATTGCTCTAGAAGAGATGATTACTTTCTTGAAGCAAAGAAACTTTCACATAAACTAAGAGCAAAGGACTACCCATACAGATTACCAAGGCGATCACTAAAACGTGCATGTAATACAGCAGCGAGTCACTTTAAACAGTAAAAATAAAAAAAAGATCCTAGATTACTGTCCGTTTCTACCTTTGGGACCTTATCAAACAAACACAAGACAATAGATCTAAAGCATTAGAGCCTGTTAAATGATCAAATGTTTCATGACAAACCTCTATTTGCGTTCAAAAGGAGCTCCAATCTGAAGGACAGATTAATCAAAGCATATACTGAACCCATGATAAATACTCTACTCCAAAGCCTAAATTTGCCTCCAATTGTTGGACATTTCCGTTGCAGAGGAGTTAACATTTTTTCAATAAATAGATACAATTTCCACATAAAGAACTCTTCAAACTCCAATGCCATTATGTATTAAGTGTCCCTGTGACGTTCCATGTATAGAGAAAACCACAGAACCAATACAATCAATAAAATTCACTCTATATCGGTTAAAAAAACATAACAGATACAGCCATACAAGTCGTGTTTAGTACGTTCTGGCTTGCGAAACAACATTCAAGTGAATATTGAAACAAGTTACAATTAGGAAGGGCTGGAGTTGACATGGTAATAACAGTATATGAAAGGGTGTAAATAAAACAATTGTCAAATAATTCATGATTATAATGCCTCCAGCAATTTGTAACAGAACAATAAAAAATGATGACTAAAGTGCAAATGCATTCAAGTAATTTTGTATGAGACAGACCCTGAGTTTACAATCCAATAATAACACAACACAGTTCATAAAAACATATTAAAATCACCATTATTTATAATCAAACAGCGATGACGAAGTTAAAAAGGCATTGAATATTAGTACAATGACAGCTATTTACAAAATAAAAGATAATAGCATCTATGGCAATTGATCTTGTGTAAGCGGGTCGTCACATCTTTGACTCTCGGGGCTAGGCAAGGGGATTAACAACGCCTCCTTCTAATCGCTATATATATATATATATATATATATATATATATATATATATATAGCCCTTATGCACATTAATTCCTTAGAGGAGGCCCTCCTAGCAACTAAAGCAGACACCCCCAGGTAGGCAAGCACAGCCTTCCGGTCCTCCTATATGCGGATGACGCAGTCCTACTGGCAAGGAGTGCAATGGGCTTACAACTTCTCCTCAACTCTTTTACCTCATTCATGGAGGAATTGGACTTGTTGTTGAATCATTCTAAACCATACATTATACAGGTGGGCCGGCAAGGCTAAGGCAAAGAAGCCCACTTTTAAACTAGGATGCTCCCAAATACCAAAATTAAATGTTTTTTCCTATTTGGTAATAGTGTTCGACGACTCCTTGAGTTGGTGCCCCTTGCTTACCTGCAAGAGAGGGAACCTAGTGAAAGCCTCTGCAGCCGTATTTAACTTTGCCAGTAGAGTGGGAGGGAAACCAATAGGGGCCCTCCTGAAGATTTACCAGGAAAAATGTATCTCAAAGGGTAGATACGGGAGCGAGATATGGGGTCACACGAGTTTGGGGCTGTGCAGATCACTGAGAACTCATTCTTGCGAAGAGTTCTCTCTGTCCTGCAAGGTACACCGTCGTATGTTGTCCATGAGGTATTGGGGATGTCTTGTCTTGCTGATGTTCTTGTGTTCCGCCCTTTCGCTCTGTGGCTCAAGATTTGGTCTAAGCAAGAGAGAATACACTTAGTAAATATGTGATACAGGATTGTCTTTCTCTTGATCATGCCTCACGTATTCGCTGGCTCCAGTACATAAGAGTTGGCTCGCCAGGCTAGGAAGAGCAGATCTTTACATGAACCCTGAGGGAATTCAAAAAGGGACCTTGTTTGGGCCAAGGAGGTTTATTTAAGAACACGTCATTGTGATAGAGAGGGTAATGAGCTGTGTAAACCTAGTGTCCGAAAGTTGCTGTACTGAAAACTGTGCCTACTACTGAGCCTTACCTTTTAGGGCTTAAAAGTATTCACAATCACTTCTTACTGACAAGGTTTCAGCTCGACCTCTTTCACTACTGACTAGCACTCCCCCAAGATTCCCATAGAGGCCAGTGCCTCATGCCCTGTGGCTGCAACGGAGAGTCTCCTCAGGACATGTTGCACTTTTTAATGTTTTGTACTTTTTATATTGTACCCAGAAATGTATTTTAAAAAAATGGTTTTAAGAGGGTGAGACCAGCTTTTATCTTTTTACAACTTCTCACTAGCAATACAGTTTTGTACACTCTTTGGGGCAGATTTATGACGAACTTGCGCCACGTTTACGCTGCCGTTGCGTGACGCAACGGCACGGAAACGTGGCGCATCCCTGCAACCTATTTACAACGTGACGCATCTAGGCAGATGCGTCACGTTGTAAAGCCCTGCGCCACATGAAACCTGCGTCAGGTTTCATGTGGGCGTTCTGTCGCAGGGTGGGCGTTCCCTCATAGGAAAGCCCAGTAAAACTGACGCAGTGAAATCTATAAGATTTCACTCAGTCAGTTTTACGAGGCTGCTGCGTCAAATCCTTACACCTGCTTGAAGCAGGCGTAAGGAGTGACGCACCACGTTATGTATGGGTGGCCTCTGTACATTGCAGGAGTTGCGTCGCACTTGCGACGCTACTCCAGCAATGCTCCGCCCGTACACCACAAGATGCGTCACGCATCTGCCCTTCCTTGCACCATGGTGCGCCGCATTGTAAATGCGGCGCATCTGTGGTGCCGCAAGGAGGGTATTGCGTGACGCATCAGTTCTGGCGCATACCTGCTGATTTGCAGAGATGCGCCAGAACTCATAAATCTGCCCCTTAATTTTTTAAGGATCGCCATTAGACGTAGGACAAGCTGTAACTAACATTTGCATGGAAAATTATGTCCTTTTATTCTGTGTTTTGCTTATCTGGATTTCTTCATTTTTTGTCAACTTGTAACTTGAATGATGGAATATTGTTGGCTGTTTGACTTTTATCGTTTTATTTTTAAAGCTGAATACATTTTGTTGATGATGATGTTGTCACCTTTTAGGATAAGCAATTGTAGCAGAATATTCATAATAATTTCTTTATGCACATTATTCCCTTGTCAGCTCGTGTCCTTTCAATTTAGTTCATACTCCATGCTTGCAAGGGTGTATTGGGTTGCCCTTTTTCTAAAGGTACATGCATGTTAAGGCACCCATATTTATTAGTATTTACGTAATAAACGCAAAAGCTTTAGGGCACATATGCAGATAAATTCAGTTTCTCAGAGGGATGCTGACTACATGGCTACTAACCAGGCTCAGTATTTAGGTTTCCCATAACCACAAGACTACTCCTATATTTAAACTCAAAGATAAACAAAACATTTCTTTACAAGATGACTAGGTGCAGCAACTGTGGTCAAAGTGCCTGTCGATCAGTCAACTCAGTTTATTTTCATATGCCTTACACACCGCGAAAGACACCGCAGTCTTTCCTAAGAAGTGGCAAGTCAGGGAACCAATTCAAAGTCACTGATCTTGGCGACCTTTCTCCTAAATTCTTAGAGTTCTGAAATGTATGTTTTCCACAACACTCTATGGATCATTAGGGGGGCTAGAGACACAAAATGATGGAGGTGCTATGCACTCAAATGGAAATTCGTCTTTGAACGGTTCCAGCGAATGTACATTGCACCTGTTCGAGATATACATCAGTACTAAACTGGAATACGGCTCTCATAAATTATTTCCACAGAAACTGAACTTGGAAATCTTTAACTAGAGGTGTTGTGAGTGGAAGGGAAGTGGAGAACAGGTTATTCACACCAATTCAAAATGTCAAGATAGCTTGCTAGCAGCTTCCTATAAAGATGCAATTTGTGATCCAAAAGTATTACTTCAGTATCATCTGGGCCACTATTCTGACTAAATAGCCATTTTATAGTATTGCTGAGTTTCAATTGCACAAAGCTAGCCAAGCCACTCAGCAGCCTTTAACACCATCAGCCATAATATCGTTATTATAACTTTTTAAAATAACTTCTTGATTTATGCAGATGTTAAGATAACGAATTACAAACCCATTGCGCATGTTTTTTCGTTTACAAGTAAGATCAAATTCATCGAAAGGCTCTGTATCCTTTTTTTCCCCTCCCCTACGCCCACCTTCCCATCAGGCCAACTCACTTCATGGTCATCACTGTGTATTGTCAATCTACTGTAAGCAGTGTACCTCCATCAGCCTTGAGGTCCACAAACGTGTTGCACATTCCAACTGTGCAGAGTTCTGATATTGGCCCCATATCAGTTTTTAGTGCATGTCTTGAGTTTCTTTCTGTTCGTCTCTGTCTGTCCCCTCAGCAAAGCACTCTGATTTTCCCCCAAGTCATCAAGTCATTCTGCACTTTCTCATCTCTACTGCCCATTTTAATGGTCGTCAGTATACCTTTGACTGAGGCAGGCATCACAGACAGTTATCAAGTGGGCAATTTATTACCTGACAGACGGAGTAGGCAGTCACTCTACCTCAATAGACTTCTGAAGGCCCAAGTATTAAGCTGTTGCCTCCTGTAGGGGTATAGGCTGTTTACAATACTACTAAATCTGTAGATGTGGTCACTGGCCAGGTAACTTCATCAGCCTCAGGCCTGTTTTTTTTACATGGAAGCAGACTATCTTTTGCTTATGGCATTGCTTAAAGGCAGGGGAAAGAGCAGTGTCTGGGTTGACTGGGGAAGCCCCTTGCCATCACCTGATGCTGAATGTCTGCCAAGTTTCTAACACATAATCTATCAAATATGGAACTGCTCACCTCCAAAGACACTTCTTGGTGGAGTGATGTCGCCTTGTCGTCAGTGATGTTGATGGAGCAGGGGAGAGACAAAGATTTTTGTGTACCCCTTGTAAAGCCATTCTCTCATAACTGTAATAATAATAACTTAGTGAAGCATGGAAACTAATCAACCAAGTGCACATAAATATAGACACAACACGTGGGAAAACTAATTGCTGTTTTGCTAGAAATTTATTTACTAATAAAACAATGAGTCATACTAATATAGAGCTGTGGTATTGTAGATATAATGTTATAAATTTGTGTGGGCAAAAAGAATGAAGATGGTAAGTAAATGACGCATCTAACTTCTGTTGTGTTTGTTTTCATATTAGTTCCCATTGAGGCCTGCACGGCCTAGTTTAAAAATGGCTGTTTAAATGAGACAATGAAAGTTGACTCCAAAAGATGGCCCCCACGCATGCGCAGAGTAAAAATGAGAGATGAGTGAACGGCCTATGCTCGGAGCGAGAGATGTCAAGGCCAGCTTGGCCTATGAACGGGAAATGTGCCAAAGGATGCTTTCATTTAAAAGCCTGGGAAAGAAAGAAGCTGTAATTTTCTTATGTATAAAAGATACAAGAAGTGAACGACAAGTACAAATGTGAACATTAAGTTATGAGAAAAGCCTTGGGAATGACAGGGCAAATTTGTGAACTGGTTTGAACAAGGAGGATATGAGGTGATCATCCCCACCCCTCTGATGGACCAATGAGAAATAAATGTGGACCCTAAAAGTTTCAATTTTGGGTTAGATAGTTATTTCGCACCACAACATGCTGTCGGTTTGAACAATTTTATGGTGCAAAAGACTTTGAAATATTTTTGGACTTTAAATTTTGATGGGGCAAAGAGAACGATCGCGGAGATTTATGTCGGGAGGAAGACATCGAGGAGGATAGAAAGACAGTGAGCTTGGGAACCTGTTCTATGCAGTTCTGTCATCTTCCTACGACAGATTGGTAATATGTTTTCAAATTTTTCATTTATTTACTGAATTTCATAAATGCTTAAATTGTGCTTGTCTGAAGAAAAATGCAATTTTCTTTTTCCTAATCAATTTAGATACATTTCTAGAAAATAAAAACTTGAGTCTGTTTTTATTTAGAATAAAAGTCATGACAAAATTAAATGCTTAAAGTTATGGGAATATATTGTGATTAAGCCAGACTTAATCACCATCAACTGACTTCTACTAGTTGGTTTATCGACCAAGTAGCGGAGTATCTTGATGTTTCATTCCTTATGACTGTCAAATAATGTATATAATGTATAGAGATAAAATGTAGGTTAATAAGGTACCCCGCTTATCCAATTGCTCGCTTTCTTTTGTCATTGATTTAGGGGCAGTGAATGCTGATGTGTGAATGTGTGATCCGTGGTGTCATCGGCCCCACCGATGAGTAAAATAGTTGCTCCTGGGTTAATGAGATGAGTTTGAGGGTTGTTTGGGAGTCACGCTGGATCAATGTGCAGCCTGGGCGGAGTCGATCTAACACAATTTGAATACTAAGCATGCCCCTTACTTGTGCATGCTTCAACAAAATAAAAAATAAATGTAATTCTGTACCTAACTTTAATAACATATCCTTTTCCCTTTCCCCATTTCTCCCTTTTTTCTTTTTCTTCCATTCCCTGCATCACTTCTTCCTTTCCTTTAGCTTTAATTGTAGTCGTCCTTGATCTCCTGAAAATAATCCCAGTATTTTGATAAAGGGATCAAAACGTCGTTGACTCCTCGCACCTTGACACAATCTTACTTTTTATCAACATGTGCTATGGTGCTTTAATGTATGTTCATTGCCCTAACTATTGAATTGTGTTACATGCCTCGCTACTTCAATGCCTGAGTCCCTTCCTTTTCTGTTGTTAAATGTCCCACTTGTTTGTTGTTCCTACAAATGTTCACATTAAATGATTATGTCCAGCTGGACAGTTAAAACATAGACAGTACTGTATTTAATTGTAAATTACAGTAGTAATTTTGCGTGTAAGGGACCGTTGTTTTTTTAAAATAAATACATTCCAACTTGATGCACATAAAGCAGTTACATCTGTATGTTGTTGTTTTTGCTTTTTCTTATCCTTCCTGAGAGACAACACCCACAGTACTGCCAGACAGAAGGCCTGCGCGTGACTGACTACGCAACATAGATATCTCTTTAACTTGTATGTATGTAGGGAATTTATAGAGCGCATGAATCACCCCCGAAGAGCACTTCGGCAGGCACCTAATCTTTCTTCTTGATAGGAAGCACTTGGGCACCCTGCCTTTACTTAACAATGTGTTCAAGATCTCAGCAATGGGGGCGGCCAAGAGAGGGGATAGGAGAGCAAATTTGTGGGTGGGCATAATGTCCAAAGGAGGTCCGGATTTTGCCTTTTTTGACATGGTTGCCACGTGTGAAACCTCAATATCCTTTATCTGTTTCAGTCCTTCACCTGAGTCTGCTAGCGGTACTAATTCAGATTTGGTAGGTAGCACCTGGCCAGCGTTTTGAGGGAATTGTTTATGAATCAGGTTGATTTTATCATCGAAGTAAACAGCTATATTTTCGCACAGTTCCTGAGAGGGGTTGACCAGTTGTTTGCATACTGTGGGATTGGTATAGGAGTTAAGATTTTTGTAAAGATCCTTTGACGAATTTCCTGTCTGATTCAGTTTAGCTATATTATGGTCTTTACAAGCCCTTTTTAGGTTCTTATGGTAAGTAGTGTGGGCCAGTTTGAATTTAAGTTTTTCTGTTTCCAACTGGGATTTATGCCAGGATTTTTCTAGGTATTTGCATCTATATTTCTCACTGCGTAGGTCATCAGTACACCACTCTTCACTTTTTTCCTAGAGTTGCTAATTTGATGTGTCATAGGAGCCAACCTGTCTATCACATCATTCATAGTCACATTGAAAACCCTAAGTTTCATGGTGGTGTCCATATGCTCCCCCAGCTCCCCCAGCTATCTGAAGTTTTGAAAGCTCCTAAAAACATTCCTCTTTCCCAAGGACTCCTATTCAACGGTGCCCCCCCCCCCTCAGTTTGCTCCTTGTTCTACAGCACTGGGACACTTTTGGGCAGCCATGCGCTTTACAAAGTTAATTTAATTTAATTTAATTTCATTAAAAACAGGGGGTACGTATATTTTCTTAAAAGATTCGGAGGTGACCTTGTGCTAGCGCCTTTGAAGACCATTCGAGAGGCGTCCAGCCATTAGGGGGCTAATGCTGCTGTGGATCCTGAAAGGAATCATAGAATGGTCTGACCACATCAATGGGCAAACTTTTACTTTAGAAATCTTTATTTCGACCGTTTGGTCATAAAAGATACATGAACAATAAAATCACATAAATTCCAACACATTCATATAAAACATCAGTACATGCAATTAAAAACCATAACCAGATAATACAAGTGATTATTAAAAAGTAAGCAATTCTACAATCTACCCAGCAGTTTTTAAAAGACGACTGCGCGTGTGCCAAACATTCGTAAAGAATTTGGAAAGTGCAAAGACAATTGGGCCGGAAGCATCACTTTTCAAAATCCTGTACATCGGTCCATATTCCCTGCCACCCAAATTCTTGATCAAGGGCAGCAACCAGTACTTTCTTGCTGCCTTGTATGCTGGGCAGAAAAAGATCACGTGCAAATCGTTCTCCTCTTTGTCAGCACAGAGGGGACAGAACTTAGTAGAAGGGACTTTTGACCAGGTACTGCAAAAGGACCGTAGTGGGAGTGTGCTGTATCTCCACTGGAGGAATAACTTTCTAGAGAGTATGGGGTAAACAGGGTCCAGAGCTTTCTCAAATATATAAAGATCCTTGGTTTGCAAAAATATAGAGGAAAGGGACCCCTCCGTCTGGGTAGCTATAGCCCTTACCCTTTTGTGCTCGTGGTACAGCTTCGCCAGTGCTCTCCTGGGGATTCTTGGTGCTGTATCTGCTGGTTCAGTCCACAATTCAGGGAGCCCCATATCTGTGCAAACTGACTGGATGTTTTGGACCCAAGGGATACTGTGCGCCTTAGGATGTTTTAATAATTCGACCAGTTCCGCCCTGTAATCGGCGAGATTGTCGCTGCTCCATAGCCTGCGCCAGAAGGCAATGGGTCTTAGGCTTATCTCGTCGGCAAGTGGCCGTAGCCCTAGATCAAGCCTCAGGGGGAGAAGGGGAGTGCTGGGGGGAAGTGCGGTAATTTGCCTTAAAAACCTGTTTTCTGTATTTGACAAGTTCCGGCATGGAATGTGCCCCCACAATTCAGCCCCATACAAAATAGCCCCCCTTGCCTGTGCCTTATATATCTGAATTAGGGCCCCCAATGGGCGGTAGGTCGAACCAGTCATCATCCGGGAAATACCCCCGGTAGTTTGTACTAACTTAAGGTTAGCCCTCGTTTGATGGCTCTCCCAGGTCATATTTTCATTGAGTGTCACGCCAAGATATTCGAACGTGGCTACTCTTTCCAGTCGTACTACTCCCAGTAGGGGGTTTGGGCGCTGTTTAGTGTTTGGGTTCAATACCATATATTTGGTTTTTGAGGCATTGATTTCCAACCCTCTATCCTGGCAGAAGGCCACAAAAGCATCAAGTATCTTTTGAATGCCCATGGATGTTTTGGATACCAACAATGTATCGTCCGCAAACATTATTGCGGGTACACTGTTGCCATTCAATTTGGGGGCATCTGTGTAGTCGGTGGCGTTTAGATGGGCGATTACCCCGTTAACAAAGAGGCAAAACAGGGTCGGCGCCAGCACACAACCCTGTCTCACCCCTCTGCCCACGGGGAATCTATCAGTCAGCTCCCCCGAGCTCCCACACCTCACCTGGGCATAATTATTATGATGGAGCCTCTGCAGGGTCAATAGGATATCTGGTGGGACGCCCATCCCTGCTAAGATGACCCATAGTTTACCCCTAGGGACAAGGTCGAAGGCGGCTTTTAGGTCCACGAAAATCGTGTACAGACTACCGCCTTCAATCCTTACTGTCCTCCAATAGATCAGATTTAGTCTGAAGACCTGGTCTACGGTTGATACCCCTTTCCTAAAGCCTGCCTGGTATGGACTGAGGGCGCCCACCTCCTCAATCCATTCCTGAAGCCTGTTCAGGAGGACCCTGCCGAACAGCTTCTGTGCTACATCTATCAGGCTAATTGGTCTGTAGTTGGCTGGGAGCAGGGGGGATCCTTTTTTAAATATCGGGACCACCTCGGCCCCCAGCCAAGTGCTGGGGATTTCCATCCCACCAAGGACGCCATTAAAAAGGGCTGCGAGGTAGGGCGCCCAGACGGTGGACTCCTGCTTGTACAGGTCTCCCGGAAGCCCGTCTAGCCCAGGCGCCTTCCCCGGAGCCAGGCCTGAAATAGCAGCTGTTACCTCACTTAATGTTATTTGGTCCGCCTGCAAGCCCTGTCTCACTGGTTCAATTATCACAGGGATTTCTCCAGGCTCAGCACTATATAGCGACTCGAAGTGGGCCTGCCACACTCCCGGCGCTATGTTAGGCTCCACTGCCGAGTGAAGACTCTCTGATCCCCCATTCACCATTCTCCAGAACAGTCGTTGATCTTGTACTGCTAGGGCCTTTGTGAGCTCTTCCCACTGGTTTTCCTCCCATTCTATTTTGGCTTGTGTGAGAAGCTTCTTATAAGCTTGTCTGCATTGCTTAAGACATTCCCCTCCTATGCCATCCTTAATGACTCCAAGGAGTTCTGCTTTGGCTCGCCTACAGGCTGTGTTATACCATTGTGTTTTGCCTAGGGGCCTCACTCTTGGCTTTTGTATTTTGCGTGTCAAATGGGGTGCCGCCACTTTTATGAGATCTTTGTGGGCATCAGACAGTTTACCCCTTATATCTATTTGGTTTGCCACACTATCCAGGGCCCCAACAGTTTCCAGGATGGGAGTAATCTCTGCATAAAGCAGTGGGATTTTGTCCTTGTTTGTGACCATATGCTCCCACCTAATTCTTCTCCTGGTGTTGTCTAAAAGGAGCGGGGGATGGTTCCCTACCTCATGGGTCACTAAACCCTGCGGTGCTGGGTTTTGACATGGTTGCCACGTGTGAAACCTCAATATCCTTTATCTGTTTCAGTCCTTCACCTGAGTCTGCTAGCGGTACTAATTCAGATTTGGTAGGTAGCACCTGGCCAGCGTTTTGAGGGAATTGTTTATGAATCAGGTTGATTTTATCATCGAAGTAAACAGCTATATTTTCGCACAGTTCCTGAGAGGGGTTGACCAGTTGTTTGCATACTGTGGGATTGGTATAGGAGTTAAGATTTTTGTAAAGATCCTTTGACAAATTTCCTGTCTGATTCAGTTTAGCTATATTATGGTCTTTACAAGCCCTTTTTAGGTTCTTATGGTAAGTAGTGTGGGCCAGTTTGAATTTAAGTTTTTCTGTTTCCAACTGGGATTTATGCCAGGATTTTTCTAGGTATTTGCATCTATATTTCTCACTGCGTAGGTCATCAGTACACCACTCTTCACTTTTTTCCTAGAGTTGCTAATTTGATGTGTCATAGGAGCCAACCTGTCTATCACATCATTCATAGTCACATTGAAAACCCTAAGTTTCATGGTGGTGTCCATATGCTCCCCCAGCTCCCCCAGCTATCTGAAGTTTTGAAAGCTCCTAAAAACATTCCTCTTTCCCAAGGACTCCTAATCAACGGTGCCCCCCCCCCCCTCAGTTTGCTCCTTGTTCTACAGCACTGGGACACTTTTGGGCAGCCATGCGCTTTACAAAGTTAATTTAATTTAATTTAATTTCATTAAAAACAGGGGGTACGTATATTTTCTTAAAAGATTCGGAGGTGACCTTGTGCTAGCGCCTTTGAAGACCATTCGAGAGGCGTCCAGCCATTAGGGGGCTAATGCTGCTGTGGATCCTGAAAGGAATCATAGAATGGTCTGACCACATCAATGGGCAAACAGGATCAGCAACAATATGAGAAGATGTGGAGAATATGATATCCAGAGTATGGCCGGCTGAATGAGTAGGCCCAGAATTAATCTTATTTAACCCAAAAGTTGCTATGCCAGCTATAAAGCTTAAAGCCTCTATATTCTCCTTTTCTTCACTATGTATATTAAAATCTCCAAGTAGCAGGAAGTGCTTGGATGTGATTATGTAAGGGCCGATTTTCATCATAATCTTAAGATTAAAGTCTTTTAGTGGCCCAGGCGAGCAGTAGACAAGAGCCCCCTTTAAAGTTTCTTGGGGTGACAGCTCTATTTTAAATATGCACATTTCCATCAAAATATCCAGGATGGAATCAATCACTGTAACTTTCAGTGCCTCTCTAAGCATTATGGCTAACCCGCCACCCACTTTCCTTAATCTGTCCAGCCTAAGGATCCAGTAGTACTCAGGGTGGGCGTGGGCAATATCAGGCAAGGAGGTGGGTTCAAGCCATGTTTCTGTTATAAAGCCAAGGTCTGGGGAATCCGAGCTCACCAGATCCCAGAATTCAGTGGCATGTTTGGGAAGTGAACGTACATTTGCCAGAAACCCCTTACAGGAACCAACCTGATTTGAAGAGTGGGACGAGCAAGACTATTATCCGCCCACCCCCTCCCTGTCAAGTTTTCCTTAATAGCATTGTTGCCTTGTATGCCTGGTGTAATATTCATGCAAGTAAAAAGACAATGAGAACAGGCAAAAGGACCTTCCAAATTAACAATGGTATGCGCATGCAGACATGATGGCAGATCATGTTTCATGTAAATATCAAGGACCCCCTGTTTGTGACCCCCATGTCATGCTAATTATAGATTAATGTAATTTGAATTGTAGTAACTGCCTAGGAATTTTTCTTCCATGGCAGATCATGCTCACCTGAAGAAGTTGAAAGGACATATAGGTGAGCCTAGGGGCAGTATCAGCCTGCAAACCGGCAGAGTTTCTGTCTCCTGGCGACGTACCGGCGCGGACGGGCGCAGACTGGCTTGCCTTTGGAGCTTCTTCCGCGCGCCCGCTGCATGGCTGTGGAAGCATGCTGTTTACATACAATGCCCGAAGTAGAGGATCAAGGGGGAGAAGCTACGTCCCTCCACACAAATGGAACCAAAGGCTGCAGTGGACCAGGGACCGGCAATCCGATAAAGTGCAAGTGCAAGGTAAGCATCAGTACCTATGCCTCATACAACAACGTTAAAAAGTTAAAAGAATTACCAGGATTAAAAAATGACCATCAAGTAGCTAGTGTTCAGCAGAGCATGTCACTGTGTCTGCTGGCGCGCTATTCTCTATTACTGCGCAGCCGTGCAAGCAACAATGACAACTCTCCCTTAACCCCCAATTCATTTACTCCCGCTCCCAACCTCCACATTTCCCCACCTGTGAACCCCACCCCCCAACACACCCCCTGTCCCCCCACCTCTCCCTGCCGTCCACCACCAATTCCACCCCCCCTTATTTCAATCGAGCCACCCAACCTTCCGTGCTCTGCCTCTTTCTCACTGGAAAATACGCTAGGCTCTCTGATCACCTCCATCTCTCAGCTTACAGCTGCCATTTCACTTTTATGCTCTAAGATCCCCACCCCTCCATGCACCTCTACCCCCTCCCAACTTCCCCAGAGATGCACCTCGCCCCCTCACCCCAATACAGCCAAGCTCAACCCTTCGTCTGCAAGCGTTGTTAACTCACACAAGCCCTTGAAAGCCACCCTTCTTCAACAGGCATACCCTAGCAACCCCACTGTCTACACTATTCCGACAATCACCTCTCTCAGAATAAAGCGTCCACCTAAACCCTCCCGAGCACCTCCGCAAATGTACAATATCCCGATCACCCTTCAGAGCCCAAGTGCCCCCGTCACCAAAACAGTCTTGACAGAGCTGCGCTGTATGCTTCACAACTGCAGATCTGCAGTAAAACACAAACTTGAAATCTCCGACACCATCACCCTTCACAAACTTGACATGCTCTTCCTCACAGAGACCTGGTTCAAAGATACCTCTCACTCTATGTTTGATCTCCTATTACCCACAGGTTATTCCATATTTAGGAATGACAGAACTGAAAACACGGGGGGAGGTGTTGCAGTCATCTTCAGAAACGCCCTCCAACTTAAGGCGTCTCCTAGCAGCTCCTCCCACACCTTTGAATGCCTTTCTCTTGAGCTTCAATTGCAACACCGTTCACCGCTCAGATTCCATATCATTTACCGCCCGCCTCATAGTAGTAGCTCTTCGTTTATAGAAGATCTCAAAGACTTCATCAGCGACCAATACTCTCAAAGTGACAATCAGACCATCGTGGGTGACTTCAATCTCCACTGGGGCGCACCGCAAGACTCCTCTGCAAACTCACTGGCCACCTTCCTCTCGGCAAATGATCTTATCCAACACTGCACTGAACCAACCCACTCTAAGGGCGCAATCCTGGACCTTGTTATTTCTAAAGCAGGCATGCTTTCTACTACTACCCCTATTCATGTAGATTGGTCTGACCACCACCTCATTCCATTCTCTCTTCAACTTTCACACTCTATAACTCTTGGCCAACCCAAGAGGGCCATCTCCTGGTTCCGTGATGCCAAAAACATTGATGTCGGTCCCCTCTGTGAATCAGCTTTGCTTTCACTTCCAAGGCTAGACCCGAACATAGCTGTTGACGATCTCACCTCCCAATGCCTCACAGTTCTTGCAGCTGAAATTAATAACGTCGCTCCACTCAAAAGCAAAAGGATAAGGCCCACTCCCTCAGCACCTTGGTTCAACAAATCCCTTTATGAGGAAAGGAAGCAGCTAAGATTCCTGGAGAAGCAATGGAGGCAATTGCCTTCCACTGACAAATTAGCCTTGCTTCGCACAGCAAGATCCAAATACCACAAGCACATCTTCCTTGAGAAAGCGACGCACTTCAAAACCCTCCTTGATTCCGCCAAAAATAGACCCAAAAAACTATTCGATCTCATCAAGACTCCGAGCTGCTCTCCCCCAACCTCCAAGGTGGAGGATTCTACAAAGAGAGCAGCGGATTTCGCTACTTTCTTCGATGGAAAGGTGAAATCACTTGTGGATCAGGTTGCTCATCCTACACCTCCAGAGGAGCGCAAATCCTTAGCCATTTGGCAGAGCTTTGAGCCCATATCTGAAGATGCCCTTCTCAAGTGCATACGCGAAACAAAGCCCTCCAACCATTCTCTTGACCCTATCTCCAGTGCCATTGCCTTTGACTTCTATACCCATTCCCTCTCCTATTGGACCACTCTGATCAACCTCTCCCTCTGGCAAGGCTCCCTTCCTGTCTCCTTCAAAACTGGGCAGGTTACCTCTCTGCTGAAAAAGCCCACTGCTGATGCGAAGGACCTCAACAACTTCCGCCCCATCACTAACCTTCCCTTTCTTGCAAAGATCACGGAAAGATGTGTAGCCAAACAACTCTCTCGTCATATCAAGGACAATGATCTTCTTGACAATTGTCAGTCCGGCTTCATCCAAAACTGTAGCACTGAAACAGCCCTACTGCAAGTGGTTGATGATGCGCTGGGGATACTCGACTCAGGGGGGTCCTGTCTGCTAATTCTCCTTGACCTCTCCGCAGCCTTCGACACTGTTAATGACAAAACCCTCCTCAATATTCTTCAACAGAGAATGGGCATGGAGGGCACTGTGCTTAAATGGTTTGCATCCTTCCTCTCTGACAGATCTCAAATGATCAAAATAGCGAACAGTCTTTCTTCTCCTGTGGCGGTGGGTCAAGGTGTTCCCCAAGGCTCTATACTTGCACCCACACTGTTCAATCTCTACTTAGAACCACTGGGAAACCTCCTAAGCAAATCCGGGATTCACTATCATCTCTATGCTGATGACACTCAACTCTACCTCAAGGTTGCCTCCACTCATGATCTCTCCATCCTAAGATCTACTCTTGACTCCATTCAAAACTGGATGCCATCTCATCAATTGATTCCGAATCCCTCCAAAACTGAATTCCTCCTCTTCTCCTCCTCACTCTCTCCTCCCCCGGTTCAATCATGGATGGATCAGATGAATCTACTAAACAACAAACCCATCATTGTCGACAGCGCAAAATCTCTTGGTGTCATTCTAGACAAAAAACTCAATCTAACTCCCCACATCAATTCTATTGCAAAATCTGCTCGCTACCAACTGCGCCTTCTTTGGGGAATCCGTCGCTTCTTCCCGGAGCAGGACCTTATAACCCTGGTGCAATCGCTGGTCCTCTCCAGACTAGACTACTGCAACTCTCTTCTTACTGGCCTCCCCAAATCTCACCTGTCTCCACTTAAGTCTGTCTTCCATTCAGCAGCTCGTTTCATCTATGGGGCCAAAAGAAGCGATCACATCACACCGATGTTATCCACCCTCCGCTGGCTTCCCTTCGAGGCTAGAGCTATCTACAAGACCGCTTGTATCACCCACAAAGCCTTGCACTCCTCCTCTCCCCGCTACCTGGCGAATAAACTGAAACTCTCTGGAGGCTCTAGACCTTCACGCAATGCCGAGAATCTACTGCTTGAACCTCCCACTTTCAAGAAGGAAAGAACAATGGCCCAATCCTTTTCAGGCAACGCAGTGAGAATCTGGAACTCGTTTCCGCCTGAGCTCCGGACCACCGCCTCCTCCCAGGCCTTCAAAAGGGACCTCAAAGTTCTCCTCCTCCAGAGACACCTCCAAAAGTAATTCACGTCCTCTTGCTATTTGGAGGAAGACTCCCCACTACTGATATTTTCTACTTTCCATGACCATGGGAGTGCCTTCCCAGTGTTTTCCTGTGGTGGGAGTGTCTGCCTTTTTGCAGTATTCTCCATGTACTTGTGTTCGGTGCCCTTTTGTAACATGCACACTACACTTTGCCCATGTAACACACGGTTGCTACCTCTCACATGTTTTTACCTTTGATACTTGCACAAGTGCCACCTTGCCTACGTAACGCCTGTTCTTGTGCCAGCACTTATTGCAGTATTATACCTCAAATTATACTCTGTTTTCTCTTATAACTGCACACTTGTCACTTTTCCTCTTGTGCACTTTTGACTACCTCATGTATTTTTGGTTGTTCACAATTTTTACTACCTCAAGTATTTTGTTTGCTCACAATTGTCACTATTACCTTTACTACCTCATATATTTTTGGTTGCTCACAATTTTTACTACCTCAAGTATTTTGTTTGCTCACAATTGTCATTATTACCTTTATTACCTCATGTATTTTTGGTTGCTCACAATTTTTACTACCTCATGGTTTTTTGTTTGCTCACAATTGTCACTATTACCTTATGTAAGTAACGTATGTTTTAGTAATCTGCTCTTTTGTAATGTTTCTCATTATGTTTCATTTCTGTTCCTAATGTGAAGCGCTCTGACGCCTTCGGGTAAAGTCCGCGCTATATAAAAATGCATAAATAAATAAATAAATAAATAAATAAATAAATAAATGCTGTTTAAATACAATGCTGGAAGTAGAGGATCAGGGAGGAGGAGCCGTGTTCCTCCACACAAACGGCACCAAAAGCAGAGGTGGACCATGGAACGGCAATCTGATAAAGTGTGAGTGCAAGGCAAGCTTCAGTACAGATGCCTCATACAACAACGCTAAAAAGTTCAAAGAATCAACAGGATTAAAAAAAGACCATCGAGTAGCTAGTGTTCAGCATAGCATGTCAATGTGCCTGCCGGCGCGCTATTCTCTATTACTCCGCGGCCGTGTAAGTATGCTGTTTAAATACAATGCCGGAAGTAGAGGATCAGGGGGGAGGAGCCACGTCCCTCCACACCAAAAGCAGCGGTGGCAATCCGATAAAGTGCGAGTGCCATGCTAGCTGTACCTGAGCATTACCAACGTGTGCCCAGGATGGCTTTAGTAGACTTAAAAAGAAGAATAGAAGACAGCACAGCGAAAGCTTTCATGGATGGCTACATTTGTCAAAAAGAGTTGGAATTCTTAAATAAGAGCAATACAGTCATCCCTGCAGAAATGCACAAAAACATACGGGACCCTCCTATGCGACCTATCATTTCATCTATTAATTCTTGTACTGAGCCACTCTCCCAAAACGTGGACTCATTTTTATGTCCCCTTACCAAATTGTATGAATCATACATTAAAAACATTGGACACATGATAGCGACCAGTGAACACAAACCTTTCAATCGTGAGACACAGTTCCTAGTGACTATGGACATAGAATCCTTGCATGCCAATATCCCCCAGGACCTAGCCATGGAGGCAGTGGCAACTCTGTTGGCTAGAGCTCCTGGGAAGAGACCAAATAATTTTAATTTGGAGTGTCTAGACATAGTCCTGAATTACAACTTCTTTGAATTTAAGGACAATCTCTATCAACAGATACAGGGCACCAGCATGGAAGCTTCATGTGCTCCTAGTGTAGCGAAAACATACATGGGAGAATTTGAACTAAAACATATTTTTAATGAGATATCTCTGTTTTACTAGAATATGGAAGTCTGGCATAGATTCATAGATGATATATTCTTTGTCTGGACAGGAGATGAGCCAGACTTGATACAGTTCAGTAAATGGCTTAACCTAAGTGACTGTAACCTGAAGTTCACGGCAAAACACTCACATGACAAAGTAGAGTTCCTATATATTTGGATTATGAGTGGAGAAGATGGCATTGAGGTTAACCTTTACAGAAAACCCACAGCTAAAAATACGGTTTCGCAGCACACTAGCTATCACCCATCATGCCAAAAAGATTCAATCCCCTTTGGGGAATTCTTGAGAATCAAGCGCAATTTCACCAACATGAGTGACTTTATGACACATGCATGGCAACTGAAAAAGATGCTCCTGCTCATAGGGTACCCCAAATGCCTATTCGGGACAATCTATGAAACGTGCCAAATATTACAACAGAGGCAGTCTGATTAGTGGAAGGGAAAAACAACCTTTGGAATGGCTTGTTTGTGATGTTAACCATTCTAGCTACAATAACAAAATACAACAGATCTTACATAGGAAGTGGAAGATTCTAAACACCAAGAAAGATAGTATGGCACCTATGAAACCCTTGCGGCATTTAGAAGGAATTCTAATTTAAGAGATAAGCTAGTCCATATTAGAACAAAATCACCTACAAAAATTTGGGAGCAAAGCACAATGGACGGGCTTCCTCCGATCCTAGGCAACCACAGATGTGGTACCTGTCATGCTTCTCCAACAGCTATCACCACTGTAATATGGGCCTATGGCACCAAAACAGGAAAGCTGAAAAGCCACACTAACTGCAGAAGCAGTAATATAGTGTAACTGATTCCCTGCCCCTGTGGACTTGGCTACATAGGGGAGGCAGGTAGAGAATTTCACCTGAGGCTGTCAGAGCATAAGTCGGCTATTAGGACACATAAAACACAAGCTCCTATGGTAAAACACTATATGGAAAACAACCACAGTGAGCATGATCTTAAATGGATCATCCTCGAGAAAATCTCCTCTAAACCTGGTTACGACATAGAAAAAGAAAGAAAAAACAGGGAAACTTTTTGGATTTTCCATTGTGACACAGTGCACAGAGGTTTAAATGAGGAGATTACTTGGATAATCACATAAATGTTTCAGTCTGGAGGATCTTCTAACTCCCAGACATTCAGCTACTCTATACATCAATAGTAGCTGGCCTTGAGTTGTAATATAAAGAGATCTGTTATACACTGGATGGGAATACCATATAGAAAATAGAGTCATTGTACCAACTATTCTATATATTTCTTATTTACCTTTCAGCGTCGTAATTCTGAGTGTGGCCTGAAATCTATGATGAATTTCATATATATATATATATTTTTTGAAAACCTTTATTGTGTAGATGGAGGCATACATATACGGGCCTACAACCAATCAGGCCGGCCGCGACACATTATGAAAGCACATGAGACAATAATGAAATTTCCCAGCAGTCGCCCAGCGTTGTACAAGCAAGCGATCCAACATGAAAGGGCTGAATATAACCGCTGGAAGCAGGATTAGAGAAGGTTAATTTTATAATATAATAGGAAGTATAGCAGGATCAGGTGCATCTTTTTAGCATCTAAGTTCCCATGGCGGGCCACGTTTCAAGCATCAAAACAGAAGGGCATCGATAGAAACGGGTAACAGCAACGGTTAACAGGAATCAACTTCAAGACAAGACAAGACAAGACAGTCCCCACCGCGGCCCATCACGCACCCGTCGACCACCTAAATGTGTGCTAGTACATAACAGAGGAACCAGAGCAGCAGCGTAAGTATATGCATCCACTATACTAACCCAAGTAAATAGAAAAAGAAGAGAGAAAGGGAGGAAAGAATATCAGAAAGAGGTAAAGAAAGAACGCCGCGCTACTGCACACGCCCCACATCGATAAAAGCGCGCAGGACTAAGAGACCCGCTATCGGGGTCAGGGCGTGCAAGTCAAGATATATGTGCAATCAGTACCGTAGAAGCAAGCAAGTCATTCCCTTCCCCACCAGCTATCACACCATGGGAGACACGCACAGGCACAGCGTCCCGATAAAGGGATACAAAAGAGCAATAGAACTGAGAGAAAAACGAACAGTAAAGAGACCTCATCCCTCCCACCCCACCCTGCACCCCTGCAGAAGGCTACGGCCTACCCCCCCCAGCAGCTTGCCTGTCGCCCTAAATAGAACCCGAAATATAGGAAGATTAGAAAGTAAGAAAAGAAACAAAACAGAAAAAGGGGGGGAAAAGGGAACCAGTGGGAGAGGAGATCTGCAATCGAGTCATTCGGCCCCTACCCCCCGCCTCCACACAGATGAGACCCACATCAGAGCGAGAGCGACACAACCTCAAGTATCAGAAACGTTTGAAGGAATCGGCCATATTGTCTCGGCTGCAAACAGTCCTCACTCCATCCGTTAACCAGTAATCCGCCGGGTCCATTCCGGCTCACCCCTGTCCTCTCCTGATCATAGCTTTCACACGCAATAGAGTAGTGGGCAGCAAATATTTCGAGGTGGAATGGACACAGGATCGAAACAAAGCAGGCCAAGGGCGTAAACCAGAGGACCTCAGTATCAAACGGCAAAGCAAGCAATGGCTGCGGCAGTCCAGACTGTCCAATAGCATAATCAGGAGCAGCAAACAGTCAGGGTGCAGTCTCGCCGCCCAAAAAAGCGAGGTCTCTCCTGCAAGGTAACAGCGGGACCACACCAAAGCAGTTCGAATCGAACATCCACCCTGCTCCCCAGTCAGTCGGGCATAAACTGGCCCCGACGTGGGGCCCCCGCCCACGCCCGCCACAATCAAAGCTACCTGGAGATTCGGGGCCACAGGTGTACAGTCTTGTAGGTGCACGGCGGCAGCACTCCTCGCGGCAGCCGAGGGGGACGAAGCAGCACACACTCGGAGTCGAGCCGCGTTCATGAGGGACGGCCCAACAGACATGGCGGCAGACCTATAATCTTGCACAACAGCGCCGAAGCCCATGGCCTCACGTAAAGAATATAGGGCGTCAAGAACATCACCAATCGTGGGCTCACGCTCACAGAACTCGGCCCTCGTGCACTTCAGCAACCCAGGTTCGCCGCCCCGAGCAGATCCATGACTCAGGGCGCCGGTCGCCATCTTGCAAGTTCAGCGGTGACTCTCCGCGCCTCAACTTCTGGAGTGGGCTCTCAAGCAAGGCCCACCGCTGGAGTCCCCTCGAGCCCCAGAAATGGCAACCTGGGTGCAGAAAGGAGGGCCACCAAAATTGGGGACCGCCGGCGCCACCGTCCCACGGACACCGCCCGCCGAATCCGGGCGAAGGGCTTCAAGATGGCCGGACAGGGCAACAAAGGGGGGGCATGCCTCCTGCACGGTCTACCCCCGTCCGAGGCGGGCCGCGCATTACCACAGGGCCCCCAGGCCACCAGACCGGGCCCGGTCAGTCGCCACCGGCACAACCGCACAACGGCCTCTTCAGCCGACCCCTCTCCTCCACCAGGGGCCGACGCCGACACCCTTACTCTGGCCGACCGTCACAGGCAAGTCCCCGGTCCACACGCCGCGGAGGCCCCGGACCAAGCAAGGGCATAACTCAAGATCTGCAGCACACAGGAGCCCCCGGGACAGACGGTGAGTGCGAGCATTGTTTCTCCTTTCCATTTCTTGACGAGTGTGTCGCCTCGGGGCAGGATGGAAATCAGGATATGCGTTTAGGCAGGAAGGTCGGCGGAGCCGAGCTACAGTGCGGCCATCACGGTCGCGAGCTTGGCTCCTCCCCCATGAATTTCATATTTAATCTTTATACTTGTCGAATATCATTGTGGATGCAATTCTAGATAGCAACTGAGCGATTCTAACCAACTCTAAGATGACCGCTATTGACGTCCTCGTAGGATTATGTTTAGTCATACACTAATAAGATACAGTGGTACTACTACACTTTCTGGGGAGCACCTCTTCTTTAATAGTATTTTAGTAACACCCTTAGCAGATGATGTAGCAATTTCTTCTAGCCCCTTTTCAGCCTTGGCCTAACTTTTATCCAAGAAATGCAATACCGTAAGTATATATTGGAGCAAATCCTACAAATACAACAGTTACAGAATTTTAATCATTTGAGCCCATTCTTTAGCTTTAGTTTAATAACTTTTAGCTTGTAAAAGGACTTTTTTCATGTTCCTAATACTAGGTTAACAATAGCACTATTGACCAAACTTAAGATGACTATTTATGTCTCCCACAATAGTATTGCTCTTCAAAGGACTTTCATAGCCTTATGAAGAAGGAATGACGGGGCACACATATGCTTACAAAACTATGGATTAATTTGAAGAGATCCCAGTTTCAGAATCCCATGTACCCATATAGAAAAGAGGCTGCCTCCGTTTGGGGTAAACTATCTTTTTAATAAGAGAGAATTGACCATCACTGCTAACTAGATCCTTTCTAAAATGACACATAATCATTTTGTACCCTTAGAATTCTGGAGATAGACTGCTGACCTGCAGGCGCTACATAAATTGGATCAGTTAACTTTTTTCATAAATCTAGAGGTATTGCCCATGCCTATATTATAGACTGTTGATCTTATTGTTGGTTCTGAAAATTTCTAGTGGTGTAACTCACTACCACAGTCTGAATGAACTTCTTCCAACACTGAGGTGTCTCTCTGTATCGTGTAAAAATGTACCTCCTCTTTTTTCCTTTCACGTTGCACAAACTGGCACCTTTTCCAATCCATGGCATGTCACACACTGTAGTTTGTACTGTGAGACATCACCATGTAGACACCACCTTGTAGTCATGCACCGGTATGAGTAAAGAGTTAAAGTAACTTCAAATTAAATATATAAAGTACTATTCTTGCCACCACCCTTATAGTTACAAATATGTTTTCATTTTCAAACATCCCACGTCTCCTTATAGAGTTTTAGTACACCTTGGTCCTGAAGAAGGTGGTCCTACCACTGAAACGCGCGTAGACCATAACTGTTTTTGAGAAGTGGTCCCTGGGAGCCCAATCCATCAAGCTGGGTGCTTTGGAAACAACTCAACCTGGTCTCCCAGAACCATTTTGGGATCCTCCACAGGGTCAAAACTATTTTACCCTGTATGTTGTATGTGTAGTGTGGAACTGTAAGAATGAGATCTGAATGAGTATGTATATTGGCAATGAATGATGAGAATTAGTTTTATCTTTTCATTTTGGGATGTCTAACTTTACATATCACGGTGTGATACTTACAAGAAATAATTTATGAAAACTTAGTAATTACATGTCACAAATGTATGTATTTTTGTAATAACTTTTAGAGATATGTGTTTATACAAAAATACATTTATATGCATAATAAAAAGTTTTTAAATTTACAAAAAGTCTGATGTTCAAAATAAAATACTATTAAATGTGTTCAGATAGCTAAATACAACGTCGGTGTTGTGGCATTATAGAACCTTAATCGTCTATTGTTAAATGAAATAGGTCGGCATAGAGGTTCCTTCCCCATTTGGTTTATGTTTTCTCCCTCCCTCCTCTTGGACCTAAAGTATTGTAGGGGGGGCCTTTTGAGGAGCTGCGTCCCTCCACACAAACGGCACCAAAAGCTGCGGTGGACCAGGGACTGGCAATCCGATTAAGTGCAAGTGCAAGGTAAGCTTCAGTACAGATGCCTCATACAACAACGTTAAAAAGTTAAAAGAATGAACAGGATTAAAAAAAGAACATTGAGTAGCTAGTGTTCAGCAGAGCATGTCACTGTGTCTGCCGGCGGGTTATTCTCTATTACTGATTCTCCATTACTGATGAAGCTAAGTGCCACTGACTTCTTCAAGAAGGCCTCAAAGAAAGGAGTTGCCAAGAAAGTGGCCAGTGGGGAGGAGAAGAAGCAGATGTCCACCACTGATGTGCCGACAAGAACCTTTTTCAGCAAACCGGTGAGCAATCTGGGAGCAGCACTCCTGCATCAACAGTACCATCCCAACCAAAGCCCAGGATCATGTCTGTCAGTAAGACAGCCAGTGCAATCCTGTCAATGTCGACGAGTAATGTCATTGAATTGGATCTGTCCCTTTCGCAAAGTAGCACACAATTGTTTCAGGAAACAGAGCAAAGTGGACAGCAGCCGCAGCCAGCAATAGTGCACTTACCTAATGTTGGAGTAGAACAGGAGGTTGAGCTTCCTTCCGAGCAAGAACCTCCTCTTTTAGAATCATTGGCGCTTAGATCTCCAGCAAGGAAAAGGAAGGGTACTACTCCACCACTTTCTCCAAGCACCACTTCTGATGATGATGATAGGGACATAGAGTGCCCCCGGCAGAGTCCATGAGTCAACAGGAGAGGCAAGGGAAAAAAAAAGTTCTTATAAGATTTGAACTTAAGAAGGGGGGGGTGATGGGGAGGATGACGATGACAAGGCAGTCATGGTGGAAGGTGACACAGAGGAGTCTGACATTGCTATTCAACCTGCTCCAAGGGATGTGGTACAGGTAGCACTGCTATCAGCTCCCATATTTGCAAAGCCCCAGCTGAGACCTGCACCAACAACCTACCTCCGGAGAAGCAGAGAGGCAATCGAAAACACGCCTACCTATCTTCAGTTCTTCATCACGCATTGGTAGTGGCAAGGTCCAGTTTGGGACTTTATTGCGGTTAGTAAAGAGGAGGAGCACATTTTATTATGCACCATGTGCCACACAAATGGTCACAGAGGCAAGTATGGTACACATAATGGTACTGGAGGCCAAATGACCCATATGAAAAAACACCACACAAACAATGGGGGAGGGGCACCTTAAAAAATTGTTGAACGTGATTGTGTTGGTGATAAGAACAGTCTGGGAATATCAGCTACAAGTCAAATCACAGTGGGAGGTGATGATGAGGAAGAAGAGGGTGACATAATCATGCAGAGCAGCCATGTCCTCAGCAGTGCAGCAGCAGAATCACCCAGCTCAGTGGCTTCTTAATGGCACACAAAGTCTCTCAGTGAGATGGAGACACCACGTCATACAGTAACTGCCCCTTCATGGCTCTCATTCAGTCTGTCACCACCATCTACTTCTTGAAAGACGCCTGTGTCAGTGGCCCCAGAAAAAAAGAAAATCCATGCTACTATTCCAGGCAAGTTTAGGTAGGAAGGGCCCTACGAGCGGAACCACTCAACCGCACGTTTGTACACTGGAAAGCTGGCAAAAATGTAAATGCTGGACCGCCTGCTCTCTTTTTCTTTTGTGGAAGGAGTGGGATTCTTAGAATTTGTGGCAGCCATCTGCCCGAAATGGAAGGTACCAAGTTGGACCTAATTAGCCAGAGTTGCTGTTCCATTGCTGTACCATAATGTGCTGCAATTGGTTGGACAAGCTTTACAGCAAAGTGTTCACAGCATCCACCTGACGTCAGACATGTGGACTAGTTGTCAGGCAACTGATTACATGTGCATCACAGCACACAAGATCTCTTTTGCGGTCGTAAAGAAAAATATATCTGCAGGTCTTGGCCAGGAAGAAAGTTTTAAGAGCGCTCAGTGGCATGCTACAGTGGCCCTGTTCGCCGTGGAGAAATCACATACAGCTGTAAACATCTTGGAAGAATTTCAAAGCAAGGTTTAAGAATGGCTGCAGCCAAGAGGTCTCAGAATTGGATTTGTTGCCAAGGACAATGGCAGTAACATAGTCAAGGCCATGTCAGATAGAGGCTATTTTAGGGTACTGTGTTTGGCCCATTGCATCAACCTGGTGGTGCAACCTGGCCCCGCTTTTCCAATTTTGTCTTTGTATTCCTGCTGTTTCAGATGCAGAATGTGCTGCGTGTCTGTATATGTGTCCCTGTTGGGACTCCAGCTACAGGATTCCCAGATTCAGTGCCTCTATTTTAGCACATCTCTCCTGTCTCTGTCCCACCATCAATGACAGAGCTTGGCACCTGATTACTGCCTTGTCGGCCTCCCAAAGTGTCATTGAGGTGACCGAATGCTAATTTGTTTTAGAAATAGTGGGTTGTTTGTTTTATTAGTCCCTCCCGTATAGTTGGGGGTCTCAGATACCATGGATTTGTTAAGATTGTGCCCCTATCTTGTGGAGTACCCCAATGGTATTTTGCCCATATTGGGGAGTGATCCGATGAAAATATCAAATCTAACCCCACCAAAGTCCATAACTTTCCCTGCATTTGCTTTCGTTGGGGTGGGAATAGTAAATTTTACCAAGTCAAAATCCAACACTTTCCCTATTGTTGCTCAGATTACGGTGGGAATAGTAAATCTAATCCCTCCAAATTCCAACACTTTCCCTGCTGTTGCTAAAATTGAACTGGGAATAGAAAATCTAGCCCCTCCAAACTCCAACACTATCCTTGCTTTTGCTTATGTTGGAGTGAGGATAGTAAACTTTCCTTAATTTTTTAACGATGGAGTGGAAATAGTAAGGCCCAGATTTAGATCTTGGAGGAATCGGTTTGGCCATTTCTTGTTCAGCGGTCTTCCAGCCAGCCTACTCGGAGATCCACTTGCCCTATTTAGATGTTAGCTGGTCTATAGATAAAAGATCGCCACGGTCCCACTGTCACTGCCAGGAAATCTCAACTGGGTTGATGGCTGGTGGAGGGCGGACCGTCAGTTTCCTCGCCGGTCAAATCACTATGTGCCTCCCAGCTGATATGTCTGTGGTGGGCAAACCTCCATACATGAGTTAGTGGAATGGAGGGGTTATAAGACTTAAACTCACCTTCACTAATTTTCAAACTTTCTGTTATGCCATGGATCCGATCTGCCAAATCCTACAGCTGCTGCTTGATGACGGACAAAACCAAAGCAATCAACAGTAAACTACCCTATTACCTGTTACCCATTGACTTGTCTGTTAATCTTTGCACAGGAGCGTGCATTTAGAAATCGCTCCTACAAGCAATTGCATCGAAATGTGCAATGCATATGTCTGTTATGTTGATGTCTTAGAAATGTAAGGAAACATACCTATATCAACACATTGTATATGTGAATTTGGTGCAATCTGCCTTCTAAAAAATTGACACTTGCAGAAAAATAGGATAGCCAAATAAAAATCTAGAAGTCATCCTACAGGTGTGTCTAAAGAAATGTTGAAAATTCCAACATTAAAAACATTTGCAACACACATCATAGGGATACCTGCAATTTAACGTGATGTCAAAATTGCACTAGACAAGTTGTTGCCTTTACCTTAGTATTTTACCAGTAAAATGAAGGTCAGTCACAAATTAGTAGTAATCAATATATACATACATGTAACATTTCCCCTTGTCAAGTACAAGTCTTGTACTGTATCCAATATCAATAGTCAGAATTTAATTTTTAAGGTGTCATGCATATGTGCTCATACTGGTCAGTAATTGAGGTGACACCTGTAGTAACACACCCCAAACAAACATGTAACATCAAATAGTTGGTGTAAGTGGCCATCACTTTGATGAATGCCTGAATCAAAATTCAAATGACCATCACATACACTGTTCAACAGTGAATGCACTTAACAAAGTAGACATTAAACAAATCAGTTGTATCATCTACCATCATGGGAAAGATAAATAAGTACTTCATATTTTACCAAGAAACATTGGTAAGAATAAAACAATTGCTAAGGATAAATAATGCCAGGAAAAACCTGGTGTATAGGAAAGTAGGTATTAATTCATACCAATGAGAGCCTCTCAAAAATAAAAGTAAGCCAAATGGTAGTCCATTTCTTGTTCTAAAAGTCCTGGGGACTGTTGTGCCACAACACTCAGTTTGACTCCTACATAACTGCCAAAGGGGACCTCTTCAGAAAGGGGCAGCTAGTGGGCAGAGCAGGCACCTTAAAGATCTTACATGGGTAGGGTGGTTTGGGTTTGGAAGGGGTTTGGAAGCAGTGCCCTTGAGTTTGGAAGCGGTGCCCTTGGGTTTGGGAGGGGTGCCCTTGGGTTTGGAAGGGATGCCCTTGGGTTTGGGAGGGGTGCCATTTGGGTTTGGGAGAGGGGGTTTGGTTTTGGGAGAGGTGCTCCTGGGTTCTTTTAGGGTTGGGTTGGGATTTTGAAGGTGTGAATTTCTGTTTGGCAGGGGTGGACTGGGAAGTGGAAGGAGGGGTTAGGGCAAAGCTTAAACTGAGATACTCAATGAGAAATTTGGCAGGCTGTTGTGGAGGGAGTGGGGTTTGGAAGGTAGAGGGAGTGGTGGTGTCTGATGTGCATGTGTCTATTGACATTGCAGGTGCCTGTGTATCTGGTGTATGTTGTGCATGTTTTGGTGTGTCTTATGTTATAGGCATATGCTGTGATTTTAATTGCAAGCGTCTGTGTTTTTTGTGTGTGTATTCTAAGGTAGTTGTGTTTGTATATGCGTGTGCTGTGGAAGTGCTGGGTGTGGTTATGGTGCTGGTGGTGGGTGTGGTGCATGCTTGTGTGGTGATGGGTTTGCTGTTGGTGGTCGGTGCAGTACATGTGTGTAGTGGTGGGTGTGCTAATGGTGGGTGAGGTGCATATGTGTGTGGTAGTGGATGTGCTGCCTGTAGATGTGCTGGTGATGGGTGTGGTGCATATGTGCTTGGTGGTGGGTATGCTGTCTGTATGTTTGGATGAGTGCCTGAGTTATTTTGTAGTGTTTCTTTTTGTGTGTGTGTGCTGTTTGTGTCTGTTTGAGTGGGTGCATGAAAAGGTGTGAGTGTGCTTTGGACAGGGCTGAGAATAGGGAAATGAAAGGGGGAAGGGGCAGGAGGTGGGGCAGAAATTTTGGATGACTGGTAGACTGTGGTGAATGAGGAGGCCTGAGCTTGAAGTGACTACTGCAGGATAGACATACCACTGTGAATGCCTTCAAGGTAAGCTACCACTTGTTGCATATCACAGCTATGCCCCTGGATGTCATGCAACAGGGCAGTCTGGCCTACAGGGATGCTTTAGAAGAGGTCATAGCCTCCTCTTCAATGCAGCTGGGGAGACAGGGGCAGGGGGTGGGTGCCTGCGGCAAAGGAGATCCCAGGTCTTTTAGTGGCCCTGGGTAGGCCAACTGGGGGGAGCAAGAGAGAGGGTGGAGATGGTACTCTGGGTGGCAGACAAGGATACAGGTGTAACTGGGGCAGTAGGGTCTGCCACCACTAGAGAGTGCAAGCTAGAGGAAGCCTTCGAAGATGTGGAGTCACTGGTGGCCTTTTTTGCACTCCCCTGACCCTCTCAGCCACTGGTTCCCTTTCTGTTGGTGGTTCCTGCCCTGGCAACACCTTGGCCAGCTGCTTCCCCACCATGTTGGCAGATTCTCCTTCGCCTGCCCCAGATGCTGCTGAAATTACATGTCCATAGTGTTATTGAATCGGTGTAAACAGAACAGATCATGAACTTTGACCACAAAACAGTTACCAAGTTTTCAGATTCCACCTGCTTCAAGCCTCACAAACATTGGTTCTACATTAGCATAAGCACATGCATGTATGCAACATTTTCAGAAGATATTTGGTCACAATTATGTTATTCCTCACAAAAGCTCCTATATCATCTATGATGTTCTCTCTTGTCCATAATTATGTCTCTCTAGGAACTGTTCCACACCCTCGAATGGTTGGCCTTTGTTGTTCAGAATAGTAAACTGATGTCACCAAAAAGGATATACACCAACAATAACATTGTTCTGTGTGTTCAGTAGGCCTTAACATCTACATACTTATCATTATCAATAAGTAAAATAAGAATCAATGTCTTTCAACATATGCTCCAATGTTGTTCCAATATTGGCAAAAACTGAAAAGAGGTTACCTTTGTTTGAAATTGTGTGATGGTAACACTCAATCCAAGTCACTAAAGTTTATGTCAAAAATTATACTTGAATTCTGTACTAAAGTAGTTTAGCAATATATCACATACGTTCTACATACCTATGCTGTTGAAGACAGTATGAAACTAATATTTATGGGGATTGCAAAATAACGTCTACAACATGAGTAAATATATAGCCCTTGAAACATTTCTAAAACACTTCATTCCAGACTAAAAGCATCTTCACATTGAACACCTAAATATCTCAAGTTATTTGAACTTTGTTGCATGTTTGTGAAATGGTTTCACTAAATATTGTGGCTTTCACTATACTCAAAAGGTTCTAGAACATTACACTAATGATTAACAACATTGATTCATATATGATATTTACTTCAAAGATTGAAATGTATATCACAATATGCAACATATTACACCTTTATGCATTTCAACATTTGCCTAATGAGTCATGCATTGGGATTGGATTTGAGATTTCCCGATGGGATACTCATAAATATATGTGATGGAACATTCCATCTTCCAAAATGTTACTCCATCATTGATAGTTCATGTGGACATGACACAGGACATTGAGGGATGATTTTGTGTAATTGTTACTATGTCACCATTGTATACATATTCCTGTCTGTGTTTCATCCAAAAATGTATGCCTATCTCAATTATTTGGCCAAATGCAGACTGCCTCACACACACATTTTTGAAGCAGTAAGACATCATGCAAATCTGTCACTGTTTAACATGTATGAAACAGTATTTCTGATGCTGAAGACAATTTGGATATTTCTTGATACCAATTTGTAGCTATCAATTCTGCAGTCGCTAGTCATGTTGGATCACATGCACACTATAGTTTGTGTAGAGTCCCAACTTCCCAATGTGATCGTTGGCACATCCACTGTATAATAAGTGCCTAGTATGCTATGTCACCTGTAATAGAGGTAACATTACATCATCCACACCAGTGAAGGAGCATCACACCTGACACAATAAAGACTATTTGCCTATTTAACACAATTGTCCCTGATGACAGCAGCCAACATGAGGTATATGTGGAGTTTAGGCAGCCATGTTTCGCTCGAAACAGTCCATTGGTCGTGGACAGAAATCAGGTGGGATAATTTTCAAAAAGCAATAGCTCAAGCACATCATCATACACCTTGTACTAAACTTACACCTTCAAGAACTCTAATAAAGTGTTGGCCGAGGATAACCCTAAATATTGCTCACTAAAATCCTTGCTGTAACACAAAATAGCAAACATTGATCTACATTCTGTCCATCAAATTGTTTTTTGTAATTTTCTCCCTGAGTGTACTGGGGTAGCTCAGACGTGGGTCCCAGAGCCTCCACACCACTGGAGTCAAGCTAGCCGGGCTGATGAGAGGTGTTACCTCGAAACCGGTCCGGTCCTCGGATGCTTGATTCCGGTCTGGGAAAGATATGGCTGTGTAGTTCGGACTGGACTGTTCCCATGGGGCACAGGGTCAGAGCTGATTTGCATAAAGCCATTATCTAACCCAGGGTGGTGTGGAGTGCAAAAAACGATGGATTTAGGCCCAGATCATTGTACTGGGGTGAATGTAAGACATTGATCTACATTCTGTCCATCAAATTGTTTTTTGTAATTTTTGTAACACAAAATAGGTCATGTAACAGGTTTAACTCTGAAAATAACTTTTACCCTTGTTGTTGCTATTGGTCCCTCAACTGCCCATCAAGTTCCGGACAGGCAACTGCAAGAATGCAGACCATTAGGGGACTAAGGGTGCAACGTGTGCCCCTCAAACGCTGGGAGGATTTCCCAAGCTGGACTTCATTGTTCTTACGTGTCCAATGTCATTGGTCCTTCCCCCTCTTGCAGCAATTGAGGTTGCACAGTTTGTAGACCCGCAGGTTACTCACCTTACGGGCAATGGCCTTCCATATGTAACACCTCGGATGTGCGTTGACCTTAACGAATACATGAAAGGAAAGAACAAACAATGGTATTGTGACATTTTGTTTATCTGTATTCCTGTGACAAAAATTGTCTACAGATCTCAGTAGCATAACTCATAAGTTACCATACAACATGTGTATTGTCACTTGCTGACCTAAACCAATATCCTCATGCACACTTTAATAGTGACCTGTTTCCCATCCTCATCCAATTTTATGGTCTAAATGCACATATCTAGGTCTGTGACCTCTTCTAGCCCAAAAGCGCCTACATAATCTGTTATGTGACCTACTTCAGATCTGTGCAAAAGATTGTGAACTACTGATGGCTAAACATTAATAACATTCTCTGAAATGTGAGTCCATTGAAAAGAAGAGTTTGATGAAGAAGTCACGAAACTCTCCCTTTCAACTGTTGTCCATTTAAACTCATTCAGTGGCATATTTTAAGCACAAATAAGATTTTGACCTGCAAAGGATAAATATTCTGGACAGCTGTACCTCAGCGCTTCAGTTGTATGACCCTGTGACTTAGCCCCAGCCTTGCCCATGATTTTGAATGACCACTGATCAATTATAGGTCTTGCTATCTGCAACCTGATGATCATGATGCTACATGAACACAGCCTTTCCTCAATCTTTACAGTCCAAGGGTCACCTTGTACCCATCCAATAAGTGTCTTCAAAGCTGTGTGCTACTCTGAAGTGGTCTGGGAACTACCGGTAGCTCCAAAATGACATTTTGGAGAGCCCTGATCTAGGCAGGGTGATATATGGGATATATACACAAAGCTTACATAATTTCAATTGTTTTTTACACGGTACACAGTACATACATATCTCCAGGTGTAAAGAGTATATGATGTGTTTACCATTTATCATGATGTTATTTAGCAACTTATCACAAGTACATCAAACATAAATACACATTGTCACACTTTGGCTTATCCTCAGGGTCGTGCCGATGCTCAGAGTGGTCCACCTCTCGACAGCCCCAAGTCTGGATTACGGTTATAGCACTATTGGGATGGTCAAGCGGGGTAAGGAAAGGGTAGGAACTGCAGGGAGGGAGATCTGTGAAAAGAAAGAGAGAGATTAATAACATATTCTTTATGTGTAATAGCATTCCAAAAACACCACTTAGCGAGATGTATTCTTGCGTATCTAAGATACCATGAACTCCCTGTAAAAGAAAGTAATCAACCCAGTTACAGGGGAGGTGAGAGGGTGTGTTCTAGTTTCCAATACAACTGCCTATTAATGGAAAGAAAAGAAGGAACATTAAATGTGCACACTATTTCTCAGCAATAAATCTGTTATGCTCAAGAACCAATAAAACTCACCTAATCCAAGACACCTACCCTATTAATGGATTGGAGTGAATCAAAAGAGGGTATGCGCACCAAGCTTCGAATCACCTACTGCCCCCCCCTCACCCCCCCAGTAAAGGAATGCAAGAGAAAATAATTGTCACTGCTTAATAACTCTGTTCTTGGAGTATATCCGAGAGCAACAATGCAGTAGAGAAGTAAAAATAGATTTGGCTATAAAAGTACTGAGGCAATGACTTCCAACACCTCCTGAAATTAGCCACATATATCCAAGTAGGACAACCCTTCTGAAAGTGTCATCTCTTAAGACGGTAATGATAGGGGAGTTCCTTTACTTCCTCATCATGTTAATAAGAGTCACCAATAATCTCCTCCGCATAAGTTGCTGTCCTCGACCCGCCAAAGGAGGAGACGATAATGAACAGCCCGGCTCTCTTAAGGGAGAAACAGGTACTGGGGTAGAAGTAAACACTTTCACTTCTTCCTCCCCTGCATGAGACCGCAATACAGCATGTCTCGCCAACGGGGAAGGTAAACTGAGCCAGACTCGAGAGTTTCCAAAGTCACAGGAACAGGAGAATTCAAGTGTTGGGGCTTCTAGCACCCTTACCGGACTGCGGCCTGAGACCAGGGACTCCAAAAGTGAATAAACGGCAATCAGCGGCAATCCCGGTCTGGCTATACACGGGTGTCTTGACTGCATGCACAAAGCAGCGTTCTTAACGTCAGAAGCGCAAGTCCCGTTCGGAAGTAAAATTCTCGATGCTCTGGGATGATTCACTTCACGCCGAACTCCTGCTTTGTTGCCTGTCAGTGTTCACGGGTATGGTGCGACCTGGCAAACATGCATAGATCTCTACATACCCACCTTTAAATCTAGGGCTTTAAACACACAACACATATTAATGGTTTTGTATATTTCACATTGGAGAGTACATACAAATCACTATTATCATTGTCCTATGTAACGACCACATTATGTAACACTTAACATCAATCACTACACTTCACTCCGGAACTCAAAGGGACATTGTAGCCTGTGTAAATGGAAAAGAGCCAGTTAGAAACAATCACAAAGCTATGCCAGACATGTATCTGTTCCTCTGGTGAGGCATAGAGCTGGCCATAAAAGGAAAGGACCTTCTTTGCCAACAACTCCAGCTCCTCTGACAGGAAGGCAGGGGCCCTCTCACCTGTTAGACCTGCAATAATTGCTCCCAGAGATGAGAAACAGCAGCAAAATTGGAGGAGGTCTTGATAGCAGCAGTGTTAGGAAGCAAGTGAGTTTTCTTTCCAACTGCCGTGTACATGTACATGGCATATGTGATCTACAGCAGAGATAGACTCAGCCATTGGCCTTCTAACATTTGGATCACCAACGTTAGCCAATGGCTGTGTCCATCATGGAGTTTGCCGTCCACTGCACTGTCGACTTCCGCTACTGCCATCTGATTCCAAATATCCTATTGGCACGGTCAGGCACCCACCATTTTAGGACTTCCAACTTGTGTGTTAGTGACTGTTAAGTCCTTCACCACAACTCCTAGTAGTGGATAGTTTGTTCATAAAATCACACTTTGATGGACACTTATTTTTTCAAAAGAAACATTTATATGTAGTGCGTAACTGTGCTGAAACACAATATTAGCGCAGTCTTGTGTACACCTCCGTTGATGGTATTTTTGGAGGAAAAACCTTTTAAAAAAGTGTACATAATTCATTTGACAAAAAGGAGATGAAGAAAATGTTGGTTCAAAATATATTAAACCAAATACATTTTGGAAAAATACATATCCTTTTGAGTTACTCATCAAATATGCTGCTGAGGATGATGCACAAAATGTTCACATGTTTTTCAAATGCAAACATATGTACACTGGGAGAGTGAGGAGACCATAGCATCCAGTGTACTACCCCTTTCCAGACCTTTCCCAAGAAGTTCAGGTTGAATAAGCAAACTATACTGGATTTATGTCAGCAGTTGGAGACAGATTTTCAGCCTCACAACAGAATTCCCGTATCTATTACTTACAATTGTCAAAATCATGTCTGTACTTCATTTTGTGGTCACAGGATCCTTCCAATGCACTGTGGCAGTTTCTGGTGCTATGTCGCAACCAATTTACAGTTGGCGGGGCTAAGGTAAGTTCTATCTTCAATGATGAGACACATCAACAGCTTCATCCAGTTTCGACAGCAGCAGGATTTTACCAATGTGAAGGGTGACTTCTACAGTTTGGGTTGCCTAACACATGTGGTTGGAGCAATTGATGACACATACATTGCCTTAGTGCCACCACATGCCAGAGAATAGGTCGGTCTACCAGAATCAAAAGAACTTCAATTCGACCGAAGTGCAAGTACTCTGCTTAACGAATTTGTACATCACAAGCGTTTGTGCTCATTTCCCCAGCTCTGCCCATGATTCCTTTGTGCTAAGGAACAGCTTGATACTCCTGCAAATGTTTCAACTTGGACCTGAGAGGGCCTGGCTTGTTTGTCAGTACAATCTTTCATTAAATTGTTTGGGGTAATGCTAGTTACGTAACCTCGAATTGTGTTACATTATTTTGGGTCTTTTAGGAAACTCAGTTCATCCCAACTGACCATGGTTATTGGCACTGCTGAGGAATCTGAAAACGGCAGAGTAAGTCTGCTTCAATGGAAGAACACGGTGGCCAGTGGAGTGGGTTGTTGGGCTCCTAAAGGCCAGGTTTTGTTGCCTGGACAAAGGTGGTGGAGCCCTCCTCTGCTCACCCGCTAAGGTGTGTCAAATCACCTTGGCTTGCTGCATGCTCCCCAACATTGCCCTGCAACTAAATATCCCATACATCGCAGAGGATGAAGGCCATGAAGAGGCTCCGTGTGAGGATCCTGATATGCCAAAGGAAGATGATAGTGGTGAAGAGGAAGGAGTTGACTTACGTCTAGATGTCATTGACAACTTCTTCTTACAAGTGTACGTATTTCTTTACCCGTCATGTCTTTCACTGTTTAACCAACTGTTGTTGTGGTGATGAGATTACATGGTGGTACTTTGTTGGGAAGGGCAAGTTCAGGAAAAATCAGGCCAAATGTGTGTTGTAGATCAAAATGTGGACACATTGACTACTGTGTTCATTTACATTGGTTATTTTTGATTGTTTTGTGAATCTGTATCCTCCAAAACTAGACTTTTAATGTGGCCATCACGTTCTGTGTGATTGATAATGTTTTTTTAAAATCTGTTTTAGGTTCCTTCACCATATCATCTTCATTTGGACATTTCAGAGTTGTGACATTTGCAGGCAGATGGTGCTGTTTCCAAGTACAAATGGAACCTGGGTTGATCCTGGGAAAGACAGACACAGACTTTGGATGTACAATTCTTGTACCAATGCAACTCACACTGTGATTGAATAGGAGATTTGAAGATTACATTTGACTTGTTCTCTGTTATGTATTGCCACTAAAGCAATATGTGTACCATAATTTGGTCAAAACACGTGGTAGTGGAGCCAAATCATGTTAATTTCCCTTCATGTTGGTAAGATCCTCTTTGTATGTAAAGTGTGTGTGGGTATTGATGTGTCACATCATTGTGGGACATACTTCTTGTGGTACACCACTGAAATGTGGTTGTGACGTTTCACCAGATACTGGAACAGTGGTTCATAATGATCCTGTGTCTACAAAATGTAGTGCTGCCATGTTTTGTCTCTTGGTGTTATTGATGTTGGATTCCTTATGAGAGTCAGAAGATCTGGCTACAGCTGATGACATGAATCAATGATAATTTTCCTGTGGTATTTTATTGTTTTGGACATATCCCCTTCTTCCATTTTGGCAAGGTCTAGAACTGGAAATGTTTAAACTGGCACTGAGCATTAGTTGAATGTATGGATTGTTATGTTTGTGCAAATCTTGACAGACAAGTATTCGTCAGATGAGATAAACATAGTAGTTCATGATTGAATGGTATGACATATCTCTGGAGTCATGTTTAGGAGCTTAAAATAAACATTACCAACTTGGAAATCATCTATGTTGACACAACCTTTTGGTGTTTTGTCACTGTCAAGTTATGATGGAATAAAACAAATGCATTGATAGAATTGAGATATACAACACCATTATATGACTTTTTGACTTGTAAGTTTACTGTACTACAAGTGATGAAATTAAAGAGGGTGAATATAAAAAAAAGCAAAAGAGAAAGTGAATACATCAGTCATGGTGAATAAAACCATAAATGGAGAGCTAAAATTGGTTGCAGTCCAATGTCCAAAATACTGCTGGCATCTCTTCAGAAATAGCCCACAGAGTGAATGGTAGGCACACACTAGAGGAAATTAGCACTGAGGTTTCTTTCTGGCAGTGGCAGAGGTCTTGCCATCCTCTCTTCCTGGTGGTCTGCGTAGATGTACCCTGCAGGGGGGTGGTGGACACTGAGGAAGGCAGGGATCCACAGCTGTAGGGGCTAGGGGGATGCAGGTGGTCTTCTAGTAGCAGGTACTCTCTTCCTGTGACCGATGTAGATGGCTCAGATGTTGTAGGACTTCAGGAAGGGGCAGATGGTGCTGGAAAAGTCCTGCATGTGGGGGTGTAAATGTCCTGCAGCACCCCAATCAGGGAGCCCACATTTGAGTTATGGGCCTCCATCTGGTGGTTGTGCTCCCTCTGCAGCTGCTTTATCTCCTGGCGCTCGGTGAGTACTTGGTCCATTATGCCTTGGGACTAATGGTAGACTCCCAAGACTTGGTCAATGGTGATCTGGGTGTCAGTGACCCCAGTGGACTCAGTATGCTAGCTCACAAACTACCTCCAATGACCTCTAATGCCACTACCCTGTGCCCTTGTGCCAGTGAGCTCCATATGACTAGCTCCTGGGTAAGCTGGAGCTGGTGGTGGTGTGGTCTCAACATAAGTAGGATTATGTTGTTCCTCTAGTGTCAGAGTTGCAGAGTCAGAAAGGACCGGAACCAACCATGCCCCAGTCGGGGTTTACAGTTGGGAATCCATATGTTGGATTGTAATGCCCTCACACACCCTTTCAGGTGTCATGCTTCATCATATGGGCTGCTCCTCATTGGGTTGGTGGTGCAATACCCAACGGGCTCCCTTTGATAGGGGCACTTTGTCGGAGATCTTTGATCCAACGGCCGTATGGTGAAGTGCAGGTGTGGGGCCAGAGCTGTGTAGATGTAGTAAGGTGCTTTAAAATAGGGTTCGGAGTACCTAGAAGGACATATTTTTATTCTGGGGGGTCTCCTACCCTAAGTAAAAAAATCAAACAAGGCAATTGACTGAGTGTAATGTCTCGGGTAGGAGTGTCCATGTTAGAAAGTGTGGGTCAACATGTTTCTCGCTTTTAGTTAATTGTACTAGCGATTCTTCAAGACCGGGAAAATTAAACTATCTACACCTAGAGTTAGTGGTATACAGATTACTCACAGCAATAGTGTATACTGATTAATGTATCTGTTGTAATCTGGATCTACCTGTACTGGGAGACAAAAATAATAGTATTATTCAGGCCGGAAAAGCGGCGGACGGTCTTTCCGTTTGCCGTGGCCCCCCCACCTTAGTAAAATGGCGGGGGTAAATGGGTGGCGGGCAGGGACGGATATCGTGCGGATCGCCACCCCCACGCAGGCGGTGGCGATCCGCCCAACATCCTAATGGGGCCCTAAATTTGCTCGTCTCAAATGTCTGCTTTTCTATCACAGTCTGTAAGCATAGGATTAGCGCAGTGCCAACTACGCTGAGATAGAAAGAGACGAAGTATTTTTCCAATTCTATAGCAAAGTCTTTTAAGCATAGAATTAGCACTGTGCTATCCATACCAAGCTGTAAAATGACAAAAGCCTTTTACCACTCCAGGCACAGTATTACAGCTTTGGATTGGTAAAATAACATCCAAGCCAACCTGAAATAAATAAAAGCAATCCCTGACACATGTTTCACTCTCATTAGAGCTCTTCAGAGAGATATAGCTTTGTCCAGACACAAGGGAGCACCCAGTATAAGTGAAAACAAAGCCCTTTCAGGCATAGAAGAACACATGAATTATGCACAAAAGAAGTCTGGGTAGTTCTCAAGTTTAGGTGGAAAGCAGCTCCTGTATAGAGCACCCTCAACACCAGTGACACTTTACAGCAAAGCCTTTAAGCATAGGATTAGCCCAGTGCTATCCATGCCAAGCTGTAAAATGACCAAAGCCTTTACCACTCCAGGCATAGTATTACAACTGGTAAAATACCATCCAAGCCAAATATAGATCTGTATATGTTTGTTCATCTTTATTTTTTTACTAATAATTTTAATGTGCTTCTATTAGTTTTCCTATTGGAGTAATTTTTTTAAGTGTGCATCTATATATATATATATATATATATATATATATATATATATATATATATATATATATATATATATATATATATAATTTTTTGGGGTGGCGAAACCTTTCCCACCTTATACATATATCTCTCTCTCTCTCCCTAAATTTAAAATGGGTACATCACAGAAATTGTATAAAAAGAGGATAAAAAGAGAAAAAAACAAAAAACTGAAAAAATCTGTAAAAATTGTATATTCAATTGATTGTAAAATGGAAATGCAAAACGTAGAAGGTTATGGGAAATATTCCAGAAATGGGTTACAAACAACATGGTAGAGAGATTATGTCACAATTGTAAGTAATGTAGCAATCTAGGCATTGGTTTTGATGGTGGTGGAGTTAGGGGGATTGTCCCTTTAAAAATACTCTCTGCACGTGTAAAACTCTATGACCCCATTGAAGGCTACGGCTGAAATGTGTTGCTCTCGTGTCCGCACCCAATGGTGATGTAAATTTAATAATGCGTCCTTCCCTCATTGAGATTTTAACATTAAAGTAAACATTTTAAATTATAATATTTTACATTTTAATATTTTATATTTAACATATAATGCTATATAAATGACAGGAATATCAAAAAGGAAATATTGTGGAGCAGAATATCATCAAAAAGTACATATGTAAAAATATTTATATCTAATATTTGCATATATATAAATATATTGTGACCAAGGGGGTAATCCCGAAATGCATAGAGTGTTCCTGACACCCTGCCTGTCTTTTGTTTAATAAATCTTGCTGTTGAAAAGTCCACTAACATGTCAATGGTTGCTGTGGTTGAGAGCTGCGGCGGTTCGTCGAATATATATATTGTGATCAAGGGTAGTCCATACCCGAAACGCGTCATGCCAGAGGGAGAACTAAGGCGATAATAAACTGACCTGTTGTACTGGACGAGCTGTGTGGTGGTCTTTGTGTCCTGCGTGCCGTGCCTGGAGAAGCAGGAAGGAGTGGAAAATATATATACATATTATATATATATATATATATATATATATATTTTTTTTTTAAATATATATACTCTATTATGCAATTCTTCCTTTATCGCCATATGTACTTTTTTGATGATATTCTCCTCCACAATATTTTGTTTTTGATATTCTTGTAGTTTACATACTAACAGGATTATTCACAAAGGTATGTTACTTCGGTGAGAAAATGATATGTGCAATTTACACTTACTAGTAATTGTACTACTTTTGCTGCTTAGAGAGTCTGAGTGTAAAGTTACCCACAAGAATAAACTTTCGAGTCTTCACCCCCTGACAAATGAGTGGAGACAAATTTACCATAGGAGTCCTCCACATCGATTGCCCATGCACTGTGGTAAAGTATAGTGAATAGTAAAAACGCTTATTTAACTACAAAACAATTGTACAATATTTTTATGTTAAATATTAATGCTAATGAATTTTATATATTTATTTTAACTGCAGAACAAAATATAATATGGTACCGCACCATTAACTTAATTCTTTTGAAGACTAATTTATTTTACTGAAATTTAGATAAATAAAAAATATATTTCCACCTAAAGTTTAAAACAAACACATTAAAAGGAATACATTTTACATCAATTTATAAATTTAAAAAATGTGGTTAAACTATATATTTTTTAAACATTTTATTTGTATTGATTTTTTAACAATAAAATGTATTTATTCATGTTAATAACTATTTTAAATAATTGAATTTTCCATTATTCTCCATGGGGTTTCATTTAAGTCCCTGCGTGATTATTCTCCATGGTAGGGTGTTGCAGAACCAGTTGTTGGCCATGTGTGGTGATGGACTTCCTATAGCTCTGAGCTGGAGAAATACTATTTTGGGTCTCTTTGTGGTTGTAGTAGCTTCAGAAGTGCAGTTTGTGAACATCAATGGATTTACTCTTTTGCCTCCTTAAACCTTCCCCTTAACCCCTCTTTATTCCTTCCTGCACCTCTCCCATTGAGTAGTAAGCATGCCCTTTTTTTCAGCCACTCTCCTGGTCCCTCCCACATGTACTACAAAGTACTAAACTTCATGTGTGAGGATCTCCCCATAGAAAAGATAGAAGAGTGGAGGTGAAGATTTACACCTCTGGGTTTGTGAATAGCATTTTGTAGTACTTAATTTAGATTTCTAACATAAACAAACAATGGCTGTTCATAGAACTTTATTGACATATTGACGCATTACACTGACCATTTATCTGTTTCAAGCAGCAATCCTCAGACCTCAGGTTTCTCGCAAGTATATACATCTAGTATACACATACTCCTTTTAATTTGTTTAGGCATCATGTGTACCATAACCCTTGGCGGAACTCCACGAAGCGGTAAAACAATTCAGCTGCATTACGTGGATTTCCAGGTGTGGACGGAGTTGCTGGTCTCTCCCGTTCATGTGACGTTTCCGCCATTCGGCAACACAGATTTCGTGTTTGGGGGAAATATTGCATGAACTACAGCACACAGTCACTTATGGGCGTCCCCATCTTGTTTTCTTCTCTGTTAAGGTGCTGGGGCCTACTTTTCAATTCTACTTAAATCTTTTCAATCCTTCTTTCCCACAAAAAAATCCCACAAAAAAATTCTGATCTTTCTTATTTATTATCTTTCCCTCTGTCTTCTTAAGTGTATGTTTTGTGTTTCTACTTTTTGTGTGTTTTAAGTGAGTTTTGTACCCTTGTTCTCTGTTACTTGCTTTCTAATTATTTTTACTGCCTTCCTTCTTCTCCCTTAATATTTTTATACTTTCTACATTTTCTTTTCCACCCTCCCTCCAGCATCATGGCAGAGAAAGGCGGCAAAGAAGAGCAGCTTTGCTTGCAGAGAAGGCAGCGCCAGGAAGGGGTGCAGCCCTGGGCCTAGTTTTCAGAGGTGGAGATGGCAGCACTGTTTATTTTGTGCAGTGCCACCTCCCCTCTACCCTGGCAGCAGGTGGCAGGCCTGGGTCTGGGTCCTGGCTCCGAGAGCACAAGCAGTAGTGGACGAGGGTGACCTGAGAAGTGTATCGCTGCCCTGGGGTCTGGCACTCCCACAACCAGCTGACACAGCGGTGGTCTGACATCCTGGACCAAGAGCCGGACCTGCTGGACCTGCTAAGGGTTGGGGTCATGGAGCTTGGTGAATAGCTAATTATTATTATTATTATTGCGTGTTCTATGTTATTGCTGATATTTTTACCCAAAAAGCAAGCATGCTGCTCACATTCAGGTAAGTTATGTAATGTTTACAAATCTTATATTATGGGATTGTTATCATAGGCAGGTGCTCAGCGCTACCTAATTGTCATTGTTTGCAACTTGACACTCGCGTCTGGTGATTATGGAAGAACTTAAGTAATGAGAGAGACTAGAGAGGGACTCCTTTCCTTTGTCCTATCTCGACTAAGACAGTAAGTATTAGTAATTTAGTAACATGTGACCTCTTGTTTCAATTCTTAGAACCTTTTTGTAGCTTGTACAGTGACAAGTAAACAACCAATTTGGTGTGTGCATGCGTTCATCTATGCCTTTAAAGACAAAATACAGACTTAGTGAATTGGCCCATCAAAAGGGGTTGAGAATGATTGCGCATAAGATCGGAACTTAGAAGCAAATATCATTTGTTGTCATTTTTTCCAAAATCTTTGGAATAGGTGGGCTAGGTAGGGTTAGGAAATGTGAAACCGATAGGATGGTTCACTATACTAGTCTACTACTAATCAATATGATTTAGGAAAGTTCAATGTTATTGTAATTGCTGTTTCCTGACCAAAAAATGTTTTGGAGTGATTATTTATTTACCTCCAATTATTTCTTGTCTCTTTAATAATGGCTTACATGCATCGGCATCCAGGGGCAAGAGGTCGTCGGAGGCAGGTGAGGGAGCTTGAGGTGCCTCCCAGCAGGAAGAACGCTCCTCGGTCGATGGCTCTGCTGGCTCCAGTAAGTTCTCTTGTTGTTAATATTAATATATATATATATTCCCCTAACTTTTACTGCTCCTTAATTTGAACTTTTTTCTATGTGTTTCCTAGTTTTATTTATTTCCCAAATCCTCTTTGATCTATCAGTTTAAAAAACTTGTTATCCCTTCGGTATCCTATTATTTACTAAGTTATTTTATATTTCTTCAGCATATACGGGAGAGTTAACTTAATTAAAATGGTAGTATTACCCAAAGTGACTTTCTTATTTAATAATATCCCATTGACATTTCATAATAAAGATATTTCAAACCTTCAGGGAAAAATTAGTTTGTTTATTTGGGCATCTAAGTCACCAAGAATCGCGTGGAAGAAGTTAAGGAGGGGGCTAAAAATAGGAGGAGTAGCTCTCCCAGATTTACTCTTCTACTGTTACGCATTCCAGTTGAAAAAGTTTAGACTCCTGGCCAATAAGGTAGATTCATTGTCACACGGTCGTTTGTTTCAAGCTCTGCTATCCGACCTCCCTAAGGGTCTTGGATTTTTTTTGTTTAAATTTGGCGCCCAAAAATTTTACAAAAAAGTTTGCCTTAAAATTCTACTAACCGCCTTAAAACTCCTTAATGGCGGTAAATTTTAATTTAGGCGATGTTGTTAAAGCAATAGAGGGTACAGCTGGACAGAAAGCTCCAGGCCCTGAAAGGGTCCCGGCAGACATGTATAAGGCGAACATGATGTATTGGGCTAAGATCTTGACTAATGTCTTTAACACCGCGGCCATTGTAGGGCCCCCGAAATCTTGGTCACGGTCAATTATAATCCCCGTGTTCAAAAAGGGTCAAAGGGGGGACCCCAGGTGTTATAGGCCTATCTCACTTCTCGATTCTTCCTTTAAAATACTGGGGAAAGTCATTCTCACAAAAATATCGGATTGGGCTCTGGAAAAAGAAATATTATCGGATGCCCAGTATGGCTTTAGAATCGGGAGGGGCACGGAGGACCAATGCCTTAATTTACATCTAATAATATCTAAATATACAAAGGCGGCAAGAGGCTCCATTTTCTTGGGCTTTATGGATTTGTCCACAGCCTTTGACTTAGTTAATAGGTCTAGGCTGTGGACCATGTTGCTGGAAATGGGCCTTGACCGGTCTCTCATGAATTTCTTAGCCGAATTACATAAAGATCTGAGTGCCTCAATACGGATGACCACTGAGGGGAAATGTACGGCTAGCTTTAGGTCCGGCAGAGGGGTGCGCCAAGGCTGCTACTAGCCCCAATGCTGTTCACCCTGTATATAAATTCCCTGGAAGCTAACTTGCTAACTGCGACACTTGACATCCCGCATATGGGTGGTTCACCAATTCCGGTGCTACTCTACGCGGATGATGCCGTTTTACTGGCAAGGACACCTTTGGGTCTACAAAGATTGCTTGATTCTTTTGGAAATTTTATGAATTCTTTGGACCTAGTGGTCAACAGTAGTAAATCGCATATTATGGTTGTAGGTACAGGAAAAAGTAACGTCAGATCCTTTCATTGCGGCAAGGAGGAAATCAGTAGAGTGAAAGCTTTTACCTATTTGGGGGTTGTCTTTGATGACAAGGGAACGTGGACACCCCAGCTAGCCACAAAGGTGAAAGCTGTGAGAAGCTCCTCAGCAGCAATCATAGGATTTGCTAAAAGATTGGGGGGAAACCTTATGAGGCGATTTTAACCATTTATAAAGCCAAAACTGTCGCAATAGCTAGATACGGGCGGCTATATGGGGGTATACTAAATCTGACCCCATTCAGATAGAGGAGAACAAATTCCTAAAAGCTCTTCTTGGCCTCCCACAATCCACTGCAACTGATGCCATACATCTTGAGCTGGGATTGGGTTACATCTCAGACATAATCAAACTAGCTCCAATCCTGCTATGGATGAGAATATGGTTGAATTCAAATCTAACCTTAAACCATAAGATTATAAGGGATTGTATGAACCTTGACAAAAAAAAGGACATCCATTGGCTGGAGTATGTAAAAAACTCAAGTGAGAAAATGGGGCGCCCTGAGATTTACCACCACCCCGAATCTCTATGTAAAGTAGACCTAGAGTGGGTTAAGAAGAACTTTATTATGCAAAGTGAGGCAGAGCTGGAAAATCTAGAGCTTTGCAAATCATTAGTCAGGACCCACTTTCTGGTAATTTCGTCATTAAAAATGCAATCATATTTGTTAGTTGTTACTAACCAATTCCATAGATGGCTTCTGACGAAATTTCGTTTTAAATACACCAGGTGCTATGGGATTTACAAGGTTGGAAGAGGCCTGAAGACGTGACCCCGTGTAAATGCGATGATTTCTCCCCCCAAGATACTATGCATTTTATGTTAATCTGCCCCTTCTTCCATGAATCAAGAAAAAGGTTTATTCTTCCTGTATTGAATAAGATGAATTGTTTCCAATGTAAACCTGCATTATTGTATTTACAACAGTTGGAAACTCCTTATATCATGTGTAGTGTTGCTAGCTTCCTTGTTGCGTCTGTCAGGAGTAGGAGATTGAGACACGGAGCTGAATAGGATATGGTAAATTGTATAACATAGGTCATGTACACTGATTAGTGAACTTTAACAATGAATACGTCTATTTAATGTACCATTTTAACTGAATTTTAAACTGTACATAATACTTTTTAATGATTTCAATTTGTATAGCATACTTTTATGATTTTAATTAATCAAATAAAGTGGTTTGACTGACTACTAATCAATATGATTTAGGAAAGTTCAATGTTATTGCAATTGCTGTTTCCTGTCCAAAAAGTGTTTTGGAGTGATTATTTATTTACCTCCAATTATTTCTTATCTCTTTAATAATGGCTTACATGCATCGGCATCCAGGGGCAAGAGGTCGTCGGAGGCAGGTGAGGGAGCTGGAGGTGCCTCCCAGCAGGAAGAACGCTCCTCGGTCGATGGCTCTGCTGGCTCCAGTAAGTCCTCTTGTTGTTAATATTAATATATATATATTCCCCTAACTTTTACTGCTCCTTAATTTGAACTTTTTTCTATGTGTTTCCTAGTTTTATTTATTTCCCAAATCCTCTTTGATCTATCAGTTTAAAAAACTTGTTATCCCTTCAGTATCCTATTATTTACTAAGTTATTTTATATTTCTTCAGCATATACGGGAGAGTTAACTTAATTAAAATGGTAGTATTACCCAAAGTGACTTTCTTATTTAATAATATCCCATTGACATTTCATAATAAAGATATTTCAAACCTTCAGGGAAAAATTAGTTTGTTTATTTGGGCATCTAAGTCACCAAGAATCGCGTGGAAGAAGTTAAGAGGGGGCTAAAAATAGGAGGAGTAGCTCTCCCAGATTTACTCTTCTACTGTTACGCATTCCAGTTGAAAAATTTTAGACTCCTGGCCAATAAGGTAGATTCATCGTCACACGGTCGTTTGTTTCAAGCTCTGCTATCCGACCTCCCTAAGGGTCTTGAATTTTTTTTGTTTAAATTTGGCGCCCAAAAATTTTACAAAAAAGTTTGCCTTAAAATTCTACTAACCGCCTTAAAACTATGGCAAACAGTCTACAAAATCTGGAAAATCCCCTACTACAATCTTTTGGCACCAATTTGGGACTCCCCCGGAACACCGGAATGTCTGCTAGATCGACTCTCCCTCCCCTTGAGGGAGGCCGGTTTAAAACGATGGGGAGATGTCCAGGTTAATCAAAAATTATTGGATTGGACATCTATCTCTAATTTGACAGGAGGGTCCCTCGCGAGGTTTAATTACTATCAACTATTATCATGGTGGGGAAGTCAAAATTGGTTGTCAGAAACAGAGGGCTGTGAATTCTTAGATCTAGTTAACAGACAAGAAGGGTGGAAGGGCGAGGTCTCAGCATGGTATAACATACTAGTTGGGGCAAAGGACAGGTAGGTGGAAGAGATCTCGAAACTCTGGGGAGACACAATAGGAGATGATCCTGAGAAACAAGCGATGGTTTGGTTAGACTCATTTGCAATATCCCAAAAAACAGTAAAACCTGCCAACCTTAGAAGAAATCATCTTTACACAGCACATAGGGTCTATTGGACTCCCTCTAAGCTCTCAAAAATATCGGGAACACAGCACCTCTGCCCGAGATGCAAAAGTACAGAGGCAGACGATTTACATATTTTTGCAAATTGCATTAAGATTAAAAATTACTGGTTATCGGTCTGCAACCTTTTAGAGGAGGTATTGTCTAGACCAGTCACGCCTAGCACTAGACTGATCTTTATGGGTTTTCTAGAGGATTACGATATTAGAGACAGTATCACCCAGTTTATATTTTATGTGATTGTTATTGCCAGAAGGGAGATCTGCAAAGAATGGAAATCTTCAACCCCCACTAGGTTTGCAGACTGCCTAAAAAACATCATGGCTATTAGTAAAATAGACCTTGTGTGTGGAGGAGAGGAGGCGTCAACGATTTGGGCTCCGTTGATAAAATGGTCAGATAGTTAGACAACAAACGTCCAATGATTATGCCAGGGGTTTGCGGTCTGGTCCTCCCCAAGACAAGGTATAGAGACATCGATCAGGGGAGTCGGACTAGTAGAAAACCTACCTCTGGGAGATCTCTCGAAAGCCACATAAAAATACCCCAGGGTGCACAGTTAGGCATTATGTTGGCAGAATTGAGAGTTTCCATCTAGAGTTATTACAACTGGTGGCAAATATGAGGACACAAAAAAAAAGTTATTTTATATTTCTGGTGTCTGTATTTCACCTCAAACTGCCTCTGTCTGTAGCTTCCTTTCTTCTGGTTTTTCAGCCAGCTTCCACTCTCCCCATACATATTTTGTGGACTGCCTAGTGGTGGTACTGTAAGACTCAGAGAAGTCATTGGTCCTTACTACTCTACTAGAACTACTACTAATATTACAAGTCTGTCGTGCAGAATGCATGTCCACGTAAGGTATTCTATGCCTGTTTGTTGAGATGAGAAGGTTTACTTTTACTTTCTCATGATCAATCAGTACAACAAGGGTGTGGCCATGGTCACGTTGGACACCCCAAAGTTGTATCTTCTTATCTAGGCCTAGTAATATTAGCAAGAGCTATTGGTGAACTGATTACCATGCACCATGACTGGCAGGAAGTATGAGGAGGATGGCACCATTACATTTGCCAACCAAGGAGACTTTATGCCTGTTTGTCCGGCCAGTTGGCCACTCTTATTTCTTTTCAAAAACTCGGAATCACCATTGGCTCTAGCCACTCAGTTCAGTCCTTTATAGTCTGCCTTCTTGAGAGGCTTTTCAAAATTTGCCACCATAAAAAACAAAATGCAAAACCAGATATTTTATAATTTTTGATAGAACATACTTTGACAGAATCGAATTGCTAGTGATGCGTATGGTGTATGTATTTTCAATTTTGCTACGGAAAAATATGGGATGCGCATATGGCATCTAAACAATTTTTTATGTTTTTTCTAGCTGCACCGACCACCAGTGCCCGGTCCAGTGGGGACAGCGGCACCATCCAGGAAGCAGATGCGGCAGCTGCAGGGAGCGAGCCAGCGGCACTGGCGGGCGGTGATAAGTCATATTGCTTGCCTATTGACAATTTGTATACTCGCTGCCAGGGTGTCCATTGCACTGTTGAGAGTGAGACTAAGTGGTGAACAGTTGAAGACACCCCTCTTTACTTAGCATTAGCATATACAGCGGGAGTTGAGTAACTAATGGCCTCTTCTACCTTCAACTCAGCAGAGAATGTTTCATGAAGAAGAGTCTGATCTTGATGGGTTGATGGGAAAAAAGGATGGAAGGAGGAAGGTTGGGTGAAATGTAATATGACTGGCAGAGAAGGATGCGTGGGTGAAAGGATGGACATAGGTGACTGATAGGATGCAAGTAAGAGGTTTGCCGAAGCACTCTGGTAAGTAATTATGATTGTACAGTGACAATATAACAACACATTTGAGAACACCAATTGACAGAAGTGACCAAAGTTCCACAAGATGAGTAAATCTTGGATTCTTTAATGAAGATTACAGCCAGCCGACACGTGTTTCATCGCCTTCGCGATTCCTCAGGGCTGAAACAAACAATAAATAGCATCTAGCATATTTTTTGAAACAGTTATGTTAATTCATGCCAGACCATGCTGTCTGACCAAAGTAAATATACAGTGGATGCTGCCTCCAGCTGTGAACATACAGTGAATTTTTCAACTCATTTCACTAGTGCCACCACAACTCATCCGTGTCGAATAGGGTGTCTATGATCGATATTATATGTAGACGTGAGTATATGTGATAGTGGTTGTGATGGGTTTATGTGAGAGGAAACGGTAATTCAATAAAAAGTACTCGGCGATCTCTCATGACACAATTGACAAGACCATGTAGCGCAGTGGAAGTGTCCTGACCGTGTGCGGCTCTTGCATACTCCATGCCAAATTTGTGATATGGTGCAAACGTGTGTCAAAGAGAAGGCATACCTAGATGGCCGTATCGACATCAGAAGGTCTGTAAAATTATAGAAAGGGAGGAAAAATCGGAAAATTCTCATCACTAACCGCACTTAAGTAGCTATAGGGCAAGACGTCACCACAATGAGACTAACTCTTAGATACTAATTCTGGCTGCTCACCGCTTAGCTGGTGATAATTCCGACCCAGCCGGGCCTTCCAGTATGGGCACTGGTTCCAGTGCGTCCAACAGCGGCGGAAGTCTTTATGTCTGTGACACAGTAAGGGTAAATTGTGTCACTACGATCAGTATTCAAAAATTGTTTTCATATTATGGAACTGGGTGAGACTATGTCTGTGTAAAAAACTATATATCAAAAGGGGCTAACTTGCTGGAGTCCTTTTATTATAAAAGACATGCGATTGAATTCCCTGTCTATTATCCTAGCCATGACACCTTTGTTGGTTTCACATTCGATCATTTGTAAAGGTACTCATGCATTACCATAGGTGAGGTAACTCCATTTTACTTACAAATATTTATCTGTCATATGAGTAAAAGAGGGCTCGGAAATCACTCGATATGGTAAACCAGAATATCGGTCATGCCGATAATGACATCACATGCTGTTAAAAGAGAAAGATTTTCTCATCAATAGCTCGATATGGTCAGTTGTGCATACGTGGGATTACATGTACGTAGCTATTGCCTTGTCTTACCGATTGTTATTTAGTAAAGCGGAAACCCGGTGCGGTTCCAATTAGTCCGTAAGTCAGTGCTGAACAAAAGGGAGGATAAAGGCTGTATTTAGACATACGCTCGTATTTAGCGAAGTAACATTAGGAATTTACACTTCTACGTTGGTTACCATGTCCCTTTAGAATCCAGCTTACCCGTGTGCGGCTTCCTCTAGTGTAGTAGGCGAGTGCACCTCTTCCGAGCCCGGTTCCGTGTTTTCACACGTGACTGAATCCAGGCCTGCGTATATGCGCGTCTCAACGTGAGGCGTTCCCTTCACTTGAGCGCATTCGGACAGTAACCGTAGCGGCCATCTTGGAGAGGATAATATATCTCGTGTCCAATTCCTCACATGGTATATGAGTAATTATGCTGATCAGATGTATACTTATATTTTGAGTATATATGAGAGTATATTGCCGAGAATTTAATTTATATATTGCTCCATGCAATTATTTTGATGTCGATGTGCGAGCAGAAAGAAACCACTAACTTGGTTAATGGTGCTCTACTTTGATAAGTATAGCATTAATTACAGGGAATTCCGGTTTGTTTTACGCCCCCGGGTGCTGTGTGAACATGCAATTTCCATTATTGCGTGCCATATTTCAGTGTGCACCGTGATTGAGAGGCATAACCTATATGAGTGGATGACCCATTCATACTGTGACTGTCTATTATAATATAACAAGCCCATCGTCACAAATCAATATTTATGTACTTCCTCAGTATAGTTGCCTGTATGGGAGACATAAACCAGCATTGGGAAAGATATTGCTATTACAGAGATTTCCACAGTTCTGCAGTATTGTCAATTTTTATACAAACAATGCCACGTTCTATTGTCGGTGTTTAATCACCCAAAAAGTATTGCATTTCTTGGTCGTAATTTAATCCCAACTCTACAGATTTCAAACGCATAATCCAGGTCGCTTCAATGCGTCTTAGTCTTAATTCGCGATTTCCACCTCTTAATGCCAGAGGAACAGTTTCTATACCAAAAAATTGCACATTTTTACTTTTCTGGCCTTGTTGGCAGGAGGCTACGTGCAAAGCCACAGGGTATTTGGGGTCACAATTTACAATTGCTCTTACATGTTCCATCATTCTTTCTTTCAATGCTCTTATTGTGCTCCCCACATATTGTTTACCACATTCACATTCAATAATATAAATGACAAATTTGGTTGTGCAGTTGATATTACTTTTGATATTATAACATATGCCATCAGGGCCCATGAAACTTGTTGTCCCGTGTTTGGCCCATTTACACATACTACAGAACCCGCATTTGTGGAAACCTAGACCACGTTTTGTTAACCAATCTGCATTCCTCCTATCACGGGGAACAGTGGGACTCAGCTTATTCCGTAACGTGTTTCCTCTTCTGAAGGAAATCTGTGGTCGTTCTGTGATGCAGTTGGTCAGAGCTTTTTCGGATTTTAGTATATTCCAGTGTTTGGTTAAACTTTTTCGTAGATCAGAATGGAGTGAATTGAAATCCGTCACCATTCTGATATGTTCTCTATCATCAGAGTTTCGTTGTTGTCTAGTGATTAGAGTGTCTGTTCTCTTTACTTTCTTGATTCTTTGTTCAGCTTTTGTAATAGAATTTTTTGCATAGCCCCTGGTTTGAAATCTTTCTTTCATGTTGGTAATACATCTCCCGAATTCACCATCCTCACTACAGTTTCTTCTTGCCCTAATAAATTCACCAAATGGTATGGCGTTAATCTGGTGTAGAGGGTGAGAACTAGAGGCATGCAGAATTGCATTGCAAGCCGTTGACTTCCTGAACAGTCTACTGTGCAAGCAATTAGATGAGATATAGAACTCAATATCTAGGAATTCTATAGTCGTCTTGCTCCACTTCATTGTGAAGCTAATTTTCCACAAGTTGTCATTTAAATATTGAAAAAAACTCTGTAGTTGCTCCTCTGAGCCTGACCAAATAAGGATGCAATCATCTATATATCGACCCCAAAATATTATGGAGTCGATATATTGGCTGCCCTTATCGCCCCAGATCAGATCTGCTTCCAGTGCACCCATGAATAGGTTCGCAAACGAGGGTGATATTTTAGAGCCCATGGCCACACCTTGTTTTTGCCGGTACCAGTGGTTTTCACACATGAAATAGTTATTATTGAGAATTAATTCTATCATTGTTGCTAGCATTTCAGTGTGTTTCCATAGAGTGGCAGGTCTATTGCCAAGAAATTTGTTGATAGCCTTGATACCTAAGTCTATGTCAATACTGGTATATAGGGATACCACATCCATTGTTACTAGAAAAAAGTCTTCTTGCCATTCCATGTCTGCTAGAGTGCTAAGAATATGCTTAGAGTCCTGGATGTAGGAAGGTAAATTTTTGACTATTGGGCCAAGAAAAAGGTCCGCATATTCTGCTATTCTTTCTGTGGGGCCACCTATGCCCAAAACAATTGGCCTCCCTGGTGGAAAAGGTAGGTTCTTGTGGATCTTCGGCAAGGTGTATAACCATGGGTATGTTGGTCTAAATATTTTTAAGTACAAGTATTCTTCCTCGTTCAATAACCCTGATTGTTTCCAATTGAACAAATGAGAGTTGATTTCTATTGTTAGTGGACCAATGGGGTTGTATGTGAGGCGTTCATAGCACAGTTCATCTTGTAGTTGTTGACTCATTTCTGATTGGTAATCTATGCGATCCATTACCACTACATTCCCTCCCTTGTCCGCCTCTCGTATAGTGATAGTATTGTCATTCATAAGTATATTGAGTGCTGCTCTTTCCCCACTGGTGAGATTATCCTTATATTTGAACATTCTGCTCTTGCGTAGACGGTTCAAGTTGTCAAGATCCTCTGATACACGTCTATAGAAGTTGTCTACAGCATTGCCACCAGGTAGTGTGGGAATCCATCTTGATTTGGACTTGAGCCCACTGACAATACTGTAGTCAGATTCTATATTTAATTCTGCTAGAAGTGTATCCATATCAAGAGGAGAATCTTCCATATCGGTCAATGATAACAGAAGGTGAGTTGCATGCACATCATTTATTGATAAGGTTTCAGTGGTACTTGTAACAGGTGTGTTAATAGTAGTCCCTCTATCCCTTTTCTCCAAACCAAAGAAATGCTTTTTCAGTTTTAGGTTCCTCACAAATTTAAACAAATCAATTTTTAATTTACATATATCACCAATTGCATATGGGTTAAAACTTAAACCTTTACTAAGGAGGGAAACCATGTCTGGAGTGAGGTGTAGTTTGGAAAGATTAATCACCTGCACATCTCTAGCATCGGCACCATCTAATTCCTGTTGGCCCCTGATCTCAACTTCCTTCTGTAGTCCTCTGTGTTGTCGTCCCCTGCCCCTCCTGGTTTTGGATCTGGCTGATTTCTTACTGTAGGGAATCTGTTGCCCTTCCTGATCCGTAAAACCTCTTGAAAAAAAGGTGGCATTCCTTGTCTATCCTGATTGTCTGATTCTCCCCCTACAGTGTTTACAGAGTTGAGAGAAGTGTTACTGGATGACAGGGAGGCAGGTTCTGAACCTGGTGTTCTCTTGCTAGCATTCTTGGAACTATTAGGGATCAGGGAACCATATTTTTTATCAAAAGTAAAGATTCGCCCATGGGTGTAGTCCAACTCATCCCTTCTTAATTGCCTGGCTTTTCTATTTTTGATGTCGGATTGATGTTTTAATAGAATTTCATCCAGGATAGTGTAATTTTTTACAGTGGATTCAGGTCTGTTAAGATCCTTAATTTCTTGTTCTATAGTGGCTATTTCTGCCTGTAATTTCGTGACTTTGCGTTCCGCGCTCACAATAAGTATTTCCATTAGAGTGATAGAGTTGTTAGAGAGAGATTCTTCCCATTTTATCATTAGGTCGGCATCTAGGTCATCATAGGTGGGAAAAATTTGGCCTCTCAGACCTCTGGGGACACGTTTAAGCCTCAAATATTGTTTTAATGTGGCCCCATCCCACCATTTGGAATTTTCTAGCTTTTTTAAGCGTTCTAGTTTTATGAATTTGTCTCGGAGACCCTCAATGCGAGGGGGATTGGTGCTGGTGGAAGCAGTTTGAGTGGACATGCCCTTTGCTAGGTTTTCAAACAACTCTTCTGCCATTTTGGTACGATCCATGTTGAGAGTGTCTACTGTGTCTAGCAATGGTATACTAGAGGTTTATTAATAGGTAAAAGGATGCGTGGCGGCTACCCTAGACTGCAGATAAACTGACAAGGAGAAGGTTTTTAGTACAGTAAATGGGTGCACTGCCTGTTCATGCGCATATAGTACAAAATGGTACAAGTTTTCAGGTGCTAATCGGCGAGTGGACAAACCTAAACCACTCATGTGAGTAAAGAACTACTGCTACAAGTAAGAGGTTTGCCGAAGCACTCTGGTAAGTAATTATGATTGTACAGTGACAATATAACAACACATTTGAGAACACCAATTGACAGAAGTGACCAAAGTTCCACAAGATGAGTAAATCTTGGATTCTTTAATGAAGATTACAGCCAGCCGACACGTGTTTCATCGCCTTCGCGATTCCTCAGGGCTGAAACAAACAATAAATAGCATCTAGCATATTTTTTGAAACAGTTATGTTAATTCATGCCAGACCATGCTGTCTGACCAAAGTAAATATACAGTGGATGCTGCCTCCAGCTGTGAACATACAGTGAATTTTTCAACTCATTTCACTAGTGCCACCACAACTCATCCGTGTCGAATAGGGTGTCTATGATCGATATTATATGTAGACGTGAGTATATGTGATAGTGGTTGTGATGGGTTTATGTGAGAGGAAACGGTAATTCAATAAAAAGTACTCGGCGATCTCTCATGACACAATTGACAAGACCCTGTAGCGCAGTGGAAGTGTCCTGACCGTGTGCGGCTCTTGCATACTCCATGCCAAATTTGTGATATGGTGCAAACGTGTGTCAAAGAGAAGGCATACCTAGATGGCCGTATCGACATCAGAAGGTCTGTAAAATTATAGAAAGGGAGGAAAAATCGGAAAATTCTCATCACTAACCGCACTTAAGTAGCTATAGGGCAAGACGTCACCACAATGAGACTAACTCTTAGATACTAATTCTGGCTGCTCACCGCTTAGCTGGTGATAATTCCGACCCAGCCGGGCCTTCCAGTATGGGCACTGGTTCCAGTGCGTCCAACAGCGGCGGAAGTCTTTATGTCTGTGACACAGTAAGGGTAAATTGTGTCACTACGATCAGTATTCAAAAATTGTTTTCATATTATGGAACTGGGTGAGACGATGTCTGTGTAAAAAACTATATATCAAAAGGGGCTAACTTGCTGGAGTCCTTTTATTATAAAAGACATGCGATTGAATCCTCTGTCTATTATCCTAGCCATGACACCTTTGTTGGTTTCACATTCGATCATTTGTAAAGGTACTCATGCATTACCATAGGTGAGGTAACTCCATTTTACTTACAAATATTTATCTGTCATATGAGTAAAAGAGGGCTCGGAAATCACTCGATATGGTAAACCAGAATATCGGTCATGCCGATAATGACATCACATGCTGTTAAAAGAGAAAGATTTTCTCATCAATAGCTCGATATGGTCAGTTGTGCATACGTGGGATTACATGTACGTAGCTATTGCCTTGTCTTACCGATTGTTATTTAGTAAAGCGGAAACCCGGTGTGGTTCCAATTAGTCCGTAAGTCAGTGCTGAACAAAAGGGAGGATAAAGGCTGTATTTAGACATACGCTCGTATTTAGCGAAGTAACATTAGGAATTTACACTCCTACGTTGGTTACCATGTCCCTTTAGAATCCAGCTTACCCGTGTGCGGCTTCCTCTAGCGTAGTAGGCGAGTGCACCTCTTCCGAGCCCGGTTCCGTGTTTTCACACGTGACTGAATCCAGGCCTGCGTATATGCGCGTCTCAACGTGAGGCGTTCCCTTCACTTGAGCGCATTCGGACAGTAACCGTAGCGGCCATCTTGGAGAGGATAATATATCTCGTGTCCAATTCCTCACATGGTATATGAGTAATTATGCTGATCAGATGTATACTTATATTTTGAGTATATATGAGAGTATATTGCCGAGAATTTAATTTATATATTGCTCCATGCAATTATTTTGATGTCGATGTGCGAGCAGAAAGAAACCACTAACTTGGTTAATGGTGCTCTACTTTGATAAGTATAGCATTAATTACAGGGAATTCCGGTTTGTTTTACGCCCCCGGGTGCTGTGTGAACATGCAATTTCCATTATTGCGTGCCATATTTCAGTGTGCACCGTGATTGAGAGGCATAACCTATATGAGTGGATGACCCATTCATACTGTGACTGTCTATTATAATATAACAAGCCCATCGTCACAAATCAATATTTATGTACTTCCTCAGTATAGTTGCCTGTATGGGAGACATAAACCAGCATTGGGAAAGATATTGCTATTACAGAGATTTCCACAGTTCTGCAGTATTGTCAATTTTTATACAAACAATGCCACGTTCTATTGTCGGTGTTTAATCACCCAAAAAGTATTGCATTTCTTGGTCGTAATTTAATCCCAACTCTACAGATTTCAAACGCATAATCCAGGTCGCTTCAATGCGTCTTAGTCTTAATTCGCGATTTCCACCTCTTAATGCCAGAGGAACAGTTTCTATACCAAAAAATTGCACATTTTTACTTTTCTGGCCTTGTTGGCAGGAGGCTACGTGCAAAGCCACAGGGTATTTGGGGTCACAATTTACAATTGCTCTTACATGTTCCATCATTCTTTCTTTCAATGCTCTTATTGTGCTCCCCACGTATTGTTTACCACATTCACATTCAATAATATAAATGACAAATTTGGTTGTGCAGTTGATATTACTTTTGATATTATAACATATGCCATCAGGGCCCATGAAACTTGTTGTCCCGTGTTTGGCCCATTTACACATACTACAGAACCCGCATTTGTGGAAACCTAGACCACGTTTTGTTAACCAATCTGCATTCCTCCTATCACGGGGAACAGTGGGACTCAGCTTATTCCGTAACGTGTTTCCTCTTCTGAAGGAAATCTGTGGTCGTTCTGTGATGCAGTTGGTCAGAGCTTTTTCGGATTTTAGTATATTCCAGTGTTTGGTTAAACTTTTTCGTAGATCAGAATGGAGTGAATTGAAATCCGTCACCATTCTGATATGTTCTCTATCATCAGAGTTTCGTTGTTGTCTAGTGATTAGAGTGTCTGTTCTCTTTACTTTCTTGATTCTTTGTTCAGCTTTTGTAATAGAATTATAGGATGCATTCAGGGGTGGGTGGGTGAAGGATGGGTGGAAGGTGAAAGAAATTATGCCTGCCAGCGTGTGTGAAAGTATGTGGCTGAAAGGAATCCTCCGGGCAGGGTGATGGGCCAAAGCAAGGACGCATGGGTGGTTAAAATGACAAAAGTATGTTGGTGAAAGGTTTGTTCAGAGTGACAAATACCCATGTTTGGATGGATGGATGGTACTAGTATTCATTATGAAGAACGGGTGAAGGGAATGTTAAACGTAAATGGTGACTAAGTAGCAATGTCAAGGGTGAAGAATAAAAATAATGCTAGAAGAAAAATGCAGAGAAAAATGGAAAAATCCCTGGGAAGAAGAGTAAACAAGGAATGTTTTTTTATCAAGGTTTTTGATTCAAAGTTTGGGGTGAGGTTTTATTTCGGAGTACTCCCTTGACTCACAGTAGTTTTCAAGCACAACATACATTATGTACCCCTACCCATCCATCATCCTCAATCGCCTCCCTCCGAGGCCCACTCCCTAACCATGGTATTTCGCCAATGTCAGCCATGGGTGGCCAATCGGCTGCATGGTTTTAATAGGTTTTTTGTTGTTGTAGTTTAAAAAGAAAATTAATAAACACATTCATTTTTACAGTACCCTTCATTATAACATTCTATTCGTTATACAGCAGACAGTGTTTTTTTCACATTATTTGTTACATGTGTTATTACATTTATTGTTTGAGTAGGAAACATTGAAACAAGTTCAGCCACGTTGCTTCTGGACCGCCCCCACTATTGTCGACTTTCTTTGCTGCCTTAGCTGTCCTCCCAGCACCACCTCCCACATCAGTCACAATTCGCAATCTGTTGCGACATATCAGTCTCTTTGAGTCACTCAGTTTACCCAGTGTGTATGATTACTGCCAAGTCTACTCAGCTCAATTACTGCTCTGACTCGCTGTGACCTCATCTGTAGCACCTCTATGAGTAAGGTACTCTTGATATGGTCCCCAGATATTTTCTGGCTTACTTCGTGTAGGAATGAGTGCATTATAATTCTTAGATTGAGTGTTGCAATAGGATAGGTCAGTGCACCACTCAGCAAACGTGCGAATTGACCCTCAAATCCACCGAATGGCCAGCTTTCTTTTAGCCAGCAAAATACCCACTGCTACCAAATTCCTAGTGTTTTTAGGTAATACCTTAACATGCCCTAGAAGTATCACTAGTGGCGTATGAGGTATTTGGGTCTCCACCATATCCTTTAATGCATCTATCACCTCATTCCAATATTTATGTATTGCAGGGCATGCCCATGCAAGGTGAGTAAAATGTGCCCCTTCCTCGCCGCATCTTTCACAGTGGTCATCTTCTCTTAGTCCGTATTTGTGTAGCCTAACTGGTGTCTAGTACACTCTCTATAGGAATTTAAAATGCACTAGGCAGTGTCTACCATTCTGCAATACCCTTTTAGTATTAGCACAGCAGTACTTCCATTGTTCCTCTGTTATGTCCACCCCTAACTCGGTGTCCCATTCCTGTAGTATCTTCTCCTGTGCCTGGTTCTCACCCGTTCAACCGAGTAGATATAGCATCGATATTGGAGAAGCGTGGCTCAATGGTGTTGAGAAGCGTGGCTCAATGGTTAGAGCGGCAGACCCTGATGCAGAGGTCTGGCTCGGGACCAGGGTTCAATTCCCGCCTCGACGGCTCTTGGACTCTATCTCCCCGGACCTGATAATTCTCGCCTCGGTGCCTAGTCTAATCAAGGGTTCCACTCTGTGACTCTGGGCAATAGCTTGCTTAATCTCCACAACGGCCCCAGCCGCGCTTGGATGCCTGGCTTCACCTTGGGGGTGCCCAGGAGTGGTCATATCACAGGAAAGCCAGGAAGGGTTCCACAGCGGTATGAATACAGCGCTACGAGACCTCTGGGTAGAAGGAGCTATATAAATACAAACACATTTACATTTACACATTACATTTACATTGCCCTCTGTGGTGAGCCTGTCTGCAATAAATATGTTAACACTCTATATTCTTGAGGTTCCTGCATACTGTCCCCCAGCATTTCACAGAGTGCATGTCTCGCCCTGTAAAAGTGGTATTTCTCCAGCTGCCTGACCACCTCCACCGTGTATTGCACCTGATCCCATGTCTTAACCACCCATTCCGCAAAATAGTCTCCAGTGGTTTTTATTTTTAATTCATACATTGCGTTAAAAGGCCTTATCCCGCTGGTTCTTTAGCCCCTCACACCATTATATAGGTAGTTTTGGGGAGTACAATAATTCTGACTTCTGCATTTTTGCTGTTTTGTGAAACTGATATCTCGTAGTTCCTACGGGATCTATGAGATGATATTTCCTGCTTGCGACTCCCTTTAAGTATTGTGGCAATGTCAATGAGCAGACATCTTCCCACTCTATGTATAAATGTGGGGCATCATGAGATCCATGAATCCAGTGCAAGGAATGGAACTGTTGTTCTGCACTATATTATATTTCGATTCGAAGTCTGATGCATTTAGCGCTACCCTTCATATGTTTTTTCCATTGTCTCCTATTGCATTTGCGGTTGCTTACCAGCCCAGGCGAGCCTGATCATTAAGGTGCGCAATGTGTGAAAAAATGTCTTTGGTAAAGGGATTGGGATGTTAGCATAATATAAAAGCATTCTTGATAATACGATCATCTTCGTAAGTGCTATGCACCCTAACAATGACAGCGGCAGCCTTATCCACTTCTCAATTTAGTCTGACAGCTTCTGTATAGCGCACCCATTGTTCTCCCGACCAACTACCTTGTGGTCTGTATGAATCTGTATCCCTAGATATTGTATTGGATCTGTAGTCCACGTTATTGGATAATCCGACTGGAACGGGGTGGTAATTGGAGCCAAAGGGTATGCTAATGACTGGCTCCAGTTAATTCTAAGGCCAGAGTGTGAACCAAACCACTCCACTTGCTGCAAAATAGTTGTTAAATTGCGTTCGTGATTGAGCACATATAGTAATGTGACGTAGGCATACGCGGAAATAATTAGAGTGCAGTGTGGGAACCTTAATCCGCGGTGGCTGTGGTACTCCTTTAGGGCACAAGCCAGTGGTTCGGCCACATAGGCATACAATAGGGGGGAAAGTAGGCATCCTTGCCTGGTGCCTCTCGTGATGTTTATGGAGGGTGCAACAGTCTGTTCACATGCACTCGCGCAGTGGGGTCGGCATATAGTACCTTAATAAGTTGAATAAATACCTTGCCTACTCCATTTCGCTTGAGTACTGCTGCTAGGAACGCCCACTCTACCGAGTCCAATGCCTTTTCGGCATCTAAAAAAAATACAGCTGCTGCACTAATCGCGGGGTCGAGATGGTGTATTGTGGAAAAAATTGGGCACAAATTTCTAGTGATTGACAGTTCCGGGACGAACCCCGATTGTTCAGACGCGACAGTTATCGGAACATCTTGGCATATACTTTAGTATCAGTATTTAACAACGACAGTGGTCTGTATGATGAACATTGGTCCGCTGGCTTACCAGGCTTGAGCAATGTGACCAATATTGCTTCTCTCATAGTGGAGGGGCATTATTCCATCTCTAGCCATTTCTTCGAACAGGTTCACCAGGTGCGGTATCAGCTGGTCCTGAAATTCCTTAGAAAGGCCTACAGTGAGCCCGTTAGATCCGTTGGCTTTTTGGATGGGCATATCTTTAATCACAGTGATAATCTCCATTGGATGCAAGGGGGCCAACAGTCTCTCCCTATGGGTATCAGTAAGCCATCTCATTTTAAAGAACTCTCGATATCCGTTGGCGGTTTCTTCTGTGCTCACGGGCCAGGAAGTGTAGAGTTCTGTATAGTATTCTCTGAACCTATCCACTATTTTTCCTGACTCACGGGTCAGATTCCCCTGTCCATCTATTATTTCAGTTACTTAGTTTGCGTCTTTTGCTGGACGAGGCAGTGCAGCGAGCGTGGCACTTGGACACTCGCTCTACCCGTATACCCTGTCTGTTGCATATTTGCCTAAGTGGTTCACTTCAGCCAGGGCTTCTTCGTTATAGTCATCTATCTTGCTTCTAATGAGGCCCAGTACTTCTGGGTTACATGCCCTCGATGCAACCTTCTCTAACTTGGTTATCTCAGCTTCCAATTTTTGAAATGTACCTCTAATAGAGCGAAGCACTCCTGCATGCTTTGATATGATCACCCCACAAATGTAGACCTTAAATGCTTCCCAGATGGTAGCCATTTTTGGGACACTGGCAATATTTGTGTTAAAGTAATGATCTATTTCCTGCGACAGTTCCTCCTCAAACAGCGAGTACTGTGGGAAACGCCACATCCAGGCTCTACGTGTTAACTCATCTAGAGCTATCTGTAACCTTATGGGGGAATGATCTGAAAATGTCATGGCCAAGTGTGTGCACTCCGTTATGTGTGGAACCAGCACCCTAGAAACGTACCGGTAATCAATGCACGTGTGTATATCATCAGCCGATGAGTAGTGTGTGTACTCTCTCCCCTGTGGATAAAAATCTCGCCAAATATCCAGCAAATCACCTGTCTCCGCTATTGCCTTCATTGCCTTCGCAGCAGCTGAGCACTGCCGAACTGGCCCCTCGACCTGTTTATCTCAGGAGTCTGCAGACAATTAAAGTCCCCACACCAGAGTGTGGGTATAGCTGCGTTCTTCACAAGTTTGTTATGCAGTGTCTTGAAAAACTGGTGTCTCGAAATTAGGTCTGTATATCCTCACCAGTCTAAAGCAGAAGTCACCCTTTCGACAGTGAGCTATCACATATCTGCATCCCGAGTCGATGTCTAGTGTTTGTAATTTAATATCCGAACCCTGCCTAACCCATAAACCATATTAGTACCCCACATGCGTGCGATGTGAATCCTGCTCCCATACAGCTCCCCTTCATTCTCTGCGTGAGCAGCCCAGAAGGCGGCGCAACATGGGTCTCCTGTAATATCGCAATGTCAATTTGGTGCCTATGCAGGTATGATACCACTTTCCGTATTTTACTTGTATCATTCAACCCCTCTGATGTTCCACGTTAAAAAATGTAGCTTTGTCCCTCGTTTATCTCTAATTTCGTCCCTGTCCTCGCTTGGCTTTGTCCCTTGTGTGTCACTAGCTGTCCTACAATCCCCGTTTCCACTCATCATGCAAACTCTTCATTACTCCTATTTGCTGTTTAGTTATCATTATTTAAGACAAACCTCTTATGCCACTTTCCTTACATGTTTGCACACCAATATTTCCCCCCGGCCCCACCCAGGGCATGTCCCCCAAACTTCTGCATGCTTTTTTAGCACCCTCCCTTAACCCCGCCCCCCAGAACAACCCCATTGAACTTTAGATTGTGTATTACACATTGAGGCTGAGGGTGCCCAGCCCCCCTGTAGAGCTCCGGGACGCACACCATTAGTACTTTAATTCCAATCCTTTTCATAACCATACCAGCGACATATTTAGGATTCTGCAACCAGTCCTGTAACACCGTAACTCACCAATTCTAAGCTTTGGTATTGAGGCTTCGCTACATAAAATAAATGCTTACATGTTAAAACATATTACATTCAAACTATTTTGTGCCCTTCATGCGTACCAAGAATATATCTTAGTTATATACAGCATAGAGTCTGTTATAACAATGTAAATAACAAAGACTCCCTGCGAATACTTGAGATTCCGAGGGCAGGGCAATAATACAATTAAAGAGAAATCCCTAGGCAACTAAAGGTCAATAACAATCAACAGACCATATCAATTAAATGCATGATATAGTAAACTCAGTGTAAACAAAGAAGATCTTTAAAAATTAATTTCTTTAATTCAATTTAATTAAAAACATTTCTAAGCCTATATCCTGGAAACAGTGAATTTTGGACATGCTTGGATCTTAGTAAATAAATACACCAATTACTGAAATACAGTTGAACGAGATACAAAGAGTTCATACATACACATGAAGTGCAAATAACAGATAATTTCTGATTAATACAAATCTCAAGAAACATATACAAAAATATTAAACAGACAGTGGCTGCTAGATGGATCTGTTAGGGGCTGCTAGATTCTGGTATAACACATTACTTGCTGAGTTATGTCTATGTAGTTGTTTACTGAGGCCAGACCTCGGGCAGTTTTTCTGAACAGTCGCTACTCCACAAAAGCAGCAACCCATACCCCATCAATCATTTTGATCCTTTGTGCTAGTGTCCTGTCCTTCCGCCACCTCAGGTAAACGCCTGTCCCGTCTGTCCTTAGCTATGTGTTTTAACGCTTGCTGCAAGTTTCCAGGGTCCAAGTATATCTTTGCCTTGCCATCAATTGTGACCTTTAGGTGTGCAGGGCAGAGCAGTGCATACCCAATTTTTAAGTCACGCAGTTTCCTCTTCATGAGCCCAAATTTTTGCCTCGCCTCTTGCACCTTGATGGTGAAATCTGGGTACAGTGATATTTCTGTCCCCTTGAATCTGAGTGACTTTAGCTCTCGTGCTTTCTGCAGAGCCGAGTCCCTGTCTTGGTAGTTTAGTAATCGGGCTATAAGCGCCCAGGGCCCCAGGCGGAGGCTTTGGGGCAAGAGAACAGTGCGCCCTCTCCACAACAAAAATTTCAGAGAAGGTGTCCAAACCAGAAGATTAGTGAGTAAAGTCTCCACAAATAACTCCATATTTCCAGTTGGAGTGGACTCTGGCAATCCAAATATACGCAAGTTGTCACGCTTAGAGCATGCCTCCAAATCTTCTGTATTGAGCTGCAAAGTGTCTAGAAGCTTCCTCATCTGTTTAAAATTATTCCAGGTTTCCTCTTCTTGATCCTCGACCTCCGAGACTCTGCGCTCCACCATATTGATTCTTTCTGCATGTTTATCTAACCTCTCCATCATGCGATCCATGCGGTACGAGAGCGAGTCTATTTTACCGTCAATCGTTGAGAGGCTCTGCTGCATTGTTTACAAAATTTTCCGAAGGTCTTCTAATTCCGGCCTGAGGGTCCCCATTCTTCTGTCTCGGTCTCGGCTTCCTCTTTTCAATTCCTGACTGACTTGCATTGTTCAAACAGCAATTTAGATTGTGTTTTGTTTGGCTTCCCCATTGTAACTCTGAGGACCTTAGGATCAACTTCACCCTCCGCCGAAGTCCAGGCGACACCACACAGTTGTGTCGCTGAGCTCTGTATGTGCACCTCACTGTTCAACCAGACTCTATGTCTTTTATCACTAGCGTAAATGGCCTCACTTTAGGGCTCTCTACTTAGTTGCTTGCCGGGCCGACTGCAGCAACACTTTCACCAGTGCTCCAGCTTCTGCCCTGTGTCGTATCACGTCACTCCACACTTTAAGCCAGTGAGATTCACTAGTCTGCTGTCCGCATATACATTGCCTCTCCGGTCCACTCCTCTGTCATATAGTGCAGGCGTCTAGCTAGGCAGTCCAGCTAAGTCTGCCTCCCCAGTAATGCAGTCTTCAGGCCTAGAGGGACCCAGTGGCTCACAGGCTCACCAAATCTCACAGGTAAGCTCTTCTTCTTAATCAATAGCCTTAACAGGCAGGACAAGGCCTCCCCAGCACTATAGCATACATGCTTGGGGCCAGGCCAGTCCCGCCACCCAACCGCTCACAAGTCTGTAGATTATCTGGGGGCCTGTGTCCTGGTCGGCAGTTAAGGGGCAGACACTCTCCCTTCAAGTCTTTTCCCCGATGCCTGGCTTTATTGCACTCGCTGAAGGAGAGGGCACCCGTGCTGCTCCACAAAATAATGCGGCAAGCGCCGCGCCCCATCAGGCCCAATTGATCAGCACTCAAGGCACCACCCACGCACTGCAATCCGCTCAGTGGTGTGATCCTGAAGGCTGCCTCCACTTGTTCTGAGATGTCGGCACGCCGCGTATCGCACTACACAGATCCGGCCTCAACTCCGCCCGTAATGACATCAGAGAAGCGCTGCAGCCTCCCAATGAGTCAATCCTTTTCAAAGTGAAGCTCCGGCTTCAGCGGGACAACGCTACTAGGGGCGTACTTCTTTTTGGCAACATTTATGTGGAATTAAAGATTCATGCAGGATATTGCTCGTGGTGTGCTCGGAGCTCTCTCCCTTTCTATTAAATTGTCAGACATTAACCCATCAACATTTATGGAAAACCTAATAGGGAAAAAGCAAAAAGACATTAATATCTGCCTGGATAGCTCCTTTTCGGACCCAGACATTGTAAGTGCTTTTTACAACATCATGACTGAAATCTCTGGTGATCTAAAATTGAAAAATATGAAAAATTGTGATGATAATCCCAGATGGTTTAACAAGGAGTGCTCAGAGTTAAACAGGGAACTAATATCAGCCCTAAAAGCAAGACCCATGGACAGTAAAAGGATTAGCAATTTAAGGTAAAATTACAAAAATTACCTGAAATTAAGGAAAATTGAGATTAGAGAGAACGCCTGGGAAAAATGGATTCAAGCTGCAGAGATAAGTGATCTAGTTTTATTCTGGAAAACAATAGATTACCCCTTTTGTGAAGATATAACAGCAGCAGAAATAAATACCATAGTAAGCCCTCATGATTGAACAATGCATTTTGAGAGTATTTTTAATCCGGAAGCTGTGAAAGCCACTAAAAGCGGTAAAAGTAACCTTATTTTAGTATAAACTGTTAAGACACCACCAATCACTTTGGATGAAATTAAAAATGCCTTAAATAAAAGTGCAAATGGTAGAGCCGCAGGGTCAGATGGGGTACCTATTGATGTTTTTAAACATAACATTGATTTTTGATCACCGATTTTATTAAATGTTTTTAATGCTTCTATTGGGGGAGTGTTACCAGTTACATGTGTAGAAAGCATAATAGTACCAATCTTTGAAAAAGGTGATAGAGTGAAGGCTAAGTGCTACCGTCCCATATCTCTTCTTGATTCTACATCTAAGTTGATGGGAAGATTAGAAAGCTGGGTCTCTGAGAATAATATTCTTTCTGAGGCTAAGTATGGATTCAAAAGGGGTATTGTGTTATGTTCCATATAGGTACCCTACTATAGGCCCGGGTAATCTCATACACCTTCACCTACATTACCTCTCCTACACTACACAGTAACAAGCCTTCTAGGATTGAGCCTTTACCTAGTTCTAGTCCTGGGCGTAGAAGGAGGATTTTCCTTGACCAATAGAATTCTATAAGGTCATCAATAGACTCGCACAGTATGAATGAATATTCATAAGGGTTATTGGAAACCAGGCAGGGGCTACACCACCTGCATAATATCTACATACAAGGTTCATCCCATACGTCATCTTCAAATGCAACAATGGCTAATACAAGAAACAAGAGACAAAGGAACCCCAGATACTTTCTGAATAAATACAGCACATCTTGCTAGTGTTAGGGAGAGGAGACCGAGACTTCCAGCTAACACACTGACCAGAAACGCTGAGGCTCCTGCATGCAGACGCACCAGCTGATAGTGGTCTAACACATCCCTCGCAGGGTGTCCAACTCAAGACCAGGACTTGGTCCCACACTCTCTCACTTCAAGTAATGGGGTTAGACTAAAATCTAGAGGGATTCTTGGCTTCACACCTACTCACATGCTAGGTATACTTAGGTACATCTAGACATGCATCGTAGGAGTACGCGCTTTCTTTTTATCATGCATTTTATTTTCATGTATGTATTCATGATCATTGCAAGATGGTAGAACTGTACTATCCTTTTATATTCACTGTACTGCTAATCATATATATCTGCTACTGTCTAACGGTTGTTGCAGCACATCTATTTTACACTAGAAGAACAGCTGTGCAATAAATTCTTATTGTACCACGCCCAACTGTTTCTTCTGTGTAACTCTCTGAGAGTTGCCTCAGTGAGTTAAATGAACATGTAATATGTACTGACCCCAGACCCTGAGTTTTAGTTTGGTAAATGCAGTTTTTACTAGGGTAATGATGTTTTTAATATCTGTTTGTATTAAATTGTTTTAAATGCTGGTTTATATTTGAATTTAGTAATGACCAACTAATCTCGTATTATCAATCTTTTTTGGTTGTGAGATAGTAATTGTATTTGACTTGGAGTATTAACATGCATATAAATTGTATATGGAATGTCTGGATGTAAGAAAACTTTTTAATATCATTTTAATGTCTAATAATAATGTTATTTTTTGCTTAGAATGCTTTTATGGTTGTATATTATGCAGCGAATAAAGCTTAATTGACTTGACTTGACTCTTTAGAGCCTTTCAGTGCTGCATGCCCCTGAGAATGGTGCAAATTGAATCCAGAATGGATGAGCAGTTCGACCGGTTGGAGGGGCAACTCCGAGTCCTTGTCCAAGCTAGGTCTCTCCTGCCAATTTTCTAATCTTTTGTTTGGTGGGTAGAACTTGTTGGGAAGAGGGTCATAATGTAGGAGTTGGGGAAATCTGATTCTTGGGGTATCTGGCATTTTTTTTGCGGACATTTGTTTAGACAATCTGGATATTGACACGGTCGATCATATCACTTTGATCGACCGTGTCGCAGCCCTGGGAATAGGAGGAACGGCCAAAGACCTGATTGCCTCATTTCTCGCCAATCGGCCACAGATTGTCAAAATGGGTAACTACACCTCCCAGACCTTTTCTCTCCCCTGTGGAGTCCCACAAGGTTCCTCGCTAAGTCCGACGCTTTTTAATATCTATGTATCGGACTTGGCGAGGGTGATAAAATCTTATGGCATTGCATTGACCACATATGCCGATGACACGCAATTAGTGCTATCGGTACATGATAACGGAACTAGTGTAGCAGCCAATTTCCGGGAGGGTATGAAGCAATAAGCTCCTGGATGTCATCAAATTGCCTCAAGCTTAACTCTGACAAAACGGAGGTGATGACATTCGGGAGCTTGAAACCAGCATGGTCCCCACAATGGTGGCCACCGGAGCTGGGATCCCCCCCCGAACCGGTGACTAAGGTTCGTAACTTGGGAGTTATCTTCGATGACAAACTGACCTTCCACCACCACGCCAATACCGTGACATCATCTGCATTCTTTATACTTAAAAAAATCAAGAAACTTCTCCCATATCTACCTCAATCAGCTGGCAAAACTCTCATTAGTACTCTTGTGTTCTCAAAAACGGACTACTGCAATTCCTTGCTTCTCAACGCGCAGGAAGGAGTCCTTAACAAATTCCAGACCGTCCAGAATGCGGCTGCAAGAATTTTACTTTCAATCCCCAAATTCACCTCAGTATCCCACCGCCTCAAAGAGCTCCACTGGCTCCCAATCAGGAACCGAATAAAATTTAAGGCTCTTTGTATAGCTTACAAGACCCTAAATTATCCAGGGCCTAAATTCCTAAAAATAGCCCTTCACCCTCTGGAGCATCGCAGAACACTTCGATCCTCAACTACTTGCATGCTGTCTGTCCCTCGGACAAAAAAAGCGACGTGGGGAGACAGGTGCTTCACTACAGCTACTGCCAAATTATGGAATACCCTCCCACTGCATATCAAAACTGCCCCCACCCTCATCAAATTCCGAAAGAGCCTTAAGACATGGCTTTTCTCCTCTGTTTAACCACCCTCATAGAGTAAGAGTTTCTTTGATCACCAGCGCCGAGACACCCGTATGGGTATTTGCGCGCTTTAAAAATAGCAAAAAATAAATAAATAAATAAATATTTATTGGACATTTGTTGGGGTTAGGGAGAGGGGTGGGCCAGGTGGTGTGGGCTTTAGTTTATTTGTTAGGGAAATACATTTTTTATGGCTGTACATATTAATTATTTATTTTTGGGGGGTTACTCTTTTACTTTGCATTGCTTCCATTGCAGTGCAGGCCCGAAGCCAGTTTTCAAAATCTGCCGCTAGTGCAACATACCAACAGATAGTTCCAGTACCCTCACTTGTCCTACTACTCTCGCCTCCTAGTCTCTGCAGTCTGCAGCTATATTAACCCCTATGGACTCGAAGGGGATGTGGGGTGTGCATTTCCCTAGTATATAGATTATTGTAGCGCAGCAATCCTCCACAGTCCCCCACAGTTCTTCTCTTACCTGTGATTAGGCGAAGCAATGGTTGCATGGTTTCCCAAGCTACCATGGTGGTGGTAGTAGACAGTAGCAGCATGCTAATGGACTAGTCATTGAATATTATTGAAAGCACCAGATCCAGAAGCGAGGTTCCACTCCTTCCTAGCCAAACTCAAATTGTAGGATGAGGAATATTCTTCACAGGGAACTAATTAAAATGAAATAAAAAAAAGCATTTACAATGCAATGGTTTCCCCTTTGGAAAAGTTAGAGCTATTGGCATTGTAAATGACAACATTTTTATTTATGTGTTGGTTTTGAAAACAGATAAATAAATGGCATTGTCATTTACATTGCCATTAGCTTAATCTCTCGCAAATGTGAGACCTATTGTACCCTACAGACGAGCTCAGCAGTCAGCAATTACTACCACACACACACACAGAGCCACACACACACACCCAGAGCCACACACACACACCCAGAGCCAGCCACACACACACCCAGAGCCACACACACACACACTCACTCAGAGCCACACACACACACCCAGAGCCACACACACACACCCAGAGCCACACACACATACACCCAGAGCCACACACACACACCCAGAGCCACACACACACACACACCCAGAGCCACACACACACCCAGAGCCACAAACACACATCCAGAGCCACACACACACACACACCCAGAGCCACACACACACAGACACACACACACACCCACACAGAGCCACACACCCACCCACCCAGAGCCACACACACACCCACCCAGAGCCACACACACACCCACCCAGAGCCACCCACACCCACCCAGAGCCACACACACCCACCCAGAGCCACACACACACTCAGGGGGCAGGGAAGCAAGCACAGCGAGGGGGCAGGGAAGCAAGCACAGCGAGGGGGCAGGGAAGCAAGCACAGTAAGGGGGCAGGGAAGCAAGCACAGCGAGGGGGCAGGGAAGCAAGCACAGGAAGGGGGCAGGGAAGCAAGCACAGCGAGGGGGCAGGGAAGCAAGCACAGCGAGGGGGCAGGGAAGCAACCACAGCGAGGGGGCAGGGAAGCAAGCACAGCAAGGGGGCAGGTAAGCAAGCACAGCGAGGGGGCAGGGAAGCAAGCACAGCCAGGTGGCAGGGAAGCAAGCACAGCCAGGTGGCAGGGAAGCAAGCACAGCCATCTTAGCCATGACACGTGTGCAAGCATCAACGCACTTTAGGACATCAGTATCCGTCTTGGAATGAGTTTTCTTTAACAGAAAACCTATTGCACGATTGCTACCTAGGCTTGTGCATTAATCTTGAAACATCCATTTGGGGAAAAAAGCTTCTTTATGTCATCAATGGGCAAACACACTTTCCTTGTGACGCAAGACATTCCTGACAGCTAGCTGCACCACAAAGGCATTCCCAGCATCCGTGTATAACAGCACCACTGCCTGAACTGCTGTGTGAAATGGTTCAAATTGGTACAGCCTTCAGAGGACAACTGAAACTTCAATGACAACTGACTAGCACCATAATGTTAACTATAAAGACTGTCCACATCCCAAATGGCATTCAGATGGCTAAATGCAATACAGCGGGCACCAACTTCTCCAATACAGTCAGCCTTGGAAAGGCAGCTGGTGTGCACGCACAGAATGGGGGAAATCCGGTTTAGACAAACATCCACATGAACCAATCGTGGCTAATTACTCCATAGTGCCAGAGGAACCATCCTTTTCGAATCTTGAACCACAGCAGATTCCCCACAAAGTATCTCAGTTGAAGTGAATGCCCACCCTTGGGGGAACTTGCAGGGCCTGGAAGACCCAACCCGAAATACAACTCTCAACATCAGAGGCCCAATTCCCACAGGCCACAATCTGAGTACAGGAAAAAAGAAGGCACTGTGGTCATCCCTGGCCTACCTGGGAGGGTAGCATGGCCATTGGACTCAGCAGGTTTCTTCCTCAGATATAAAGGGGAAAAAAGCCCAGCAGATCAATGAGCAACCAAGAAAGAAGCATCTAATTTCTGGTGGGGACAGACTAGCAAGAAAAATTCTGAACAAAGTGGGGCATTCATGACATGCACAAAAGTAACAAAAATCAAAAGCATAAGAGCATACAAAAAAACACTGTGGAAGCCGGCGATGACCCCATAAGCGGTACCTCCTGAAGGATCGTTGGGGAGACGAGATGCAGGCCGGCTCCAGTGGGGCTGAAGGGTCTAAACGCCCTGCTCAAAACACCCGCGGTCCCGCCGCATGGAACGAAGTGCTGGTGAGAACGGGAATCTATGCAGAATAAACCCATCACGGGAGAGAAGGGGGTTTTCCTGTTAAAAGTGAAAATAAACTCAAGGCCGCTGCCATACCACGACGGGCAGGTCATGCAGCGAAAAGCACCTGCCACTCCCTTCTGGAGACAGCTCTGTTAATGTGTAAATCCCCGGAGACACAGGAGCCCTGATCAATCCAATTAGAACACACTGAAAAAATACCTAAGGTCTTACACAAGAGCACACGTTACAAGCGGCGCCGGGCTTTGCAGCGGGCAGCTGCCCTGCAAGCCTCGACATGTCTGCGCTATTCCAGCTCCGTGTGGACAGCCTGGAATGCCAGCCTCCTGGCACTGCCCTTTCCACTCACCGCAACCTGGCACCTAGGTGGCACCGTCTGATATTAGTTCAAGTTAAGATGTGACTATTAAACAAAGCACTTGTGCAAACCGTGGGTCTCAGTCTGCGAACAGCTATGAAGAAATATTCGCAGGCGCCCTCCCGTCTAACTTTCACACACGGGGAACCGGTTTCTCTGGTTTGTGTGTTGTGTGTGTGCTTCACTTACCATTGCTCGTCCGTATACAACAGCCACACATACTCACTCCACTGTAAATATCACCGGACTTGGCAGACTGCTGCTTCAAGGAGCCCTGGGCTAGCGAGCTGCTTGGAAACGGGAAGACGGGCTTCACCAGGGCATAACACGCAAGCAGGTCTCCCTGTCTTAACAATGCGTGTTACAACTTCGATTTACGTTCTTTACACGGATGCTTTTCACGGGCTTAAGGGGGGGGACGGACATCGGGATACACAAAGACACAGACAGCGGGAGGGGGACGGACAGCGGGATACACAAAGCCACGGACAGCGGGAGGGGGGACAGACAGCGGGATACAACCATGCGGGACCAGGACGATTTAGAACACACACTGCAAAAATACCTAAGGTCTTACACAAGAGCACACGTTACAAGCGGCGTCGGGCTTTGCAGCGGGCAGCTGCCCTGCAAGCCTCGACATGTCTGCGCCATTCCAGCTCCGTGTGGACAGCCTGGAATGCCAGCCGCCCGGCACTGCCCTTTCCACTCACTGCAGCCTGGCACCGAGGTGGCACCTTCTGATATTAGTGCAAGTTGAGATATGACTATTAAACAAAGCACTTGTGCAAACAGTGGGTCTCAGTCTGCCAACAGCTATGAAGAAATATTCGCAGGCGCCCTCCCGCCTAACTTTCACACACGGGGAACCGGTTTCTCCGGTTTGTGTGTTGTGTGTGTGCTTCGCTTACCATTGCTCGTTTGTATACAACAGCCACACATACTCACTCCACTGTAAATATCACCGGACTTGGCAGACTGCTGCTTCAAAGAGCCCTGGGCTAGCGAGCTGCTTGGAAACGGGAAGACGGGCTTCACCAGGGCATAACACGCAAGCAGGTCTCCCTGTCTTAACAATGCGTGTAACAACTTCGATTTACGTTCTTTACACGGATGCTTTACACGGGCTTAAGGGGGGGATGGACAGCGGGATACACAAAGACACGGACAGCGGGAGGGAGGACGGACAGTGGGATACACAAAGACACGGACAGCGGGAGGGGGGACGGACAGCGGGATACAACCATGCGGGACCAGAACGATTTTAGCAATGAGTAAAAACATCCACGTTAAAAAAAAAAAAGTACACGCCCACAGCCGCATGACATGGGCAAAATGCGAAAAACTGTCAGGAACGCTCACGAATCTGGTCCGGCCATGACGGACATATCTCTGTTCCAATGGCTAGCCTCCATTTATGGAGCTAGCCAATGGAACAGAGAGGCGGCACAAACATCCGTACTGTAACTCATAAGATTTCGCCTGCGCGAAAGTCTGCTGCGCAGCTTTCGGCGAGGCGAAACCTAAAATGGAGTTAATGATGTTTTATATGCAAGATTTGCACACAAAATATTGAGTTAGTCACCAGAGGGAGACTAGAGTACGACTAGTAGTACACAGGAAGAAGACTATCAAACGACAAAATATGTGAAGCAATGCTAAAGTAAAATAAATAATCAGAATGGTGAGCTAGTAAAAGTTACAAACTGAAGTCGACTCAAGCTAAGAAGTGCAAACAAGCGTAAGCTTTAGTGCTGGAAGGATGATAATGCTGGCAATTATGAATTATGTTCCTCTGAAAAAATTGTAAATAATATATTGAATACTGTGCAAGGGTGGGTAATCTAATATAAAATAATACTGCCAGTGTGGGCTGTACTGTGAGCAGAGGAAGATCCTCGTTCTGCCTTGAGTTGGTGTTGCTTTCACCAAATCTGCTCCACCAAATATGTAACCAATTAGTGGTGTAAATTTAATTTATTCACACCTCAATAAATCACTCACACCAGGTGAAGAGGGTTAGGGGTTTGATAAATGGAAGGGAAGGGGGATTTGAAGGAAAGGTTTGACAAAGACAAATACTACAAATGGACAATACATTCATCTTGGCGGCTGACCATCATTAATCTGTTATAGGAGAAAAAGGAAATGCATGCATGATGATGAGTACTAGTACAGGTAAACCAAATCAAATAGTCTGTCTGCCCCCAGAGAGACCTAAGTTACATTATGTTCTGTAACTGTTGTACCGAGCTTTGAAAAATATCAAATAAAATTAAAATATCTGTAGGAGTCAAGTAACAAACATGAACAACACAAAAATTGTAATGATGATTAAAGAGAAAGAAAGATACTGTATTGCCAAATTGGGAGTTGCATCTGCATTCCTCTTGGACTGTTCGTCAATCTTGGGGGCCTGGTGGATGCGGTTTGGTAAGGTAATTGTGAGTATGTTACATTGTTTTTCCAGTATGTCTCAGGGTAAAGGCCAGGGTCTGTAGACAAAAGTTTAACTGCATAAGGAGGAGTGCGCAACAAGAGGAGAAGACTCAGAGGCAGCATGGCTAAATGTCTGTTTCCGGCAGTTACCTCAACAGGCCCCCCATCCAACCACAACTTAGCTTCAGATTAAATGACAAATTGAAGCTAGACAGCACTGAGCAGTGAGCACACACACACAGCAACATAGCATTTTCTTAAACAATTAGAAAATAAATGCACCGCTGTCAGGCTTACCACTCACCACCACCACTGCATAGACTTGTGTAGGTCTGGTGCTGTTGTTTACTTTTTGGCCACTTCAAAGTCATCATCCAAATTGGTTGGTTTCAGTGAATTTGAAAACTTTCATCTTCTTCTTCTGGTGGCAGTTCTCCCTGTAGTCATGCTCATGCCCATGCCCTGAGACATTCCACCATCTCTAATCCTCCTAAGTCTGACGTTGAGTATCGTGTCCAACTCCGTAACCGCAGTGTCCTGACTCAAAATGCAATAGATCAGCCTGTAGTAGTACAATTTTGCTACTGAACATCAAGAAGGGAAAGATTGAGTCACTGTTTATGTAGATTAGATTTGCGTTTGCAAACTTTTCATTATTTAAGGGGCTGGTCGGGTCTGAGTCTTTGAGGAGTATAAATATAAAGCATAAAACAAAGCAGTGTGGATTGTGTGGAGTGGAGTTGAACCAGGTGAAGGAATCTCACTATTCTATCTTTCAAAGGGGAAGGAAAAAATAACCTTCAGGGGAAAATTTAAATGTATTGATCAGCGACCGGTAGGCCAGGCCACCAACATTTTGAGAATCTCAAATTCATCACTTACACATTAAGCATAACCAACAAACACCCAGTCTCACACTGCCTGCCAGCACATGAATCATCTCATCTCTTATCAATCTATTCTCAACACATTGATAATGACATATCACAACAAGCTCACACATCGCAACAACAAACAACAATCACTCAGCATGCAATGCATGCCAGCATTTACCTGTTCTTCTGATGTGCTCACCGTGATCGATTGGTGGTACATTGCAGAATGCAGATCCCCCAATTGCTCACGAAGCAGAGTATTGCCAGTGTCAATCGAATTATAAATGTCACATGTGGGTGGAGCAGTCCCTCTAGGGTAGGAAAGCTCAGATAGTCACGACCCAGCCTTGGAGGCAGGCACACATTGGTTTGTATTCTCCGTCCAATGTCTAGCTTGAGAGAAATGTCTTTGGAGGGAGAGTCGGGAATCAGACTTCTTCACTGACTGCACGTAGTTGCAGCTTTAATCTGGCAATAAAAATATGTCTAAGAGTAAGTCGGTGGGGATGAGTTGGTCAACCAGACAGTTAGACACACACAAATAATAAAGTAAATACTGTTCCCTAGCTATATTTTTTTTGTTTTTGGTTGTCAAAGAAAGAAAGTCTAGTAGTCAGGGAAGTAAAGCTCGACCTCAAACTCTGCTGTTTCACCCTTAAGTAGGTAATCTAACACACTACTTCCATGACCTGAGTCTCTGTCATCTCCCTCCTGTGGTATTTCACGTATGGTGCAATCCGTTGGTATAAAGTGCTGATTCATTTTGATAATGGGTCATTTGTCCACTATTTGGGGCAAGAGACTGGCCCTTCTCACTGTGACAACGGCACCAGCAGCACTGAAAACACGCTCAGCTGAGACCCTGGCTACAGGTCAAGCCAGATAGTTTATTGCCATACTGCTGAGCACTGTCCATTGGCGCCTCTTCCCATACCAATACACCAATGGGCTTTGATCGAGGTATACCTCTGTTGTGACATCCAGATAGGCATGAACCATTTACCCAATGTGCATTGCTGGTGCTCCACTTTGCTTGACCTTGTTTGCCTTCACCTCTGCGCTGGACTTAAGCTCTGCCAGTAGAAACCACTCAATTGCAGATTTGGGGGCTGATACTCCTGATCTTGGTGTTGTTGACGGTGTTCTTGTTGTTGTTTTTGGATGCTGTGAGCCAACAGCACTGCCCTTAGGTTCTGAACTTGAAGGCTGCACCACAAGACTTGAGCCCTGGACCAGAGGGCCTCTAATTGTCTGCCGTTTCTTTTCTAACTCACTGCCTTGCTCAGCTGTCCATGTTTCATATTTTCTAACATCCCCATCTGAAAAAGGAATGATGGTGGACAGTAATGGTTTGCACCTTGGATAAAAAAAATGGTGGCACAGATGTAATGTTTGGAGGACACAATGTCTCTTTGCACCCTTTTATTAGCAGACAAGCAAAGGATTACTCTCTCACCAAGTCATACGCATCTTTTCTTCCTCCACACCTGCATACATTGCAGACACCTCTTTTAGCTGTTCCCGTAGCATGAGCAGCAATGGTATAGCTTGGCCCACGACACTGTCCTCTTTGTTGACTCACCGTGTGAACACTTCCAAAGGAAGCAGCATCTCTGTCAGGCATTTCACTAGGCCCTATTGGTGCATCTCAATGATCATGCCTTTTACAGTTGCAACTCATCTTTGCATGACATATTCATTGATATGTCTGTACTGCTCAAACAGGCGTTCAAGCATGTAATAAGTGGAGTTTGAGCATGTTGGCACCTCCTCTATGAGTGCTTTCACAGGCATTCTATTATCATGCTGAATGACCGTCAGCTGTTTCCGGGCTTTAAATGAATGGCTGAAATGAGTGCAGATTCTTCCGCAGTGGAACAGTAAGTTGCTTACTTGGTCTTATTTTTTTTTAAAGTCCTGCATAATGATGTTGATGCATGCGCCAAGCACAGGATCCTGAAATAACCACCATCGGCCATTGGCCTTAACTATATCACTGCCATTGCCCGTGGCAACAAATCCAATCTTGAGCCCTTTTGGTCGCAGCCATTCAAAGACCTTGTCAAAGTCTTCCAAAATGTTTGCAGCTGTATATGATCTCTCCATTGAGCACATTGCTATTGTGGTATGCTTCTGAGCAGCATTAGAAATCTCAGCATTGTCAACACCTGCAGATATTTTTTCTCTAACCCCCACAAAAGAGATCCAGTGTGCAGTGAGGCACATGTAATCAGTTGCTTGGCAACTGGTCCACATGTCTGTTGTCAAGTGGATAGTGTGAACAGCACTCTGCTGCAAAGCTTGTCCAAGCAAATCAAGCATATCTTGATGTAGCACTGTAACGGCCCTCTGGCAAAATGGAACCGGCTGGGAACCTTCCATTTTGGGCAGATGGCTGCCACAAATTCAAGAAACCCCACCCCTCCAAAAAAGAAAAATGAAGGAGGCCCAGGGCTAAACTTTTAGCTAGCTTTGCATTGTACAAATGTGCCATTGGGAGGTTGCATCCATACTGCCCCTCTGGTCTAGACATGGCAGGAATAGTAGCCTGAATTGTTTTATTTGCTAATGCCACTGATGAAGGTGACTTCTTGAGACCAAACGGAGGTTGGCTCAATATTCTATTCAGCGGGCAGTCAATGTCTTCTGTTGCCTTGGTGTCTTGACCTGAGTTTTGTGCCATTGCGATGTTGCTGAAGTGGGTGATACTGCTGCACTGCTGGGGAGAGGGCTGCTTTGCATAATGAAGATGTCTTCCTCTTCTTCTCCTTCCACCGTGATTGGATTGGATTCAAATTCCCTGCTCATCCGGCTTTTACCCCCTTCTCCAACAACACTTGCAGTCCTTTAGCCTCCCAACAGATCGTATTGTGCTTTCTCAAATGGGTTGTTTGGCCCCGGTAACATAGTTTGTACCAATCTTACCTTGATATACACTTGCTCCCCAAAGGGCGCATATGGCAATGTTCGCCTCCTTCTGGTTATCAGAAAAGAAATCTCAAACTGGGGAGCTCAACTTTCTGATGCTGCAGGTGCCACTGCCAATGCCGGATGAACTAGCGGTAGGTGGACGTTTTGATGTTTGACTCTCTGGCTCTGAAGTACCTACTTCTACTGAGGTGGTTGTGGATGTAGGTCGCTACCGGGACTTTGCAAATATGGCAGCTGGCGGTGGTTGGATCTGTGGTGCCACTGCCACAACCCCCCCTGGGAAGTTGGGATGGGGTAACGTTGGTTTCCACTGGAGCCAGGCTTACATCGATGATGACTGGCTTGTTGTCTTCCTCCTTTTCTACATCTGCCTCCATGACTCTAAAGCTTTCTGGAACCTTCCTTTTCCCTAGCCTCATCTCAGTCATCTTTTGGCGTGTCTCACTCAAAGACTAAGGCGTGATCCAAGTAGTGTCTAGATCATCAGAAGGGGGGCTTGAAGAAGAAGATGATGCACCACTAACCCTAGTTTTTCTAGCTGGAGTTCTGGAAGAAAATGGATCTTCTGGAGCAGATTGCTTTACTTCCTCAGCATGAAGCTCAATCTCTTGAACTGCTCCTACCTCTGTAGGAACTACTATTGGCGGTTGTGGCTGTTGTTCTTGTTGTTGTTCCCTTCTCTGAGTTTCCTGCAATGATTAGGTACTACTTTGCGATCGAGATAACTCAATATCACCATCACTGCTCGTCAGTGTTGCTGTGATTAGGCTGGCTACCTCTGTGACAAACATGGGCTTGTGCCTAGATTGGGGAGGGTCCACTGATTTGGGGTGCTACTCCCAGCTTGTTCTCCAGAGGCCATTGTGGCAGGCACAGTTTTTTGTTTTCCAACAACATCTGGGGCAACATACCTGTGGTGGTGGTGGTAAGCTCCTTCTTCTTCTCATTGGCTACTTTCTTGGTAGCGGTTTTAGGCTTAGCAGTTGCGCCTCTTTTGGGGCCTTCTTGAAGCTGGTAGATAGCATTGTCATTTAGCTACACAGGTTGAAGAGATGTCTGATGTGTGGGTCTCTCACACATCGCACCCTGAACAGGCCTTTTTTCTGGCAGTACTGTGAGTGGTGTGTTGTTGTCTCGTGTTGTGTTCTTGGTGTGCACCTAAAAGAAAATAAGCAAGAAGGACATCAGTGAAACGTGGCATTGTTGCTGTTCAATTAGTAGCACAAACAAAATATATCATTTATTGTGTGGTCACTGCTGTTACTCCCTTAATTAACAATACAATGTAAATATATCTACTCATTCATGAAACAGAAAACCACACCAACATATAATTACTTTCATGGTGACTGACTACTCAGGAAGAATAAGAGAGAGCAAAAACAACAACAACCACATACAGATGAAACTGTTTGCTTTATGTGCGACATGTGATGTCACGTCACTCTCGATGTGTGATGTGGCACTGACTCTGAGGGCGGTGTACCTGACAAATGACAATGGAAGGAATAATTCTTAGACAATGAATGCTGTTGTGCATCAATAGCAGACATGGGGTTGATTTGATTGAAGCAAGATGTAGTGGGAAATAGTATAAACAAAGAAGATTTTTTTAACTATACAAAAAATTGGAAACATTTAACGAATTAAACATAAGTGACGTTTTCCTCAAAGATATAATAAGTTATTATTAAACTTCTATCTCATTGCTCAACCATCCATGCAGCCTATGGCAAAAAGGGATGTATTTGTTTGGACGCACAAAATGGCTGCCAACCAGTGCCACGTTATCATCAACAACAACACTGGACAGGAAGGCATTCATTGGAAACAAGGAGAAGGCATGCAGGCCTACAGGAAAAGCACACTGGCTGGATCTACAAAATGTCCGCCGGCCACATGGGCACAACAAGAAGCCGGAGTCCTAGAACAAAGAACGCATGCAGACCTATGGCAGAGCACACTGGCTGCCTAAACAAAATGGCCGCCAGCCACATGGTCACAACAAGAAGCTGGAGGCCTACAACAAAGAACGCATGCAGGCCTAGGGCAAAAGCACACTGGCTGCCTAAACAAATTGTCCGCCAGTCACATGGTGACAACAAGAGGCAGGAGGCCTGTAAACAATCAAACAGCACATGCCAGGACAGTGCACTGCCTATACAAAATAGGTCCTGGCCAGTGGCCACATGGCATCTGGAACAAAGGCAAATGTTGGCCTATGGCAAAAACACACACTGGCCAGACAAAGGAGGCATGGTAAAACAGAGAAAACATCATTAATTCAGCAATGCCAAAAACGAAAATGATTGGGCTACAAATTTTTTTTACAACCAGACACATCTTTCAAAGGCATTACCCTACCTAGTCCTGACTCCTATACACTGTTTACATGAAACAAATCATGAAATACCACAAAAAATACACATTTGGTATTTTAATCCAAATACATCCATGGCCTAAATGCTGTAAACACCACAGAAACTGTTGTTTCATACCCCCATGGCTAGCACTGGGCCTGCTTGCTGGAAGGCCAATTGGCAGACTACAAGGCCAAATATTCAGTCAAAATTTCAAATGTATTAAAAATACATGTAGAATATGTAGTAAACGGTGAAGCTTTTTTCCTCTACAAAAGAAGAAAAATGAAATGCAAAGACATCATTAGGCCCCTACTGAAACAACAGGCCACCCACCAGAATACATTTTAAAAATCGATTAAAAGTACAAATACATCCAGGTGCCTGGCCCCAATCAAACAAACAACCCAAGTTTTTCAACTTACTTGTGAAATCTCAAATTCAAAGTCCTTAAATCCAATGGGATTTGCAGCAAACACAACGAGTGATCCTTCCAGCCCCAAATCCAAATGAAAATTGACCAGAGATGGACAAAGCACTGGGAGGAGCCTGCTGGATAGGAATAGGAAGGTTGAGACTCTGGGGCACTTCCTTCCAGTTGAAAAACAAGTAAAAAAAACTCCTCACACAAAAACAACTGTCAAATGTCAATTCGATGCGGTTTTTAACTCCAAATCGCCAGTTTGGGAAGATTTTGATGCTACTCGAGGAGAGAATCTTCCCCAGATTGCAGCTGCTGTAGATCCTGCACGTTCGTGATCATGTACAGCAGAAAAGTTCTGCCAGAGGTCTCTGGGTCCCCCAAATGGCATTTTGACGAACGCAAAATCTCACAGGAGCATGTGACCACATAGCAAATCTTGTGGTGCTGTTGAACGGCCCTGAAAATCTTGTAGGCAACCGCGAGCGCTCAGCAAGTCGCTCCCATGCGCACGAAAATGTATTTCGATTCAGAAAAGGGGGTGGTGATGAACAGAGTGACTGAATTGAGCAGACCACTCTTACCCAGTCCAAAGATCAGGGCTTGATCCATCACCGTTTTTTAGCTCACTGCACCATCCCAGCTCAGAACCTGGCTACATGCAAATTAGTCTGTGCCTGGCCCAGTGCATCATGGGAACAGGGCAGACTAGACTACCAAGCCAATTCTTCACTGGAAAGGAGACAAGCTTCCGGGGACCGGTTTCTGGCATTTCAGCAGTCGTCGGCTCGGCTTGCTTGAATCCTGATGGTGCAGTGAGCAAGGGACTCCTGTCTGAGTATACCCTACCACACCTATAGTGGCCTAAAACTATGTTGAAAAGGGGGTGGTGATGAACAGAGTGTCTGAATTAAGCAGACCACTCTTACCCAGTCCAAAGATCAGGGCTTGATCCATCACCGTTTTTTTAGCTTACTGCACCATCCCAGCTCAGAACCTGGCTACATGCAAATTAGTCTGTCCCTGGCCCAGTGCATCATGGGAACAGGGCAGACCAGACTACCAAGCCAATTCTTCACTGGAAAGGAGACAAGCTTCCGGGGACCGGTTTCTGGCATTTCAGCCGTTGTCGGCCCGGCTTGCTTGAATCCTGATGGTGCAGTGAGCAAGGGACTCATGTCTGAGTATACCCTGCCACACCTATAGTGGCCAGAAACGATTCAGAAAAGGGGGTGGTAATGAACAGAGTGTCTGAATTAAGCAGACCACTCTTACCCAGGCCAAAGATCAGGGCTTGATCCATCACCATTTTTTAGCTCACTGCACCATCCCAGCTCAGAACCTGGCTACATGCAAATTACTCTGTCCCTCGCCCAGTGCATCATGGGAACAGGGCAGACCAGACTACCAAGCCAATTGTTCACTGGAAAGGAGACAAGCTTCCGGGGACCGGTTTCTGGCATTTCAGCCGTCGTCGGCCCGGCTTGCTTGAATCCTGATGGTGCAGTGAGCAAGGGACTCATGTCTGAGTATACCCTGCCACACCTATAGTGGCCAAAAACGATTCAGAAAAGGGGGTGGTGATGAACAGAGTGTCTGAATTAAGCAGACCACTCTTACCCAGTCCAAAGATCAGGGCTTGATCCATCACCGTTTTTTAGCTCACTGCACCATCCCAGCTCAGAACCTGGCTACATGCAAATTAGTCTGTCCCTGGCCCAGTGCATCATGGGAACAGGGCAGACCAGACTACCAAGCCAATTCTTCACTGGAAAGGAGACAAGCTTCCGGGGACCGGTTTCTGGCATTTCAGCCGTCGTCGGCCCGGCTTGCTTGAATCCTGATGGTGCAGTGAGCAAGGGACTCATGTCTGAGTATACCCTGCCACACCTATAGTGGCCAAAAACGATTCGGAAAAGGGGGTGGTGATGAACAGAGTGTCTGAATTAAGCAGACCACTCTTACCCAGTCCAAAGATCAGGGCTTGATCCATCACCGTTTTTTAGCTCACTGCACCATCCCAGCTCAGAACCTGGCTACATGCAATATAGTCTGTCCCTGGCCCAGTGCATCATGGGAACAGGGCAGACTAGACTACCAAGCCAATTCTTCACTGGAAAGGAGACAAGCTTCCGGGGACCGGTTTCTGGCATTTCCGCCGTCGTCGGCCCGGCTTGCTTGAATCCTGATGGTGCAGTGAGCAAGGGACTCATGTCTGAGAATACCCTGCCGCACCTATAGTGGCCAAAAATGATTCAGAAAAGGGGGTGGTCAAGCCCTGATCTTTGAACTGGGTAGGAGTGTTCTGCTTAAATCAGATACTCTGTCCATCACCACCCCCTTTTCTGAATCGTTTTGTCCACCATAAGCGTGGAAGGGTATACTCAGATGTGAGTCCCTTGCTCACTGCACCATCAGGATTCAAGCAAGCCGGGCCGAAGACGGCTGAAATGCCAGAATCCGGTCCCCGGAAGCTTGTTTCCTTCCCAGTATAAGAATTGGCTTGGTAATTTAGTCTGCCCTGTTCCCATGATGCACTGGGCCAGGGACAGACTAATTTGCATGTAGCCAGGTTCTGAGCTGGGATGGTGCAGTGAGCTAAAAAACGGTGATGGATCAAGCCCTCATCTTTGGACTGGGTAGGAGTGTTCTGCTTAATTCAGATACTCTGTCCATCATCACCCCCTTTTCTGAATCGTTTTGTCCACCATAAGCGTGGAAGGGTATACTCAGATGTGAGTCCCTTGCTCACTGCACCATCAGGATTCAAGCAAGCCGGGCCGAAGATGGCTGAAATGTCAGAAACCGGTCCCCGGAAGCTTGTTTCCTTCCCAGTATAAGAATTGGCTTGGTAGTTTGGTCTGCCCTGTTCCCATGATGCACTGGGCCAGGGACAGACTAATTTGCATGTAGCCAGGATCTGAGCTGAGATGGTGCAGTGAGCTAAAAAACGGTGCTGGATCAAGCCCTGATCTTTGGACTGGGTAGGAGCGTTCTGCTTAATTCAGATACTCTGTCCATCACCACCCCCTTTTCTGAATCGTTTTTTCCACCATAAGCGTGGAAGGGTATACTCAGATGGGAGTCCCTTGCTCACTGCACCATCAGGATTCAAACAAGCCGGGCCGAAGACGGCTGAAATGCCAGAAACCGGTCCCCGGAAGCTTGTTTCCTTCCCAGTATAAGAATTGGCTTGGTAGTTTGGTCTGCCCTGTTCCCATGATGCACTGGGCCAGGGACAGACTAATTTGCATGTAGCCAGGATCTGAGCTGAGATGGTGCAGTGAGCTAAAAAACGGTGATGGATCAAGCCCTGATCTTTGGACTGGGTAGGAGTGTTCTGATTGATTCAGATACTCTGTCCATCACCACCCCCTTTTCTGAATCGTTTTGTCCACCATAAGCGTGGAAGGGTATACTGAGATGGGAGTCCCTTGCTCACTGCACCATCAGGATTCAAGCAAGCCGGGCCGAAGACGGCTGAAATGCCAGAAACCGGTTCCCGGAAGCTTGTTTCCTTCCCAGTATAAGAATTGGCTTGGTAGTTTGGTCTGCCCTGTTCCCATGATGCACTGGGCCAGGGACAGACTAATTTGCATGTAGCCAGGTTCTGAGCTGAGATGGTGCAGTGAGCTAAAAAACGGTGATGGATCAAGCCCTGATCTTTGGACTGGGCAGGAGTGTTCTGCTTAATTCAGATACTCTGCCCTTCACCACCCCCTTTTCTGAATCGTTTTGTCCACCATAAGCGTGGAAGGGTATACTCAGATGTGAGTCCCTTGCTCACTGCACCATCAGGATTCAAGCAAGCCGGGACGAAGACGGCTGAAATGCCAGAAACCGGTCCCCGGAAGCTTGTTTCCTTCCCAGTATAAGAATTGGCTTGGTAGTTTGGTCTGCCCTGTTCCCATGATGCACTGGGCCAGGGACAGACTAATTTGCATGTAGCCAGGTTCTGAGCTGGGATGGTGCAGTGAGCTAAAAAACGGTAATGGATCAAGCCCTGATCTTTGGACTGGGCAGGAGTGTTCTGCCTAATTCAGATTTTATTTTATCTGCAGCTTTCGACACAGTCGATCATACTACCTTGATCGACCCTGTCGAAAGCCTGGGTGTTCAAGGGACTGCCAGTAAACTTTTGGCCTCCTTTTTGGCTGATAGAACCCAGGTAGTCACAATGGAACCATTTCACTCGTCCACCTTGTCTCTGCCATGTGGAGTACCTCAAGGCTCATCCCTAGGTCCGACACTCTTTAACATCTATGTGTCGGACTTAGCCAATGTCATTCGGGCTTATGGGATGAGCCTTACTTCCTATGCAGACGACACCCAGTTGGTCCTAGCCATCAAGAACAATGGCTATAATGTAGCGGACGATTTTAAATCAGGTATGGTACCAATAGGGAGTTGGATGGCCTCCAATTGTTTAAAGCTAAACTCCGATAAGACGGAAGTAGTCATCTTCGGACCACTAACACCTGTGTGGTCATCCAATTGGTGGCCTTCCTCCTTAGGCCCCCCTCCCGAGCCTGTTAGCAAAGTGAGGAATCTGGGTGTCATTTTTGATGATCGACTCACGTTTCACCCACATGCTAACCAGATCACCTCCTCAGCCTTTTTCAAACTGAAGCTTATTAAAAAAATTCTCCCTTTTGTCCCAGACAAAGCCAGTAAAACTTTGGTCACCTCCCTCGTGTTGTCCACTTTGGATTATTGCAATGCTTTATTCCTCAATGCACAAGAAGGAGTCTTAAACAAATTGCAAATAATACAAAATTCAGCTGCAAGGCTTTTGAGAAATATTCCCAAACATCACTCTGCCTCTAATACCATCAAAGAGCTGCACTGGCTATCCATTAAAAACAGGATAAAGTTTAAGACTCTGTGCATCGTGTATAAGGCTTTGCATAATCTAGGACCAGCACACCTCACCCGCAATCTGATTCCCGACCGTCCGTCCAGAACTCTACACTCATCTTGTTCAGGCGATCTTGTGGTACCACGTACAAAAACGGTCTCATGGGGTGACAGAAGATTCCTGGTATCGGCCCCAAAGTTGTGGAATACTCTGCCCCATGTGATTAAAGCCAGTCCATCCTTATGGTCTTTTCGTAAACAACTCAAGACCTGGCTTTTTAATCAATAGATCCTGTTCCTTCCTCCCAGGGTAAACAATTCAGATACTCAGCGCCGAGACGCCCACGGGTCTTTGTTTGCGCTTTAGAAATATCAAAAAATAAATAAATAAATAAATAAGATACTCTGTCCATCACCACCCCCTTTTCTGAATTGTTTTATCCACCATAAGCGTGGAAGGGTATACTCAGATGTGAGTCCCTTGCTCACTGCACCATCAGGATTCAAGCAAGCCGGGCCAGAGACGGCTGAAATGCCAGAAACCGGTCCCCGGAAGCTTGTTTCCTTCCCAGTATAAGAATTGGCTTGGTAGTTTGGTCTGCCCTGTTCCCATGATGCACTGGGCCAGGGACAGACTAATTTGCATGTAGCCAGGTTCTGAGCTGGGATGGTGCAGTGAGCTAAAAAACGGTGATGAATCAAGCCCTGATCTTTGGACAGGGTAGGAGTTTTCTGCTTAATTCAGAAACTCTGTCCATCACCACCTCCTTTTCTGAATCGTTTTGTCCACCATAAGCGTGGAAGGGTATACTCAGATGTGAGTCCCTTGCTCACTGCACCATCAGGATTCAAGCAAGCCGGGCCGAAGACGGCTGAAATGCCAGAAACCGGTCCCCGGAAGCTTGTTTCCTTCCCAGTGTAAGAATTGGCTTGGTATTTTTGTCTGCCCTGTTCCCATGATGCACTGGGCCAGGGACAGACTAATTTGCATGTAGCCAGGTTCTGAGCTGGGATGGTGCAGTGAGCTAAAAAACGGTGATGGATCAAGCCCTGATCTTTGGACTGGGTAGGAGTGTTCTGCTTATTTCAGATACTCTGTCCATCACCACCCCCTTTTCTGAATCGAAAATTTATTTCGAGCATGCGGACCAATTGCGGAATACAGAGTTTCACGATAACTCCACGTTCTCTGTGGATCGTGGAGTTGCTGAATTCCACAAACTCTGCAAACTGAGTAGAGTTTTATGCCCGGCTTAATGTACCATGCAGTTCTCATCCCGATACATATCTTGTCACAGTTTTGCTTTATATGATCTATCACATTCATTCTCGGGTGTTATGTATACTCTATCACATAGAAACGTCTTGCAGTAATCTTGAGGTTCTTAAGTATTTTAGGTCTCCTTGCTTCTGCCAGTACATGAATCATTTCATTCCAACTGACCAAAACATCTCCTGCCTTCTCATCATTTCTAAACTCTCACAACCTAGGTTCTTCAGCCAATGACCATTCTATCATATCTCTTTCCCAGTGAGCTACGTCTGGAGGTCTAGGTAATAGCCATTTGATCACTGTGAGTCACTGCGCTAGCATCATCCACAGGTTCCAAACTTATGCTGAACTTTTTTATGCTTAAGGTTGGTTATAATCTCCAGAATACACTGCTTCATGGAGCTTTGCAGATCCAAGTTTGCAGTTGCTTTAAACTTATTTATATTTACAGATCTCCATTATATATTTGTCGCAATATTAGTGTATTGTTCAGTAGCAGGGCCTAGGGTCCAGGACAAAGACACCCGGACCCAGGACCCAGGTCACAAGACACAGTAAGCAGGAGCCATCATACTGGCCACACAGGACACAGAGAACAGGGCACAGGATCTGGTTAGCAGGGCCAGGACCTGGGATCCAGGTTCCAAGTTACCCAAGTTGCACTACCAGTTTTCAAAACCCAGGTAGGTGGACCCAGGAAGTAGGACCCAGGTGGAAAGACCAAGGACTCAGGTAACAGGAACAAGGACCAATGTGATAAGAGCCAAGTTCAAGGACAAAGGTAGTTGGACACAGAAAGCAGGTCCTTGGTTCCCACACACAGTATATAGGTAGGATGAACCAAGTAGCAGGGCCCAAGTTCCATAACCAGAATCTAAGTTACAAGACACATGGCACAGGCACCAAGTAGCAGGACCAGGAAACATATAATATTATGCAGGTAGAAGGACAGAGAAAAACTGGTAGCAGGAACTGAACCAAGTAAAGAAGAAGCTGGGCACCATACCCAGGTGGAAGAAAACGTAAGTTTAGGCCCAGGTAGATTGACCCAGGACACAAGTAACAAGAGGCAGGATGCAGGTAGCAGGTATTAGGGCTCAGGACGCTGTGTACAGATAGCAGGGCTCAAGTAGGTGGATCCAGGAAAAAGGAAGCAGGATCCAGGCCTAGGTATCAGGACGATGAACTCAAGACCCGGGAAGCAGGACTTAGCATATAGAAGCAGGATTCATGTAGCAGGCCCCATCAGCCAGGTAGCAATAAACATGTAGCAAGATCCAGGATCGGATAGTGGACTTCAGCTAAGTAGGACAGAAGTCCGAGCACCAAGGTGGCAGGACATAAATAGATGAGCACATTAGGAGGACCCAAGGACATCAGTAGCAGGGCACAGGTCTCAGGTAGGAGGACTCAGTAATAAGGACATTTGGACACTGGACAAAGGTTAAGAAATCTGTGGCTTGCGGAGGGAGGTCATATTGTGACCCCTGGCCCAGGATATTTTTAGCATAGTTGATTGGCTTCATGCTCTTTTTCTTCTTATACACCTTTATCCAGGTGGCCTCCCAAGGCTTGGCCCAAGACAAAGTATCTCTGGTTTCCTGGAGTGGGTTCAACCTATCAGTACTTTTGCACTCTTCCTTCAGCTGACTCTTCGTGACTGGAGTGTGAGGCTCTACAATGTTTAGATATTTCTCAGGGTTTCATTCTTTCATGAGAAGTAACAACGGGACCAGCATTATTTGCTTTGAGCCTCTTTCTCTCTCTCATGTAATAAATGTGGTTTCCAAGGTTCTAGCTTCTTTTTCCATATCTTTTCCAGATTGAAACTCTCCTAGAGGTTTCAATTGTTTATTATCATTATCTGAAACAGTTAGTTGTGGGGACAAATCATTTCTCATATGACGTCTTAATAAAGATTTAGAAAAGGGAAGATGATCTGAAGCCAGGTTTGAGTACATACAGTAAATTAAGTGAGGAGTTGTTTCTGGGTGGAGATGGGTGGATTTTGATTAGAGGGGAGACGTTGGTATCCCTGGTGAGTATTGTTACGCAATTAGTTCGCTTGGCTCATGAGCTCAGACTCATAGGTGTGACTCTTATCAGGAAAAGGCTTTTGGAAAAGTTTCAGTGCCTGGGCATGGAAGAGGAAGTGTTCATGTGAGATGAGAATTTTGTTCTGTGTAGCAACAGTGTGGAAAGAGCAAAAGTGGGTGGAAGACAAGTCCATAGTATGATGTTCTGGGAGGTGTGTGGCACAAAATAGATGTTGATTTCATTGAACCCATGAAACTAAGAATGCAAGTATGAATGGTGAAGGTGCATTGCAGGGTAGGCCAGCGTGCCTGTGGTTTTGATTCATGTCAGTTTGGGGGACTATGTATTGATGTGGAATTAGTTCACCTGTTTACCTGTTTATTATGTTTTTTTCTTGCCTCAAGGTTTTACTGCTTTTTAGGTCTCGCCTCTCAATGCGCATGCGCATTGAGCAGAGCGAGACATTAGACACTTAAACAGACTTTACCCAACTGGCGATTTGGTGCTGTGCCCGTGCGCTTTTAGGTCAATGCGCAAGCGCATTGACCTGAAATGCGCGTACACAGCATCAAATTGTCAGCCATCTGTTGCCCTGCTTGGTGCCGCTCCAACCCCTGCGGCATCAAAGGCTTTCACGGCCGGCCGGCTGTGCTTTCAGTTTCACGGCCGGCCGGCCGTGTCTCCTTTTCTGTTAACTTGTTATGGATGAAGTGAGTCCCTACACCGACACTTCCCCACCCGATCGGTGTGCGGAAATAAAGCCACGTCATTCATTCTAATCCAGAACTAATTATACATACATATTATTTATGGCCTGTCCCTCCAAAATGCTTTTACATCGCATTTGCAAAAGAAAGTTTAGAATAATTAGTCTCTACATTGAGGAAGTTAGAACAGGTGTCTGCTTGGGCCAGGAAAACATATTAGTGAGCATCTTTTTAATATGCGGTGCATCCTAGGACCCCAATCCCCACTAGCTATCTTGCGCAATGCCCCTCCCCCTTTGTACCACCAGATGCCGTGCCACACTTCCATTGGTCACCATCTGACGCCATGCCACCACCCCCTCCCCTAATTGGTATCTTCTGACGCATTTAACCGCCCTCCAGTTGGTCACCTTCTGACACCAATCGACCCACTTTTGTTACCCTCTGAGGCAACACTTCCCCTACCAGGACAATGGCTGCAGTTTGTGAACCAAACCTCACAATCGGCTGCGCGCTCTTTATTCGTTTGACTGTCTCCGTGCATTTAAATGCATCTTCTGCAGAGGGGGAGCTCCTGTTATAATTTAGCCTCAGTATTGAGCGGTGTCCCGTAGTGGATTGTTTGTCGTTAATGGCGCTCAATTGCCTGCCATCGCAGTGCAAATGTGGCTGAAAACACAGCTAATTGAGTCTTCGTTAGAAATGCAACAAGTTCACACCATTTCTCATCAATTTGCAAATGGGTACGCTGCCTGGGGCAGGCTTCAGCAATGTCGTTCTCAGGGTGGGATAGAAAGAGACAGGGGCACCGTGGTTTAGTAGGCAGGCGTTACTGCTGCTGGTTTAGCGGGTAAATGGACACTATACTCGGTCACTGCAACATGGTTTAGTGAGAAGGTCGACATTACACCCTAGTCACTGCAACATGGTTTAGTGTGCAGGAGGACAGAGTGTCACTTCAGCATGGTTTAGTGGGCAAGTTGTCACTACACCCAGTCAAGTCTCTTCAAAATAATTTAGTGAGCAGGAGGATGCTATACTCAGTCAGTACAACATGGTTTAGCGTGCAAAGTCACTGCAGCATTGTTGGTTTAGTGACCAGGTAGACACTGTACCCAGGTAGTGCAGAATGGTTTAACAAGTAGGTGGGCACTACGCTCAATCAGTGCAGCATAGTTTAGTGAGCAGGTTGACACTACAAGAGCAAACCACTACCACCAGAGCAAAGCTTGTTTGTATATGTAAATAAAAAACGAAGTCGACGTTTGGGTGCAGGCATGCCGATAGCGCAACTTCCATGCTGTTCCCTTACAATGGGCCAATTAACAAGTGTCAGAAGTAAACAGAACAGCGGAGCCAGGAGAGTACAAACTAGACATTACTCCTCCTTTAATCCTGCATCCTTTTGGCGGGGCGCGCGCCACACTCTCTCTCTGTTACCACACGCATTAAATTGCCCAGAAAGCCCACCCCCTCCCTCTCCAGCGCGCTCCGCGCTCTCCCTCTGTTGCTAAACGCATTAAAGTGACCAGGCAGCCCACCCCCTCCCTCTCCAGCGTGCAACGCGCTCTCCCTCTGTTGTCACACGCATTACACTTAGTAGGCAGACCACCCCCTCCTCCCTTTGCTCACCCGCCTCCTCCCTCTCCATATGGTCGCTCGACTTTACTTTGAGCTTCGCCGCACGTTCTCCCTGGCTCCTTTCTGACCACGCACTGCGCCTTTTCCATGTACTTCCATGCCCCATAATTTACGGTCAAATACTCTTTCTTTTGTTTTGATATGCAAGCATTTAGCATGTGCTTTACATTTATTTACTTACATACTTTTTTTAAAATTTGAAATTTACGCGCCCCATCTCGTTTCTACTTTTTTATGTAAACATACTCATATTCTCACTCACATTTTACAAATCACTTTCTCGACAAACAACACTCTGGGGCAACACTCATGGCCAACACTGCATTACTTAGGGACACCCTAACATCACTCATGGACACCGGTACACTACTTAGGGACACCCCCACGCATCACTCAGGGACACCACCGCATCACTCAGGGACACCACTGCATCACTCAGGGACACCACCAAACCACTCAGGGACACCACCACATCACTCAGAGACACCACCACATCACTCAGGGACACCACAGCACCACTCAGGGACACCACCGCATCACTCAGGGACACCACCACATCACTCAGGGACACCACTGCATCACTCAGGGACACCACTGCATCACTCAGGGACACCACCACATCACTCAGGCACACCACTACACCACTCAGGGACACCACCACTCATCACTCAGGGACATCACTGCATCACTCACGGACATCCCCACACCACTCGGGGACACCACCACATCACTCAGAGACACCACCACATCACTCAGAGGCACCACCACATCACTCAAGGACACCACCGCATTACTCAGGGACACCACCACACCACTCATGGACACCACCACATCACTAAGGAACACCACCACATCACTCAGGGACACCACCACATCACTCAGGGATAACCAAAACATCACTCAGGGACACCACCACCCTAGACGCCAAAACCCTAGATTTCAACACCCTAGCCCACACAACCCTAGCCCACACCACCCTAACACCCACCAACCTAGCACCCATCACCCTAGCACCCATCACCCTAGCCGCCAACACCCTAGCCGCCAACATTGCTAACCGCCAACAACGCTAACCGCCAACAACCCTAGCCGCCAAAAACCCATCACCCGAGCACCCATCACCCTAACACCCATCACCCTAGCACCCATCACCCGAGCCACCAACACCCTAGCCGCCAACACCCTAGCTGCCATCACCCTAGCCGCCACCAATGCTAACCGCCAACAACCCTAGCCGCCAACACCCCCACCATAGCCGCAACCACTAGCACCATAGCCGCCACCACCATAGCCGCCACCACCCTAGCCGCCACCACCCTAACCGCCACCACCCTAGCCGCCACCACCCTAACCGCCACCACTCTACCGCCCACACTCTACTGCCCACACTCTACCTAACTGATCACCACTACATACAATAACAGTAGTCGCAGCCATATGCTACATTCACTTGACTCCATGTCCAGGAATTTCTACATTCGAGTAAAAAAAAACAAATTGCTACAGGACAAACAAAAAATGCTGCCAGCTGGTGTAGGAAAGGGAATGCACAGCTCTAATGCAGAGAATGCAATATATATGTCTCTTCCTTTAGTTCACTTAATGCAACACATATCTTCTTTCTGATCAAAAATCAAATAAAGTACGAGGAAAAATAACAAACGTCGCTGAGCACTAATGCAAGAAAATTGAGGGAAACTCAAACACATACATGTAACAATCATCTGAAAATTACTGCAGCAGATCTAGTCGAGGGCACAAGATAAAAAATAACCGATTCTAAACTTAAGGACAGGCGAAGAATATGTTTATTTGCAGATTTAAAAAAAAAAAAGTAATAGCATACAAAAACATACACACCAACTTCCACACACTCACACACACACACACACACACACTCACCCACCCACTCTCTCACTCTCAACCATTCACGCACCACTCTCACCCACCCACACAGCCACACGCACCCTCACACACCCACGCACACGCACTCTCTCTCACCCACCCACGCACATGCACTCTCTCTCACCTGCACACGCACTCTCTCTCACACGCCCTTGCACACTCTCTCTCACGCCCACGCACACTCTCTCTCAAACGCCCACGCACACTCTCACGCACACGCCCACGCACACTCTCTCTCACATGCCCACAAACCACCGCCACCCACACACCACAGCCGCCCATACACCACAGCCGCCCACACACCACAGTTTGAGGTCCAGCATACGACTGTCAGGCATCCGCTTCGAAACATGTATGTTTGCTATAGACATGGGCAGGAAGAAAAGCAGATGAGGCAACAAGTACTATGAAAAAGGTTTTTATGGTCAGAAAGAGGGAGGAAAGTCGTGATCGTTTAGAAGAAGTGTGCACCCAAAAAAAAGCAAAACACCCATGTTCTATCTCCATCAATCTTAATGGTGGCGCTTTACAAAATTAAAACTTCGCTAAGTGTAGAACATATTCATAGCTGAACAAAAACAACACTATTCTGACCGATGGTGGCGCAAAATACATGCAATGTTACAGACTCACAAAACAAACAGAACACTAATGAGAATCACTTATAATAACAAAAAAATAATCACTTCTCTAAATGTTTTTACGCCCTCGAAATTTATGCTGCAGAAAAAATCAACAAAATTTGCTAATTTGAACAACACAATACTACCCAAACAAATACGGCAGTTACAAATACAAATTGCTAAAAAAAGAAACTTTCCCACTATAAAGGTAAGTCACGCACTTATGCAGCATGTTGCACTATTACGACAAAATAATAACCTTTGCCAATATATTCAATCGAATAGTTCACAATACAACAAAAATATAAATAATATTAACATCCAAAAGCTATACATTGCGTTCATACGCAGCAGACACACCATCAACTAATAAACAATTTACTTTAACAAAGACTTTTTTTTACCGAAACAAACACTAAACTAGAAATAAAATACAAGTCAACAAATACATACCAAAACACAAAACAATATTAAAAAAAAAAACTTACCTGTCAGGCGACGCAGCAAACAGACAGCAAACCCGGCACGCCTTCCAAGAACAGCACGGTCGACAATCAGGGGATTTCCAAAGTTATGCGCTCCAATTAGGACGCTACGTAACACAACGTAGCAATCTCATTGGCTGTGAAACACGTCAATCAAAAAAAGAACAGAAACTCAAAAAAACACTAGACCGCTACACTAACAAACGTAAATAATGTTAGGGAACATTAGCACATCTGCCATTTTCATTTAATACACACACACACAAAAGAAAAACAACACAGATTTATATAAAAACACACACACATACACAACACACACACCCAAAAAAATAGAACTAAAACTCCACAATAGCACATATGCACACTCACACACCAACACACACACACAACAGCCTCCTCACCCTCACAACTCTCTCACCCTCACCCCCTCACACCCCCACACCCTCACACACCCTCACCCTCACACCCCCTCATCCTCACACACCCTCGCTCCCCTCACACCCCCTCATCCTCACACACACCCTCACCCTCACACACTCCCCCACCATCACACACCCATCACCCTCACGCACCCTCTCACCCTCACAAACACTTTCACCCTCACACACCCTCTCACACTCACACAACACTCACCCTCACACCCCCTCAGCCTCACACCCCCTCACACCCCCTCACACCCTCACCCTCACACCCCCTCACCCTCAAACCCCCACACATCTTCAAAACACACACCCCTTCACCCTCACACCATCACACACACCCTCACACCCTCTCACCCTCACACACATACTTACACACCCTCACTCACCTTCTCACCCTCACACACCCTATCACCCTCACTCACCCTCTCACCCTCACTCACCCTCTCACCCTCACTCACCCTCTCACTCACACACACCCTCACACATCCTCACTCACCCTCACACACCCTCTCACCCTCACACACCCTCTCACCCTCACACACATTCTCACCCCCTCTCACCCTCACACACACTCTCACCCTCACACCCCCTCACCCTCACATCCCCTCACTGCATGCCTCACACTGCTGCACGCCTCACACTGCTGCAGGCCTCACACTGCTGCACACCTCACACTGCTGCATTACTAACACTGCTGCACCCCACACACTGCTGCACACCACACACTGCTGCACGCCACACACTGCTGCACGCCACACACTGCTGCATGCCACACACTGCTGCACGCCTCACACTGCTGCATGACTCACACTGCTGCACGCCACACACTCCTGCACGCCACACACTGCTGTACGCCACACACTGCTGTACGTCACACACTGCTGCTTGTGCACACTGCTGCACGCCGCACACTGCTGCACGAATATCGTAGCGCGCCCTGCATCTCTTCTCTTCTCCCACTCAATTCTGTTGCTCTCTTCCACCGCCTCCTTCTCTAGCTCCCTGTTCTCTTCTCTTTTCCTGTGCCGATCTGCTGTTCTCTTCCACCCGCCTCCTTCTTTAACTCCATGTTCTCTTCACCTGTAATAATCTGCCGCTCTCTTCCACCCCACCTCTTTCTTTAAATCCTTGTTCTCTTCTCCTGTGCTAATCTGCTACTCTCTTCCACCGCCTCCTTCTTTAACTCCCTGTTCTCTTCTCCTGTGCTAATCTGCTGTTCTCTTCCACCTGCCTCTTTCTCTAACTCCCTGTTCTCTTCTCCTGTGCCGATCTGCTATTCTCTTCCACCCGCCTCCTTTTAAAAATCCCTGTTCTTTTCTCCTGTGCTGATCTGATGCTCTCTTCCACCCCGCCCTCTTTTTCAAATCCCTGTTCTCTTCTCCCGTGTTGATCTGCTCTTTCACACCACCTCCTTCTTTAACTCCCTGTTCCCTTCTCTCGTGCGGATCTGCTGCTCTCTTCCACCCTGCCTCCTTCTCTAACTCCTTGTTCTCTTCTCTTCTCCTGTGCTAATCTGCTGCTCTCTTCCACCCCACCTACAAATGTCACAAAAAATTGTTAATATTTCACTTATGTTCTTAGATTTTCGCAACAATAAAATACACTGAACATAACATTCACAAAAGGTTTTTACTAAAGTTTAAGATATTGCCATTATAAATTATAATAACTTTTATTTAAGTATTAAATATTATTTTAGAAATCAATACATCTAAGTCACGTTAATACTAAACATGTTGCATTACAAATGCGATATGTGTCACATTTAAAAAACGTAGAAGTATTGGCATTGTTAATGACAAAGCTATTAATTTCGCTATTTTCTAAAGCAACACATAAATAAATAATTAGTCATTTATAAAACAAATAGCTCAAACGTTCCTATTGCGAGACCTATTGCATTGCAAATGCTTGTTTTCTTTAATGAGTTGTTGTGTATTTAAGGGAAGGGGTTATGTTGTATAGATGATTACTCTCACTCTGTTTAGTTCTGTTATAGAATGTGGGGTCTCTCGGTCATAGTGCTGACCTGCTGGTAGTGTTATTTGACCCTATTCCATGTCAGTTACATTATAGGGGCAGAGGGATCACCACAAAGCTGTTTGTCTCCAAACAACTAATTTTGAAGCATAATATAAGGCAGTGTTCGCTCAGATTTTCGTTTTTTAATACTTATTTTTTCTACTAAGTCATTGTGCAAAAAGTGTGTTTCATGTGCTACTTTTGGTGTGGATATATCTGATTATGGGGTTCTGTCCGACCTATTTTACATCTAGGACAAAGGAAGGTTAAGGAACGATCAGGGACGAGGATCATTCTCAAAGCCTGGCCCCTTGCTTTTAGATAAGATGCTTAGTCACAGGAAGAGCGCGGTGCGCTCTTTGCCTATTGGGTTACGAGGCAGGAGATGCCAAACAAACTGGTGAGTAGAAGAAGCAATATGTCATCCTCTTGCTTAACCTCAGCCGTTCATAAATGTGCAGCCTACAAACTAGGCCAGTGCAACTTCAAACAAAAAACAGATTGAATGAAGTGTAATCTATAGTTATTTTTTGCTTTTCAGTGTCATGTACCAGGTAAGTAGTTTTTGTTATACCTTTCTTTTGAATGACTCCCAACTGCACCTAACACAACACAAATAATGTTCTCCTTTATGACGCATAATCTATTACCTCACGTATATTTGGAAATTAATTTGTGTCACTGGAGTGCAGGGACAATGTGTATGAACAGAACACAAGCAACTGTTGTTGGCATCATGTGTGTTTCTGCACTGTTTTTGTTTAGGACAAAAAGACGAACTGGCATTTGCATAAATTTGCATCATAATTTGGGGGACATTTTGTGTAGTTTCTGCAATGGAAATTTCGCAACGTCCGCTCTGACCTTATTTAAAGCTGCTCTGTCTGCCCCAAAACTTTACTATTGCACAATTAAACGATGACTTTTTTTAAAGCCCCAAGTGGTGATTAAGTTACTGGCATAGATAGTGCACTCCAGAGGCCTTGAATTACCATTGTTTAATAAAAAGGGAAAGCCATCAAAGACAGAGATTCCAGAAAGAAATGCAAAGTACATCAATCAAATGATCACTCTAAGAATTGAAAAGCCTCTGAAAGAGCAGTCTGTAGCCACCTCCAATATTTCTGCAGTGGAGTAGAGTGAGCCACAATAAGACATGGTCTGGGAAAGTGCGTTTGGCTCCCACACACGTCGAATCGTGGACTGGAGTTTGTAGGGGGGGAAAGCATGAAAACCCCCAGACTCGAGCTTATTAAAGATGCCCTCTGACCTCTCTAAAATTTCAAAGCTGATGCTTAAAGTGCTGAACAGACTGCGCGGCATATGTAACATGACCTCAGCTCTGCTCAGCCGCAGCGCTGATGGCATCTCTAATGAGAGGTGAAAGGCCCTTTGCAGCTGAGAGTTTTTTCAGTGACTCCTCAACTTCTGTTGTATACTTTGTGCCTATTTCTTATTCAACGAAGTATTCTCTTAATAAAATTCATAGCTAAAATTCCATATTGGGGCTGGGGTTGTTTCACTTTCCGCTAGCCGTCCCTCTGGTGTGCATGTTTTTTTAGCATCATTAACCTTTCAATTTTAGCGACTCTAAAAACATTTCTAATTTTGAGCGGTTTATCTACAGCCAAAGGCACAAGGTATAGCTGTAATCCAAATTGAAATTCACTTTCAAATAAATAAGAACACAGGAGAGAGACAAGCACAACCGCTATGTAGTAGAATTGTCAGAATTATTTACAAGTGCATTTCAAGGTGTGAAAAAGGTACCGAGGGTCCCAGCTGCAAGCTTGTACATTCTATTATGACATTTTCTCATTGCCGACGGCTTTCTTCTTTCCTCAACAAGGAATATTGTGGCTTCTGTGATAATATTTGAAGAACTTGGGAATGCAAACATTGTAATAAATGCTGGTTCTATAGAAACAACATTACTTTTATGTAAAGTTTGTGTTTCCAAAATATATATTCATTCAAAGGCCGGTAAATGTCAACATTGTTTATAAGTCTTTGTTAGAGTTGTAAACAATACGGCCATATAGGTTTATGCATTACAGCAAGTAATGGAATGCTGAACATGCGGAAATTGATTGGCTCTCATGTCTGTATGACCATGCACAGTAAGCTTTCACTGCCTGGTTGGCTCCTCGGGGAGGTGCAGCCTGATTGGAAGACGGCTTTGGCAATGTTTGACATCACTGTTTGCTCTGATGGTGTACCTGAATTGGGTGAACAAATACAAGGAATAGCATGATAATGATCTATTTTAAATACATATCTTCAACATGGCACACATTGAACTTAGAGGCATAAAAGTAAATCCTTTGCTTCAATCTGTTGTACATTGTTAATTGCATGTACAGTGCTACAAATTATTTTTCAGTTTGTGTGTGTAGCTTTTTACTGTGCCAAAAATAATGCCCATATGAATACTAACACTTGGGGGGAAATCCCACAAACTGTAAATCAGTCTGAAGTTTTGATTGTACTAAAAAAAAAAACAAGCATTAAAAAAATAAAGTTCTTTACTCTAAAGTTTTTCACTGAGCATATTTAATATAAAGTTACACAATTTGGTAATTATTTTATCAACAGGCGAAAGAAAAAAGGGTGCATAAGCCTTCCAACCATCTGATCACACCAGCAAGCATTTAATCTGTGGAACCTTATCCATATATTGGCAAGGAGTTCTAGGACTGAGATCTAGAAAGTGCCATTTAAGAACTTTTTTACTTTCACTATGGGTTGTGAATAGTTGTTCCGTCTTCCTGACTTATGTATGACTTACTTCTGGAATTTTTGGAGTAAGAAAACCTCCTAATGGAAAAAAATATTTCTAATCAGGTATAGTGTTAGCATATTATTTATATTAGAGGTTATTAGCTGTTATCACTACAAAGGAGTCATATATATGCCTATGTTTCTGCTGCTTAAGATTAAATGTCAATTATGTTATGTTATATTGATTTGTATAGAGCACTTATCACCCAAGGGGATATCCAGGCACTTGGGCAGGTGTGTACGTATGAGGTGCCCAAGGTGATAATACGAAGATCCAGGTCTTCAGCTTCTTGTGGGACTCAAGAAGTGAGGAGGAGGCTCTGATGTGCTGAGGGAGGTTGTTCCTTGTACTGAGTGAGATGTAGGCGAATAAGCGATATCCAGTTTTGCTTTTGCAGATGTGGGGAACGTGTGTGAGCGAGAGTGAGACAGAGCGTAGGTGCCGGAGGGCTGGTTAAAGTTTATGTGGCTGTTCAGGTATTCTGGTCCTGTGTTGTATGGGACTTTGTATGTCTGTGTGAGAAGTTTGAATTGACTGCACTTGTGAATGGGGAGCCAGTGAAGCTTTTTGAGTTGCGGTGTGACGTGGGTGCAGTGTGGGAAGTCGAGTATGAGTCTTTCAGCGGTGTTCTGAATGGTGTGGAGTCTGTGTTGAAGTCCTTTGGAGATTACATCATAACGAGTGTTGCTGTATTCCAACCTGGTGGTAATGAGTGCTTTCATGATGGTCCTCCTGGAGTCCTTTTGTAGACCTTTTGTAGCATCTGTAGCATGTAGAAGCAGGCGGTGCACACTGCATTGACTTGAGCCGTCATGTTGTGCTTGTTTTCTAAGATGCTCCCTAGGTTTCTTGCATGGTCTGTGGGTGTTAATCTTAGCTTCAACGACCAACAGGTAGAGTCCCATGGCAAGTTCTTGTTGCCGAAGACTAGTACTCTGTCTTGTCAGAGTTGAGCTGCAGGAAGTTGGTTCCCATCCAGTCTGCTACAATGGTTAGGCAGTTGGTGAAGTTGGTCATGGTGGTAGTTGTCAGGTCCGTCAGGGAGAAGATGAGTTGGGTGTCTTTGGCGTAGGAGATGATGGTGATGTCTTGTGATTGGACAATGTTTGTGAGTGGTGTCATGTATATGTTGAAAAGGGTGGGGCTGATGCACGATCCCTCACAGTTACAAGTCAAGTTGAATATATGTTCTATATCTTGCAACAAATGCTTTTAACAGTTTTTTTAAATGAAACACATTGTTGCACAATCAGGTTTTAAATGTTACATAACAAAGTCCCAGCCCCCGTGTGACCCCACAAAGTGGGTTGGGATTCTGTTGTAAAGGGGGTGAGCATAACTGCCCGAAACATTCAATTCCCCTTTCTCCCACATTTATCTGAGCTGAGAAACTGTGGTCAGAGAATTCTCAAACAGGAGTTAGAAATGTGTAGTAGTAACCTCTACTGGAATATGTTGGAGGGAAAAAGAACATTTGAGAGAAGGATAATTTACTGTTCTGATTGCAGTTCTGGAATATTTAGAAGAAAGTGCTCCAGTCTTTTATTTTTCCTGATAGGTATGGAATGGTAAATTAAACAAGGCCTCACTCTGATTGTGGTGAACGATCTTCTACTTTTATTACTTATATATCTTAAATGCAAGATATTTTCTTGTGGTACATATTATTTATTGTGGTTCAGATTATTTAGCATATTCTAGAGTACAGCAGATGAAATCATATTCCAGCAACTTAAAATGTGCATGTCTTGAACACTTGTTTTGTTACACTTAGTCTTATTATCCAATATATTGTTTAGAAGTCAAAATGAATAGACAGCTGCCATGTAGAACTGCAAGTTTATTTTTATTTTATCTATGCCTTATATTAGCACTCCAACATTGTTTCACGTTCTACTATTTGTTGAAGAGTGTAGCGGACAGGTATTGAAGTTTATTCTAATAATGAACATTATAGTTAATGTGAAGGACTGTAATGTACAATCATGCCATCCTATTTTAAACTGTTACTTACATCAAATTATACCTAATTTTACAGATATATATGAGTTAGGGTACCACACATCCGTATATATAGCCCTACACAAATGCATGGTGTTGGAGAGTACATGCGTGTGGGATGAGACAGAATAACATAGTGTTCATGGTTGTTTACATATCTACATGGCATTGCTCAGCACAGTCTATCAGTTTAAGAACACAAAATATCAAAGTGTTTAAACTACAGCATATACGTGGCATTAGAGGGTAAAACGTGAGTATGCAAATACAAATCTAAATGACACTAGACAATGAAACATAGCAGCATATATTTCTATTATGTTATGATTATTAATGGCACCGGAGCGTAAAAAAATATCAGAGTACATAGTAGTAAGCTTTACGCAGTGCATAACCATCCTACTTGTGCATAACACTTACGCAGGTTCATAAGCACACAAAACATAACACAAAAGGAAGGGTAAACTATGAGGGTTATGCTGCTTACAATAAAATATATGTTGCGAAGTTTACTGTTCCATACATTTAGAGTCAAACTAGCTTGTATGAAAATGAGAGGTTTCCTGATAAGCCTGTGACTGTTGAACACCAATAAGTTTGGAATTAGTCAGTTAAATGTCAATCCGAGATACTGACCCTGGCCCACACGTAGAAGACTGTTAGTGTCACAGCCTGCAAGAAAACAATAATATGTCCTCACTACCATATACATTAACTAAGAGTGTCTACATGTAGAGCTAAGAGGGGCAGAGCTATTCCTGAATTTCATGATAAACACTGACTGTATAAATTAGTTCCACTTATATTGATTGCAGGTAAATGTACCATATCTGGATATTTAGAAAATCTGAAATAGATCTATCCAGTCTCTCTGGGCCTATTATGAAATCTACCATTCTGTTTTCACTTCATCATTCAGTGTGCAGTGATCAGTTAGCACCAGTGGCATATCGTAAAATGGTGCCCCGCCACCCCACCCCACGCAGAATGAGAGGAGGGTCCTCTGAGTCTCGCTTATCTCAGATATATACATTGGTCTTGTGCTGAATGGGGCTTCCATGGAGGGTTGGGGACCTTGAAGGGTTGGGTGACCCCTGCGACGTAGGGGCTGCAGAGGCATAAGTTACAAACCTGGTTAACACCCCACAGAAATATTTCAATCAATTTTCAGAGGGATATCAGTTTTCGGTCCTTTGATAGGATGGTTGGTCGTAGATAGTGTTTGGTATTGTGTATGAGCCCGTCCAGTGCCCCAGAAATAGCCAGTACTGATCACAAACACTGTTATCACCCACTTGTCGGAGATTGTGATAACATGATGTTTCCTGAAGTTAAATCCCTAACCCTAGATCTTAATAACCCAATTAGCCATTTGTACACATCCCACCATTGGATTTAAAGGTGATGTGGTGGAAACAAAGGTACTGTGGTTGGCACACCATATAAAAACAACAAAAACAACTACAAAGTAAATACTTAAAAGTATATCTCATTTCCTTGCAGCCCTCAGACTGGAACGGCATATATGCTTGTATATTTATTTCCCTATTTATTTCACCTCTTGCAGCAGTATATATAGAATTGTTTCTGCCTTACTGCTCACCAGTTCTCTTTGATAAGTATTATAAGTAAGATGGACTCTCAAAATGTAAATAACAATTTGTTTCAGTTTTTTTGAATGCATATTTGAGCCTCCCTCCAATGTAAAGGTCAAATGACTGGTCTGCACTATAAAAAAAACTGAAAGTAATTTAATTTAAAACGCAGCAACAATGTTTAAAGATTAGGGACATTCACACAGTTTATATTCTTGATAAGCCCAAAACGTAAAGAAAAAAAATACAGAATATCAGACTTTGAATTCAGTGTATTCAATTTTTTAAATGTCTTAAACTTGATTTATTCGCAAAGTTCAGGAGCTTTAATCTTGTTGTGTGATCAGGCCCTCTTCGGCTGTGTGTGCTGGACAGAGCTTGACAAAGGCTGACCCGGGGCCGTGTGCTGCAGAGTTCAGAGGTGTTCTTTGTGTGAGGCGGGGGCGGGGGGTCATGCGCCCTGAAGCACTTCCCGTTGGGGGTTAGGTGTGACATCTGGAGACCTCCTCCTCCCGTCCAACTGGCTTCAGGGGCAATAGCCCTTTCAGGTACAGACAGAGGGGCCCTGAGCCGGCTTCCGTGCTCCAATATTGATCGCCCCGTTAACCGCTGTCTGTCGGGCTGTCTTCAAATAAAGCATGGCCTCTTTGAGAAGTCCTCGCTGCCGGTAAACTCCAACCGGTAGACAAAACAGACACACTCTCCTGCGTTAGGATCTGCCATTCTACCACGGCGACTTCAAAGAGATACGGCCAATATGTTGGCATTTTTCTTTGGGGCTCCATGCCCGTATTATTCAGCATTCGGAAATGCTTGTTCGAGTAACTGTGGTTTTAACCGAGAATTCCTCTCCTACCTCAAAGTAAGCCGTGGCGTGGTTTTCTTACGTGCTCTTTCCATGTTCGAAAAAAAAAATGTGCAGCAAACAATTGATGGAACAAACAGACAGCACAGTTCGACACAGTAAGTCTCGCTTTACTTTACTCGGAGCGCAGCTCTCCTTAAAAGGCAGCCGATTTCTGGCTGTGGACGAGCGCCCTCTGTCTGTGCCGAGTTGACGTGCAGGTGCTGTCGCGCAGCAATCTGGAAAGGGCTGGCAAAGGGGCAACCTGATGGACTTTTTTTTCGGTATAAAGCGCTGCCAATAAAACACAAAGCCAGTTACGAAACGGGCCTGTCAGTGTTTAATGCAAGGAGATAGGTAAGTTTAGTATGGGGAGACGCAGTTAGAGACAGAAATTGAAATATCTTTATTTTTCTCTGTATTTGACAGTTGGTGGGATCTAAACTCAAACTATTTTTTATATCAGGCCACGAGGATCCCGCAGTAATATTAAGTTGGGTATATAATTAAATGTAAAGGGGCAGATTTACAAGCCCCTTGCGCCACTTTTGCGTCACTTTTCCATGTTAAAAGTGACGCAAAAGTGGCGCAAGGGGCTTGTAAATCTGCCCCAAAGTATTTCCTACGCCACTATTGTTAGTCTAGTTGTGTGAACACACTTTGTCGCCTACCAGAAAGAGGATGCTTAAACGTAAGAGAACATTGACATACATTTTTTAAAAGCAGAGCAAAATAAAATTGTCATAAATTACAACATGCGTACGTTATCTATAAACTTGTGTGTACACTTAATTTAAGACTGTTGGGAATTCACAGACCTTTTCTTCCATAAGTCCTAGTCTCATTCCCTGCTGTGCTGGTGATTGCAAGTCTCTACTGATCAATCACCCAATCAAGGGTTTGTAAAGCGCAGCTACTCACCCATGAGGGTCTCCAGGCGCTGAGGGGTAGGGGAGCTGATCATCCGTCTGGGTGTGGAGGTGTTCAATCAAAGAGCCAGGTCCTGAGGTCCTTTCTGAACTTGGTCAGTAATGCGGATTGCCTGAGGTGGAGGGGCAGGGTGTTCAAGGTCTTGGCGGCGAGGTAGGAGAAGGATCTTCTACCAGTTCTGGGCTCGTGGATCTGTGGTTCGGAGGCCAGGGCAAGTTGGGCGAAACAGAGTTGTTTGATGGGTGTGTAGAAAGCGAGGCAGTGGTTCAGATATTCTGGTCCTGCGTCATGGAGAGTTTTGTAGGCACATGTGTGCAGCTTGGAGGTGATTCTCTTGTTAATACTAAGCCAGTGGAGTTGTCTGAGGTGTTTTCTTGTAAATAACAAGGACCCCCTGCAATATTTTTTAAATTCCTAGGGCAGGGCAATAACACATTTAAGGGTGAAGGTGTGTGGTTGGTCTTTTGAATTTGAGTATCTTTAAACTCAGTGCTACATTAATGTATCTTGTATGGTTTTAATTCACTTTATAGGATATTGTTTCCTGATGAAAGCGCGGTGTGCGCCAAAACTCGAATTGAAGAAGATCCATCTTATAGCCGCTTTTTGTCATTTTTGTTTCTGTTATAATGTAACCAAATCATATCTACTTTTCTATTATATGTATATGTGGATTTCATGTCGTTTGTCAATTTATATTATATTATTATTGTCTATTTTTATATTGTGTTCTGTATGTTTAACATTATTAGTTGGTTATACACATGTTTAGAAATGCTTTTAAGATAAGAATAAAAATATCATAACTTAAAAAAAAAACTTGTAGTAGACACTGAGTCCATTACATAATGTTTGCTTTTGATATGAGTCTTTAATTGTTCTTGACCACATGACTGCCTAGGGATTTACCCTTAAATGAGTTGTCTGAGGTGTTAGACCAAAAAGAGAGTACGCAATTCCCCAATAAAAAGGGGGGAGAGATGAACCAAGGTGAGTGAAGGCACACAGGAGGTTGAATCCTCCTTGTTGGAACTAGGGTCGGCGGTGCAATACCCGACGGGCACCCATAAAGGGGCTCTTTAGCGGAGATCTTTTGTTCCTGCCGTATGGTGCTGTGGGTGTGAGGGCCCTGGGGACAGGGGTGCGTAGATGTGTGTGGGTGGTTAAAAAAGGTTGGGTAGTCCACAGGGGAACTTTAATAGAGTGGTAACCCACCGTACTAAAATCAAACAGAGTGGATGCTCTCTGGCTCAAGGGTCCAGGGGAGCAAGTCTCTACTCTATATCAGTGGTCGACATTTTTCATGCGATGTGTTCTAAGCGATACGGTGCATTTCTCCAGGACCAATCTACTATCTACACTAAGTGTTGTGGGTGGAGCGTGCCTACCCACTACTAAATCAATATGCGAGCATGAAGTCCCGCCAAGGCTAGTTGAACCTAAAGAGGGATGGATGACATAAACACAAACAGGGTGAAAATGGTCATTTAAGTCATCACGGACCAACTCACAGGGTGCGGTTCATCTGTCAAGGGTAAGATGCTATAATATATATGCTCTAAACCTTAACTGAATAGTGAGGAGAAAAAGTGAAAAGGTATTAAAAAGCCCAATGAATGGTGGAAAAATGCAATTGAAATATAATATAACTAACAAAAGATGGCACGTAATATCTTACCCGACTGGCTAAAAGCGCTTGCTTCAGTCGTCTCCCCGGCGTAAGACACCTCAATTTTGGTTGTTCTGGAGTAGGGGAGAAAATGAGATCATGGGGCGGTACAGGGAAAGCGGGACAATGTGGCGCACTTGGTAAAGGGAGGCTGTAGTGTCCAATGATAGCGTATTCGGGTTCGTGGAGGCCCCACCCAAGTAGACAGTCAGGGAGTGGGTTGCTATTTGCAGTGGTGCCCGCATTGACTAGCCAGTTACAGTAACCTAGAGAAGCAGCCCAAAACAACCTGTCGGTAAAGAACGGGAGACCGCATTGGCACGCCACTCGGCTGAGGCCAAGGGTGCACAACACTCTCGCCCCACCCTAGCAATTGCCAATAACAGCGGAAGGGCCCCCTACAGTAGCTTACTCACAGGTTAACAGTGGGGATCCTGCTGGCATTAAAAGCACCCACTCGGCTCAGCTGCGAGTGGTGTGGGCACAATGGCAGTACACCACACATATGGAGTATAGTGCTGGCTACTCCTGCAACATACAGCCCAAGCCCATTCACTCACCTGTCCTCGTTCCAACGAGCGCTGGAAAACTACCCATGCGCTGTAGCTGGGGAGCCGGTACACTTCCTGGCTCGGACTGCAGTGAATACGTACCCAGTAGGATCCGCACCATCTCCCGCAGGATGGCGTGCGTCTGGAAAACATGGATCACGTGGTGCATGATGTTCTGGCGTTGTGTGCCTTAGAGAGGGACCCTGCTATACTCGCGGCCATCTTGAAGAGTACGGCATCGTAGTTAAAAGTAAATCCCAAGGTGGTGAGAAACGGGACAAAAGTGCTCAGATGGAGCCTAAGGTGGATGGGGGTGAAAAGCATGGTAATACTAGTCTGTATTGGGGCAGAACAACGGATTAGGTACCCCCGTTAAATATAACCAACTAGTTAATGTAACATGCCCCTTGGCGCCAGTGCGGAGTAGTATCCTGGGGTGAAGAGGCTCAATGTTCCTGTGTTATCAAACTACGTTGTGATGTAGTAAAGGACAATACAGTAGGGTAAAATAAATTAAGATAAAAATGAAATACAGTAAAATCCTAGGACAGAGGTTGTGCAATGTCTGGGGTGATGTACAGGTCTTAGGCTGCCTTGTGGAATGTATAAACTAGTTGGGTCAGTGACATAATGTACTAAGAGCCAATCTGTGTGGCAGTGTGTCCAGATGCTAGTTGCTGGCCAAGGCTGCCCAAGGTATGCTTTCATTGAGGCCAACACTGTCAGTGGCAAGGCGGTGTACCCATCTCTGCTCAATTCTGAATAGTGTTTGCTTAGTGATGTTCAAGTGTGCCTCAAGCACCATCCACTTAAGACTGTCCACTTGATGCCGGAACTCCTTGCAATGTGTATACAGTTTAGTAGTGGTCTTTATACATCTCACATTACTCTTATGTTCAGTTATCCATAGTTTGACCTGCCTCATTGTCATACCTATATACTTCTTGTCACAAGGACAGGTCAGGAGGTAGACGCATCTAGCTGTATTGCAGTTTGTGTGCCTCTTGAGGTGCCAGGTGAAAGTGTCACAGAGTTGTACCTCTTTGTAGATACTGGTCTGATTACAGACTGCGCATCCCCTGCACGGACATTGGCCGACCACTGGTGGTAAATCCCAGAGAGTTCTATGGACAGTAGGTAGCATGGTCCTAGGTCTCGTGTGTATTAGTGTGTCCTTGAGGTTGGGCGTACGTTTGAAAGCAAACCTGGGTTTAAGGATGTTAAGGTCCCCTGTGTTAACTGTACCCCAGTGTTTGTTTATCGTTTTCTTGATGAGTGTCGAGTTACGTGTAAAGGAGGTGACACAGGTGAGCATGTCAGTGGCCTCCTTGGCTCCACCTTCTAGAAGTGCCTCTCTCGGATTGTTCATGGCCCTTTTGTAAGATCGCTTGATCTGTAGGGTGGGTACCCCCTGTCTCATAGGTTATGTTGCAAGTGCTGGGCCTCTGATCTATAATCAGCCATCAATGAGCAGTTGATATGGAGAAACTGACTAAAAGGCAGGTTGTCCCTGAGTGATTTAGGATGATGACTGTCATAGAGGAGGAGGCTATTCCTGTCAGTTGCTTTTTTGTACAGGCTGGTGTAAGCCAGAACCTCAAATCCGGAAAGGGACTGTCACTGCTGGATATGGTGCTGGTAAATTTCAATAAAACGTTATGTGTATTAATCCAGTTGCAAAAGGCCTCACAGGTTAGTGTATCCCCTTTCCACAGTATAAGGATATCGTCTATATATCGCCTCCATAGTTTAAGGTGTACGGATTGTTAGGGTTCATGATCACCTCTTTTTCAAAGGTTGCCATATACAGGCAGGCCACACTAGGGGCGAAGGTACTCCCCGCGGAAGTACCCTGTGTCTGATGGAAAAGGAGAGTGTTATATTCAAAGAAATTCTCTGTGAGTGCCAAGGTGGCACAGCTCATGATGAATGGGACTGGTGTAGGTGACGTCCAGTCCTCGCTCAGGAGGCTGGTTTCAATTGCCTCCAAGGTGGAGCGCTGCAGGATGTTCATATACAACGCCTCCACGTCTAGGGTCACCAACAGGTCCACCCCATCCCTCCCTTCGATGTTGTCAATTAGACGCAGTACATCTGTAGTGTTCTTGACATAAGATGGTATTGTCCTCACCAAGGGCTGGAGGAAATGGTCACAAAACTTGGAGAGGGGTTCAAGGAGGCACCCTATCCCTCACACAATAGGTCTACCTGGAACAGGTGTCAAGTCCTTAGTGATTTTGGGGAGGGTGTAGAAAAAGGGAATCTTGAGATCTTTGGTAAGGAGGAAGGCATCCTCTTTCCTACTGATTCATTCATTACTCTCGGCTTCAAACACCAGAGTCGTAATTTCTGTAGAAAATCTCGGAGTGGGATCTACCGTAAGAAGGGTGTGGTGGTTAGTGTCCCCAATTGGCGTCTGCACTCTTTATCATAATTAGGGCTCCTGGTTTTATGGTATTTATTTTTTTAACATTTCCATCTGTATTTATCCATATTTATTTTTTTGTCATTTTACCTGTATATATCCGCATTTATTTTTGTCGCAAGCCAAAAAAGACGCTGCAACTAGTATTTTCACACATTTACTTAAATAGGCAGTGCACACAGTTGTTATAGGTCTAGCTATATGTATATATGCCCCAAATTAAGTAAAAACAATACAATGTGTGAGAGTCTATTATAGACATTTGGAAGACCAATGTTGTGTATGTTTCATACAACTTCCACAAAAAACTTTACTGTTAGATCAAAACAGGACCTTGCATATGTGAAATGGGAGGGTGTCACAGAGATTACTTGCAGTAATGTTAGTGTCAGCTGCTGCTGTGTTACAATATTGAAAACACTCTCACAGGCCATAATAAACACATTTAGAATTTAGATGAGTGCACATGTGCACTTTCAGTGACCTGGCCAAAGATTGCATGAAAGTGCTGTCTATGTTCTTCATATATTACAGATATTGAATGCCTCGTTCTCCTTATTGTCAGTTCCATGCGTCTCTCTGTGGTGTGTGCTGACTATCCACAGCTGAGAGAGTAAACTACCTCCTCTAGTCTGAAGCAGGGAGCTCTCATTTCAGAAATAAATTTCAATTTAAGACCTGAAAGTATCCCAAAGCGAATGCGGCTTAATTTCCCTAATGTGTTTATGCCACCGGACTTTCTGACCTTTTTGGGTCATACTCATTTCTGCCAGTTCTACATTTGCGCGAAGTACTTGCGCTGCTAACACCTTCCCCCGCCTTCTCAAAGTTAAACTGCCTTAGAGGTGCAAACCGTGAAATACATATTCACCTCCACCCCCACCTTTTCACTTCACAGTGACTTAAAACCGACTGCTGTGCTGGTGCAGTGCTCACTACAAAGCCAGAGCTCCGGAGATGATGAATGATCAGCTGATTGGCTAAAAAGATGTAACAGCCACGTCATCAGGGCTATAGTGGGCTGGTCAGAGGCAAGAGCTCCTAGGAAATGTTTTCCCGTGCCTACCAAAGATTAATGGCCCAGCAGGTGTTAAAGTGGGCAGGCATACAGGGCAATCAGGAAGAGGGGCGTGGGGAGGCAACCTTGGGCTGGAGCACAATCGATCAATTCTCAGACTCCAATTTAGTCGTATTATTCAGTTTCTATGTATAAATACAGACGGAAGAATAATATTTTTCCATCTGTATTTATATGTAAAAATCAGTTTAAACGGAAAACCGGGAGCCCTAATCATAATCCTCAGTGGATTCGATTACAATCGCACTCCCCTTGTCTGCCTGCTTAATGGTTATGCTCTGGTCATTGGCCAATACTTTGGCAGCTTCTCTCTCAGCATTGGAAGGGTTATGATACAAGATGGGTCTCGGGATATTAGTCAACTCTTTCAGGACTGCATTCTCAAACGCCAGTATTTCCGGGGGAACCATGCTGTTGTTAGGGGTGAACGTAGAGGGGTTATGTAGCCCCGTGTCAGTCTGTTCACTCTGTGTCTTGTCATGGAAGAATGCCTTGAGTTGTACCTTCCTGAAGAATTGTTTTAATTCACACATCTCATAAAATTTGTCTGGAAAGGGGGTGGGAACAAATCCCAGGCCTTTTTTCAGAACCGACTCCTCGGTACTGGTGAGAATTATCTTGAAAAGATTGACAACTAAGCCCTCCTTCCCCTCTCATACTCCTCGTCTCGACTGTCTGAGATGTCTGGTCCTGCCAGTGTACCCCTTTCTGTGCTCCTCTTCTTCGCCCTCTTCCTTTGCCCCGACCTCTGCCTAAAAAAGGGATGTTGTTCATTGGATAGTATTGGGGTGGGCCCTGAGGATACATTGGATACTGCCATGGTGGTGGAACCGGTCCATGGAACATGGGACTATTTTCATAGTTCTGGTATGGTTGGAAAGTTGGTCTCCTTTGGCTCTGGTTGCACCAGCTCCCTGTGCTAGAGTCACTGTTTGATGAGCCCCTTCTACTCCCAGCGTCCGAGCTGTCGTCTGAGGAGTAGCTATTCTTGGATGTCGTATAGTCATCCTTAAGATAGGGATAAACTTTTTCTTTATCAAATTTGGCAACATCCTTCTGTAGTTTTGCGACCTTCTGTTTCAACAGGAATTCCCTGTTCTCAGTGATTTTGTTATTGATCTCCGTTAGTTTATTAGAGAAGGCAGTTTTAGGCATAGATGATTTCAGTGCTGCTTCTGCTACCTGTATTTTAACCAGGAGAGCATCAGCCAGCCGTTTGCCAGTATTTATTATCAGGAACAGTATATCTTTGGTACATTTCCAGGACACCTGGCACCAGTCTTTATTGAATGGTGCATCCTCCAAGAAAATTCTAGGTAGTATACTGACTATGAGACCACACAGCGCAATGTTGGCTCGCAGGTATTCAGTCATAAGTGCACCATGGATGGTGACCTTAAGCCATTCTTTCTTCATTTGCGTAATAGAAGTCCAGTCATCAGGTGATGACCCTGAGGCACCAGCCCCTAATATACCCAATAGGGAAGGGGCTGTCCTCAAGATGTCAGCTATAGCATCCTCATCGAAGCTGAGCCCGGGGATGTCCTCCATGTCAAGGACTAGAGGCGCCAACCATACTCAATGGAGCCCTGGTTTGGCGACTGAAACGTTAATGGACCAATAAGTATGAAGTATACCTCTTGGTAACCTATAAGGTTGTCCCACGGGGGTTACCCATGCCAAGTGATCCTAACAAAGAAAGGGACAGGGAGGGCTGTTTAACGGGGTCTAGTGTATGTGCCCTAACAATAGTAGATCAAAAAGAGAGTACGCAGTTCCCCAGATTCAAAAGGGGGGGAGAGATGAACCAAAGTGAGTGAAGGCACACAGGAGGGGAATCCTCCTTGTTGGAACTAGAGTCCTCACACACCCAGCAAGCTAGGTGTCATGCTTCATCATATGGGCTCGCCCCTCGTTGGGTCGGCGGTGCAATACCCGACGGGCACCCAGAAAGGGGCTCTTTAGCGGAGATCTTTTGTTCCTGTCGTATGGTGCCGTAGGTGTGAGGGCCCTAGGGACAGGGGTGTGTAGATGTGTGTGGGTGGTTAAAAAAGGTTGGGTAGTCCACAGGGGAACTTTAATAGAGTGGTAACCCACCTTACTAAAAACAAAAGAGTCTGAGATGTTGTTATGTGGCTGCAGTGGAGGGATGTCAAGGTCCAGTCTGGCTGCGGCATTTTGGACATTCTGTAGTTTCCTGAGCTGCTCCTGGGTGACGCCAGCGTAAAGTGTTTTGCCATAGTCAAGTCTACTGGTGATGAGTGCATGGCTGACCATCTTTCCGGATTCTGTGGGGAGCTATTTGAATGTCTTTTGAAGCAGGCAGAGCATGTGGAAACAGGATGAGGATGCTGCGTTGATTTGGCCGTTCATTGCAAGCGAGGAATCCAGTATGATTCCAAGGTTGCATGTGTGGTACATAGGGGTGGGAGAGCTTCCTAGTCCGGCGGACCACCAGATGTCGTCCCAGGCTGATGAGGTGGGTCACAGGATGAGTACTTCGGTCTTGTCCGAGTTGAGCTTGAGGCAGCTGTCTTGCATTCAGGTAGCAACTGATGGCTAAATTAAACTTAGAAGTGTATTTATGAGAGGCTTGCCCTGCCGTTGCGTCACTAATTTTGAAGCTCCAGCAGTACAGGCAGTACTTCATATTTACAAACAGATGCATGTGGCTAAATGTGTCAGTTTTGGTAGGCAAGCATCGGAAAATAACTGCGCCAGAACCGTCTGCGCTACGCAGAGACTAATATATTTAAGGTAGGTGTTCCCCCGTAAAATCCAGCGTAAAAGCATGATATTTATGGCATTGTTAATGTGTGATTCATCATCCTCAAGCATCGTGCAGAGCCTGCAATGCAGGGTTGGATTGGGATTAAAAACCGTCCCTGGATTGCTAAAAAAAGTGGCCCACATTTGCATATTGCCTTTCCGCAAAACACTGCTTCGGCTACCTTTTATAAAACGAAGGAGGGGGGTGGGGGTGTTGGGAGTCTTTGACAAAGGCATGTTTTCTTGCCTTAACTTAGAAAAAAATTCACAGATTCGGTCATACTGGACACACCTGAAAACTAGTGAGGCCACTTTTGCTCAGGCCCCCTGACCCTGCTCAATATGCATACATTAATGGGCTGGCTCAGCGAGAGAAAGGGAGTGACACCTCTGCCCCGTTGGTAAAAGGGAGGTAATGGGAACCCATCTGCCGACAGAAAGCCCACTTAGGTACCCACTGGGTCACTGGCAGCATCCAAACAATGCAGACACCGCCCAAATCGACCCCTACACGCTGGCCAAAAAAGCAGCCTACCGCTGGAACTTGGATACCGGCCCCTTGACCATTGATCGCCTTACCAATCTGACCCTGCAAAATGCATGTGTGCAGCAACCCAGGGGTAGGAAATTTCCAATTTGACTGTAGTACATGAAGACAAAGCCACCCAATACAGTTTACAATGCTCAACTACGCCATGGAGGTGCTCAATTTGCAGCTAGGAGTTGAGAGGAGGCCCCCACCCCCACCATGTAGGCAGAACAGAAGGGAGTTTGTTTTTCGCCAGCAGACCTCTCTCATTGACTTCAGGGAGGATGAGGTCATCACATACTACAGACTCAGGAGGGAGTCCATAATAGAACTGCTGAACTAAATAGTGCCAAGGCTCCAGCCACCAGCTGCTAGGCCCATCAACATCCCTCTGTACGTCAAGCTGTTGGCTCTCCTCCTCGTACTGGCATCTAGTTCATTACAGATCACAACAGCCAGAGTGGCAGAAATATTGCCGCCATATTTGTCTGACTTCCTACCCTCTGTCCTGGATGCCATCGTCCATCTGACACCCCAGTACCTCCTCTTCCGCAAGATACAACAACATTGAAATGAAATGAAATGAAAATAACTATTTTATAGCGCATGGCTACCCGGAGGCATCCCAGCGCTTGCAGCTACGACAAGAAAAGGTCAGAGGTGGACGGGGTCAGAAATCGTTGGTTTATAGGGAAGAGCCAGGTTTTTATTTTCTTACGAAAAGAAAGATGATTGGGCTCCTGACGGAGAGGGGGGGGGGGCACAACAGTGTACTCAGGTGAACTATCTCAATAATCATGAGCGGCTGCAATGAGTAAAAAAGAAAGACATAAAAGTGCACAATCCCCTACAAGTTAGAGTCATACACATACATGTGAAAAACCAACATATTGTGTCCACATTTGGAGTTGACAGCTCCTTGTAACAACATCAGTGTGTCCTTTATTAAGGTGGGCAGAATTGCAATATGTAAGTGTCAATCAAAGTGCACCATGATAACTTTCATAATTGCCAAAAACAATAGTTGAATGCTGACAAGAAATAGCATAACAATCCATATGACATGTTTGAAATGCACCAAAGTATGCAAGGAATGCACCTTTTATCACACATAAAAGAAATTGTACTATGAAACAGGTATGCAAATGTCTGTAGGTCACAAACACAATCTGTGGGTTAACATAGATATATATATATATGTGTGAGTGTTAACCCCTTCACAGCTGGGCAAATTCCCCTGCTGTGCTGGGGGGCGGGGGGCGTGCACAGCGCCCCGTGCTAATTTCCAAATTGGAAATTCCTCTCCCCTCCCCTGGTCAGACCACTTCCTTATCCCGTTCACCTGGACCCTGCCCGATCACTCCCCCCCCACCCCCCGTTGGCGCAACGCTCACGTAACTGGTCTAAACTCCACCTATCTGAGTGGAAGGAACTCCTACTAGGTACTAAACCCACTAATACATCTATCCCCACTCAAGACAATGACAACTTCAACCTTTGGATTACCAGTTCCCTGGATACAGTTTTACCACTAAAAAATTCCCACCCTAAACGGGGCAATCCTACAGCCCCGTGGTACTCAAACGAGCTACGAGAGGCAAAACGTGTTTGTAAGTGACTGGAGAGGAAATGGCGCCTCAGCTACCTCCCCTCAGATAAATCATGCTATAGAACAGCAATCAAAAACTACAAAACGGAAATTCACCGGGCCCAGGCTAAATACTTCGAACTCAAGATTGAAAACGCAGCGTCCAAACCCATAGAAATCTATCGAATAGCCAAAACCCTTCTACAACTTCCGGAACCACCGAAGGACCACAACAATACTCAGGCCCATTGCGAGGAAATATCTGAGTTTTTTCACCAGAAAATTGAAACGATCAACTCCTCTTTCCCCCTCCTCGTCACTCCACCCACAGATTTCGTCAACACAGGTAGCCCACCAGTCCCTCTCCATGATCTGAACAGCTTTCCTCCTTTAGAACTTACTAATTTGGAGAGACTTATGGGACAGGTCAAATCTGGATCACCCGCCGACCTTGCTCCCCCCAGTACCCTCACACAGATCACACCTTTGATCTCGCCTATTATTCTAGACCTGCTCAATTCCTCACTCCGTACTGGGATCGTCCCTTCCCTATGGAAAAGAGCAATGGTCAAAGCCCTTCTAAAAAAAAACAATCTCGACCCATCTAACCCCGCCAACTACCGTCCCATCTCCCTCCTGCCATGGCTCAGTAATCTCCTCGAGAAGCATGTCAACTCCGTTCTCACCAACTTCTTAGAAGTCAATAACATCCTCGACTCCTCTCAGACCGGCTTTAGGCCACGTCACGGAACGGAGACGGCATTGATTGCAGTGACGGAGGAGGCATGAAGGATCCTGGACGATGGCGGTTCTACGGCCATCGTCCTACTCGACCTAAGTGCCGCCTTCGACACTGTCAATCATAACATCCTACTCCATCGTCTTGGAGAAATAGGAGTGACCGGGACCGCCCTCAGTTGGATGAGTTCCTTTCTGACTGACAGATCCTTCAAGGTTTTTGAGAGAGACTTCACCTCTGCCATTAGACCACTTAATTGTGGAGTGCCTCAGGGCTCGTCCCTGAGTCCCACCCTTTTTAATGTCTACCTGCGACCCTAGCTGATGTTGTCCCCCCATTTGGCATGAAGATCGTCTCCTATGCGGACGACACGCAGCTAGTGGTATCTCTGGACCCCCCCCCCCTAAACTCTCAACACAGCCTACACAAATGTCTGGAAGCAGTCGCCACCTGGATGTCCAGCTCTTGTCTTAGGCTTAACGGGGAAAAAACTGAGATAATGCTCCTGGGTAATAACATCGCCAAAACCATCGACCCCATCTGGCCTTCTTGCTTAGGCAACCCCCCGCAACCCAAGGAGCAAATCAAGAGCCTGGGCATCTGGCTTGACCACACTCTGTCCTTCAACCATCATGCCACTAAGCTAGCTGCGACCTGTTTTGGCCTGATGAGACTGCTCCGCAAAATTCTCCCTTTGCTTCCATTCCACTCGAGACAAATCGTGGTCCAAGGACTGATCCTCTCCCGCCTCGACTGTGGAAATGCCTTATATCTTGGAGCACCCAAATCCACAATCAACAGACTCAAGGTTATTCAAAATTGCGCAGCAAGAATTCTTCTGGATATCCCCCGCCGAACGTCAGTAAGAGCCAGATTGAGAGATCTTCACTGGCTCCCGGTGAGATCTAGAATCGAGTTTAAGAGCATGTGCATTGCACACCGCTCTTACTGGGGAACAGGCCCCCCCATTAACTCTCCCCTTGTGAAAACCTACCAGCCCACTCGTTCTCTCAGATCTGCGACCTCCTACCTCGCCTCAGTACCACGCATCAGGAAGGCCAGATGTGGTGGTCGTTCGCTCTCCTACAACCTGGCCAGGATCTGGAACTCCCTCCCTCTCAATCTCAGATCCGACCCCAACCTCCTCACCTTCCGAAAAACTCTCAAAACCTGGTTATTCAGCAAAACCTCTGTTTAAAACCAAAACCTAGCCTCCCTCTTCCTACCCCTCCGGATTAGCTCAAGTTCCCTACAGCGCTGGGACACCCCTGGGTAGCCAACGCGCTCTACAAATCCTCATTCCATTCCATTCCATTCCAATGACGAGGTCATGAGCATGGGGCACCTCCTCTTTTTGGCTTGTTTGTTGCGGTAATTCCGCCTCTGTTGCCTCGTCCTCGACCTCTTTGCGAACCCCCCTCCTGATACATATCTGTCCGATTTTTGCTGATCATTTGGAATTGCCATAAAAATTCGGATTTCTTGTTGGATCTATAACCTCTTGGTTGGCCCCTGAATTGGAGTCTTGGTTGGCCCCTGAATTGGAGGCGTCTGAGACATTTCCATCTGATATATCACTCTCCGTAACCTCTTGACCCGAACTTGGAGTGTTAGTTTTGATTACAGCTAATCTAGTTTTCTTATAAATAAGTGATCATATTTCTTCTGGAAAGTAAGGGTACATCCAGATTGATAGTCTCTATAGTCCCTTATGAATTTGCGTTGTTTTTTCGCAGTAATCTCCTCTTCAAGTTTCTCCATTTTACTGGTCAATTTTTTGAGGCATTCTTCCAATGCCTCTTTGGAAATAAGTTGGCTGATTTCAGAAGTTAGCTGTTCTATTTCCACTAAAAGTTTAGACCTATCCTTCAGGACATATTTTACCAGGATACGCAGCATAGTAATTGAACATGCTGCTGAGTTGTCAGTCCATTCTTGGAGCATGTCCGCATCCGGGTCCTCATAAATAGGAATGGTGAAAATACGTAGTCCCCTAGGTACTCTTTTGACCTCAATGTATCATTGTAGGGACTCAGCCTCCCACCATTTCGAAAGTTCCTTTTTGTACAGTCTTTCCAATGCAGTCAATTTCGCTTGTAAATTTAATTCTGTCCCAATATTTGAGGTAGTGGATGTTTCGTCAATAGTGATACTGGGATTCGTGAAAAAAAGTTTGTACGCGGTCTTCTTACGACGAGCATCTAAATCACCCGCCATGTTGGTAATATAAATATCTTAAAGAAGCTCTGTGCAAACCCCCGACTTTCTTTGGCAGTTAAGTCAGTAACATGCTCCCTGCCCCTGGAATCACTTGTGTGCCAACGACAATCAGCACAAACACATCTGGTAATTCAGAGATCCCGGCGCCTCACCGTCCCTGATGTGGCGCTCGCTTACTCTTTTTCCCGGCGGCACAAACTTCTTGCCGGTTAGCACAACATAAATTATTCTGGATACACCAATGTATTCACCTCGCACAAATACAAGGTGTGATGTTCGATAAATGCTGTCGGGAACACGTACTGATCTGTTCCCTTACCGGCGTTCACGGAACCAGGGGGTCAGCCGACTCTTTTAAAGATTCAAACTCTCCACTGTTGCTGGTAAAAGAGTCAGGCTGTCTCGGGCAGTCCTGTTCTAGCCACCAGCAGGCTTATTTATCCGCTCCACAATTCTTCCTAATATCGAAGAAAACAGGAAACCCAGGGCTCTTGTTTGAAGAATTTATTTGGCAGATGAACAAATCTCCACGACGCGTTTCGCCATTACGGCTTGGTCACACTCGTCTCGTGGTGCTGTTAGCCATTATTTAAAACCCAACACCCTAGTGCACATGTTTACATCACGGAAAAGCGGGAGACATCTTGTAATAGGTTAACATTCAAGACAGTCTATTGATTATAGCAATATAATCGCTCTGTTCATCCTCAAAGACAGCTTGATAGCATTGTAACAGAAAACTCATAATATTCAAGCATTATTACAGCGTAACTGATAGTCACATCATTCATTTTCTAAATTATCAAAGCACACATATGATCAATGCGGACATAGATATATAATTAATCGTTGTTGTTGGTGTATATTATATATTGATATACAATTCAAAACAATGAACATAAGTAAAGCATCGCGTTTCTTAGAAGCTTACCTCCGATAGGTTCCTTAGACCGAACTCATGTACGATTGGTCACTGAGTCGTTGTTGCTTAGAAACCCAAATACTGACAACATCCCATTAAAGAGCGTCCGTAAGGTAAATATACATTCCCAATGCATTGAAACATTTAACAATTCCAGGGAATAGCGTATAATAACGCACAAAGTAAATCACTCTCATATGTACACTTTAGATAATCAATTCGTGGGTTTACTAGACCCAAAACGACTCCAAGTCATCATATTGCCCCTGTGGGCATAATCTTTACATGAACCAACATACAGCCCCAGTAGGCACTTCAGTAGTTAATCAAGAAACAGTACATTTGCTTTACACAGAATAACCTGAATAAAAAGTTCTAGCATAGCAGATCTTGCCCCAGTGGGCAACTACACCAAATAAAATTGTCTGTAACGATTGTGCACATGGTTCCGCATAGTCATCCACATTCGTCCGCTACACTGTGATATGTGAAATCTAAAAATAAAAATATTAATATTTAAAATCAGGAAGACCGCAGATAAATTATACAATTGATACTACCATCAGAGAATCATTCATGTAAATGTATAGACAATTCTTCCGTGATATTCAATCCTTTAGGTGTCAAACATTCAAAATCCATAATATACTTGGATTCTAATTTTCTGAGGGACAGTTCTCGATTGCCTCCTCTGACTCCCAGATCAACATTGTTGATCACTACCAACTGACCCAGCTTTTCATTTTGCATGTGCATAGCAGAGAAATGCCTTGCTACAGGATATTGTCTGTTGTTGTTATGTATGGCACGTAAGTGTTCCAACACCCTTTTCTTTGCTTCGTGTTTTGTACTACCCATGTACCATTTTTTGCAGGGACATATCAGTATATACACACTGTAAGGTGTGTTGCACGTCAAACGTTTACGAATCGTAAACTCTCTGTTGGTATTGGGGACAGTAAGTGTTTTACAATCCTGGCTGTACTTACAAGCTTTACATATGCGACAGCGGTATGCAACCGCCTTGCTCACTACATCTGGCATTCACAAAATCCACTGCTATATACTCATGCATTTGACAGGTTTCAACTAGTTCGGGTCATCATGGCAACCCTGTCATGTCATTCCCAAACAACATAGAAGAGTTTTACTGTAAAAAAAAATCATTCAATGGCAGCTATTGTAAATCGCATTAACATGTTATGCAAAGTTAGACTCAATGTTACTTCACATTTGCCAACTCGGCGCTGTCCAAATTATAAATGCATTGAATTTTATGTACAAACGTAATAAACTAAAAAATGTGAAGTTGTAAATAAATTAAAAGGTGAAAACGTGACTGTGTGTGGTCCCTCAATTTGCTGATCTATTTCAATTGTATATATATATATATATATATATATATATATATATATATATATATATATATATATATATATATATATATATATATATATATATATATATATATATATATATATATATATATATATATATATATCCAACTCCACTCCTTCAATGAAAGAGAAAAGGCCACAACAGGGCAGAATGTCTCTCATCTTCCATGGCGCACCCTCTATGGCGGATGCATTTCGGCGTGTTCTGCCTCTTCAGCGCCAGGTGCAAGTGCTCGTGTGTGAGGGCTTGAGTTGAGGGTTATATGACCTACCCTCTCCTCGTTTGCAGACCGTAGCTCCTCCCACGCCTATATTGTCCCAGCGTGTATGCCTCCTGTAGCCTGTCCTGTCGACAACGCCTACAAGTCCCAGCATGCAGTGGCAAAGTCTGGTCGGTATATGCGGGAATGAGGTGGGGAAAGATTGCATTATTCCATAGTCTGCAAACTGTCCTTAGCTCCAGAGTACTGTAGTGCAGCTGCGCTTCCTCGGGTCCCCAAACGCAGCATCCCCCTCTGCAAATGAATCGTTTCTGACGTGGGCAGGTTTGGAAATCCTACCTGCCCCGTGGCGTCATAGACCTCCACACCATCGTACTTCTTCATCCACTGAGTGGGAGGACCCTGTGAAATCCGGTACCCCGGAGGAACAACAAACCGCAAAGCGGAATCCAGTAAACACAGGGCCACTTGAAGCAGCGTGAGCCTTTTTAGCACGACACTGGACAGCGCGCTCGATTATATCCAACTCCACTCCTTCAATGAAAGAGAAAAGGCCACAACAGGGGAATCCTTCAGAAAGCGCTTTATTATATATATATATATATATATATATATATATATATATATATATATATATATATATATATACACATATATATATATATACACATACATATATATACACATATATATATACACATACATATTGGTCAGCTGTGCAGCCACTGAACTTACCATCTTGAAACTACCTGAGGAAGGCGGAAGCTGAAACGTTGTATTGGAAATATATTTTTGTTCTTTGGTGAATCTATCTGTTTGAGTCACTTCTTTCTTGGATATATATATAGTGGAGAAGTGTGGCTCAATGGTTAGAGCGGCAGACCCTGATGCAGAGGTCTAGCCCGGGACCAAGGTTCAATTCCCCACCTCGGCGGGTCTTGGGCTCAAAATTCCACTGACCTGATAATTCTCGCCTCGGTGCCTATCCCAATCATGGAGTCCCACTCTGCAACTCTGCAAATAGCTTGCTTAATCTCCACAAAGGCCCCCACAATGCTAAGGATGCCTGGCCTCCACCTTGGGGGTGCCCAGGAGTGGACGCCTCACAGGGAAAGCCAGGATGGGTTCCACAGTGGTATTTGTACGAGCGCCTTGAGACCCTTGCGGGTGAGTAGTGCGCTATACAAGTATCAATTTACATTTTACATTTACATTTTTACCAAAGCTTGCAGGGGCATTCGATCACATAAATCACGTGTGTGGAGCTGCACGTGAGAAATTGTTGAATTTCCCTCCAAATGCCATTGTACTCTACCCTGTTCTTAAAAGTACTGTTTTTACAGGCCTTACAATGGCCACAAGGGAAAAACCCTTCAGGCCATGTCCTTGTGTTGTCGAATACCTAGTAATGTCACTTCGCACCAGCATGTCTCTGATGTTCCTTCCTTTCCTGTATGTAATGCATGGTCTGTCTGAAATGTCCTTGCCTATAGTATTGTCACACAGTTTTTGGATACTATCTTCTGAATATGTTTAGACTCAGTGTTGTATGTCAGGATAAGACGGGTGTTGCCTTAACTGTTCTCAATGCTGTCTGTGTGGTTGTATGCCAGTGTGGAGGATCTAGGAATGCCATCAGCTCTTAATTTGGCCTTCCTGAGAACCCAATCGGGATATCCCCTCCCTTTGAAACGTTTGAGCATCTCAGTGCATTCTCCCTGATAACCTTCCTCTGTGTTGCAGTTTCTTTTTGCCCTCAGCAGCTCCCCAAAAGAAATGCTCCATTTGAGAGTTTTGGGATGGCTGCTGAGGGCATGAAGAATGCTGTTACCTGCAGTGGCCTTCCTGAAAAGTGTAGTGTGTAGCTTGTTATTTTTTATGTCAACTTTGACATCTCGATATTCTGCTGAAACTTTGCTGATGTGACTGGTAAGGACGATATTCCTGGTGTTGATGTTGAGCATATCGATGAATTGATTAGCTTCGGGTTCCGATCCTCTCCAGACTGCGAAGAGGTCGTCAATATAATGCCACCATGTGATGACATGGGCTAGGTGGTCTGCATAGATTGGGTCTGTGAAGACCGCTTGCTCCCAGTGCCCCATGAAGAGGTTCGCAAAACTGGGAGCAAAGCACAAACCCATCGCAGCACCGACACCTGTTTGTATACTATCCCATCAAAGAGGAAGATGTTCTTAAGACAGAACTCCATCATTTCTAACAACATTTTGTTGTGTTCACTGAAACGGAGGTGGGCGGGCATTCAGGAAGTGCTCACAAGCGGCCAGGCCTTGCTCATGGTCGATGATAGTGTACAGTGACTGGACATCCAGTGTTATTAGAAAGCATTCATCATCCCACTGTATGTCCTGCAGTTTGGTTAGAAAATCTTTGGTGTCTTTGATATAGCTAGGTAATCTACTGACCCACTCTCTGAGATAATGATCTACATATTTGGAGACATGCTCTGCCACACTGCCTCTTGAGGACAAAATGGGTCTCCCTGGTGGATTGACCTGGTTCTTGTGGAGTTTAGGAAGGGGATAAAGTACAGGTAAGATGAGATGATCATTTTTGAGATACCTGTACTCCTCCCACTCCAGTATGCCCCTGTCCTTCCACACCATCAGTTTCTCTCAAATCTCGATCATACTGTTGTTATACACGTTATGTGTAATGGGGGTATAAAAATTAGAATCACCAAGTTGCCTCTGCGCTTCCTCAATGTATTTGCCCTTGTCCAGGATGACAATGTTTCCACCTTTGTCGGCAGGACGTATGACTACGCTGTCATCCTCCAGCAGCAATTTTAAAGCATCTCTCTCTGTGTAGCAGAGAGATTTCTGTCAAAATGGCCATACTTTCTCTTATTGTGTCTATGGTTACCAAAGGCTTTACTGACACTATCGTGGAATGTGTCTACGGCATCATGGGAAAGTGTGGGAAGGAAGGTGGACTTGGGCTTGAAACCAGATATAGCACTGCTATCTGTTACAAAAGCTGCACCCTGAAGTATCTGTGTATTGCTGACAATTTCGGCACCCTCAAACATGTTATTACTGTGATAGGAATCAGATGTTGCTCATCCCTCTTGTTCCAACTGTAATATGTTGATGATAGTATCAACCTCTTCTATGGTGAAATTATCTGAGGGATCCGCTATGTGGGATTTGGTTTCCTTAGGCCCACCTAATCTTTTGAGTTTATGCCATTTCTTTAACTTGAGTTTGCGCACCAACTTAAACTTGTTTTTGTTAACCCTTTCGCTGCGGCAGGAATTCCGCCGCAGCGCTAAGGGGGCGGGGGGGGTCGAGCAGCGCTCGCATGCTCGTGACGGAGCCGCTCCGTCACGAGCCGCGGTTGAGCTGTGCTCGTGACGGAGCGGTTCCGTCACGAACGCGCCCGCTCAATGGAACGCGCCGCGCAGGCGCGCCGAGCGGGCCATGACGGAACCGCTCCGTCATGAGCACAGCTCAACCGAGGCTCATGACGGAGCGGCTTGGTCATGAGCACAGAAGGGGTTAATATCGAAGTTAGTAATATCGATTGCAAAAATATCGATGTTATTAATATAGATATTAATATTAGTGCTATTTATTTTATTATGTACTTTATGTTTGTTTTTATAATTTTTGTTAATTATTGTACTAGTTTTAAAATATATGTACTACATTTTTAGAAGTTAGTAATAATTTTTGTCAGTAAATGATGTGTTTTAGTACCGTAGCAGGTTGTGGTTTTATAGGGGAATAGGGTGGGAAGTAATTTAAATATAGTAAATTAATTAAATATTTTTTGGGGAATTATTAAATATTTGTAGGTAAATTATGTGTTTTAGTAACTTAGCGGGTTCTGTGTTTCTAGGGGAATAGGGTGGGAAGTAATTTAATTGTAATTATGTAATTATTACATTTTTATTTATTGGTATTGATAATTAATATTATGTTAAATAATTATTAATTGGTAATGAATTTTTATTAATTGATCAATTGGTAACTATATTAAGTGTATCACTTTATTATTGAAGTGTATTGTGAGGTTATAGGGCAATAGGGTGGAAGTAATTTAATTGTAATGAAGTAATTATTTATTTTAGTGTTGAGTATTGATAATTAAATTATTGTTAATCAATTATTAATTGGTAATACATTTTTAATAGTTAATATTTTTTGGGGAAATTAATTTACTGTTCATTAGTTATTAATTGGTATTTAAATTTGATTATTTAAATTCATTGGTATTTATCAATACATTATTGTTAATTAATTATTAATTGCTAAACGTTTTTGAATAATTATTGTTTTTTGGTATTGAAAATTAATTTCCTTTTATTTTATTATTATTCGGTAATAAATCTTTAATAATTATTATTTAATTGTATTATTTTAATTGTTATATAATAATTAATTGGTAATTATTTTTAAATAATTATTTATTGGTATTGTTAATTAATTTACTGTAATTTAATAATTAAATTACTATTTTTGACAAAAAAAATATTTTCATTATTAGTAAGTTATTTTGACCCCTACGCTATCCAACACTTTCCCTACTGTTGCACCCTCTGGAGTTGGAATAGTAATTTTAATCCCTACGCTATCCAATACTTTCCCTACTGTTGCACTCTCTGGAGTTGGAATAGTAATTTTTAGCCCTATGCTATCCAACACTTTCCCTACTGTTGCACCCTCTGGATTTGGAATAGCAATTTTAACCCCTACGCTATCCAACACTTTCCCTACTGTTGCACCCTCTGGAGTTGGAGTAGTCATTTTAAGCCCTACGCTATCCAACACTTTCCCTACTGTTGCACCCTCTGGAGTTGGAGTAGTAATTTTTACAACTACGCTATCCAACACTTTCCCTACTGTTGCACCCTCTGGAGTTGGAATAGTAATTTTTAGCCCTATGCTATCCAACACTTTCCCTACTGTTGCACCCTCTGTAGTTGGAATAGCAATTTTAACCCCTACGCTATCCAACACTTTCCCTACTGTTGCACCCTCTGGAGTTGGATTAGTCATTTTAACCCCTATGCTATCCAACACTTTCCCTACTGTTACACCCTCTGGAGTTGGAGTAGTAATTTTTACAACTACGCTATCCAACACTTTCCCTACTGTTGCACCCTCTGGAGTTGGAATAGTAGTTTTAAACCCTACGCTTTCCAACACTTTTCCTACTGTTGCACCCTCTGGAGTTGGAATAGTCATTGTATAACCCCTACGCTATCCAACACTTTCCTACTGTTGCACCCTCTGGAGTTGGAATGGTAATTTTAATCCCTATGCTGTCCTACACTTTCCCTACAGTTGCACTCTCTGGAGTTGGAATAGTAACTTTTACCCCTACGCTATCCAACACTTTCCCTACTGTTGCGCCCTCGGGAGTTGGAATAGTAATTTTTACCCCTACGCTATTTAACACTTTCCCTACTGTTGCACTCTCTGGAGTTGGAACAGTAATTTTTACCTCTACGCTATCTAATATTTAGGGGTCGATTCCGATTCGGGAAACAGATCAGTGCGACAATTTGTATTTGTAGCCGTTTCCGTACGAATCGTACAAATCTGTCCAAATTGCGTAGTACGATCTGTTGCGAGAAAATATGTCCAAATCAATGCGAAACATACGAAAATGAAGGGTAAATCCGTACGACATCGACACGCACAGTGAACCGTACGATTCGTAAAAATGCCTTATGACCGGCCAAGTACAATCCGGGCTGGGGAATGAGTACGCGATTCGTACGGTAAATGTCGCGTATGAGCAATTCATATGGAGGGCAACACTATCACATAAAATCAAGGGGTGTATGCACGGGGTGTACGCACCGTACACCTACGACCTTGGGGTGTACGAACCATACCCCTACGGTGCGTACACCTACGATCATGGGGTGTACGCACGGGGACATAAGCACGTACCCCTGTAATCCAGAGGTGTACGTACCATACCCAGGGGGGGGTCCTTTTCGTACGCATTTTGAGGAAAAATCTGCATTTAAGGACGTTTTAAGCTCCCGTAGAAAAAGAGTCATACGGAGTGTTGTAGATACGATTCGTACTTGCTGGGTCGGAAAATGCAGCTTCGATCCGTACGGACATCGCATACTGCGCGTTCCGAATGCGATTCGTACGGATTGGTGAGTTGTACGGTCTTCGGTACGATTCGTACGGAGAACTGCTTTGGGTACACATCGTACTACATCGTACGTACAGGTACGGTTCTGCATACGATTCGTACGGGAACAAAGCTCAGTACAGCTATTCGGAGGGCATTTTACCGAATCGGAATCGACCCCTTAGTGTTTTAGATCAATCAATCAGAGAATTTGTAAAGCGCACTACATACCCGCAAAGGTCTCAAGGCGCTGGGGGGGGGAAGGCTGCAGCTAGTGGTCGAAGAGCCAGGTCTTGAGTAGTCTCCTGAAGGTCAGCGGGTCTTCAGTTTGTCATAGGAGGAGGGGGAGGGAGTTCCAGGTTTTGGCAGCACGGTGGGAGAAGGACCTGCCCCCGGAAGTGGTTCTGTGGATGCGTGGGACGGCGACCAGAGACAGGTCGGCGGAGCGGAGTTTCCTGTTGGGTATGTAGAATGAGAGCCGGTCGTTGAGGTAGGCAGGGCCGGTGTTGTGAAGTGCCTTGTGTGCTTGGGTCAGGAGTTTGAAGCTGATTCTCTTGTCTACGGGGAGCCAATGCAGGATTCTCAGGTGGGGGAGATGTGGTCTCTGCGAGGTACGTCGAGGATCAGGCGTGCAGAGGCGTTCTGGATTCTTTGAAGTCTGTTGATGAGATTGGATGGGGATCCGGCATAGAGGGTGTTGCCGTAGTCGAGTCTGCTGCTGATGAGGGCGTGGGTGACGGTTTTATGTGTGTCTGTTGGGATCCATCTGTAGATCTTGCGGAGCATGGGAGGATGTGGAAGCAGGTGGAGGACACTGTGTTGACTTGGTTGGTCATGCTGAGCTTCGGGTCGAGGATGACTCCAAGGTTGCGTCCGTGGTTGGTAAGTGTGGGGGGGGGTGCCCAGAGATGCAGGCCACCAGGAGTCATCCCATGGTGAGGGGTTGGGCCTGAGGATAAGGACCTCTGTCTTGTCCGTGTTCAGTTTGAGCCAGCTTTCTTGCATCCAGTCGGCCACGGCCTTCATACCACCATGGAGGTTGGATTTGGCAGTGAGGGGATCCTTGGTGAGGGAGAGGATCAGCTGCGTGTCGTCGGCGTCAGAGATTATGTTGAGGTCGTGTAGTCTGGCGATGCGTGCGAGTGGTGCCATGTAGACGTTGAAAAGCGTCGGGCTGAGGGAAGATCCTTGTGGGACACCGCAGATGGTCTTGGTGATTCCGGAGTGGCACGGCGGAGGCGGATCATTTGGGTTCTGTCGGAGAGGAAGGAGGTGATCCAGTCTAGGGCCTTGTCGCAGATCCCTGCGTTGTGGAGGCGTGTGCGTAGTGTGTGATAGCAGACTGTGTCGAAGGCGGCGTAGAGGTCCAGGAGGATGAGGGCTGCTGTCTCGCCGTTGTCAAGTAGGAGCCTGATGTCGTCTGTGGCAGTGATGAGGGCGTTGCTGTGGTTCCTGCGGAAGCCTAACTGGGAGGGGTCGAGGATGCTGTTGTCTTCCAGGTATCGGGTAAGTTGGGTGTTGACGATCTTCTCGATGACCTTGGCTGGGAATGGAAGCAGTGAGATGGGCCGGAAGTTCTAGAGGTTGCTCGGGTCTGCCTTGGGTTTTCTCAGCAGGGCGTTGATCTCGGCGTGCTTCCAGCTCTCAGGGAAGATTGCCGTCACGAAGGAGAGGTTGATGATGTTACGCAGGTAGGGTGCGATGGAGCTGGGGGATTTGTTGACGACGTGGTGGGTGAGAGGGTCGGTTGGGGTGCCTGAGTGGATGGTGCTCATGGTCTTGATAGTGTCCTCGGTGTTCATGTTGGTCCACGTAGTGAGGTGGTCGTGTTCGGTGGGGTTCGGTGGGTCCGGTGTGGTGAAGTTAGCAGGGATGGTCCGAGGAATGAGGCTGTCATGAATGTCGATGATCTTGTTGTGGAAGAAGGCAGCAAAGGCGTTGCACAGGGCTTGAGATGGTGAGATGTCTTTGGTTCAGGAGCTGGGGTCAGAGAGCTCCTTCACGATGTTGAAGAGCTCCTTCCTGTTGTGAGCGTTGTTGTCGAGGCGGTCTTTGAAGGAGGCCTTCTTGGTAGTCCTGATGAGGTTGTGGTGTTTGCGGGTGGTGTCTTTGTGGGTTACGTGGCTGTCGGGTGTCTTCTCCTTTTGCCAGATGTTTTCCAGTTTCCAATAGGTGCGCTTGGAGGCTAGGAGTTCCGGGGTGAACCAGCTGGCTCTCTGGCTGGTGTCCCTGTTGGTGCTCTGTCTTATAGGGGCCAGTTTTTCTTCCAGAGTCTGAGGGTGCGGGCCCCCTCCTCAGGGTCGATGGGGTTAGTCGGTGGGTTCAGTTCGAGGTGTGTCTGCAGGAGTTCCTTGGTGACCTTGCCCCAGTGACGTTGGGGGATCTGTAGGGTGTAGTGACATGTGACGGGTTTCTGGAAGGTGAACTGGACGCAGTGGTGGTCAGTCCAGGTGAGTTCGGAGGCGTGGCTGAAGGCAACGTGGGGGCTGGAGGAGAAGATGGCATTGAGCGTGTAGCCTGCGAAGTGGGTAGGTACTGTGACGATCTGTGTCAGTCCCAGGGTGGTGAGGTTGTTGATCAGGGTGGAGGAGTTGCTGTCGTTGTTGTTTTCCAGGTGGTAGTTCAGGTTGCCGAGGAGGATGTAGTCGGTGGAGGTCAGTGCGTGCGTGCTGATGAGGTCGGCGATGGAGTTACAGAATTGGGGACGGGGTCCGGGTGGTCTGTAGATGAGGGTGCCTCTTAGGGTGGTCTTAGGGTCTGTGTGGATCTGGAAGTGCATGTGTTCGGCGGTGTTGAGGGTGTCAGCGGTGTTTGTGGAGACTCTGATGGTGTTCTTGTGGGTGATGGCGATTCCTCCTCCGACTCCGTTGGTGCGGTCTCTGTGGGTGATCTTGTATCAGTCGGAGATGGCCACTGTGATGTCTGGGGAGTAGGCTTCGTTCATCCAGGTCTCGGTCAGAAAGGTGATGTCTGGCGATGTGGTGTCGAGTAGGTCCCAGAGCTCGACTGCATGTTTCGTGCGGAGTGGGTGTTGAGCAGGATGCATCAGAGCTGGTTGGGTTTCGTCGCAGTGGGTATCTCGGCATCTTTGGCGCAGGAGAAGCTGCAATCCCGGCAGGTGAAGGGGCCGTGGGTGCGTTTAGGGGCGGCCTTGAGACAGCTGAGTGGTCGTCCGTGGTTGAGTGCGAAGAGGGTGTTGGCATCGTACCGGGTACGGGCTTTGTGGGTTGTGTGAGGTCCAGGGGTTCTGGCGCGGGGCGCGATCCAGGCGCGGACGTGCGCAGACGGGCTTGCCTGCGCCCTTACGGGCCTGGACCGCACCAGCAATGCGCCCGCTGTGCGGCCAGCATTATACAGCGATGAGGGGAGGGAGGCTCTGCTGGGAGGCAGGAGGAGAAGGACTGGGCGGCAAATGGGTGCTGAGGGGCGAGCCGCAGGGAATTAGCGGCGGGAAACTGACAGAGCGCGGGGCTCGAGTGCGGGGGGAGCAGGGATAATGAAGGAGGAAGGCACAGTCACGGCCCTCGGGCTGCCAGCAGGGGCAGCCAGCAGGTGCAAGCTGCAGGCAAACGGGGTACAGAAGGCAAGGAGGACCAGACAACAGGGCAGGCAGGTAATCGGGGTACAGAAGGCAACAGGGGCAGGCAGGCAATCAGGGTAGACCGGAGGAGCAGAAGCGGCAACAGCGGCGGCACCGGTGGAGCAGCTGCGGCGGGGGGAGCGACCTACTAGGAAGGTAATGTAGTGTATAATTTATTAAATAATTGTTTTTTATAATTTGATCTGTATAGTTTTAATATTTTTATTCATAATATTGTTGTATGTGTACGTATGTATTTATAATTTATAAAATATTTTTTAACAATTTATAAGTTATTAGAGTAATTAAGTGTAAATATTAGTAAGTAAGTACATATATTATATTTTATATATATATATGTTTAATTTTTTTACATTATATGTCACTTATAATTTTAAACATATTTCTAACTATGTTTATTTTAATTCTATGTATTATTTATTTAATTTTCTATTATTTTTAAATATTTTTTAAAAAACGATATTTTTTACAACTATATATTTTTTTCGATATTTTTGTATTTACCTTAATGTAGATAGGACTTCGATATTCTTTACATCGATATTCCGCCCCCGATATTTTTGACGTCAGTATTTTCGACGTCGATATTATGTCAGACATTCGCCCAAGACATCCCATTGTGCGCCAGCACTGGGTAAAGGACTGGAATGCACCATATTGTAATAAATACACATTCCTGCCCTTTCTTTGTAATGCAGTACAGCCAGGTGACTTGCTGCTCCGTGTTGCATTACTTTCTCATAAGTATGACCCTTAGTATATATATTTTAAAAAATGGAAACATGTAAACAATAAAAAATGTCCTTTTTATTATTAAAAGTAAGGAACATTACTATTGTCAAACATATATTGACAATAACATATATCACAATAATAAAAAAAATTAAAGAATATAAAAATAAAAGTTATATAAAAATGTAACATATTTTACGAAAACAATATAAACATTAAATACTACACAATATTAAAAACATAGCAACTATGAAAAATAAACAACACTAGCAAAAGTGCTGTTCTTCAAAGAAGTCTGATTAAATAATGCCAGAAATAATGGGTGGAAATCCCTCCGCCATATGCACCTTTGGTAAATTGTAAATACAGGGACTTCTAGGGAAAACATTCTTTAGAAAGCTAATCTCTAATTCTGGCAATAATCCATATTCCTTCCATTTAGTCAGCTTTGCATTGATGTGTTTCCTTATTTGTGGTAAGGGGTTCCCCTTCAGCTGCTCATAGGCCTGTTGTCCCGTAGCTGTCTCAAGATCTCCCCATTATAGTCTACTTGCCAATGATGACTACATTGCCACCTTTGTCCGCTTCTCTATAACAATTGTGTTGTCTTCCTGTAGTTTATTTAATGTTGCCTTTTTTTTGTAAGATTTGTATGAAAGGGATGCAATCCAAAAGCAGCATCTTTATCTACCAGCCTATAAAGGAAAGTCGTTACCCTTTTCAAGAATTCTTCTACTGCATAATCTGTTGGACCAGACGATATGAACTTTGAACATGGTCTTAAACCACTATTAATGGGGGTGTCCTCATGGATATTCAAGTTTTCCCATATTAGATCTAATTCAGCCAAAGCCATGTCCTCTTCTAATCATAAAAGGGCTTGAACGTCATTTAAGTTTGTCATGTAATACACAGTCCTGAGACTGAGAGATTATTTGTTTGCTGAAAGATTTCTTTAAATAGATCTTCCTTTTAAATTTAAACAGGTCAGTATGCACATCCACAAAGTTACATGACATAGTAAGACACTAATTAAGCCCTTGCTTAAGACGACAATTTCATCTTCTTGTAAAGTCATTGAAGACAAATTGAGGATCCTTGATTTATTAAGCCCCACATCATTTGTTGTGTCATTCAAGGTTTGCAGTTCTCCTTTTATTCTTCTCTTGCCCTAAGTCTGTTTTTGTTGTCCTATCTTGGCTTGTTCCCTTGTCTGTACCCCTGTTCTTATGTTTCCTACCCCCTCTTCTGGTGTGTTTTGTTTTCCTACTTCCTTCTTTCTTCTATTCCCAAAGCTGTATCATTGAACCTCTTCTAAAACAGTTGAGGTGTTCCTTTCTTGTCTCTCTAAACTGGTGCCTCCCCCTGGATCAATATCTAGTGATAAGAATGAAGTACTGCTACAGGGTACACCTGAGTTCTTGGTTTTTTCATGCATCTCAGATGCCTTTTGTGCATTGATGTTATCATATTTCCTAGCAAAAATGAAAGTATAGTCCTTCTCATAGTCATTATTGTCTCTTATGATCTTCCACAACCTTTTGTCCGTCAGGTACTCCTAATAGTTGGCAATTTGTTTTTTAAGGATCCCATAGTTCTTAACTGTTGTTTCCTAGAGATTAATTTCTCTAATCTCTCTTTCCAATTAACTTATCTCTTCCTTCAATTTTTCCTCCATTCTATCACAGTTCTTGATTAAGATCTTCATCACATTGTATGATGTGGAATGAAGACCTGCCTCCAATTCCTCAAGAAGATCAATGTCCAAGTCCTTAAAATTATAACTTTTCAGCAAGGTCAATAAAAACATGCTTTGAATAAATACCATAAAATTTACAAAAGAAAGCAAAGTGCAGTAGTGTCTGATCCAAATGTTTGGAACCTAGATAAGTACATATATTATATTCATATTGTCCCAAGGTAAAATTTATCTACAAGCGTATGGCCCCAGTCCTGAATTAGTTTAAAAGAGATCTTTCCCAGTAACCTAATACCTTCAATAAATAAGGTTCTGTTCCCAGAGTTGTCAGTAACATAATGAAATTGCTGACTGTGGTTTTAGTCAGTTACGGGTTTTCCCTTGCCAGATGCCTTTAGTCACGAAACAACTGCTTTACTTTCAATCTGTCAGCCTTGCAAATGGTAGAAGGGTCAGTAAATGGTTTAACTAGCTCAAAGACCTCCAAGACAGGCTTAACGTAATAGAGCCAAGTGATATTAAGCCCCTTATCACATCCTAAGCAATCTTTGATAGTAAGTAAGTCGATTCATCTGAGATTATGCCAGACAGAGAGGCAGAGTAAAAGTGGGGCAAGTTTGATAGAATCATCTACGTAAAACTGCTCCAGCTTCCCGTGACATATGTAGCTGGGGCTAGTGGGGGTAAGCTAAAAAAAATGCTTAAGGCAACAGTTCTCTTCAACCTGCACCGACCGTATATGAGCATAGCCCCAAACTCCTGCACAATAAAGTGACACAGGCACATATTGTCCCTTATAAATCTCTAATAAAGGAGCAAGGGGCTTATTTCCTATAGCAGATGTTAGGTTAAATGAAGGACCGGATCAAAACACAAAAAGGGCCAGAGGAGGTTTAGAGACTTGCAGGGGTTGACTCCGCTATTTAGAAACCAACAACACAAAGGAACCCCTGGGTCTATAATGTGTGGAAGAGTGCTAATGGAGTGTCCCTTTTAAAGGACGGTTTCCCTCACCGACCCGAAGATGGCATGCTTCATAGGGTTACCTCCTTGCATTAGGAACCTACTCATAATGTGGGATTCAACCCCCCCCGATGAGCTCAGGGATGGTTTGATGATAAAGAGAGGTATATTAAACCTTAGGTGAGCAGGGTGTGATAAGGGGTTACAAACAAAGATATCATGTGAAGTAAAACTAACTCCAGGGTACACAATAGACTTATTGGTGCACCCCTTGGCCTGGATTAAAAACCAAGTTGTGACAGGAGGGAATCCAATCTGTCACAGAATGAGGACATAGGTCCACATGTTTCAGCCTGATACCCTCATAAGAGGTGTGGCGGCCTTCCTCACGACATTGTGAATGCTACAATACACTGTGTATAACATAAAATCACTGTAATGCTAAATAAACAAAAATTCCAGTATACAAAACTAGTAGTGGGGGTGAAATTCCACTCGATCAGGAATCCACTGGCAGGTATTTACCTGAAAGAAATTACATATTTCAAAAGACAAGTTTGTACAGCAAAGCCTAGCTCTCATTCTAAAATACTGGCTCACAGAGGAGATCCTGTAACCAATATCAATTAATAATTATGATAACACAAATACACCAACACATAATGCTGAAAACAGTGGTGTTAAAAGGTCATTAATGGCCGTACAGTCATATCTGTAGGCTTGATGGCTGGGGGCGCGGTTTGCGCTGAGGAAGGTGACTTGTGGCATGACTCAACAGTGCAGTTGGGACCTACAAAGACGGTGGCTTAAAATTTGAGTTGTATCTATCTTCATTTTTCCTAGGACTTGATGCCACCTTGATTTTTGTGCCAAGGTAAAGTTGAACAAATAACAATATCCCAACAAGTAATATTTGGTAGACAATTACATATGTATGCAGAAAGCATTACAAGAACGAAAATAAAGGAGACTTTTGCTCAATTGGTCTTGTGTTGTTATTCATATTGTATGTTGAAAAGAATTGATGTGCTGGTTCATATTTATACAGTTAGAGCAGCACTGTATTAGACAAATCATATGACAACCAAAGATATACTTGGTGCTCAAAGGTGTACAAGTGAACAGTGGCGACGCAAGTGGTAGGGTAGACAGCGTGAACAGTGAAATGTGAACATAGGTGAGAGATTCATACAGTGGGTGGCAGGGTAAGGGAACAAATCAAGTGACTTATGTGTTCAATTCATGATTAAGCAACAGCCACAGTAGAGAATGCGCCACTTAATGCGCTGTAGAGTCTACGGCGTTTCGATCCTCAATTGTTTGGGACCGTCATCAGGACATGGTTGTCTTGAGCAGTAGTGCTGTGCATGGAGTGAAACAAGGGATCAACGAGGAGGAATCCTTGAGGATGGGCAAGCGAACAGGCGTCTTACTGGGACAATTTGTGTCGAGCGAGATAGAGGATCGGAGATAAAGATCCTCGAGGTGGGGAAGCGAGCAGGCGTCTTTCTGGTGTGATTTGTATGAAGCAGAAAGGAGCGCCGATTTCGGACGTGTCAGGGTGTCTGGGCGGTCGGATGGATTGTATCGTGAGCAGGACCTGGATAGATCGCGGTCACTAGGGGAATGAATCCTGTGGATGCTAAACGCGGAAGTCTTTCCCAGCTCGCCTAGCTGCTGAGAGCATCCACAGGATTCATTCCCCCAGTGACCGCGATTTATACAGGTCCTGCTCACGATATGATCCATCCGACCGCCCAGATATCCTGAGACGTCCGAAATCAGCGAGTAAGCTAAAACCAATGCATCCGGAGTCCAATTTTACAAGTGTTACTACAGCCAAAAAAAAAAACAGTAGTAAGTCCAGCATCACACAAAGCTTAAATATGTAAATAAAATGTATTTAATGTGTGAAAAAAGTAAACCTAAATAAAAAGAAATATTATTTTATGCTGAAATATTTTTATAACCTTTTTATTTTAAAAATCGATGTGACTTTAATTTATTAAAAAAAATTGAATTAAATTAAATGTATTGTATACATAGCCTTTGTATTTTTAATACATAAAAAATCAATATACACATTTTCCTAGTTGTTTTTTAATAAATCTTTAAAAAATAATGTAAATTCCTTTTGATAAAATAAATTAATTAAATATATAAAATTAGTTTACATTAATATTTAACATAAAAATATTTTCACTGTGTTTTTCAAGTTCAATAAACCTTTTGAATTGTCCCTATATTTTACAATGGAGAGATCTCTGAGATTATTTTCTGTTGTGTGCTATTTTAAGTCAGTGTTGCAGTATCATTGGTTGGCCATATGTGGTGCTGGACTTCCTCCAGGTCTGAGCGAGACTACATTTAATACTGTTTATGGTACTTTTGGCAGCAGCAAAATTAGAAGTGCAGTTTGTGAATAGCAATGGGCTTACTCTTTTGTGGTTGGGCGTACTCACCACAGGGGATAAGCCGGAGAATTTGGGTTTTACTTGGACCCAGACCTTGATACATAAACTGCAACCCACCGCTATGGTTGCATTTTCAAAGTATGTGGATTCCCTTTGACTTATATTTGAAACAGATATATTTACATTGTTCAGTTTATCCATTCTATAATAGGGTGGATTTGTGACTTGTGTAAAAATTGGAGCATTGATGTCCCTTTATTGAGAACATAGATATGGGGCCCTGTGGAAGTTGTGATTACGATGAAACATGTGTTGGCTAATGTGAAGAATATTTTGGAATTAAATAAAGCACTCGTAAAGAGCAAGACTGAGAAAAAAACGTTGTTCGAAGTCTACATTATTACCAAATACTGCTGTATATAAAATTGTTTGTGCCATTGTGCCATGTGCGTGTATAATTATTTATTTATTTGGAAAGTTTTGTATACCGCGAACATGACCTTAGAGGGTATCAGAGTTCTTTACAGAGGGATGTGACACATATGAGGGTGCAATCGTGGCACAATCATAGCAATAGACAAATAAAACAATAGTTACGTGACGACATTATAGTCAAGAAAATACCAATAGTTACATAACGACTTAATGGTGTGCACAAGAAATAGTCAGTAGGCAAAGGCGAGAGAGTCATCAGCGTGATAGTAGATGTGGTGACTCAGGCCCACGGTGGACTTCAGGATAGGCAAGCGTTCATCAGTAGCGCTTTCATTTCCTTTTTGAAGGACAGTGTTGATGGAATCAGTCCAGATTCTTCGGGCGATTCATGAGAAGGAGCAGTTGTAGGTTTTTGATTTTTGATTTTTTTTGTTTTAAGTAGGAGGGTGCTGGAGCTCCTGGAGGTACAGGCGCCACCCAGCAGCTCAAGTTACTTTGCGAGGTAGAGAGGCGTTTTGAAGTGAAGGGCCTTGAGGGTCAAGCAGGCAGGTTTTAGGTGTATCCTTCGAAATGTAGCCAGTTCAGTTTTCAGATCCGGGGAGATGTGGTTGTACTTCTTGAAGCTTGTGATAAGCCTGGCGGCCGCATTCAATAAAGCTCTGAGGGAGGCCAGTCTGTATTTAGGCAGACCACAGATTGTTGCACTGCCATATTTCAAACGTGAGATGACTAAAGCTTGTACTGCGGACTTGAGGTCATCGGGGGAGGAAAGGTTTTAGTTTCCTTAGGATGCTCAGTTTGAAGTTTGCTCCTTTGGTAGAGTCACTAATGTGATCCTGCATGCTCAAGTTCCTATTCAGCACTATACCCAGGGATTTCGCAGTCAATGATATGTGGTGTGCAGTTGAGAGCAGACAGATTTTTTATGTATTCCTCAATGATGAGTGCTTACTTGGGCGGGGAAATAAGAAGGAATTCCTATTTGAGGGCGTTTAGTTTGAGATGGTTGAGGGTAAGACAGTTAAGGGTTTGTGTAAGGTTCCGTTGAGTGACTTGATATCGTCAGGCGGGGTGATTTTCATGTACGGCTGGGTGTCATCTACATAAATGTGGTATTGGATGTTAGATGCTTTGAGGATTTCAGTGAGGGGTTCAAAAAATAGATTAAAAATTGTGGGTGAGAGCGAGGAGTCTTGGGGGACCCCCAGGGTGTATGAACTGGGATGGGAGAGTGATTGGTTGGATTTAATTATCTGTGTTCTGTCATGTAGAAAGGGGGCGAACCATTTTAGTACTGTACCAGAGGGCCCTATCCTATGTTCCAGAAGCTCAGGAGGTTGTCATGTTTTACCGTATCGAAGGCTGATGAGAGGTTGAGTAGGATTAGTAGGTGGGATTTGTTCCAGTCAAGTAGAGTAAGCGCGTCATCAACTATGCGAGTGATGGCTGTTTCGGTGCTGTGACCTTGACGGAAAGACGGTTGAAATTGATTTAGTAGCTGAAATTCCTCAATGTGGTTACATAGTTGAGCCTGTACACATTTCTCAATGAGTTTTGCCAGAGATGGGGTGGTAGTGATTGGTTGGAAGTTATTCAGGCCCTTTGGGTCCGCCGTAGGTTTTTTGAGAATGAGGAGAACTAGTCCAGACTTTAGGCAGTCAGGGATATCCCCATGAAGTAGGGAGGCATTAACGATCTTCGAGGGTTTCAGGGTAGAGAGAATGTTGAGAATGGAAGTGTCATTGAAGGCAGAGAATTGATTCCAATTCTTTATAGGAGTCTTTGCATATGTATATATATATTCCAACGTTATAGTTAGTTGGACTCACTATAACAAGCGCGCCTGCAATGCACTGCTGATGACGTCACATATTACATCACTCATGACATCGTCAGTGACATCACTCATGACATCACTGATGACACCAGCCAGTGAATGTGTGTCTTTCTTTAAAATTAATATGTTTAATAATTTTATTTGTAAAGGTTGATGGAAGAATAAATGGTTCAATAAGTGTGTAAATGGATGTTTAAAAAAAAAAGATTGGTTAACTGCTTTATTAAGTGTATTTTATTGAATACATATATTAGCGAGAAACTTTAAAATATTGAAATATATGTATCAGGGTTTCACTTTGTGTATAAGTAGCTGCATGGGTTGGTGACTGACTCACGGTTTGTATGTGTTTTGAAGACAGCATATGTGCAGGACTGTATGGGTGGATGAGTGTGTATATGTGTGTGTTAGTGAGTGAATGACTGTCTCACTGTTGTGTGTTTTAGTAACAACATATATTTTATTCTAGTGTATGTGAGTTTTGATGTATATAAGTGAGTATATGTGAGAATAAGAGATTGTAAGAGTTCCTGTTTAAATAAGTATATGTTTATATAAATGATTGTTTAAGAGAGTAAGTATGTGTAAGTTTCCTTAGAAGTAAAGAGGTAGTGTGTGTATAGTTTTATATGCAAATAAATGGATGTTCAATAATTTATTTGCATGTGTGAGTATGTGTGTGAGTAACTTTTGGATGACTGTCGGTGTATAACAGGATGTATAGATGTATCACTACATATGATGAGTGAGTATATGTATGAGTGTCTATATAGAATTGTTGATAAATGAGTGGATTTGTATATAGATAGTGGAATTACTGAATTGGTTGTTGTAACTGGTATGGGTATCTCCATTTGTTTGAAAATGTTAGTTTCTATTTTTGAATATCTATTTCAAGGGTTACATTACACTAAAAGGAGGTCTGTCACTCTGTCACAAGGATGGTGTCATAAGTGATGTCATGAGTGATGTCACTGACGATGTCATGTGTGATGTAATATGTGACGTCATCAGCAGTGCATTGCAGGCGCGCTTGTTATAGTGAGTCCAACTAACTACAACGTTGGAATTTCTATGGTTTTATGTCAGTAAAATTTCCAGCTAACTATAACTGGTGTGAAACCTATGTTTTTTTCAGTGAATGTAATAGGTTTTTTAAATGCTAATTCCTAACTATAACTGGTGTGAAGCCTATGGTTTTTTCAGTGAATTTCATAGTTTTTTTAAATGCTAATTCCTAACTATATATAAGGCCTCAAACCTATGAAATGTAATATTTTTTATAATGAATCCTATATTGTATATTTATATAATACTTTTTTATTTTTTTATTTTTATTATTTTGCCCTGGTGCGCTCCCGGTGCGCGCCCAGGTGTGCGCACTGGAAAGCGCAGGTTTCTGGAGCGCCCTGGGTCGCGCACCGGTGAGCGTCCCATTAGCGCTATTGCCGCGAACGAAAACATCGTGATGTATCGCGTAGCCGCGTCTGCGTGATACGCACAGCGTAAGCTCACCCGGAAGTACTCGAGCGAATACGATCACGCAACGTAAGCATCCGCCGCGCTTACGCGACGCGCCCCGTGGCGCGCCCGCGGGCGGGCCCGGGGGCGAGTTGCGTAAGCGTGTCGGGTCATGTGACCTGAAAATAACACTTTTTATTGGTGCAGAACAGTTTTGGTTTCCAAATGATGAAATCCCGGGTCATGTGACCTGAAAATAACACTTTTCATTGATTCAGGACAGGTTTTTTTTTCTCCAAATGACGAAAGACCCCACCTTTTTTCCTTATTCTGACTTTGTCCTTTGACTGAGGAAGACCTGTTTGGAGATATAAGAGAAATATTTTGTACTTTAAAATGGCTACAGTAGCAGCAGCAGCTGGAGTGTCTGCACCACCACCACCAAGAGAACAACCACAACATCACATTGGTGGTCAAGAAGAAGAGGAGAAGGAGGAGGAGAGGAGGAGGGGAAAAGGTGGCTGCCAGAAGACAATACCCCATACAGGCCAAGGCAGCACATTGTATGGGAGTTTTTTTCTATCCCAGAGGGCAAGAAGAAAGTCAATGCGCCAAAGGTGACTTGCCAAATCTGTGGCATTGAACTTTCAAGGGGGAACCCTAACAAAAAATATTCATTTGGTAATGATACCATGATTAGGCACATGCAGCGCAAGCATCCAAACAACTATCCTGCCACAGAGGTGAGAGAACTGGCCAGTAATCCTCCCCAATCTTCAACCAGTACCTCCAAAAGAAAGCAACCCACTCCATCGGGACCAGAGACAAGGGAGACGATCCCTTGCATACAACCACGGTTTGGTGAATTCAGGATCACATGTATTTTTTGTGGAAAGACCATCTCCTATGGTGAGCAGAGCATAAAGCTCATCCTTCTTTGCTGGTGACAACCACAATTGCTCCAAAAAACCACAATTTTTTCCTGATTTTTTTTTGCTCCAGTTGAGCCATTTTCAATTCCCTGTTTTTTGTTTCTCCCCATAAAAATAACAAAAAAAATATAAAATAGTTCATAAAAGCCAAAAAAAGTACAAAATGTTCAAAAAACATAAAAAAATATAAAACAACAAAAAGAAGAAAAAAACAGTTCTTTTTAGAACTACCTCCAAATTATAAAAAAAAGGCTACATTTTTTAAAAACTCTATCATTCTTTTTTCCCCATGGAACGCTCCCCGGTACGCTCTGCGGTGCGCGTACTGGGCGCTCCCCCCGCGCAAATCAAAAAAAACAATATATTTTTATTTTGCCCCGCGGGGCCCTTTTATAGCCCCCACATCAAACCTAGGGGGTCAGGGGGGGTCTACTCTGCCCCCTTATGGTCATTTCCCCCTTTGTTTTTGCCACCTCTTGTGTCTCGATCCTACCGACACACAAGATGGCGGCCGCTCCGGACTGTTTGGAATGTTGACAGACACCCGAGAGCCATTCAGCTTTCCGCGCGCGAACTCGCGTAGCGCGCTGGTTAGCGCCCCGGTGCGCGTACCGGGGAGCGCTTATAGATATATATATTTTTTGGAACCTAAATTACTCAAAATCCACTGGAGCACATATCTTGAGACATAGCAAAGGCAAATCGGGCTACCAGTCCCTACAATTTTGCCAAGTTTGGTGGAAATCCATCAGCCGTTCGGGCTAAAAGTGAGGTCGACCGCCCTATGGAAATTAACATGGGGAAAACACGTTTTGGGACCCCCTTTTATCTCGGCTCTCGCTTGACAAATCACCCCAAACTTTCAGGGAAGGACCGGGGCGCCGCGAGGCGAATTTGAGGAAATTTGCAGGCATATTCCTCAACCGGCGCCAAAGTTTTTCACAATAGAATGTTGAGATTTTGTATTGAAAATAATCCTAACTATAACTACCTACTGGCGACCGCCAGTGGGTAATATATATAAATATATATATATATGATTTGCAAAGTTTTACCGTAGTAAGCATCACACATTTCAGCACAGAAGTGCCTTGTTCACACGTTTAACCTGAGTTGAGTGAGGAGCAGTTTTAAGTACAAACATACAGATCATGGAGTGTAATAAACATAAAAGAAGTACATTCTACCCAAAGAAACTTTGGCGGCCATTATTAAACATACTGATTCGCATGGATCCTCTATAGACTCAGTGGCTTACTGTCTTTTGTAAGAGAAATTATATGCATTCATTGTCAAAACAATATACGCGATTCTGAAAACATAAAACAGAGTCTTAGATAAGGCTTGTTATGTACACATTAGAACCATAATCTATCATATATCGAAATCAGTCTGTGTAATCACTATTTTGGAACGGGTAATCATCATCTATCAAAGTATCACAATAAACCTGGTTAGTTACCCTGTAATCATGATGGGAAGCAGCATATGCCATCAATTTCATAGATGCATATTTTCCCAAACATTGAAGTTATTGTTTCAAGATATAATCGGTCTAGTGCCCGATTATATCAAATGGTGAACATAATAAAAATAATAATAAAATCCTGCCCTGTATGGGCATGAAATAAAAGCATCCAGGACTGTGTACATAGCCTAAACAGCAGTTATCAGATTAAATTAGGTTATTCTCCCAGGTGTATTGCAAGTTCTTTACTGCTATTCAAACCCAAAGGATGCTTGGTATGCATGTCGATGATATATCTACACAGTCCTGGATGTGCTGAGTGAGGTCACCTATATGATCCAGGAACTTATTGTATCTGCACATTCAGCTCTTGCCTTGTTTCTGAAATGTATAAATGTATATATGTAAATGGAAACCTTTATTTCTATTTTCTCCCCTCTAACCTTCTTGGCTCCCCCCTTTCTTGAGTGGTTCTGACAATCCTTTCTTTCTTTCTTCTTGGATGTATATTACTGTGAATATGATGTATTGTTGGTCTAGATTAGACACAGGCCTTGTGCTTTTATTTCATGCCCATACAGGGCAGGATTTGTTTTGCTTTGATTTATCAATATGCATAGCACATATTGTATATGCAATTGTTATGGAACGTCGTGTATATAATGTGTATATATTATAATGAGCTCATCTACGGGCATTTTAAATTGCACATCTTCTCGATAAATGGGAATCATTGATTTGAAAGTTTTAAAATGGCGCTCCATTCGCAAGGACTCTTTATGTATTCTTGAGTCCTTTTTTGATTGCGATAACTTGCACATGTGGTTAAAACTGTGTCTAAGATGGCGCTACGGTAAACATAGATCAAGGTTTTTTACCCAAACAACCCCCTGTGAGTGCTTTTTTACCGTAGGATGGAAGTCCAAAGTTACGGAAATTGGAGCGTGTATTGATTTGTGGGAGCACCCCCACAGTGGAAAGCACCCGCCTGCGAGTGCCCCGCCCAGATGTTTTTGAAGCGATATATATTTTCAAGCCACTCCCCCTGGTCCCTCCCACATTTACTACTAAAGGCCTGATTATGACTTTGGTGGTGTGGGAGCGGGCCGCCATGCCGCTGCCCCACTCCCACACTGCCAAAGTCATGTAAGCATTGCCCATCAGATGGCGAGTTTTCTCGTGTCTGGTGGGCGTTTCTTTGTCGGTCCCATGACGGTGCCTCTGAAAATGGGTACCGCAATGGGAGCACCAAAGGCAGTCCCTGCCCGGCATGGACTCTGCAGTCCACACCGTACAGGAACTGGGGTGAATGCACACAGGGGGGCAATACATGTTCCCCCCTGCCTGCACCCCCATGCACAGGTTTAAGAGGGGGTCCTGTAAGGCCTGCTTTCTTTCCTTACTGCTAGCAGTTTCATGGAGTATGAAACTCCATGAGACCTCTGGCGATGAGTAAAGGTGTAATATACTTGTTGGTTCTGCTGGGCACCACCAAGCATATTGTGGGCCTCAGACAGGGATCTCTGATCCCTAGCAGTTGTGGTGGTGCTCTGGTGGTCTGACTGCCCAAGTTGTAATCCGGTGGTTGGACCACCACCAATGCGCCACCGTGAGTTTGGCAGTCCTCGGACCACCAAACTCATGATAGGCCCTAAGTAGTAAACTTGCATGTGTGACAATCTCCTCAAAGAAAACATAGGAGTTGTGGAGTTCGAAATTTATACTCATAGATTTGAGAACTGCATTTCGTAGTAAGTAAGGAATACTACTGTAGTATTACTCTACACACTATAAAATATAGTTTGTGACTTGGGTCCAGAGTTAGCATGATTTATTCGCAGTTTGAAGCCCTGGTGGATCATAGATGCAATTGTGCGACATTGTATTGCTCACAAAGCTGGACCAGTATTTCCAACCAGAAATTCCAGTGTTGAGGCAATACTTAATCACCTTGCAAAGTGACACGTCTTGGCCCCTCCAAAAAACATGTAGATCATTGTGTCAGTTATAAAAATGTATGAAATGCAAGTAGAATTTGTGGGTTCACATTCGTTTACAAACTGTTGGTAGAAGATGAGTAACATCAGCAAAGTATGGAGTGCGTTAAAGTTGTATGATAGAAATCTCTTTTGTGCTATTATCATCTGCCACCAAGTCTAGTTTGTGCCACCATTACTCCACCTTTTCGGATATCTCCCAAGTGCCACTTTTGTTTTTTGTGTTGCCATCAAAAATATTTACACAGAGTGAACTGGTGTGCTGTTATTAATATTAGCATTGAACAGCTACTCTGAGTTGCTGTAATACTGAGTCACTGGCCCATTACATTGTAGTTCAAACAACAATGATTCCATGGAGGTTTTATGGCCAGGCGGTGCAGGCTGGAGCCACCCTAGCAAGCTGTGGCCTACTGGCAGCTGTTTCTGGCAAATCTCTGTATGTTTCTCCTACGTATAGACTAGGACCTACTAAAACCCTGAGGTGGGGTTCCGGAATATTCGGAATAATATTGTGTCTTAGATATCGTCCAACAAATGGGATTTATTTAGTTAAATATATTGATGTCAGACAATGTTTCAATACATTATGTTCTGGCATACAACCATATCTAACAAACAAAAATAGATTTTAAAAATAACAAGCAGATGTTTCTAACTATTCAGAATTTCACTGCATCCCTTGACACCACATCAAAACCGTTCATGCATGAATATGCAAAGTAAGCAAAACGGTGTCAAAATAGGGTTTGAATGATGGAAGTCACAGCATCGTTCCTTTTTATGGACATCTTTTTTAAAAATATATTGCAGTATATGTTTCGGTAAAATTTGGGGTAAAATATTTAATTTCATTTGCCAGCTTTCCGTCGTTGTTTGTCTTTATTTTACAAGCTGCAATATCATGGTAGACTTCTGAGTTACATGTTTTTGTGATTTATTCTTCATGTCATAGAAATTGTTATTGTACCATTTGACACATAAAATAAGTCACCTTGGGATATCACCACCGTTGTGCACTGTACCCGGGTTTAAACGACGGTATCCCTGTATTATGTGAAGTTATGCCGACTAGCAGCAATAATGTACCAGTGCTGGTTCTAGGCTGCAACACCACAAAATATTCTTGCACTAAAAGCCGCCCTCAGTGCCATGGGCTTAACTAAGGCCCCCCCGCAGCCCCTGCGGTGGTCCCCCAGGCTTACCCATACTAGAGAGGGGCCCTCAGCCCTTACTGATGTGAGTGTGAATGGCCAATTCAGCATATCTTGTGGGCCCCCTCACGTTTTGTTTTGCCACCAGCCGCAGCCCGTACAGGTAAGAGCGGTGGAGCGGTCGGGCCAGGCAGGGAGGGGGGATTCGAGAGACGACCTTGAGGGAAAATTAAATAATTAATTTTCCCTCATCGTCTCTCGAAATCCCCCCCCCCCAGCCCCACCACCCCACCCCTCTTACCTGCACGGGTCGCTGCTGTACGCCACTGCTCAGTACTAAACCTCTAACTCATGTGGGGGCCGATTTACAGAACTAACTTAAGACAAAATCCTAAACTTACCACTTTTGGTATTCACAGATGGCATTTAGTAGTAGTAAAGTTAGGATTTTGTCTTAAGTTTGACTTAAGACAAACTTAAGACAGACTTAAAACAGATTTAAGAGAGACTTAAGACAAAATTCTAACTTAAGTCTGTCTTAAGTCTGTCTTAAGTTTGTCTTAAGTCAAACTTAAGACAAAATCCTAACTTTACTACTACTAAATGCCTTCTGTGAATACCAAACGTAGTAAGTTTAGGCAGGGCCGGACTGAGACCAGCCACCAGCCCTGGCAGGTTGCTCCTCCACCGGTCCAGGTAACGGGAGGGGAGGGGGTTGTTCCCGGCAAAGAACTGCTACCGCTTTTCTTACAAAGGGCCGAATTTGCAGCGCTGCTAAAAAGCCGGCACTCTGTAAGAAAAGTGGCCCCCTGCGGCCACAAAACTGGCCCCACCCCTCCACCCCACCGGGAAAATGCCCGGTGCCCGCAAATGCCAGTCCGGCCCTGAGTTTAGGATTTTGTCTTAAGATAGTTCTTTGAATCGGGCCCATCGACTCCTCACCATCCACTGCATCAGATTCCTGTTACATTCAGTGCAGAGCTGGTTTTCTTTGTGGCTACATGTGGAGTAAATTCTTTTGGACAATAGTTCGACAGCACTCTTCCCTTCTCCAAAGAACGGGGTTACTCTCTACAGGCCGTGGTGCTAACAGCTGTGAGGTAGACACAAGCTGAGTTGTTGCTGCATGGGCTTTTAGTCTTTGCCTCTGAAGTAGTTGATTAAGATTTTTTCCAACATTAAATGCTTTGCATATATCGATATTAACATGCAACTCGCAAAAGTAATTTATGAACATTTTCCACGTTTAAAGTTAAACGGATTCTGATTAACGTAGGCTTCTATTTTACAATGGTTCATGTTAGCTGTAATTTTGCTTTATGAAACGTGAAGATTTATTTTCAGTCGAAAAGCTGAAGCAAATGTGTTCTTTGTATTGTTTCTCATGAATGTTTTGCTTTCTAAGATTTTGTACAATTTTTTAATGGAAAGGAGGCCTTTTAGCTGCACCTGTGAGTGTAAGCACCCCAAATGTCTTATCTGCTAGTTTGAAGGTCACAGTCAAAGTGTGCTTTTGAGAACGTTTTGTATATTTTAAAGAGACTGAAACTATCTTTTTTGCTTTCACTTGATTGGTTAGCTTTTTGGATAGATTACTGATAATGTTAGGTTTCTGTCATTTTAGGAATATGTTTTAATGTTTTAAATAGAGATGCCTTCCCAGCTTTCTTTAGAAATGAAGACCTTTTCTGTTATTCTTATGTAGATGCATTCCTCACATTCTAAACAAATATTTATTTGATTCAGAGATACTGCCTTTCAGAGGCTTTCATGCTGATGCCATCTGCCTGACTTCCTCACAACTTTCCCAACTGTACAATGGCTTAGCTGAGTGGAATTTTCCCTCCAAGGGAAATTGAGTCTGCTTTCTGTTAATTTAGACAACTTAACAGCAGTTTATCTTTGCATTTATGATTTTGAAAGGCTTCGAAATATTATTGACTTATGCATTCATGCATTGGCTATTGATTTACAATTAATATGAAGATTTTAATTTGTAATTGTTAATCCTTTAATAAACCTTCATGGCTTGCAAATTGAATATTTTTTGTAGTCCTTTTGAGGCTATCATGCTTCGCATTTTTTAAATGTATTGATTGTTATGGCAGCTTCAGTTCCAACTAAAGATCCATCCGCTTGAGTGCAGCCTATACTTGAGTTTGAGCAGAAATGTGCATGGCAGATAGTGCTGCATCGCAGTGATAACAGAGGTACTGTGTCGCTGCAATACTGATATCTGAACTTTTTATGTCTGACTCGCCTGCTTCATAGTTTCCAAAAAAAAGTCATAATAAAACATAAGGGGATTTCGGTTAGGCCTCTGCATCCACTGGACTGTTCAAGATCCATTAACCTTTTGCTTGTGATCACCTTAGCATACAGCATGAGGCAGTGGGTCAGCATTTTTCATGATCACACGTGCACAGCTGCCTGAAAATGAGTGTGCTTTACTGCCAGGGCTGGTGTACCTGGACTGTTTGGTCACTCCTTACTTATTTTTTCATATTTTACATGTTTTTTTGCATTTTGCATGTGTTTGCTGGATAAAAGAAATATAGAAAATTGCTGAGTTGCAAACATTTGACCAATTGTCTTTGCCAATGCTCCAGTTGGTGCTGATTCTGAGATGTGCTAGCTTCTCCTCATCCCTCTCTTGTACGTACAATGTGCACTCCTTGTTCTGCCATTTTACAATCCTGTCAACGGCTGGAAGATGGGCTCAGTATGTTCTTTCACCTGAATGTTAACAATGTGATACCTGTCACATAAAGTTCTTAGAGTTTCCAGTATGACGAAGGAGTTTCATCAAACCTTTAATTGACACTTGACTTGACAAATTGTTAATATGTTTGCTCACACATTATTCAATATGGTGCAATGTTTAAAGTACAGAATGTTCTATGAACTGCCATATGGCGCTATATTGAATGGCAAAGCTTTCTCTTTAAAATGTTCTAGACCTTTGGTTCTAAAAAAAAAAAAAAGTGGTAATGTCACTTAAAGCTTAACATTTGGGAACCAGCACTAGTAAGAAAAAATCGAACCTCTTGTTTGTTGATCAAGCAAACGAAGCGTAAGGAGTAGAAATGATTTACTGGAAATGGCAAGGACCCTAAAGATGACAGTGAAAGACACACCTGAAACCTGCTAGAGTCATAGGCACATATTGATTCTTAAAACTGCAAGGAAAACGCAATACACAGGACTAGTTCAAATAAAAATCTTGAAGCCAAGTGGTTTGCAAACCTTGGGCACAATTTAAATAGTAACCACGCCCAAAATATCTGCCAAGTCTCACAGGGACTGCCAAAAGCCACTGGCTCGCCCCAAACGTCATCTGTTTCTTCAACAAGCCATGGAATACCTGTGGGAGTGAAGTGAATCAGCATTACAGTCGGGCCTACAGGGGCTGGGGGTGCAGGAGTAAAGTAAAAATGCGTGGCTATGATTTACTGGGGGTATATTGCCTACACATCAGGGTAATTGTTCATCTTAACCTGCCTAAGACTGACTTACTAATTCTTTGGGTACTGGAGTAGTGTGCTACTCTTTGAAAAGTACTTCAACGCCTCTTCTAGGGTAGTAAGCTTTATATAAATACAATTACAATTACCTTGGAAGGCAGAGCAACAGGACATGGGTGGGGATTGGTAGCTGGCGGGAAGAGACATAGGGGCTGGAGAGGCATAGTCTGCCTCTTCCGGACTCTGTGAATTACCCGGGGAGGTTAGGAAAGGTAAAGTTTGTGTTTCCTTACCTGTTTGGGCCCAGCAAGATTCATCTAGTTTTGCAGCTGGGGTACTGGAAGAAGCATGGGTGGGGCTAGCCCGCCTGATGTGGTCCACGGCAGGTGGTGTAGCCGCTGCTGCCTTCGTGCCATGCCTCCCTGACAAGGGAAGTGGCAGGGGAAAGTCCTGGTGCATCCAGGGGGGGGGGAGGGTGCTGGCAGGGCTTGTCTTCTGTGTTACAGCATTATTAGCCAAGGTTAGGACAGGTTGCGGGGGTTGTAGGCGGTAGAATTGGGGGATGGAGAGTCACATGCAGGCTTATCCACACACTAGGGGGGGGAGAAGAACTGAGCACAGGTGAAAACTCAGTGTGCGTTACCTAGTTGAGTGAGGAGAGAGTTGAGGGGACAGTGTTTGAGAGATAAAAGAAAGAGAACCTGGGAAGACGGCAAGAACATAAGGATTGGATAAGGGAAGGATGGAACAAGGTATGACGTTTTGGGGTAGTGGAACAGGATTTTCATAAATAAAACCTGCTCGGATTAAACCTCCTATAGTGTGAAATCATTTACAAAAGTTGTGAGATTAACAAAGAAAATATTAATAAGGGGTATTTGGGAAGAAAATCGAGAAATGTGCAGAAAAATGACAAATGATTCCTGTAGGCTGCAAATGAATTTTGCATGAGAGACAGCAGAGAAATAATGTTAAAGAGGTTTTGGTTTTCATGTGCAAGTGAATCTAACGCATTGACAAAAAGAGTCATATACTAATGACATTAATTATATAGAATAATCATTGGACAAAAATTGTGTTTATATTAGAATAATATGAAAATTAAAATGAATAAATAAAATGGAGCTTTTAATGTGATCAAATAACTGGATCTGTTTATTTCTCCTAGAGAAATTGCACACTTTGCAGAGAAGGCCTCAACCACTGTTAGGATCAATTTGCTTTTTAAACGTAGACTGCTACAGAGAAATACATTTGTCCTTCATTACGATTATTGTGTTCTTTTCTTGTCGATGGCTACGAGGTTGGGGTATCGTGCGGAACTTCCTCCTGTCTGGGGAAATGTTTAGTTTTGTGTATAACTGCTCTATTAAATGTTTTTTTGTTTGTTTTTTTTTAATCCTCATCTGCCCGACACACGTCCCTTAGATGCAGAGAAGACCACCCGACCAGCTCACTGCCATTGGGAGCAATGCCCTGGAAATTGAGCCGCTACACACCTAGGCAGAAATTTTTATGAGTTGGTGGGAACAACCATGCATCTTGTAACGATATCTCAAGGCAGCTTTGTGACAGTAAATCCAGTATGTAAGTGTCGAGATCTGGCCAGACCACAATACTGAACCATTGAGTAGGTGGGCTTAATCATCGGATATTTGGGGGGAAAAAAAAAAAACCCAAGAAGGCAAAAAAAAGAACTTCACTTCCACTCTGTCAAAAATTTCCAAAATGTGAGGTTCTGGACGCTACATGATCTTTTCAAGTCTACCTTGGAGGTTTCATAAAGTGAGGTTAGCCATGCTGAGTGAGTGGGAGGGGTGGTGTCCACCCAATGCATGCATATCTGCCGTCTTGCCAACAGGGTGGCATAGAATATAAAGGACCGTGCTGCCCCAGTGATGTTCTGGTCAAAACCAAGGATGACAAATGGTAAAGTTAAGGAAACGTTGGTCTTAATAATTGAATCCAAAGTTACTTTGATCTCCATCCAGTAAGTAGATATGTGGGGGCAGTCCCAGAACATGTGTATATCGGAGGCTGCTAACAATTGGCATTTATTACAGCATTTCCCCTCTTGATATTTGGATAAACGTAAAGGGGTGAGATATGCCCGGTGTAAAGTAAACAGGTGGTTTCGTCTAAGCCAAGCGGGTTTAACCAATTTATACAGAAGGGAAAAGGATTCTGTCCACCGGTCCTCATCTAATGCCGCAATTTCTCTACCCCATAGCTCTATTGGGAGGTGAAAGTCCCCATCTATCTCTTCCAGTATGGACCAATACCAAAGAGCCACCTCCTTGCCTCCTATCTGTTTTTCGACTAGCTGTTGTTCTAGAGGACTAATTCTCCCGGTATTAGGGTCTTTCCTGATTGATTCTCTGGCCCAGCTACTGATTTGTGTGTATTTAAATCTTGACAGTGTCAGCCCTACTTTCTCCCTGAGGACTTCCCACCGTATCAAGATGCCTCCATATAACAATTCACCCCATCTAGAAAGCCCAGCTGTAATTAGGGGGGTTGCCAGAGAATCTTGCAGGCACAATGGAAGCCCAGGAGAGTCCCAAATTTGAGCGTGATTAGAGTAGTACGCCAACCCCACTTTACGTTTAATTTGTACCCATGACTTCAGTTGTGTTAGTAGAGTCTTCAGCCTCACCTTCTTGAAAAACGTTCGATCTCCAAACTTGAATAAAAACCCATCTAATGGGAGGTTTGCCCCTACCAGCATTGCTTTAAATAGCTTCCCATTTGAAGTGAGATCTGGTGACTTCAAGAGCATTCTTGAGTGGGAAAGCTGGAATGCCCAAGAGTAGTACTGCAAGTCTGGGAGGGCCAATCCACCTTTTTCCCTCCTCCTCCTCAGTTTTTTCCAAGCCAACCTCGTGGCTTTATAGCCCCAAATGAAGGAATTTATTTCTTGTTGGCACTTAAGAAGTTGCTTAGAGTCAAATGCAAGGGGAATTGTGTTAAAAATAAAAGTCAGTTTCGGAAGGATAGACATCTTTACGATGTTAACTTTCCCCAAAATTGATAATCTAAGACCCACCCAGGATCTCAAAAGTGCCCTAAACTCTCTAGCGACCAGGTCTAGGTTTGCTTTTGCTAAGGCTTCAATATCTTGTGTTATTTTAATTCCGAGGTAACGCATTGAACGGATTGAGGGCGTCACCCCAACACCCGGATTGGCAATATTCCATGTCATTAGCTCAGTCTTATCGGCATTGATGTCATAGCCTGAAATACGTCCGAATTCCTTGGCCTTTTCAACCACTATGGGAAAAGCATTTGCTGGATCGCTGGTGTAGATTACAATATCATCAGCGTATAGCCCTACTTTCCTTTTCCATCCGCCGAATTTAATGAAGAAATTCTTGAATCGTCCCTAAAAAATTGTGCAAGTGGCTCAATGTATATGTTAAAAAGTAAAGGGGACAGGGGACACCCCTGTCTTGTTCCCCTAGTAATCAGAAAGGGCTGGGTACATACATCATTGACCATAATGCTTGCACTAGGATTTGCATATAAGAGTCCAATTGATCTCCGAAAATTTGGGCCGAATGCGAATTTCTTCATGGTTTCAGCCAGGTATACCCAATTTACTCGATTGAACGCTTTGGTAGCGTCGAGGGTCATAATGGCCAAAGGAAGAGAGAATGTAGAGGCTATATCCACTGCCCCAATTAGGTCATACGTAAGGTCCGAGAGTTTTCTACCCTTTATGAAGCCCTTTTGGTCAGTATGAATTATTGAGCCAACCTCGCGTCCTAACCGGTTTGCCAACACAGCTGCAAAGAGCTTATAATCGCTGTTTAGAAGCGAGATTGGCCTATAGGAGCCACACTTGGCTGGGTCTTTCCCGGGTTTCGGGATCAGGACAATAATCGCCTCGCCCCATGATTTAGGAGGGGTCACACCGTTTATTAAGATATCGTTAAAAAGTCTTGTCAGCACCGAAACTATTTCCGGTGCTAGAAAGCATAATAGTTCGCCAGGGAGACCATCAGGGCCAGTTGCCTTATCCCTCTTCACCTTTTTAATACTTTCCCTCACTTCTTCCTCTGAAATAGGCCTGTCAAGACGATCTCTTTGTTCAGAGCTAAGAATGGGAAGAGTAATCTTCTCCAACCATCTGGATTTTGATATCGGGTCCTCCTGAAGTAAATCAGGGTTCTCAAGGCCTACACGCTCCGGAGATAACCCACTTACACTCAAGAACTGTTGGCACGGAAACTGTAAAAGGCAAAGAACAAGTTTATTAAGACCCCATGGGGTGGTGGTACACTCAAACAGCACCCTTCGGTAATGCAAGAGGTATCACACCGAGCACCGGTGTGACCCCGTTTTATATACAGTTTGGGGCAATAAAAGATAGGCGGCACAAGTTAAGACACATTTTAAGGACATATATGGTCATGTTTTGGAATACTGCCAGCTCATTGGAGGGGGCACAACTCCGCTGGTCAGTTTGGGCCACATTCCTGAAGGCATACGGGTCAGCTAGAACTGCGCATGTGCGGCTTGACCAGTACTAAAAATAGCCTGTTGCTGGGCAGATTGGAATGGTCAATGGAACGAACAACGGACTAAAGGGCTCGCTGGCCACGAGGCCGCTCATGATCTAAGATGGCCGCTGCAACATTCAAAATGGCGTTTTCATATATAGCCAAGTTAAGGAGGACAACGTGTAGGTTCAGCTAATCGCTAACGCGGCCGGGCCAATTACGACAGACGACCCTTTTAGCGTTTAGCTGAATCTACCTCATAATGAACATAATCGGGATGTTCGTCCTCGATGTCTATTAACATGATTTGTGTTACCTCTTTGTGAAGCATCATTTTGTCATGGGCAAGAGCTCGTCGTGATGGTATGCAAGCTGATAAACACATTGAACATAAAGCTGGGCCACATTGGATACATAGGCATATGAAAAACATGGCTCCCACAAATATACAGAGAATCGTCAACAGTTTCCAGCCCCAAGTTGCAAGCATGGACCAGAACCATCCCGAAAGTGTCCAAGTTCCATTGTCCGGGTGTATCTCAGCTGCAATTTTATGAAGCTTGGAGATGGCATCATACACGGATGGAGAATTGTCCGGAATATACACACAACAGCTGCTTCCGATAATTCTACATGCCCCCCCTCGATCCGCCAAAACAACATCCAATACCATCCTATTTTGGAGGGTGACAATCCTGGAAATCTGTAGTTCCTCGGTAATATTCCCCAGGGCAATAGCAGTGTCATTCGCAACAGCCTCGACAACACGTGTCAGTCGTCTGATTTTCCGGCTATTCAGTGCAGCCCCCACAAAGGAGAATAGTCCCAGATTAAAGTCCACATACTGTTGCAATGCAGTGTCTGTTTGGTCAATGTCCTCCAGGACAACAGTTCGTTTAACCCTATTCAGGACGAAGTCATGGTACAAGGTGTAATCATTGTGATACATGGGAGGGGCAATGAATACAGGAGGTAACACAAACGATACGTAGCACGTGCCCAACCACCCCAATGGAAGCTGATGGTAGCCCTTCGTTCCACAGATAAAATATGTATTTCGTGATGCAACAAATGAAATGCCATTCGGGCTATCAAACGTGAGAGTGGTATTACATTCGCTTTTCCCCACTGCAATCGAGCCCTTGTTCCTAATACATAAATCGGCTTTTGTAGCAATGACATTTATAACATGGGCACTAGAGACATTGATGTTCCGCTGATTGCTGTATACACGTGGGGCAGACACATTATCAGGCCTATACTCTTCCCATTCGAAACGAGTGCCCTCAGCCCGGGGAAACCCATCCTTGTCATGGGAACATACTTTATTCAAGCGGAAAAGCACCCCCCCTTTTGTTGGCCATCTCAGAGTAAAGAGGAGGGTGTACCAAGCGTTGCATGACCCATTATGCGAAAACAGGAGTGGAATAAGTGGGGTGCCCCCTCTCTTCTGGTGCCCTGGCAACATCCCACACACCCAGCAATTTGAGGTATTGGTCATGTTATGTGTGTGGTGAAGAATCTGAATGAAGCTGTTATTTAAGTATGTTTGGCGGTGGCGCTCTTCATGAAAGGGCAGTGTAAAATGAAAATGTTCAGACGGAGCCGGGGTAGTCGGCAGCAAATGTTCACGTACAGGCACCACAAGTTCGACTACCCAGGCTATAACAGCTATCACCACAATAGTCAGAACAAAGAGAAAGGCACCCAATATTTTCTTATCACGAGATGCCGTTGATGCCATAGTTCAGGAATGTTCGTGCAAAGTCTCAAATAGCACAAATTGTTCACAAATTGTTCACAAAGTCTCAGATACACGTACGTGTATACCTAAAAAGGAAAAATATGGTGCTGAACTCCGAGGTAGCCGTTGTTTTCTTCTCCGGGCCAAGACGGGTGTCGCTACTCTAGCAGAACTGATCCCCCCCCCTTGGAATTCCCGGTTTCCGTTTCACAAACCTGGAGCGGTAACCAACCAGTCATAAAAGGCAAAAAAATCTTCTTATCGTGGACGCAAGTTGTAGCGCTCTCTTCCGGCAGTAGCTTGGTCCGGGAAGGCTCCCTCAACTTCGGCCGACGTCACAGCTGGGCTCTTTTCTTTCTCCAAGATCTCCTTATAATCAGTCAATACAGCAGGAGTCACCAGATCCGGAGAGACACGGCGATAATGTGTTGAATGCACCCACCGCTTCCTGTTTGTCACTCGTACTGCGGTGCGGGTCGCAAGGAGGACCTGCTCGGGGCCCTTCCACCTGGGCTCCAGACTGCTTGCTCTCTCAAACGAGCGTATCATCACATAATCGCCAGGGCGGAGATCATGGCCCTCTCCAGTAGAGTTGTCAGGGAGCGCTTCTCAAACCTGTTGATGAATAGAGAGCAAATCATTTGTTAATCGTGCCAAATAATCATTCATCATAACACAAGGCACATCATGTATTAATCGCGGCTTGGGCACCCCCCAGATATTCATCGGGCGGCCAAACACCACCTCATATGGCGTAAGGCCAGTTCGTGAGTGGGGTACTGATCAAAGAGAGAGCAGTGCTAGCGGCAAAGCGTCTGGCCACTTCAACGATGTAGACGCCACAATTTTGGCCAACTTAAGCTTCAACGTAGCATTGTACCGCTCGACCAAACCTGCTGACTGAGGGTGGAATACAGCGTGGAACTTCTGCTGAATCCCTAACCCCTTCAGTACATATTCCACGATCTTTCCAACAAAATGGGGCCCATTATCGCTCCACAAAAATTTACAAACTCCAAAGCGAGGAAAGAATTCCTTAAGCAACACCTTAGCTGTTGTCAAAGCCGTGTTGTCTTTCGTGGGGTAGGCCTCAACCCATTTGCTAAAAGCACATACCACCACTAGGACGTACTTCAGGTTATTGCAGCGCTCGAGTTGGATGTAATCCATTTGAAGCACCTCAAATGGTGCAGAAGGTGGAACGAACCCTCCTTTCGGAGTATGGGTCCCCTTTCCAGGATTATGTTGCAAACATACCAGGCAGGTCTGCACTACTCTCTTTGCAGTATTAGCAATCTCGGGATGCTCCCAGACTCGTGTTAAAAGCCGAGTGATTGCAAGAGCTCCGACATGAGCCAGTCCATGTGTCATCTGGACCATCGCCTGTAAGTAAGCCGCAGGCAATTTCCACTTCTCCATGTCTTTGCTTCTCCAACAACCCTCGTCATCTAGTATCCCATCTGCTGCCCAAGCCGCGAGTTCAGATTCAGTGGCTGATTTTTGAATATCCTGTATTTCTGCTCTAGCATCACTCCATCGCTCAGCCTGTGATTGCACCACGTACATGGGGGAGCTAGTTCGGGACATAGCCGTTTGTCTTGCTATGCTGTCTGCAAAGGCATTTCCTTGGCCCACTTTGTCCGTGATCTTTTTATGGGCACTGCACTTCACTATCGCTACTTTCTTAGGGCCAAGCAACGCATTTAGGAGATCACGCACTAGCTCTCCGTGCATAATGTGCTCTCCGTGTGATGTCAGAAACCCACGTTCCCTCCAAAGTAGCCCGAAGTCATGGGCCACTCCAAAGGCATACCGGCTGTCCGTGTATATGTTCACACATAGACCAGCACTCAATTTGCAGGCTCTTGTTAAGGCTATCAGCTCTGCTGCCTGAGCCGACTTTTGTGGTATCCTAGCTGTTTCTACCACTGTCTTAAGCGTCGTGATCGCATATGCTGCGGAAGTTGTACCATCTGGCAGCCTTAAACACGATCCATCAACCCACAGTTCCCCATCCACATCTGGAAGTGGCACATCCTGTAAGTCGACACGACCCTTTGTCTGTTCCTCGGTCAGGAAAACACAGTTGTGATGTTTTTCTTCCTGACCCTCCTCGGCCGGATAGGGCAATAAAGTGGCAGGGTTCAAAGTAGCGCATCTTTTTAATGTAATATGTGGCGCCAAAAGTGTCAGCTCATATCCTGTTAGCCGTGCACTCGTAAGGTATTGGGTCTTTGTTTGGTTTAACAGGGCATCTACTGCGTGGGGAACTAACACCAACAATTTGTGTGATAACACAATTCCCTCACTCTGTCGTATGGCCACCGCTGTTGCTGCTACCGCTCGAAAACACCCGGGCAACCCTCGTGCTACAGGATCAAGAATGGCAGAGAAGTATGCACATGGTCTCTGCTTATCCCCGTGTAATTGCACTAACACTGACAACGCGCACCCATCATTCTCGTGCACGTACAATGTGAAAAGTTTCGTGTAGTCTGGTGTGCCTAACACGGGTGCGGAACAAAGGGCCTGCCTCAACTGCTCAAAAGCTTTCTGACATTCATCTGTCCACTCAAGAGGCATTGGTGTAGCTTTGGACAGTAATGCTAGAAAAGGTTTTATGATATGTGAAAAACCCATGATCCATTGCCTACAAAAAGACGTCAACCCTATGAAGGGACGTACATCTCTCTGCGTGCGGGGGACTGGTGTGTCTAAAATTGCTTGAATTCGATCAGATGTTAATGCACGCCCCTCCTTACACAACAGATGACCGAGATAGGTCACCTGGGGTCTACAGTATTGAAGCTTTTTCTTAGAAACCTTATGATTATTTTGTGCCAAAAAGGAAAGCAACGCAAGTGTGCTCTGTTCACATTGGGCATAGGAGTCAGCGGCCAGCAGAAGGTCATCCACGTACTGGATGAGCGCAACGCCAGTCTGTAATTTAAAGGAATCTAGCTGCCTTTTCAAAGCCTGGCTGTAGATGCTAGGACTTTCAGTATATCCTTGGGGAACACGACAAAATCTATACGATTTATTATTGAGCGTAAAGCCGAACAGATATCTGCTATCAGGATGAACAGGGATGGAAAAGAACGCATTCTTTAAATCAATAACGCTAAAGGTGGTGGCTGTCGGTGGAACCAAGGTAAGCAAGGTCGTAATATCGCATACCACCGGGTATTGGGGAATGACAATTTTGTTGATCTTCCGCAAATCAATAATAAATCGATAGATTTTGCCGTCAGTGTCTCTCTTAAGAATCGGAAGAATAGGACTGTTACAAATGTTATAAGGGACCTCCTCCACTACCCCTGCAGAAATCAAATCCTGAACAATATGTGTCAATGCAATTTCACCTTCTCTCGAAATCTTATACTGTGGCACTCGTGGTAGAGGGGCCCCCTCCTTAACAGTAATGTGTATTGGTGGAATACGCATCTCTCCCACATCCGTATCTGAGGTCGCCCACAACGTATGCGGTAGAGAGGCCAAAGCTGGAATGTCTAAAATAGCATAAAACCTGTCAGGATCAGGATAATTGTCATTCAGGATAACCCGCACTCGCTCTGGAGCGCAACGTATTGTCGCTCGAAAATATTTAAGCAAATCAATGCCCAGAATATTATCTGGGGTATGGGGTGATAACAAAAATTGGCCAAAACTGAAGTATTTGTCAATGCATAGTGCAAGGGGCTTGGACAATGGGCTGGGGGAGGGTGTGCCATCAAACCCTACACACGTAATCATTTCGCCAGACAGGGGAGCCCTTGGAACCAAATTTTTCGACAAAGCGCTACGAGTAGCTCCTGTGTCGACTAGAAATTGATCAGTAGAACCCAGAATGCCCGCTGTTACATATGGACCCTGCTGATCTACCGGCACTTCAACTGATTCCTTACCCCATCCTACGCAGTCCTATGCATGCACATAATCCTGGTGTTCCACATTCTCTCCCTCCGAAATCTGATATTGATTCCGTCTATCAAACGTGTTTCGTTCATCCTGGCCACGGCCCCTCTCCTCAACCTGCCTACGATCACCTCCACCACCTCTCGCTCCAGTATAACCTCCTCTTGACCTTCCACTTCCTCGACCACGCTGACTACGCTGTTCGCGAAGTACCGGACAATCTTCGGCCCAATGCCCAAACTCCTTACAATACGCACACTGATCCTCCGCTATGTCCGTATGACCATACGATGCGTTTCCTCCACCTCGTCTACCTCTATCATTCCCTCTACCCTGTGTTCCCCGAACCTGCGCCAACATCACCTTCATTTTCAATTCCTTCGCCTTTTTCTCTACACTTTCTTTAGCCTCCACTTCCTGCCGCTCATAATACTGAGCCATAGTTAACAAAGACGCAGGGGTCGCCGTGGCCCAGGAACTTTCACTCGACTTCAATCGCTTTGCAATCTCTGGTAGGAGATTAGCTACGTACTTATCTACAAACAAATGCCGACCCGTATCGTCAGTTAAAGATTGACCACTGTAATCATGAAATGCCTCCTCAAAGCGTGTAAAGAAATCTGAGACCGTTTCATCGGGTTTCTGCTTGCACGACGTTAGCATAGTCCAATCAATCTTTTTAGAGGGAACAAGCGTTTTTAATTTATTCAAGATAGCTGCCGGAAGATCTAAAATTAGCTGGTAAGGCTTACATGCTGGTTCTCTATCTAAATCTGCAGCATTTATCTCTTTCCATGTTCCCCCCAATATCGTTTCATCATTATTTTTACGAATTTGCCTCCACATATCAGGTGGTAAAATTAGCCCAAAAAACAAATCTATATCCACGAGAGTCATCACACAAGACGATATAGCCCCCTCCACCCCCTCATAGAATGCCGCCGGATTCTTCCGAAGATCAGGTAAAGAATTTTTCAATGCCATGACATCTGCTCTATTCCACGGCGTATATACCCAATTATACACGAAATACCCTTTCGCATCCTTCGACAATTTGTCATCATCCGTACCTTCCCCTTTAGGTGGAACATACAAAGGCGCGGCTTCACGCATAGGCATAACATGCAATGCAGAACTCTTATCTGAACCACGAAGAGAGCACTCCTTAATCTGCCCATTATTCCCCGACTCGGACTCCTTTTGCCTCCTTTTTCGTTCCTCCCGCAATCGAGTTGTCTCATCCCGCAGCTTGATCAGTTGCTTGAACAGGTCGTCAACATCTGAAAGATCAAAATCACCTTTAGCCAAATTCTCACGATACACTGACAACGATTTAGGCTCTAACGTATCAGAAAGTTCACGAAACGCGCCTACAACTTCATCCGCCAGACTGGACAGAAAATACATTAATTCAAGATCCGACCACGCTTTCTTTTCTGTCAACAATTGCTCCTGAGTAACACAATGCTTATTCACTTTACGAGCCCAACTGCGTAAATGAGCGGACCTCTCCGCAGTAAACCTGAGAGCCGATACACCCTTCTGGCCCAACTGATCCTGTCCATCATCCTCTGAATCCGCAGCCGGAGCCGTCGGCGAAACGTACGGAGGCGGTGACCGATCTAATAAAGAAAAATCATCAATTTCATTATTAAGGACAGGATAAAGTGGTCGGCGAATAGGAAATTGACCAGTCGTTTGCAATTTACGTTCCCGTTCCTCCCTTTCTTTCTTCTCCTGAGCCTCCTTTTCCTCAAGCTGTAAAGCCTTATCCCGAGCAGCCTTGCGCTGCTCTTTGTCCGCCAAGGCAACCTCACGCTTCATTCGCTCACGCGCCGCTTTCTCCCACATCCGCACGCAATCAAACATATTTTGTCTAGACCTGCGTTGAAACAGACATTGCTCTACAAATTGTACTTTACGTAAATCGAACGACCCGTGTAGAGGCCATTGCAATTCAGGATCGGCCTTAGTATACTTATGCCATAGTTTGCTGTACATAATAGGGGGAAGGCCATATTTGATGTACATCTCCCGATTTGGAGTTCCCTCTGGGGGAGCCGGCTGTGCTTCTGCTAACCTAATTGAGGTACCTTCTCCAAGACAGCACATTCCTCGGAGTGTGCTGAAAACAGGCATGTTCAAAAAGTATCACGAAAGCGTGACACCAGACAAAATGGCACTTACAGTTCTTCACACGATTGTGCCGCTCAGAGGGAAAAAAACAAAGTTAGAGAAACATCTCTACATGCCTGCCTATGTGAAGTGCACTACACATATAAGTTCAAAGATCACAAATTCACAATGTTAGCTAACTCAAATCAAAAAACGTAAGTCGTAGGACTTCGGCAAGCGTCCGAGGACTACCTTACCGATCACAAATCACAGGATTTCAGTAAGCGTCCGAAGACTACCTTACCGAACACAAATCATAGGACTTCAGTAAGCGTCCGAAGACTACCTTACCGAACACAAAGCTTACCCAAATTCCCAAATGTCCAGATTCCAACTGCCAAGGTCTTGTAAGCCAAATCAGCCAAACAGCACTTTCTCAGCGATGCAGACACTCAAAAACTCAGTCGGAGACCGGCGCCACCTGGAAGGTCAGATCGGAAGGAAAGGAAAAGACACCGTGGCAGCCAAGACTCGGGTCACTCGTGGCAGCGCGCGCCCATGGCGAGTTTCCAAGCCTTCGTCACGACCTCTCCTTCGGGCATCCGAGTCGCCGATGAGCCCCTTCGTGGTCGCCAATTGAAGTAAATCAGGGTTCCCAAGGCCTACACGCTCCGGAGATAACCCACTTACACTCAAGAACTGTTGGCACGGAAACTGTAAAAGGCAAAGAACAAGTTTATTAAGACCCCATGGGGTGGTGGTACACTCAAACAGCACCCTTCGGTAATGCAAGAGGTATCACACCGAGCACCGGTGTGACCCCGTTTTATATACAGTTTGGGGCAATAAAAGATAGGCGGCACAAGTTAAGACACATTTTAAGGACATATATGGTCATGTTTTGGAATACTGCCAGCTCATTGGAGGGGGCACAACTCCGCTGGTCAGTTTGGGCCACATTCCTGAAGGCATACGGGCCAGCTAGAACTGCGCATGTGCGGCTTGACCAGTACTAAAAATAGCCTGTTGCTGGGCAGATTGGAATGGTCAATGGAACGGACAACGGACTAAAGGGCACGCTGGCCACGAGGCCGCTCATGATCTAAGATGGCCGCTGCAACATTCAAAATGGCGTTTTCATATATAGCCAAGTTAAGGAGGACAACGTGTAGGTTCAGCTAATCGCTAACGCGGCCGGGCCAATTACGACACTCCAAGGTCTCTTCCTTATATATTTGCTGGAAAAACTCCAAAAATGCTTCCCCAATATCTTTGATGGACGATCTCTCAAGTGTCTCGCCCTCTACAATGATATGCTTTATATGTTTTTTTGCCTGCTCAGATTTAATTTTCCAAGCGAGGACCTTACCCGCGGACTCACCGTATTCAAAGTTGGAGAGCTTACTTACTTCCCATCTCCGTGCAACCCTCTCCTGAAGAATATTATCTAGCTTCTCTTTTAAGTCTTTACGCTGTTCTTGTTCCATGTTAGTCCCATTTCCGAAACCAATACGTTGATCCAATGATGCAATATCCCTTTCGATATTGGCTATCTTTGCCCTATATATTTTCCCTCGATAAGAGGCCCTTTTAGTTATGTAACCTCTCAAATAGGCTTTATAGGCCTCCCATACTATATTTAACTGAGTAGAGTTTATGTTGGTATCCATGAAAAATTTTGTTTCTTGGATGAGGAGGTCAGTTTCTTCATCCTCTAAGAGAATCGTGCGATCAAATGACCATAAAGTCTGAGAGGATTGCTGAGCCGATTGTAAAGAGAAAGATATAGCGGAGTGATCTGATAAGTGTGAGGGCAAATATGTTAAGTCCTTTAGGGGGTCTCTCAATGAGTAACTAAAAAGAGCGTAGTCAATTTTCGACTTGTGATTATATTTATAATTATGGTATGAAACGCCGAGTGCCTCGCCAGCTCTCTCCCTCCATGGATCCGCCAATCCGATCGCTGACATAACAACCCCCAATACCTGCCTGTATTTCTTATAGGTTAATGCCCTTGAGTTGGGGGATTTATCCAATTTTGGGTTAAGTACCAAATTAAAGTCTCCCATCCAAATTATTGGACCTTGAGTTGTTAGTAGGTGGCTCTGAATTTTATTCAAATATGAGGGATCATCCTGATTGGGACCGTAGTAGCCAACCAAATTATATGTACTGCCCTCTAGACTAACTTTAGCGTATAGCCACCTCCCACTAAGGTCCTCCTCATAGGCAAGAATCTGAGCTCTTATTTGCTTTTTGAAGATAATTAATATACCACGAATATTCGCATTGTGGTTAGTGCAAATAAAACAGTCTACCCATCTGATTTTACTCAACATTTCCCTCACTTCATGTTGAAGAAGATGTGTTTCCTGGATGACGATGACCTGCGCTGGAGAGTCCCTCAGATATTGCAATATTCTATACCTCCTACTCTTAACACGCAGGCCATTGACATTCCAGGACAAGAATTTTATTCCCAACAGCTAATGTCCATACCCCTACCCCAACTCATTAGAAAATTACATCTCCCAACTGCTCTATTGAATGTTGCAATTCATCTGAAGATGTGGGCGAGTGTAGGAAGGAGAACATTATGATATCCTCTGCTGAAGGATGAAGATGACCGCATGGCTCTAAACAAAGGACTCTTCAGAGTGAGGTGCGACGGAAGTGGTGTGACAGAATACCCTATGTTCCCGAACCAATGAGAACTGTGAATTGCTTGGACTTTGCTACTAAATTAGGGATGTACTTAGGGTATAAATATTAGTGTTAGAATCTCTCTGCGTGGTGTGGCTTAGGCAGGTGTAACGAGGGAGAGCATCTCCGTGTGAACTGAGAGCTGATTTCTTAAAGCTCTTTATGGTTGTAGCTGTCTGATCCTGACTCTTTAACTTTGCTCCTCATACCTTTGTGAGGTTGCCCCAACTTTCCCTTCCAGCCGGAGGGTTAGCTCTGCAGACTATTAGCACGCTGTGCTATAATTTTTCTTAAGTTTGTATGTTATTCTGTAATTGCATTGATCTTGTTACAATGCTCTATTGTCTCTCTTCCTATCCACTCTCTTGTGCTCGTTTAAATGGGATGTTATTGCGAATTACTTTCTTGTGTGATGATCTATGATTTGGTATTGTGTCACTGTACGACCATTTACATATGCTTTCAAGAAACAGATAAATGTAAGTGATTAGTAAAATCTGAGTCTGTCATTATTGGTGAATATGATTAATGTGACTTGTAAATAAATATATATGATTTGCTGGATATTCCCTTTATTGTAGTTCCCCATATGGGGGGTGTCACCCGTCTTAACAGTTGTCAGTCCCTGACAACTCTCTACAGGTTCACCTTCGGGGACCAGTTATAGGTATGGGCCAAATGTTAGTTTTATAAGAGGAAAGACAAGTTGGTTAATAAATTGGTTATATGCAGTGAATATGCTTACGCCCATGTTTTCCGCTGCATCAGGGGGAATAGAAGTTGGTGTGAGAATTGAGTGGGAGCCAGATGTATGGGGGATGTGCCTTATTCGCCAAGTTGATATTATTGTTGAATAAAGTTCAGAACGTTTGTAACGATGTCCTAATAAATGGCCTTTTACGCTAATCCAGGGTCATGAGTGTTTTGTTGTTGCACGAAAGCAGTGGCTGTCGTCCGGCACAAGTGAGATGATTGTTACTGTGAGCTGGCAGCCCTATGGCAGATGAGCTGTGTAGTAGCGTGCTCTAGTGCATGCACGTCACATAGGTCACGTGATGTGCCACGCCCGCGCAAGGCTACGCGCGCTGCATAAATGTTTGGCGCGCAGAGCCGAAAGCCGGGAGTTGAAGCTCGGCGCTCTTTAGAGATAGACGTGTCTAATACAGAAGGTTAACTACAAACAAGGTTGCAGCGTCATCATTGCTGGGGGAAACGGAAACATTACAATGGCGACGAGGGTGGGATAGCCGATCCCCTACCCCACAGTGAACACCGATGGCCACCTAGCAAGCAACCTGAAGAGCGCGGCAGAGCCAAACAACCTGAGGCTCCCCAGAGGTCGAAACGGCGCAAGCTGAGGAAGGCAAGGGCGAGCAGTAAGCCAAACAAGGTTAGCGTCCACCTGGCCAAAGAACGAGCTGGATACCCTGATAAAGAGCGAGGGGGCTGACGCAGGTGGTCCCCAGGACCACGCATACACGGCAGAACGAGACAGTGCGCCGGGAAGCCCCAAAGGCCAAACGAGCCACCAGCCCGCGATCAAGAGCGAAAGAATGAGCGTGCAAACAGGATATGCGACAGCGCCTGTGCAATTCCTGCCCAGACCGGGAGAACCGTTGATGAAGTGGGAGGACTGGAGAGAGTACATCGACAACTTCATCGGCGTTCTAGAAGACGAGAGTGAAGAGACATTCAAACCATTGAGGAAGAAACGCATCTTGCTATTGAACTTAGGCCCTGAAGGGTTGAGAGTCTACAAAAGCCTGGTGCTGAAGCAAAGAAACAGCACGGACGATGATGTGTACGCTCATGCAATCGACGATCTTAACAAACATTTTAGACCAGCGGTGTGTGTGTCGGTGGACAGATTCAACTTCCAACAGAGAAAACAACGCCCTGGGGAGACGGTAGAGGAGTACGTGGCAGCATTAAAACGGCTCGCGGCCACGTGCAAGTACGACAACTGGGAGGAAGAATTTATAAAGGACCAAGTAGTAATGCACACCACATGCACTTCCGTGCAAGACAAACTGTGGGCCAGTGGAGAAACCACCCTGAAAGACGTAATGGTCATTGTCAAGAGGGCAGAACTGGCGAGGAGATGTGGGGACGCAACAAAGAAAGAGACGGCGTCCGGCGTCATGGTAAACAAGGTGGATGAGGAAGAGTCCCGTAAGGACCACCTGATGAAAAGGACAGCAGAGCAGAGTAATACCAAGTGGAGCAGCAATGGCGGCCCGCCAGGAAGGCAAGCGGAAGCCATGCTACAGATGCGGAAACTGGGCGCATGAAGCGCACGATAGAAAATGTCCGGCGTTTCGCGCCAAATGCATGTACTGTGGAATAATCGGTCACTTCGAGAAGGTGTGCAGGAAAAAAGCCTCCAAAAGCATAGTGAAATTAATCAGCCATGAAAGCGATACCCAGGAGGAGGCGCTGGAGGAAGATGTGGTCACGGTGCTATGCATATATGACCAAGTACTGGGAGTGGATGGACAAATCATGAGCATAGATGGCAAAAGGTCCATGAAACCGGTTTTGGAGATGGCCATAGGAGGAATCACGATCAGTGTAATAGCCGATACCGGCTCACCGTACACCATCGTTCAGAGGGCAGTGTGGGAAGAGAAGTTTGCACCACGACTAGGCCCAGAGCTGGAGAGACTGGACATCCGCCCAGTCACGTACAACGGGGACCGCATACCAATGGCGGGTTTCCGGCCACTGAAGTTCGAGTTCCGGGGCTGATCGGCCTACTGCAAGCTCTACGTATCAGAGAAGGGTCCCTCCGTGCTGGGGTGGCTGGACCAGGGCGATCTAGGCATCAAATTGGATCCCGGAGGCAAGGAACAAATTTTATTGACCGAACAAGGAACATGGCCTGACCTGGAAAGATGGAGGAAAACATTCCCCAGGGTATTTGGAAGCACAGTGGGGAAGGTAGAGAAGTTCACACACAAAATCATCCTGAAAGACAAGGCAGTACCCGTGGCTCACAGGGCCAGGAATATCCCCATCGCGGTACGAGAGGCGGTACAAGAAGAACTCCAGGACCTGGAAAGGAAAGGGATCATCGAGCCCATCACATGTGCGGAATGGCTGGCGCCATTGGTGGTAGTTAAGAAACCAAACGGAAAGGTCAGGTTGTGCGTGGACCTTAGGGAGCTTAACAAGAACATAGTAGTGGAAAAGTTCCCTCTGCCAAGAATTGAGGAGATGCTGGCCAGCACCCGGGGCACCAAATGGTACTCCACCATCGACCTGACTTCCGCCTACCACCAAATTGCCCTACATCCGGAGAGCCGCCATCTTACATCGTTTATCACTCCGTTTGGCTGTTACCAATTCCGCCGCATGCCATTTGGGTTAGCTTCAGCAGCTGCAGTCTTCCAAAAATTAATGCACCAGCTCTTCCAGAAAACCACCGGCGTCCAGTACTTTCAGGACGACATCCTGGTGATGGGCCGAGACAAGCCGGACCATGACGCAAAACTGGAAAGGGTGTTACAGATTTTGGAAGGGAAAGGTCTCACAGCGGAATGGTCCAAATGTCGCATTGGAATGGCATCAGTAACATACCTGGGACATGAAATAGGTGTGGAAGGAGTAACCCCAAAGGCAGAAAACGTCAAGGCAATCTGCGAGGCACCGCCACCCACTAATAAAGATGAAGTAAGATCATTTCTCGGCATGGCCGAGTACTATGGAAAATTTGTGCAAAATTTTGCCTCCAGGACCCACCACATGAGGAAACTGACGAGGGAGAACACCGAGTTTCAATGGTCAGGAGAGGCACAGAGTGAGTTTGAAGAAGTCAAGACAGCGATCACTGAAGCCATTCCACTCCAAGGGTACGACCCCCAAGGCAGAACGGTTTTTACCACAGATGCCAGTGACAAAGGATTGGGAACAGTCCTTATGCAGGACAGAGGACAAGGGCAGATGGACACCATAAGCTCCGCCTCACGCACGCTGTCGGACACTGAGAAACGGTACAGCGTAATTGAGAAGGAGATGCTGGCAGTGGTGTGGGCCACATCGAGATTCAGACAGTTTCTGTGGGGCACACGGTTCCTATTGAGAACAGACCACAAACCCCTGCTAAAGGTTCTGACATCGATCGGACACGCCGAAGCCACACCAAGGATTTCAAAAATGTCATTGAAACTACTAGAGTTCCGGTACGATGTGGAGCATATACCAGGGAATAGGAATTGTGTGGCAGATTACCTAAGCAGAGCAGCTGCAATGGAATCAAGAGGTGAGGACAGTACAGGAATGGAGGAATGGGTGGCGCTCTCAGAGGACCAGGAGGCCTCCATCAGTCTCACAGAATGGAAACAGGCATATGATGAGGATGTGGCGTTGAAGGAGGTGAAGACGTTCGTGACGCAAGGGTGGCCTGAAAAGAGAACACTCGAAGGGGAACTCAGACCCTACTATGAAGTCAGAGAAGAACTATCGATAGGTGACCAGGGAGTGTTTGTACACAGGGGTGAGAAAGTAATACCACCCGCGAACCTCATCAACCGACTGTTAGACACACTCCATGAGGGACACCTTGGGATCTGCAAATTAAGATTGAGGGCCAGACAAGACTACTGGTGGCCGGGAATGGACTTGAAGGCGGAAAGACATGTCAGGAACTGCAACAGGTGCCAAGGAGCCGATAAAGCTCTTAAACCTCTCCGCCCCGAACTGGGTAAGTTCGAACTACCAAAGAACCCCTGGGAGGAACTAAGCGTGGACTTCCTGGGCCCGATTCTGGACATGCGAGGTGTCCAAAAGTACGTGTGTGTCATGGTGGACAGGTACTCGAAATGGCCTGAGATAACAATAGGAGAAACCATGGACGCGGATACCATTATCAAGTTCCTAGCAGACACCTTCGTGAGGGAAGGCATTCCTAAGACAGTGCTTAGTGACAATGGACCTCAGTTCAAGTCAGAGAAGTGGAATAAATTCATGAACTGGAATGGCATTGTAGCCAAACACACTGCCATCTATCACCCCGCTGGAAACGGCTTAGTGGAGCGGTTCAATAGGGTGGTGATGGGGTCGATCCAAGCCACCATAGCTGATGACAAAGACTGGGAAGCGGAAATTTGGCACATGATCTGGGCCTACAGGATCACGCCCACAAGCACGGGATACAGCCCGTTTCAGATATTGAGAGGACGCGAACCATTTACACATGACAATAGAGTTTGGAAGGAGAAAACAGTCACCAGTGAATGGTCGCCCGCTGTGGTGCGAGCCAACCTTGAGAGAGCCCAAGCAATCTACACAAACCATTACGACCGCAGGCGGAACGTACGAAGTACTGGACTGGAGGAAGGAGAATGGGTGCGAGTGAGGTTGGCCAATGCGCAGAGGAAGGGAGAGAGCAAATACAGCAAGCCCCTGCAGGTGAAGGAAGTCTGGGGCAGGGCAGCCTTACTGAGCGACGGAAACGTGTGGTCGCAGGACCGCATGGCAAGGTGTAACAAAATACTGAGCTGGGACCAAAGAACCACAGACCTCGGTGAGGAAGAGACTGAGTTGGGTGAGCAGGAGCCCCCCGAGATAGCTTTTGAGGAGAATGGAGAAGGCTCACAAGAACTAGAAACAGTGGTATGTGATCAGGAGCAGAGGGCAAGAGGAAGTCGGAGAGAAGGAGAAGAAGGCGCGGCTGCGCAGGAGTTTGAAGAAAGCAACGAAAGTGAGAATGCCAACACCCCGGTAAGACTGACCCGGAGGGGCAGGGTAGTGGTTAAGCCAGCAAGATTAAGAGACTATGAATTGAACAGTGGACTATAGTAAATATTTGCATGGTGGAAAAAAGGGAGATATGTAGTAGCGCGCTCTAGTGCATGCACGTCACGTAGGTCACGTGACGTGCCATGCCCGCGCAAGGCTACGCTCGCTGCGTAATGTTTGGCGCGCAGAGCCGTTAACCGGCAGTTGAGGCTCGGCGCTCTTTAGAGATAGACGTGTCTAATAAAGAAGGTTAACTGCAAACAAGGTTGCAGCGTCATCATTGCTGGGGGAAACGGAAACATTACAAGCTGCTGTGTCAAACGTTTCCACCAGTAAAGTCGGCTGCAGATCCACTGGAGAAAACCCTGCAATTCCCTGACCCTAAATGAGGTGGGGGAATAGCAAGGTTCGAGCATGAGGCATCTGGCGTTAATCAGCACATGACCCACATCCACCAACCCTAAACGAAGGCCTTAGGGGCAGATTTACAAGCCATTTTTGCATCACGTTTAACATGGGAAAAGTGACTCAAAAGTGGCGAAAGAGGCTTGTAAATCTGCCCCTTAGTCTTTTACAACTACAACAGTTCATAGGTAAGAATGTCTTATTTAAAAAATACATCAAATAAAAAAAAGTACTTTATTTCAACGAGCTACAAAGAAGAAGACATGAAAAAAATCTGCTCCTGAGACCTTCTGACAGATAATAAATACATTAGGTTTCTATTTGGTTTCCTCCAAATAGAGTTGGCTACACATTTTCTTTTTTTTCCTGCCTGCTTCTTCAGCAGCACAAGCCCGGTTGCTGGTACATTTTCTTTGTGAAGAGGTTGCTGGCTTTGGATTTGGAATGTGTTGCTGTTTTTCTTTTTAAACAGAAAATTCTTTCGAGGCAGCAAAAAGAAATGGCTCTGCCAAGATACTTTGCCTGAAGGAAGGAGGGCTTTTTATCTGATGGTGTCCGTGAAGTTGCCATTTCTTTTCCTTTCGGCATCGTGCTGTTTGTTGCCAGAGTTCCTCATGATGGAATATAGAGGACTACCTTTAGTCCCTGCTGCACTGAGCAATTCACTAGCCCAATGCAGCGATTTGCATCTGAAGTCCTTTGACTAATGCACTAATTTAGTTTTTCCTAAGATGATGAACGAGGCCTCGTTGTCTGAAACCTTGAGTTGCTTGGCGCACGCCTCACACTAATGAGAACCTGGTGTTCGGAGGTCATCCTAGTGTGCTGGTATTGCAGTCTCGTGCACGGTAGCTGGTGATTTGTCTACTTTCGTTGCCTATTAAGCACTCTTTTGTCTCACGTGATGAACGACGGGGATGCCGTCCGCATTGAAGAGCGGAAAGAGGACGATTCGCAAAGATTTTGGAGTGCTGGAGCCAGACTTAGACTTGGAAAAAACATGGATTGACACATTTGTAAAGTATACACACGCGTAGTTGTAAGTAAGCTTCACTGTAAATGTTATTTGCAATAGATAGAAATAGAATTGACCGATCACGTTACATTAAGACTCACCAAACAAAATTGCGTTCAAACTGCATACGTAATTTGAATGGGGGTATGCAAGAGTGAGTGTTGCGATGGGAATGGCGGAAGTGACATGTTTATGCAATTATGTTATTATGCAAAATGTATCAATTATACGAGTAGTCACAAACATTTTGAAAAATAATTGCTATGCTTCTGGCAGGCGAATGCACACCTTTCGGTCCATATTTTTCTGGATATATTGAGGTGAGGATACCGTTCTTTGAAAAAAATGTGTTTACAGAAAACATCTGAACAGCTGCTAAAAGGAAAATACAACTTTGCCAGATCCCCTGCATGGTCATTAGTCAATTTGCATGTGGTGTAAGACGTCATTAACACTAGGGGGACGATTAACATTGAGGTGCCTGCCATGGAGTGCAAGGATAAACAGCACCTCCAATTTCCCTATGGGAGCATGTATTACAGGTGGTCTACGGCCGTAATGCATGCTCCTATAGTGAAATGTAGGAATGCGACCGAACATGTGACTGAACAGTGTGTTCGGTGGCATCCTAATTAGGCGGTCGGGTCCGCCGATGGGAGGCCGGTTGGCCTCAGGACCGAGACAGTGTCGGGACGACTTAAGTCCGCCCGACACCGTAATAAGACCCTCTGTAGACTGATACATCCTTTACTTCATGTGCACCTTATATTTGAGTTGCAAATTATTAAATGTGACTATCGAAAATGTTGCAAACTATTCACATACATACAACAGTATATTGTATCACCAGCTGCATGCCGCATCCCGACACTGGACGTCGTATGGCAAGCATCATCGATGGGATCCTCGACGAAGACGCAACAGGGCCTTGCATCGCAGCCTCGCTACAATTCGAAACCAATGCATTGTTTCGGCTGAGCAGCGAATCTTTGACATGATCCACACAAGGCTCGGCAACCAGGATTTAAGGTACTTTGTTCAGCGGGCCTACTTGGGACCCTATGGCCAGCCCATGGTCCATTGCTGTAGGCCTGAACTTGTGACTTTATCCGGGTCCTGTGCGATTAGATATCCCCGGTTGGTGCTTTATGCTTTTAGGCTCTATTCTACAGTTTAGTCTTTAAAACATCAATATCTCCGATTCTTATAATTGGATTTTTGTCATTTTGGTCCTGTTTTATTTATTAAAAATGACTGTATTTTTCTAAATGTGTTGTGGGATCTTTTTGTGGTGTGTTTTCGCTAGTTAACTGTTTGAAGTGTTACATAAATACTTTACACATACCCCTAAATCAGAGGTCTTCAAACTGTAGGGAGCGCCCACCTGGGGGGGCGTGGAGTGGGTCCCAGGGGGGGCGCGAACAGCTCTGCAGATGCATGTAAATTAAGATGGCCTGGATGTGCGCGATCTTTAATTGCCGTATTTCAAGGCTGTCTTAATTTACTCTGGAGGTATACCTGCACTTTGTGTCTTTTAAAATTGCATTGTGTGTTTAAGTCCCATTGTGTAAACGTGCACTTCGCCATTTTATAATTTATTGTCAGCTGGCGCTCAGCTTGTATTGTTGATTGGCTTTACTATTCGCTCGGGGGCAAGATGGCGGCCGTGAGGAACGGCTGAGCTGCTGTGCTAGCAGTGTGGACATGGATGCAGGCTCGCCTCAACTATTGATTGTTTAATGCCGAGATTTTCTGCCGAGAATCCCTGCCGGTCACCGGGTGCTTAATGGAGATCTTTTTTGAGTGAATAGACACAAAAGAACCGTGAGAAATCGAACAATTGTATAATACAGCTTAAACTTAACTATTCGCTATTTATATTCAGCGTTGTGCCGGTGCCACTGCCCTCAGCGTCTCTCCTCCCTGCGCCCCCAGTTTCGATCCCCCCACCATTTTGTTTGTTGTGCCTAACCAGCACCTACAGCCCACCTCCCGCCTCCCAGCTGCCCCTCCCCCACTCTGCCACCTCCACTATCCATATAAGACAGATGTCCCAAAGCGCAGCGTCCACGCGCTACGGCCGCGCCGAAGGTGCGCCAAAGGTAAGCCCGTCTACGCCCGTCCGCGCCTGGCCCGCGCCCAGCACCAGACCCCCTGGCCCCCGCATCACCCACCCCTCCCGCATCACCCACCCCTCCCGCATTACATACGATGCCTCCACCCTCTTAGCACTTAACCCCGGCCGACTCCCCAACTGTGCCCAAGCCGCACCAGGACACACCCATGGACCCTTCACTTGCCACTCCTGCAAATTCGACTGCATCAAGACCCACACCAAATCCACAAACACCAAGCAGAGATCCGAGACCAACCACCTTAAATGCATCCTTCTCAACACCCGCTCAGTTCACAAACACGCCATCGACCTTTGGAATCTACTCGACACCATTTCTCCGGACATCGCCTTCCTAACAGAAACCTGGATGAATGCCTCATCAGCTCCCGACATCGCCATAGCCATCCCTGACGGCTACAAGATCATCCGTAAGGATCGCACCAACCAAACAGGGGGAGGCATCGTCATCGTCCATAAGAACACCATCCGCGTCACGACCAGCTCAGACGTCAACCTCGCTATTGCCGAACACCTTCACTTCCAGATCCACACCGACCCCAAGACCACACTCAGAGGCACCCTCCTCTACAGACCACCAGGACCCCGTACACAATTCAGCGAAGACATCACTGACTTCATCACCCCACACGCCCTCCCCTCAGAAGAATACATTCTACTGGGAGACCTCAATTTCCATCTGGAAAAGAGCAACAACAGTAACACTACCACCCTTCTGGACATCTCGCCAATCTCGGACTCAAACAACTTGTTAACACCCCCCACACTACGCAGGACACACACTCAACCCTATCTTCACCTCCAGCAAACATATCTCCTTCACTCACACCACAGCCCTCCACTGGACGGACCACAGTTGCATCCACTTCATTTACAATAAGACCACGACCCACAACCACCTTCAACCAACTCTGCGAAGAAATTGGAACAAAATCACCATCGACCAGATCTCCACATCGCTTCTTCAAAAACCCCCTGCCTATTCAAAAAACCCTAACCAAGCCGCCATCAACCTCACACAATGGTTAACCCAAACCGCCGACAAACTAGCACCCTTGAAAAAATATCAAATCAAGCAAGGAAGCAAGAACGCCCCCTGGTTCAACGATGACCTTAAGAAATCCAAGAAGTTCTGTCGCTCCCTTGAGAAAACTTGGAAAAAAGACCCAAACACTATCACCCAAGCCGCCTTCAAAAACGCCACCCGCAAACACCACCAACTAATCCGGACAGCCAAGAAATCAGCACTCAAAGACCGACTAGACAACAACGCCCACAACAGCAAGGAACTCTTCAACATCATCAAAGAATTCACCAACCCCACCGCCAGCTCCAACGACATCACCCCCTCTCAAGTCCTCTGCGACTCCCTCGCCTCATTCTTCCATGACAAAATCGCCGACATTCATAACAGCTTTGACACCCAACCCATAAACCAGTCCACCCCTCTCACCTCCAAACCTGCACCGCCTCCGAATAACCTTTTCGACTGGAACCCAATCACCACAGAAGACACCATTCTCCTGATGAACTCCATCCACTCAGGATCCCCTACAGACCCATGCCCTCATCACATCTTCAACAAAGCAGACTCCATTATCGCACCCCATCTCCGAGACGTCACCAACTGCTCCCTCAACTCTGCCACATTCCCAGAAAGCTGGAAACACGCTGAACTCAGCGCTCTTCAGAAGAAAGCCACAGCTGACCCCACTGAACTCAAAAACTACCGCCCCATCTCGCTCCTCCCATTCCCTGCCAAAGTCATTGAGAAAGCCGTCAACAATCAACTCACCGCCTTCCTCGAATCCAACAAATCACTCGACTCCTGTCAGTCCAGCTTCAGAGCCAAACACAGCACAGAGACCGCCGTCATCGCAGCAACAGACGACATTCGAACACTACTGGACAACGGAGACACAGTCGCCCTCATCCTCCTTGACCTTTCTGCAGCCTTCGACACAGTCTGTCATAGCACCCTTATACAACGCCTCAGCAACATCGGAATTCAAGGAAAAGCACTGGACTGGATCATCTCGTTCCTCGCTGGAAGAACTCAGAGAGTCCGCCTCCCCCCTTGTAAATCAGAGGCCACAGAAGTCATCTGCGGCGTTCCGCAAGGATCATCACTCAGCCCCACCCTCTTCAACGTCTACATGAGCCCCCTCGCAACCATCGCACGTCAACACAACCTCAACATCATCTCCTACGCTGATGTCACTCAGCTGATCCTCTCACTCACCAAAGACCCAATCACCGCCAAAACCAACCTACATGAAGGGATGAAAGAAGTAGCCGAGGGGATGAAGCACAGCCGTTTGAAACTGAACTCGGACAAAATGGAAGTCCTCATCTTAGGTGCATCCCCTTCCGCCTGGGATGACTCTTGGTGGCGAACGGCCCTAGGAAAAGCTCCCATACCGAGGGACCACACACGGAACCTGGGCATCATCCTAGACTCCTCACTCTCGATGACCAGACAAGTCAACGCAGTCTCATCATTATGCTTCAACATCCTACGCATGCTCAAAAAAACATTTCGCTGGATCCCCACCGAAACAAGAAAAACGGTCACCCACGCACTGGTTACAAGCCGTCTGGACTACGGAAACACCCTTTACGCCGGCACCACCGCAAAACTGCAGAAGAAACTCCAACGCATCCAAAATGCTTCAGCCAGACTCATACTAGACATCCCTCGCAAAGACCACATTTCCGGTCACCTGAAAGACCTGCACTGGCTCCCCGTCAACAAAAGGATAACGTTCCGTCTCCTCACCCACGCACACAAAGCCCTCTATGAACTTGGACCTGATTGTCTCAGCACGCGCCTTTCCTTTTACACCCCCACCCGCCAGCTGCGTTCGTCCAACCAAGCCCTCGCCGCTGTTCCGCGCATCCACAAAGCCACCATGGGGGGAAGATCCTTCTCCTACTTAGCGGCCAAAACCTGGAATTCCCTTCCCATCCATCTCCGCCTTACTCAAAACCACCTAGCCTTCAGAAAACAGCTTAGAACCTGAATATTCGATAAGTAAACCCCCCCCCCCTTCCTCAAGCACCTTGAGACCCTCTGGGTATGTAGTGCGCTATATAAATTCTAACTTGACTTGACTTGACTTGACGTATCACTTATAGGTATGGGCAGAAAATCCGTTTCGCTCGCGGATTTTGCGGATTTTCGGGAAATCCGCAATCCGCGAGATTCGCGAATCTCCCGCAAAATCCGCAAATCCGCGAGCAGCGGATTTTGCTCGCACTGTTCGCGTGAGTTCGCGGCTTCCCAGTACAACTTCGCGCCCCGCGAATAAGTGCTAAATTGCAGAAATACGATCTTAGCAAAACTGAAACTACTTGCCAGGTTCAAAAGTTCAGGCTCATCATTAGTAGCCATTTCCTGTAGTGCTTCCTGAGGGGCCCCTCCAGAGTTCAGTTGCCAGTTGCAACTATTATTTGACCCTGCTCTGAACCTCAGAATAGTTACACATATGCCACAAAGGTCCTGAATTACAGCTAAGGGAGACAAGCAGGAGCCAGGCTGGAAGTTAAAATCCATTAATCAGCCCCTAATTCATTATTGTCAGTTGGGGCAGGGCAGGTGTTGTAACTAATTTTGCAACAATGAAAGCACTTAGCAAGTGCAAAAGATCACTAATCAGGGTGCAGAGATTTTATCACGGGCGTGTGCAGCAGGGCTGGCTCTAGGATTCTCGGGGCCCTGGGCAGAAAGGGAATTTGTTAGGCCCCTCTAATTTTCATAGATGTGACACATTCAGGGCTGCCTGCATCTCAATAGATGCCCCTGCTTATGAAGATGCAGCCCATCCCTCTTCTTAAGTGCCTCTTAACAGCTCATAAAGGGCTGAGGTGTGAGGGATGCTTATCTGTGCAGACTGCCAGGGAGCTAAACAGAGGAACAATAGCCATCACACTGTGCCTCTGCATGGGTGGGGGTGGAGACCTAATGGCTGGCCAAAAATTAGCAATGTGTTTTCCTGCAACTGGTACTGCCCCCCACCCTTTACCCCCCTCAGGTTCGCTTCCCTACACCAAAGCAATGAGGCCAGGGGAGGGGGCTCCCTAAGGTGGCGGCGGCACACTTGCAAGGTCGCATCTTTAATGCCATAACCTGACTGTGTCTTATTGGTGCAATGCCCTAAGTTGGAGGGCTGACTACGGGGCCCTGGGCAGCTGCTCACACTGCCCATGCCTAGCGCTGCCCCTGTTGTGCAGTGGTTCAGTAAAAGGCCTCTGCCCTGTTAACACCGTAATGCAAACCAATGTATGCATTGTATTTTCAGTTGAGGAACATATAGTAGTGACCGTCTTGCAAGCTGCTGGGACAGAATGTTGAGCTATGTCAGTCAAGCTAAGAATACAGAAATGTGATGGACAGAAACCCCCTCGATACAGGGTTCAGGTACCACTCAAACAGCAAAACAGCTCAAATGGGGATTATCACGGGTGGCATTTGTATACAGAGAGGAGCCACATGCAAGCGGGCGCTGCGGCCTGGGAATTTCTGTCAGGTGTTCGCATTTCATACACACGAGAACCGATGTAAGTAAGTGTTTTGTGTTTTCACAGTAAAGGTCTGGCATTTGAAAAAGTTAAAGCTATTGCGTCATAAATTGTCATGTTTGTTATTTACTTTATAGGTCTGTAGTGGAGTTATTGTTTAAGGCACTAAGTGCACGTGATTCTAAATTACTAGAATTAGTTGGGACGTTAAGGAGTTGTGGGGTGGAGAGCTATGAAGACAGGAAGAGGAGGATGGTGGACAGAGGTTTAGGTGGAAAAAGATGAGGCGTGAGATAGAATAGTATGATGAACTGAACATGCTATGGATGGAAAATGCAAATAGAAAATTGCAAGAGGTTATGGAAATCAAAAATGGTGGACGGTCGGTAGGTATGTCAGATGTACATTCGGAGAGCAACAGGGAAATAAATGAGCGAATGTGGGGAAAATGCAGATAGATTTCCATGCAGCATACTCCTGCGCATGTGTGTTTCTCAAATGGAACAACTACAAGAAGTCATCTTTAGCAGCCTACTGGCCTTAATGTTAGTTTCAATGTCCCCATGTTGTTAGTTTGCTTGTTAAAGTTGCAGGCGTCAAAATATGTTGTTTTCTTTTCCTTGTGGTTCTGTTTCATTGGGGACACTTTGCTCATTTTTTATTATGTTCAGTGATTCGAGTGTTTCATGTGTCTGTTCTTGTGCACTAAGGAAATTGATAAATGTTCTCAAAAATACATATGGTGGACATATTAGTGACTCATTGTCGACAGCATTAATTGCATGTGGTGGCTAATTAGGTCTTTGAGTATTTGAATTTTTTTCTGAATGGTAATTAGGAGTGCCATTGGTTTGCTAGAGTACCAGTACCTACTGAGGCACAAGTATTGTAAATATAGTTTATTTAGTTCTGTAATTGATAGTTTGCGGGGGGAGGGTGCCTGCCCATGAACATAGCCATGTCCCTCCCGCTCCCCCAATCAATACATAAAGTTTTGGAGGGGGGCCCAACCTCAAAACATTTTGCTTAAGGGGGGCTCAGAGCAAAAAAGTTTGAAGACCTCTGCCCTAAATTAAGCCTGACTACTCTGTGCCAAAACACCAGGGGGGGGGGGGGGGGGACAGGGTAATTTAGGGTTTTCTCGTACCTACCCCAACATGGATTGTGGTTGCTGCTTGACCAGGGCTCACACCCCAGTCAACCTAAAATCCAATTTCTTACAATGTGCCTCTCTCAAATGCTCCAATTATGAAGGACATTCATTCTCTTTTATAGGACCCAAATCTTGGAACGAACTGCATTTTGGCCTCCACAGCTCCTCTAGCTTCAGAAAAGCTCTTAAAATGTTTTTATTCCTCTTGAATTCTTCTCTTACTGGTTTGCTGTCCATTCTATGAATTGTTTGTGGCGCCAAGATGACCTTTGGATAGATATCTGCTTTTAATAAATATTTCAAATGTTTCAAACAATCAATAATGTAAAAATGTGAGCAACTGGACTGACGTAAAGCAATCATGAACAACCAAAAAACAATCGTCATTTTTGTGTAAAGCAAATATGGAAACTCCATTACTCCCAAGTCTTTGCTGGAGACTAACAAATTACAAGCCAGACCTACACAGTGGGCTACTTCGTATAATGTTTGAAGAAGAAACCGCAAATCATACGTAAGGAGATGAAGAAGTGAATAGATCACAAGGGAAGCCAAATAGTAATCAAAACAGAGAATCCCAAACTAACTGTACTAAGAGATAACCTGAAAAATACAGTAAAGGCATGGCTATTGAATATAATAGGTCCAGATATGCTCGGCTCCCAAATGTTTTCTAGTGGGTTTTAAATAACAGGGATGCCCTCCAGTGGCATAGCAAGCATACCATAGGCTCTAATAAAAGCAAGTTAATGCCCCCCGGCACTACCTCCCCAACTCCCTCACCCTCCCAGCTCACCCTGGTTCAGTATTAAAATGAGTCGCCACAGTTGAGATGTAATGGGTCCCAGTCACTCTTCGGCTCATGTGCCTCTACACCTGTCATGCTGGTGATAACATTGTCCGCAAACCTCACATTTTCTAAGTTTTAACAAGAAACTGAAGCATAAATACTGCAACTTTAAATCCATTTGGTCTGTCTGGAATTTACAGATTTGGTCATTCTTGAATGTCCCAAATTCCCAAATCAAAAGGATGTATTGAACCACAATTCAACCTATCTTCATCCACCAGTGCAGCTAGTTCTGTACATCTTTCATGCTATTTTTAATAGCACGAAATACTTATCTAGTTTAAGGGGGTCTTCCCTCAACAGATTTAAGCTAAAGTTGGTCATGCAAAATTCTGCTCCGTTAGATAGTTAGACCGCAACACCTTTATCGCTCTGCCATCTTAATCCACCAGTTTTATTACTTCACTTTCCAAATGGTTTTATATATATCATTATGCACTATCACATGTATATTAGAACTCGCCTTGCATTTTGCACTTGCTGAATTGTATTGGCATTTTATTATGTAAATCAACAATAGAGGGGGGAAGGGATTATGTACACAGGTATATGCCACACTGTAATTAATGACCAAGTATACTCTACACCTAGAAAGGAGAAACTAGAACAATGATGTCCTAATTTTTTTTATTTTCGCAGGACGAACAACCGTTCCTACCAAATAGTGGCATGCCTCATCTTACGGCTCTTCCTCACACCGGCAGTGTGTGCTGCCTGTGTGGGCTACAACCCTGCATGTCAGGGGAGTACTGAAGGATGGTGAGATATAGGCCCTATGATGTGTGGTGTGGGGCAACTAAGAACTGTAAGTAGGTGCATGTTATGTTAATAGTATTTGTATCGCGCACAGTTACTCCAAGGAGTGTCCCGGCGCGTGCCCAGCGAAGTGGAAGACAGAGAATCAAGCTAGTTAAAGAGGAAGGTCTTCAGTCTCTTATTAAAGATCTTCAGTTCCTGTAGAACACGTAACTCCACTGGGAGTTGGTTCCAGGCTACCACAGTCATATGTGAAAGGAAGCAGCCACCTATCCTTTGTTGACGGAACCTAGGAGGGCATGCCATATGCTTTGTAGAGGAGTGCAACTGCCTAGCAGGGGCATAGAACCTAAATCTCATTCTCAAGTAAGCTGGGCTAAGCCTATTGAGAGCTGCATGAGCAATAATCAAGGCCTTAAATTTCACCCTCTCTTTCACCGGCAGCCAATGAGCCTGCACAGGTCTTTCCCAACGCTGATCCTCTTAGAGAGGTTAAGAAGAGTTCTGGCCGTGACATTCTGAACAACCTGGAGTTTATTCAATAAATAGGCAGGCAGATCAACATACAACGCATTAGCATAGTCAATGCGAGATGTGATCAGGGCAAGGGTAACCGTTTCCCTTGCTGAGAGTGGGAGTAGAGGAAGAAATTGTTTAGTGCTTTCAAAATACCGAAGCAGATTCCTGACAGCTTACTAATCTGAGGGCCAAAACCAAATCCCTAAATTCTTAGTGGCTTGACCCAGAGATGTATGCAAGGGGAACTCCTCCGGCCAGAAAGAGTGCCAGAACAAAGGAGGGATGTTACCAAAGAAAATAATCTCAGTTGTATCCTCAGTGCACTTCATCTGTGCCAAAGTAGGCCAATGGAAAACTGCAGTCAGGCTTGTTTTGACATGTGAGGAGGAAGAACATGTTTTATTCCACGTGAATAGAAGCTGAGTGTCATCGGCATACACGATGACTTTGGCACCCAGATCTTCTGCCAGCTGAATAAAGGGAGTCACATAAATGTTGAACAACAAAGGGCTCAATACAGAACCTTGGGGAACCCCTGTCGTCAGAATCTGGGGGGCAGCTGTAAAAGGTGGAATCCAGATTTGCTGAGTTCTGCCCTCGAGGTACGATTTCAGCAAATTCCAATTCCAAGCTGACCCCACAACCCTGATTTCCTGAAGACGGGCCAGGAGCAGGGCAAGCGGCACAGTATCCAGGGCAGCTGACAGGTCCAAAAGGACCTGGACAGCCCTGCATCTAGAGTTTCACGGATGGCCTCGGAAATTTCGACCAGCACCGATTCTGTGCTATATGAGGATCTCAAACCCGATTGAGCAGGGTGAAGAAGATCATGTTGTTCCACAAAGTCAGATAGCTGTTTATTGATCAATTTTTCAAGAAACTTAGCCAAAGCAGGGAGAAGGGAAATTGGGCGGTAGCTTGACGGAAGAGCGGGATTGAGTGCAGATTTTTTAAGCAGGGGAACAATCATACCCTGTTTCCAGGAAGCAGGAACCATGTCCGAAGCTAAGGATAGGTTAATCAGAGTACTAATCACTGGATTGATCACCTCAGAAGCACCGCCAAGAATTTGGCCGGGCAATTATCAGAAGGCGAACCAGATTTCAGAGTTTTTAAGCTACCAGTGAATCCCTCACAGATATAGGTTCAAAGGCCTTAAGTTTGGTGGAGGTAGAAGGGGGCATCATTAAGGAGGGAACCATAGTCACTAGCTGGCTATCCCCGAGGCCAAAATTTGCTTCTTAAGATCCAACCTTATTAGTGAAAAAACGAGAGAGTCCGAAAACCATTTGAACGAGGGAGTATGGACACTAGTCCCCGACTTAGGGAAGGGGAAACTTTGGACAATGGCAAAGATTTCTTTGGCGTTATTGCAAGACTGAGCAATTCACTCTGCATAGTAGAGGCTTTTAGCTTTGGCAATGGCAGCGTAGTATTTCTTTTGCGCCCTTTTAAAAATTGTTCTATCCACAGGGCATTACTTCTATCTCCATTCGTGTTCCATGCTTTTTACATAGCTTTTTCTCAGTTTTAATGGGCCCAGGGAACCCTGGCTTTGAAGGAGGATTCCTACTGTGCCTAGGCAGTGTCTCAGGGATAAGACGCTCCACTTCCTTGTGTATCTAGTTAGTGAAGATCCTGAGGGCTTCATTCATGTCACTTCATATCACCGGATGAGACTATGCTAATGCCAGACTAAATTCCACAGGGTCACATCTGTGGACAGCTCTCCCTTGTTGCCCAATAAACAAACTTGCCTGTTTTGGTTATTTTGAACTTTCCATGAAAAATGGATCAGAAAATGGTTACAGCATGTCACTGGTAAGGGATACCCTACTGTGATTGGTGTATTGGAGAAGATCAGGTCCAAAATATGGCCACCCCGGTGGGTGAGAAGGGAAACACATTTTTGCAGGTGGGCTAACCTCATGGAGTCAAGAAACTCCAATGTGTTACCCACTTTGGGATTGTCAGCATGAATATTAAACTCCCTGAATAGAATGAAGTGAGAGTAGCAAAGTGCACGTGGGATGATCACTTCATCCAAGGCTTTGAGCAATAAGCCAGCTGGACGGGGGCCTGTACATCAGTATACCCCCACAGTATATTGAGGGGAGATATTACTGATGACATCCTGCTATACGCCACAGGCCCATGTTTCACCATAAACAAGTTGCTCCACATATTTTAGCTCATCAGCAGCTATTATGGGTACTAGATTCACTGGGATAAGTCACTCATTTTTAACCTTAGGGTTCTGACTTTGCCAGCCATGGGGCTACCGCTACAAACAGAAAGTCAAATTTAAATATCTGGGTATCTATATCTCGAGGAACAAGCAGACCTTCCTAACAGATAATCTACTGCAGCAGCTAGAGGGGAATAGAATAGATGTGATGCATTGGAGGAGATTGCCACTGTCCTTGATGGAGACGCTGTTCTCTTCAAAATGATAATGCTGCCTCATATGCTCTACAGAATACCCCCTACAAGATACCACATGATTTTTCCATAACGTACATAGTGAACTGCATACGCTCTTGTGGGACGGAGGTACTGGTAGGATAGCATTATGCAAACTCCAGCAGAGTGTCTATGAGGGGGGGCATACGATCCTGGATATCCAGAAGTATTATTGGGGTGCCCTGTTGGGCTGCCCCATTGGTCACGTTCAACGACTGGGTGTACTCATATAGGGGAGAACCAGCCTACAGAATAGATCATTTGTGATGGGGCGGAGCGGATATCCTGCAGCACTCTGCCGGAAAGATGTGGAGCCGCAATTACACCCACATACACAAGTGGTGATCCACACTTGGCGAGAGGCCACTAAATTCCTTGGTTGGGCTGGTAAGTTGACAGAGAGGACATCATTTTGGGATAGTGACCTACTGCGAGAAGTGGAGACTCTGCGAGGATTTCATAGATGGGGATTGCTAGGCATAGACCATCTTGGGGATGTCTGAAGGGGACAAGCTATCATTTCTTTTAGCGACCTACACGTGGAATTCCACATGCCTGATATAGAAAATTTCTGATATTTTGTAGCTGGGCACGAGCTACGCGCCCATATCCTTGAAAGAAACAGCTGCCGGAATACGCCCCCATAGAGGATAGGCTCTTGTTGGAACCAATAGTAGATGATGTCACATCCCTAATATACAGAATAACGCACCAGACCCACTCAAGAAGCTGCAAGAAGCAAGGGAAACTGACATAGGGATGTTAGAAGATGATAACTGGGAGGAAGGGGTACAAAGCCCTAGGGAGATAGTAGTCTGCGCTTGTTTTCACCTGATACAATTCATATCTGGCGACAGTGGGTGGCATGTAGGGTTTTTTAGGCCCTCTGGAAGCAGGCTTGGTGGGGAGAGTTGTGGGACCTCCCCATTGAGTTCTTCTCTCTGCACATGCAGCATAACTAGTTTCCAGTACAAGGTGTGCCAGATGTAAATGGAGACTTACGGTAAATTGTATTATCCGAGGCTCAGATTGTAAATATGTCACTGCTTTTTGTAACTGGGAAAATGTTTAATAATAAGATTCTTAAAAATAAAATACACCAAGTTAGCTAAAATTCTGAACGGAACTCATAGACTGATCTCAATTAGATCTAAGCTCCTCGTAATTCTGATAAAGGGTTCAACCAAATACACAGTGCACTAGGGGTGCGGGTCATTAGGACAGAGTCATCAGTGCATGATAACAGCAGAACAGGATATTGGCTATTTTCAGTACATCGCTAGTGGCTGCCGACAAGTGGGCACTTAATTTGTTGATGTAGATAATGAAAAGCAAAGGAGTCAAGATTCACCCTTGCTGCACACCCCTAGCTACAGGAAAAATGTCTGTAGTTACCCCTCCACAGCCGTATCTTACCATAGCCCCTAAGTTCTCATGGAGTGTATACAAAAACTTCACCAAAGGGACTTCTACTCCCAGGTCTAATAGAGTCAACTATTGCTTTGTCCTGTTTACACTCTAAAATGCAGTAGATAGGTTCATTAAAGCCAGGTACAGTGGATAGCACCTGGCAATTGTATACTTTCCCACAATCAGGTGTAGGTTTAGGCACTATTCCACTGTGCCTAGCCCAGAACAAAAACCATGCAGACAAGGGGACATGTTGTTGTTAAGACTAGCCTAGGTCTGTAAACGATTAAAATTACCCTTCCTGTAATTTTTATTGTACTATCAATAAGTGAAATTGGCAATAACACTTTGTGACCCACGTCTCCTTTTTTTCAAATGGGTACAATTATGGAGTGTGCCCAAAAGCTTGGTATCCTAGTACATAGAAAATTATTAAACAGATTGCTGAAGACACAAAAGGAGACTGCATACTGTAAGAAAGAAATGCTGTGATAGGGTGATGGGGAGTTTTAAGAAAAGTTATAAGAAATGGGGGAGTGCAACCATTTCAATAATGGACACTCGCCCGGCTATAGAAGGAGGCAGCTTAACCCAGTGGGCCACCTGGATCACCAGATCCGCCAATGCTGGGCCCTAGAGGGTTTCACAGCTCGATGACGGATTTAAGGAGATCCATGGGCATTCCATCAGGACCGGGAGCTTTACCGCCCAAACTCTGCTTAACCCCTTCGCTGCTGATGACGAGCTCAGCTCGTCATCAGCCACGGGTGGCATGTGCTGATGACGAGCTGAGCTCGTCATGTAACGCGGTAATTAGAAAATAGCCGCACAGCGCAAAAATCGCCGCAGCAGCGATGCGGTTAATAGCTGGCTCTACTTCATCAAGGGAAGCCTGAAGTGGAGGGGTGTTTCCCAAATGAACCCATAATCGGTTTGCTTGAGTCTTATCCAAAGTTAGCTGATAGATTGATAAGAAATGCTTAACCCACTATGCACCAGAAATATTACAGACAAAAAGATAGCGGGGCGAAACATTCCTCTGGCGAAACCTACTAACGGCATCCCAAAACACTTTTCTATTTTTCTGTGATGCTGCCGATTACAACTGTTCCCAGTCCCTGTTACTCAGACAGTTCTTCCTGTCTTTAATTATTCAATAGAATTTCCTCCTGGCCTCCTGCACCTCCTCAGCATCTTTTGGGCGTTCATAGTGAACCTTCCTCAAAATGCAGCAGCTGCTGAAAACAGACCATCAAACCATTGAGGACAGTCTTTGGCAGGTTGAAGGTGTATTACCAAGTGATTCTTAATGCATGAGCTTAATAGCTGAAAGGCTGCAAATAAAGCTTCTCCAGTATCTTCAGCTAGACACCCCATAAATACTGACAAGTGTTTTTTGGGGAGGGAATTTAGTGTGGACTTAGGGTCCTAAAGTGACCAAACCAATCAAAGCCCATCTCTTGAGGGTTGATTAATTTCAATACCCACCACCGGCGGTTTGTCCTTTCCCATGGGAAAGACCCCTTCTATGCAGAGTGGATTATTATCCCCCATTGGGTCTCAAGTATAGTACATTTGCTAAGCCAATAAAGAAGGCTCCCCAGGGCAGATGTATAATCAATAATAGAAAATCATCCCACCCTCCTAAAGGTGGGTGCACTCAGACCGACATCATGAGAAAGATTGATTTCATATACAAGATCATTTGAAACTAGAAAGTTCCTAAATTCCCTCCCTCTAATCTAAAAATTGCCAGTTTTTCACAAAAGTACTGATTTAGCAATTTTTGTGACAATCGAAAAATACTGGAGGGTCTGCTTACATTCCACCCTCTGCTGGGAACCAATTGAAAGGCCACAAGGCAAAGGGTGCTTCAGTGAATGTATCTTAGCTAGTGTGATGCTGACATATTTTTTTGCTTTTTTATCATTTGCAGTTGGTAGTATCCTGTTTGTAAAATCAAGTGCCTAATTTAAGGTTACACGCAGACTGTTAATCTACCAATATGGTGAAAATGTGACCTCAATTACACTGGTTGAAGAACTTCTTAGTTATTTTAAGAATGCCTCCACAGCTTCAGATGCAGTCGGCCCCCATCGCCCACAGGGCAGCTACCACTCCTATGAAGGATCAACCTGTGGGCCAAATTCCCTTATGGCTGTGTGCCATGTGGAATTGTGTCATTGTATGCTATAAATGGGATCAGATTCCCAAAAATCGGGTACAGTGCTAGTACCCACATGAGCAGTGTTCCTGAAGTGAGACCCAGAGTTGACTGCATCACGTTTATGTATTCTCAATTAAGTGCTTAGGGCCTGATTACAAATTTGGCTGTCTTATCACCATACCGCCACAGTGGGGGTCCCAAGAACCCTGTAAAGTTGGCTGTCTTGTGAATGCTGCCTGAACCGCTGACCGCGTCAGAGGAGTTTGTCTCACCTGCGACGGGCTGGACTCCAACATTGGCAATTTGTATTCCATCGCCATCAAGGCTGTAGGTTTCCGCCAAGCAGATTATGAAAACACAGTTGTACTGGCAGTCCCCTTGTGGCGGTTTCCCAATGGCAGTAGTCTGTTGCTGTAGGTTCTCAGCAAAGCACAATAACAGTGGCCATTGCATTGATACAAATACAACACACCTGATGTCGATTGGCCAAGTGGATGCACCTGCAAATCACACTATAAAACACATCCCATTTCAGACCATGATCCTTTGCCACTCCACTGCAGCACAGCAATTCGGAGCCAACATTTTGGTGAGATAAGGCAGACTTTTTTTCCCCAGTCTTTTTACCACTCTTCGCATACTTTTTCTGCACATTTTCTTTACACCCCTTGGTGTATTTTTGTTTTTATTTCACTTACTTTAATATGGTGATATGGCAAGGCAAAAAATAATCCACGTTTTTCAGAGACAGAGTTGTAAATGATGGTGGATGAAATCATAAGAGAAGAGCCACAGTTGTTTGTAACCCATGTCAACAAATTTCTCTCAGTCAGAAAATGAAAATGTAAGCCAAGAACAGTAGACAGAGTGACTGCTGTAGGTACCACCTGACACTCACAGGAGTAATTTAGGAAGAGGTGGAATCACCTGATGGGGAAGGTGCGTTCCCGGGCCTCCAAGTAACACCTGGAGGCCCAGGGGACTGGTGGTGGTCCTCCCAGCAGCTAAATACAAATGTTCCCATGGGAAGAGAAGGTCTTGCAGACCCTACATTCTGATGGTTTGACAGGAATACCCGGGGGAGTGGAGTCTAGTAAATTACACCTCACTAACTTTCACAATACGTCAATGTCCTGTTGCTTTCATCTTAACTTTTGCCATTGTGTTGTGTATTTGGCTTTCCTAACATGCAACACTCAAAGTATCAGAGGTGTTGGAATGTCTGTGTTAATGTGTATTGTTGATTATAAGATCACAATTTATCAATCTCCATTACGTGCTACAGGTTATAATGGTGTCTATAAGTGTATTTCTATAAAAAAATATCCTTCCAGGACCCATGAAATGTGTTTTTATTTTCTTTATTGATTTTTCAAGAGTTACAAACAGACAACAGTAGCAGGCTGTTGAGAATCGGATCACTGAAATATTATCGACGGTCACATTATCGACTTGCTAAAATATCGTTGAAAAATTATCGACGACAAAAATATCGACTTTCTATACTTATTACACAAACTACAAAAATATTGAGTCAAAAATATCGAGTACTTACAATATCGAGTACATAAATATCGCCTTTATAAATATCGACTACAAATATATAGTTTTACATGAAATTTGCCCTAACACTACAAAAATATCGACAACTAAAATATAGACTACTAAAATATCGTTTTTTAAAAAATATCGAGTTCATTTTTGTACCCTTTCATGTCTAAAATACCATATTAATCATCAATAAAAGTCATTGCTCTATACAAAATATATTTTACATATAATACCTGTTACTTTTATAACATTCCTATTTATCCACATTTCCTATACATTCAATTACATGCGTTCTATCATTTTCTAAATATTCTTTGCATTTAACAAACATTTTCATTACTTATTTTCTGTTAACAATCTATTTCATTTAAAAACTAACCTGCTTTAATGCGGCATTCACCACATACCACCATTCTCACATCAACAAACACACCAATTAACCAAATAAATTCAAACTAGCCTATACAATGCTTCATTACATCCTACAACCAATCAAATCAAAGCACACAAAATACACATACTATAAAAGGGATACATGCATTCTACCATTTGTTACTGCTAACTCTATAGAAAGTAGATGCCAACACTTTTTGAAGATTTTGTTCCTGAAGAAACATCTTTAAAGATCCAGCTCACTAGCTAATTATTCAAGTAAGTAACAGTGCATTATTTAGAAATCTAAATTAGAAGTGTACTATTTTACTTACATCTCCTAACTCTTGCTCTTATTTTATTTTTTTCTATTCCTACATTTCTGATAGAAACTACTCCAAATCAATTCCTAATACATGGTCATATTTCTTCACATGGAAAATCAGATAGTAAGTATATATTAATGCTCTGTTATACACCAACTGCTGTTTTTAAACACTATTTCACAAGATTCTTTCTTTATTTTAAACATTATATTTACAGATATACTGAGATTTTCCTATTTCTACACTACAAATGTATAAAAGTACACTAATTAAACATGTAAGTATATATGTGTTTGTTATTAAACACCCAATATTAAAAATTCAAATTTCTAAACAACATATCTTGCATATTACATCTTCCCTACAGATCATATAAAACATCCAACATCAACTATACCAAAAGGCAAGACTACCCTTGTAAAAAATGTAAGTATACTTGTAATTTATCTAAAAATTGAGAAAAAAATGCAAACTATGTTCTTAACACCATGTTATATATTTTTAATTTCCTCTACAGATATTCTGAATACATCATACATCTATTCTACAGATCCTATAAAAACATCCAACACCAACTATACCAAAAGACAAGACTACCCTTGTAGGAAATGTAAGTATACTTGTAATTTGTCTAAAACTTCCGAAAAATACGCTAACTATGTTCTTAACAACATGTTATATATTTTATATTTACTCTACAGATATTCTGAATACATTCTACAGCTATTCTGCCTACAGCAAAGAACACGACTTATTTAGAAGTTAGTATACTTTTAAATATTTCCCATTTCCCAACGGTTCAAAATATTATTTATAATAATTTACATTTATTTATTCTATCTTCTCTACAGATCTGAACTTTACTACCTTGATGTACTCCACCAAATACTACAACTCTACTATTTAAACAAGTAAGTATATGTAATGTTTACATTAAATGTACTACTAAGCAAAATGGACAACTGCTTTTTCGTAGGAAAAACGTTTGTTATGTGTAACATTAACTTAGCATTTCTATATTTTCATACCAACAGTAAATAAAGAAATACATACAAGAAAATCCTTCAAAATACAGTTCTGCATTTGTGATTACTACTTTCAGTAACTGTAAGTATAAATAGATCATTAATGATGTTTGCACCACAAAGTGAAATATATGTGTTTTGATTTTGTTTCTTTCTACTCTTTCCTAGAACAAGTAAAACAAAATGACAGAAGGTGCAGAATTAGTTATGTCACAGAAAAATAAATTACTATTATGTTATATGGGTTATGTGTATAATCAGGAAAGACAAAGTGGTAGAAAAGTTTTTTGGAAGTGTACCAAATATTACTCCAACAAATGTTATGGGAGGGCTACTACTGAGGAAACTAATGTGTTATTTACCAGGGAACACAATCATCCCCCAAATGTCACAGACATTGAAATAAGAGATGCTTTAGAAAGTATTAAAACTGCTAGCACACAAAGTGATAAACCAACAACACAAATCCTTAAAGAAGAACTGTTAAAAGTCCCAGCCCATCCTTCAGGTCGACTACCCTCTATTGACTCCCTGAAACGCACAATTGCACGCACTGAAAGACTCACTAGCACAACCCAACCCAACCCAACTACTTTTGAGGAAATTATTATTTCACCAGAAATGGCCATCACACACAATAAAGACAAATTTATCCTTTTTGACAATGAAAGCAGTACAAACAGAATCATTATGTTTGCAACTGCAAGTAATTTAAGAAAAATCCAACAATGTCCCCAATGGATGATGGATGGAACATTTAAACCATGCCCAAAACCTGTTTATCAACTATATTCCATCCACGGTTTATACCATAACTCTAACATACCTTTCATTTACTGTTTGCTACCCAACAAACAGCAAAACACTTATACAGAAATATTAAATGTTCTCAAAACCGAAATCAATAATTATTTTCCAGAAAAAATAATTATTGATTTCGAATTAGCTATGATTAATAGCATTTTGAGAACATTTCCCCACACAGCAATCCAGGGTTGCTATTATCATTTTAATCAGAGCATATGGAGGCATCTCCAAAAATCAACTTTAAGTATACTATACTCAACAGATAGCACCTTTGCCTATCAAATTAAAAAATTGATAGCCCTGGCCTACGTTCCTGTTACCGATGTAGCGGAACACTACAATTTATTAATTGACAGCACATATTACAAGAGGAATGAAGATAAACTAACCCCATTACTGGACTATTTCGAAGATACTTGGGTGGGAAGGTTGCACAGATCTGGACATCGACGCCAACCCAAATTCCAAATCCCTTGGTGGAATGTCTATCATAGTACTTTAAACCAAGAGGCTAAAACAAACAACAGTGTAGAAGGGTGGCATAATGCTTTCCAAGCTACCACAAGCAGAGGCAAACCCACATTCCATAACCTTCTAGAAGCTTTGAAAAAGAACAAAGCTATCAAGAACTAAGAATGGAACAATCTGTGTCCCAAATTGGTCCAAAACTCACTAAACAAACTAAACAAATGTTTCGACTACGGCAAAGTCAAGTCACACTATACCCTACAACTAGAGGATTAGAATACCTGTCAATAATAGCTAAAAGTCTACTATAAAAATGTCTACAAAATATCCTAATGTCTTCTTACAATAATGGTAAAATTACATTTCATAAACATTTGTAATCAATTATAAATAATACATATTTGTTTAACAAACTTATCAAAATTTGGAACATTATTTCTGAACAAATATGCAATATTTATAATTACATCACACATACACATTACATAAAATTCGACATTTCCCACCCAATAAAAATAGTAATTTGAATACTTACAATTTTTGTAGATGAAAAAGACGTAATCAAGCAAAATGAAATCCATACAATCCAATCCAATATAGGACAATTCCAATATGGGAAACCCTCAAAAACCCGAAAATTAAGATAAAAAAAACGCTCCAGGAAATCCCGAAAACAGTAGTGTGGACACTTTAGTATTTAAAGTGATATACACACAACTTTTAAAAAACGGTCACGCATATCAATGTATCAATCCAATTCGAAACCCTCCAAAAACCCGAAAAATGTTGAAAATGTGTAAAAAACGCTCCTGGCAAACACGAAAAATAGGAGATAAATGTCAAAATATAACCATAATAAGTCAAACATTAGTTTCTCCTGGAAAAAAACACGCTTCCTTCCATGTAGTTTTCATGCGAGGAACCGGAACCTGTAAAATAACATACATAACGAAACCCACCCACAAATAGCCCATAACATTTGTAAATACACTCACAATTAACAGTAAGCATGTAAGAAGACATTTCCGAACACTTAAAATAACGCAAGAACTAAAACATACACGACGCATCTCTATCGACGACATTTCACCTAAACGCTACTTAAACAATTCATACATACACAAAAAAACACTACACATTTCGAATATACCCTCAAACATTACCACTTAGTTATAATTTGTATGTAAAAATAACCTTACCTCTCTCCACGCGAAGCAACTCCCAACCGCGAGCTTCTCCAGTCCTGAATGAAGCGCAATAACCTTACGCGGTAAAAAAGTAGTCCCCTTAAACCATTTTTGTAAAAGTATCATAGACAATACAATGTTATAGTTAAAAAATATAATACATACACATGTTTAATTTTACAAATTAATACACTAGACTCTTTATAATTTAACATGTTTAAGAAATACAAATATATTTAATATTAATTAATATAGAGTAATTATTATATATTAATAATATTAAAAATTATGTAAGACTTGGAATAAAAGATGTAAATATTTTGTTATTGTGTACATTTATAGGAATAACTTTGTGTTTGTTTTTAAGTAAACATAATTGTTTATGGTAATAATTAATAATAATAAATATTAAAACTTATTTATTGTTATTAATATCAAAATTATAACCATTTAATATATAAACAATTCCCTGAAATAATGTATTTTTTTATCTCTGAATGTATGTTTTTCTGAAAAGAATAAATAAATGATTATGTTTATTAATTAATAATAATGATAAATATATTTGTTATTATTTTTATTAATTATTACAAAATGTTTTATAATAATTTCTAACTATTATAAAAGTATATAATTGCATAAATAATCTTTTGGCAATACCAGATATTATTATTAAACATATTGATCCCCTATACTGTTATAAAGTTTACAACATAATATATTTATATGTTTCATTTAAAAACAACATTGTTTGAAATATGTAACAACAAATGTTTTAATTTGTATTTCAATTTCTTGAGCAAATGTAATAATAGTCATGTTACTTTATAAAAATGTAAATGTAAAAAATATATATTTAATAATATTAATAGTTAATATTAACATTATTAAATATTAATGGAAGAAGTTAAAAAAAAACGTTTTTTTATGTAATTCAATATAAATACTTGTAACTCAAAATTAATGATGAAAATTTTTTATATTTACTGAAATAATGATGTTAACTAATTTTGTTTTATAATTGACAACATGTATATAAATGTTAATGTGTTATTCTGCGAATTCTACATTTCAAAATAATGTTATGTTATTTTTGTTTGTGATTGTATTGTAGTACACATTAAAAATTTCAAAAATGTTTAATAAAGTTTTTTGAAAACATCCATGTTGCATTATTTTTTAATATTATAATACAGTAATGTAAAAATGTATGCAAATGTGCTGGATACTGACCAATTTAATATTTCCTATTGCTACTCCAGTCAAGCTAATATCATGGAAGGTGCTGGACACTGACCAATAATTATTCACTATTCCTACTCCAGTCAACCTAATATCAGTGAAGGTGGTGGACACTGACCAATGATTAATTACTAATCCATCTCCAGTGTAGCTAATATCAGTGAAGGTGCTGGACACTAACCAATTAATAATTACTATTCCAACTCCAGTCTAGCTACTATCAGGGAAGGTGCTAATACATATATTTTGTAGATAAATTTAAAACTTAATAATGTAATGTAATTTTTTATTTGTAATGTCATTTAATAGCTTTAATGTATTTTTTTGTTTTTTTACCCTGTACGCCTGTACCCCTAAAACCCAAAACTGACCCTGAACACTAAAAATACCCCTTCACCCAAAAACCCAAAACTGACCCTGAACCCAAACAATACCCCTTTACCCAAGAACTGAAAACTGACCCTGAACCCTAAAAATACCCCTTTACCCAAGAACTGAAAACTGACACTGAACCCTTAAAAAACACCTTACCCAAAAACTGAAAACTGACCCTGGACCCCAAAGCATACCCCTTTACCCAAGAACTGAAAACTGACCCAGAACCCTAAAAATACCCCTTTACCCAAAAACTGAAAACTGACCCTGAACCCTTAAAAAACACCTTAACCCAAAAACTGAAAACTGACCCTGAACCCCAAAGCATACCCCTTTAGCCAAGAACTGAAAACTGACCCAGAACCCTACAAATACCCCTTAACCCACAAACTGAAAACTGACCCTGAACCCTATAAATACCCCTTTACCCACAAACTGAAAACTGACCCTGAACCCAAAAAATACACCTTTACCCAAGAACTAAAAACTGACCCAGAACCCTTAAAAAAACCCTTAACCCACAAACTGAAAACTGACCCTGAACCCTTAAAAAACCCCTTAACCCACAAACTGAAAACTGACCCTGAACCCTTTAAAAACCCCTTTACCCACAAACTGAAAACTGACCCTGAACCCAAAAACTACACCTTTACCCAAGAACTAAAAACTGACCCTGAACCCTTAAAAAACCCCTTAACCCACAAACTGAAAACTGACCTGAACCCTTTAAAAACCCCTTTACCCACAAACTGAAAACTGACCCTGAACCCAAAAAATACACCTTTACCCAAGAACTGAAAAGTGACCCTGAACTCTTAAAATACCCCTTAACCCACAAACTGAAAACTGACCCTGAACCCTTTAAAAACCCCTTTACCCACAAACTGAAAACTGACCCTGAACCCTTAAAAAACCACTTTACCAACAAACTGAAAACTGACCCTGAACCCAAAAAAATACCCCTTTAACCAAGATTTTAAACTGACCCTGAACCCTAAAAATACTCCTTTACACAACATTAAATATTATGATTTAATTACCAATTAATTGATAATTAACAATAAAAAAGTACATATATTAGCACATTAGCTGTAATTTATAGAATGTATTAATTAATATTATTTATTTCCAATTAATTAATTAACATTAACACACAATTATAGATAATAATAAAATTACTCAAATTAATGTAAATAACTAATTAAAAATAAATCATTAACAATTATTTAATTAAAAAATATGTTTAAAATATTAATTAAATAATTAACTAATTATTATTAATTAATTACCAATTAAGTAATAATAAAAAAATTACCACACCTATATTAAATATTTAATTATTATTAAATTACTTCCCACCCTATTCCCCTATAACCCCACAACCCGCTCCTAAACATTAACTACTATATATATTAATAATTACTCTAATTAATGTAATTAACTAATTAAAAATAATTAATTAACAATTATTTAATAAAAAAATATGTAAAAAAATTAATTAAATAAATAACTAATTAATATTAATTAATTACTAATTAAGTAATAATTAAAAAAATTAACAAACATATATTAATTAATTAATTATTATTAAATTACTTCCCACCCTATTCCTCTATAAACCCACAACCCGCTCCTAAACATTAACTACTATTTATATTAATATTAATACAATTTAAAAAAAAAAATCCTACATATTCTCGATATTTTTTACATTGACTATTTATCGATATTTTGTCTGGTCGATATTTTTGAGTCGATATATTTGTAAACGATATTTTATTATCATTTTTTTAGTCGATATTTTGTCCAACGATATTTTTAAAGTCGATATTTTATTCATGTCGATATTTTTTACTCAATATTTTGCCCATTCGATATTATGTAGTCGATATTATGTCTAGTTACCGTTGAGAATCATATCACCAATTATAATATGATAACAAACAGGCAATATGAAACATCATCACAGAGAGTAGTGATACAATAGCATATGAAACCATAGTGTATAGGGTATATGGATGGAATATACGGGTAGAGTGTCAAAGTGATAGGAAGGAGGGGTATGACACTAACCAGTAGTATCATACTCAAGAGTGTGGAGATAGTCACAAAAGGGCTGCCAAATATCCCTAGTCTGGGATGTAGGTGGTTGTAGTAGGGCATAGTCCTCACTGACTTTGTCACAATATGACATACTTCTAAGCCACTCGGAGGGGGTGGGTGGTCTGCTATCGCAGTGGAGTACAATCTCCCTTTCAGCCCAACAAAAAGGCCAAGGAAGTGAGCCTGCATGCGGAGCATGGTAGGCCCGCAGTATATCCCAGAAGTGCGAGTAAGGGATCTGGTTCAAGCATTTTATCTGTCATTGGAGAGACATGTGTAAAAACAGCGGCCCAGTAAGCGGAGATCACTGTGCACATCCATGTAAGGTGTGTAAAGTCTGCTCCCAGAGAATGACACTTAAAACAACGATCGGACCTAATAGGGTCAAATTTAACAATGTTGGATGGAGATTCATGAACACTGTGGAGAAATTTAAAATGCAAGAGTTGATGCCTATGGTTAATCGAAATATGCTGAATTTGAGAGCAGCAATCTGACCATATCATGACTGTAAGAAGAATTCCCAGTTCCTCCACCCATACCCTCAGTACACGTACAGTAGTATCAGGTTTCATTGTAAGACACAAGAGGTACAGTTTAGAGGTCATACGGTCACCATCCACATCGGATATTTCAAGTGTCAAGGGAGGGAAGTCCTCATGGGGTAATGGATATGAAGGGAGTAGAGACCCTAGAGTATTATGTAGTCTCCAGAAGTCGAAGAGATCCATATAGTACATGCCATGTAGATTGGGGGTCAACCGATGGTTGTATAACATGGCCATCAGGGAATTGGTCGCCCATAGTAGATAGGTTATGATGATAAAGTGTACATTGCACCAATTTTTCCTGCATGAGCGGAAGCCACAAATTGTCATGGAGTGGGAGGGCAGCGGAGTAAAGAAGACCGCTGTCCAGCATCTGTCACAGTCTACTCCATGCCCAGCATGTCGTGGACACAGTCTAGACATCAGTGGTTTCCATGGGATGCCCTTCAGCAATATATTAGAATGTGGGACCCCATCCAGTTGATCCCGCTCAGTTTTCAGATATGCAACACTAGCATCCGGGTGGTACAAACGATGCATGTGTTGGCACTGGGCTGCCAGATAATATTGATAAAGATCAGGGACTCCGAGACCACAATGGTCATAAGGTAGAGTGAGCGTACCCCAATGGACTCGGAGGTGACCCCCGGCCAAAAGAAGCCACAAAAGGAGACTGCATACTGTAAGAAAGAAATGCTGTGATAGGGGGATGGGGAGTTTTAACTCCATGGCTGCTAAGGCAATTTCCCTCCTGTGCTGGGAATTGCTATTTTCCTTATTTTATGACGAGCTGGGCTCGTCATCAGTGTACGAGGAGGCTACACCATGACGAGCCCAGCTCGTCATGAGTGTGGAAGGGGTTAAGAAAAGTTATAAGAAATGGGATAGTGCAACCATTTCAATAATGGACACTCGCCCGGCTATAGAAAGAGGCAGCTTAACCCAGTGGTCCACCTGGCTCACCAGATCCACCAATGCTGGGCCCTATTTGAGCTGTATAAATTGGTCCTTTTCTATGTGGAGTATGATATCAAGATATTTAGTAACATCCGCTGCTCATTTGAAGGGATACTCTGCAGGTGGTGACTGGGCAGAGTCTGTTAATGGGAAAAGTTCTGACTTGTCCCAGTTAATTGGGAGCCCAAAAAGACTTCCATATCGGACAATCTCCTGCATAAGAGCGGAGAGGTTATCTGCTGGATGGCGAAAAAATAACAAAATACCATCAGCATATGAAAAAAGCATTAAGAGGCCATGAATGAGTTTCAGTCCATGGTGTACATGGTTCATAACGACTGAGCATTGAAGGTCCAAGGATTCCAGGACTATATCTGTTTACACAGAGGTTTTTGTGGAGGAAACATACTCAAAAACTCTGGACCTTTTAGAGTTTTAGAAAAGAACAGTTTTTTAAAAGGCAGAGTATGTGTTCCAGGTTTTTGTGCGTGCTGTTCTTAAGGTTGGATCCTTTAATCGTTGATTCAAATTTTCATTCAACAAATGAGGTCGATCCAAGGTTTAGAAAGAGTATAACATTTTTATTGGTGCAAAATTGAACGAAGACAGCCGACACGTGTTTCGCCCTCTTTGGCGAATTGCGCCAGGGCTTTCTCAAGGCTGTGAAAAATAAGAGGTGATGTGTTTTAGATAAATATTCATAATCTATGAAAAAGAGAGAGAGAGAGGGAGAGAAAGAGGAAGAGACCCCAAAGAACCAAAGAGATTGAGTCATTAAAATTCCAAGAAATGCAGAGGAAGTGGATTAGTAAGAGGTTTAAAACAATCTGAGGAAAGGAAAAGATGTACTCCTTTAGTCTTAAAAGTTAATCATGCAGGAATTCATAGACAGTTGCGAGCTTTAGACTAAAAGGATTTTGAGTATAGTTAAACATCCATGTTTTGTGAAGGACACGTTGATCATACCAAGGTGAGGTGTTCATTGATTTTTTAGAGAATCAGAAAGGAGTCACCGGAAAAGAGTCAAAGAAAAAAGAAGGAAAAAGGTGCCCAAAACCAGCAGTGTATAAAGTACACCGTGTGCGTAATTCTACGTGGAAGAAAATACATGAGGGGAAATATAATACCTAAATTCAGTTTCTCAGCAATAATCAATTGGATTCTCAAAATACATCATGATCGATATATACAAAGGCAAATTCCTTAAAAATGTCAATCTGTAAAGACAAGTGTAATTTTTTCAGTAGAGTGTTCTGAAGAAAAAAAGCATTTCTTATATTTCCAAATATCAAATTTCATATTAACCATATTTGTAACGAATTTATGAAGCAGTTTCAAAATATTACTGAATATATATAGAATTACTCATGTCAGACATTAATAGATGTGTCAATTTAAGCAAATGTTTCAGATGGATCATCATTTTACAAAAGTTTGGCATTCTGTTGTTAATCATTCTTTTCCATAATGGTTTGTAACATAATGTATAACATTGGTTACACTCAGTAAAAGCAGGTATCTTTAAGTGTCCTTATACTCAATTAAACTTTAACTTGCTGCAAAAAAACGAGTATGCTCCAATTTTAAGACATCCAAGCCCAAACGTGGCACCCTACGAAACAGTGCCATCCTTTCAAAAAAGGAATAGAGCCAAACCTAAGTCCGGATTGATGGAGGTGTATAGGGATACAACGTCTAGAGTGGCAAGTATCAGGTCTGGTTGCCATTCAATGTCCGCAAGTATGCTCAGAATATGCTTTGTATCTTGTATATAGGATGGGAGATTGTTGACCATAGGTTTCAGGAAAACATCCACATATTGGGAAAGCCGTTCTGTGGGCCCCCCTATTCCGGATACAATTGGTCTTCCGGGAGGAAAACCTCCAGGTTTGTGAATTTTGGGGAGGGTGTATAGCCATGGCGAAGTTGGTCTGAGAACTTTCATATAAAGCATTTCATTGTCACTGATTAGCCCTGCATCATTCCAATCTGTTAGGTGTCTGTTGATGAGAATGGTTAAAGGGCCTATTGATTTGATTTGTTGCTGGATCCGTTGAATAGCACCATTGTTTCTTTTTTTCAAGTTACTACTGCCTAATCATTTAGGTACTGAAAAAATGCTTTGTTCCTCCTCCCGCCTCTTTTCCTTCATCCTAATTACAAGTTTCCATGCATTTTCTGTATCGCCGTTTTCAAAAAATGACAACAACATTTTTTGCTGTTCTCACTCACTTAGGGATTTTTGGTTACTGAATTTCACTCACAAAATGTCACATATTATACATTTGTACTTTCACTTTCCCCACATCCCGGTTCTCACACATACACAAACACCCCTCCCCCTCCCCTTTTCCACAGACCACTGGCTCTGCCTCGGCAATCCTTCTATCCCTCTTCCTTCTCCTCTCCCATGTGTTCTGTCACTATTGATGCCAGTACTCACTTCCCTTCCTTTTGTCTCACCCCCAGCCCTGAAGAGTCACGGGTTAACTCCCTGCTTGACGAAACACGTGTCGGCTGGTTTCATGTTCTAAATATATATATCAAAAATAAAAAACGACACAAAAAGAACACATCCGTGGTATTTCTTTCTCAACATCTGTTGGTGATAACTCATATCACATTGAATTGTTGTGTGCATTGACTTTCCGCTTACAAGTAACCACAGGGAAGGATCTCTGACATCCCTGTTCTTCAGAGTTTAGGGTTTTTCTCTGACCCAATTGCATCAACTATAAACAAACATAGCCATTAACTGATCCACTACCTGTTGAGCGCCACAGTATTTCTGAAAATAAACAAACCCATTGAGTGCGTGGGTGACCGTTTTCCTTGTTTCGGAGGGGATCCAGCGGAAGATCTTTTTGAGCATGCGCAGGATGTTGAAGCATGAAGAGGAGACGGCGTTGACTTGTCTGGGCATCGAGAGGGAGGAGTTGAGGATGAAGCCCAGGTTACGTGCGTGGTCCGTAGGTATGGGAGCGCTTCCCAGGGATGGTGGCCACCAAGAGTCGTCCCAGCCAGAGGGTGAGGAACCTAGGATGAGGACTTCAGTTTTGTCCGAATTTAGTTTTAGCCGGCCGTCCTTCATCCATTCGGCTACTTCTTTCATCCCTTCGTGTAGGTTGGTTTTGGCAGTGTTAGAGTCATTGGTGAGGGAGAGGATCAGCTGGGTGTCGTCTGCATAGGAGATGATGTTGAGGTTGTGATGTCGTGCGATGGTTGCGAGGGGGCTCATGTATACGTTGAAGAGGGTGGGACTCAGTGATGATCCTTGTGGTACGCCGCAGATGACTTCAGTGGCCTCTGATCTAAAAGGGGGGAGTCAGACTCTCTGGGTTCTTCCATGGAGGAACGAGGTGATCCAGTCCAGTACTTTACCTTGTATTCCGACGTTGCTGAGGCGTTGAATAAGGGTGTTATGGCAGACAGTATCGAAGGCTGCGGAGAGGTCCAGTAGGATGAGGGCGGCAGTTTCTCCGTTGTCCAGGAGTATTCGAATGTCGTCTGTTGCTGCGATGAGGGCGGTCTCAGTGCTGTGATTGGCTCGGAAGCCGGTTTGTGAGGAGTCAAGGGATTTACTTGATTCGGGGAAGGCGGCTAGCTGACTGTTGACAGCTTTCTCGATGACTTTGGCAGGGAATGGGAGGAGCGAGATGGGGCGGTAGTTCTTGAGTTCAGTGAGGTCTGCTGTGGGTTTCTTCAGGAGGGCGCTGAGTTCGGCGTGTTTCCAGCTTTCCGGGAAGGTAGCGGAGTTGAGGGAGCAGTTGATGACATCTCGTAGATGGGGTGCGATAATGGAGTCTGCTTTGTTGAAAATGTGGTGGGGACAAGGATCGGTTGGTGATCCTGAGTGGATGGAGTTCATCAGGTGTATGGTCTCTTCAGTGGTGATTGGGTTCCAGGCAAAAAGGTTGTTAGAGGGGTGCTTTTTTTCGGATGTGGGTGGGGAGGACTGAATTCTGGTCTGGTTTTTGAAACTGTTATGAATGTCTGCGATTTTGTTGTGGAAGAATGAGGCAAGGGAGTCGCAGAGGTCTTGGGAGGGGGTGATGTTGTTTGCTCCGGCGGTGGGGTTGGTGAATTCTTTGACAATGTTGAATAGTTCCTTGCTGTTTTGGGCGTTGTTGTCGAGTCGGTCCTTCAATGCTGATTTCTTGGTGGATCGAATCAGTTGGTGGTGTTTGCGGATAGCGTTCTTGAAGGCTGTCTGGTTGTCAGTGGTTCGGTCATTTTTCCAGGCTTTCTCGAGGGTGCGGCAGATCTTCTTGGATTTCTTGAGGTCTTCGTTGAACCAGGGGGCTTTTTTGTTGGTCTGTTTGGGATGATGTTTTTTCAAGGGTGCCAATTCGTCAGCGTTGTGGGTGATCCATTGTGTGAGGTTGCTGGCTGCAAGGTTTGGGTCCGATGATTTTGCAGGGGGGTTTTGGTGCAGTGATGTGAGGAGTTGGTCGGTTGTAGTTTTGTTCCAGTTTCTGCGGGGGATTGGTTGTGGGCGGTTGTGAGTTGTATTTTTTTTGCAGCTGAAGTGAACGCAGCTGTGGTCTGTCCACTGAAGAGCTATGGTGTGGTCGAAGGAGATATGCTTGCTGGAGGTGAAGATTGGGTCGAGCGTGTGTCCCGCGGAGTGGGTGGGGGTGTTAACAAGTTGTAGGAGTCCGAGATTAGCGAGGTTATCTAGAAGGGTGGTGGTGTTGTAGTCATTATTCTTTTCTAGGTGGAAGTTGAGGTCTCCCAGTAGGATGTAATTCTCGGAGGGGAGGGCGTGGGAGCTGATGAAGTCAGTGATGTCTTCGCTGTATTGTGCGCGAGGTCCTGGTGGCCTGTAGATGAGGGTGCCTCTGAGTGTGGTTTTGGGGTCGGTGTGGATCTGGAAGTGAAGGTGTTTGGCGATAGCGAGGTTATCGTCGGAGCTGGCCGAGATGCGGATGGTGTTCTTATGGACGATGGCGATGCCTCCTCCTGTTTGCTTGGTGCGGTCTTTTCGGATGATCTTGTAGCTGTCCGGAATGGCTATGGTGATGTCGGGGGCTGAAGAGCTGTTCATCCAGGTTTCTGTGAGGAAGGCAACGTCCGGCGCTGTGGTGTCGAGTAGGTTCCATAGCTCGATGGCGTGTTTGTGGACCGAGCGGGTGTTAAGTAGGATGCATTTCAGATGGTTGGGGTCGGAGCTCAGTTTGGAAACTGAGGATATGGTGGGTTTCTTGATGCAGTCGAACTTGCAGGAGTGGCAGGTGAATGGTCCATAGGTGTATCCTGGGGCGGCTTGGTGGCAGTTAAGCGGACGTCCGGGGTTAAGGGCTGAGAGTGATGCGGCGTCGTACGTGATGCGGCGGGTGGTGGATTTGCGAGGGCCAGGGGGTCTGGCGCTGGGCGCGGACGGGCGTAGACGGGCTTACCTTTGGCGCACCTTCGGCGCGCATAGGGCGCGTCCGCTGCGCGTGGACGCTGCGCGAAGGTCCATCTGTCATAAATGGAGAGTGGAGGGGGGTGGAGCGTGGGCGGGCGGCTGGAAGGCGGGAGCGTGGGGGGAGGGACGAGCTGGAGGCACAACCAAATGGCAGTAAGCAAAACAAAGGCTAACACGACGATATTGGGGCTATTGGGGCTCAAGTAATGGCAAATAAAGCAAAGCAAAATACTTCAGTGGGCACAGTCAGGCAATACTCAGGGGGCAATGTAGGCGATGCGAGCGGTGGAGCGCCGGGGACACACACAGGCACAATTAATATCCAGTAATGCGAGGCGCTACACACAGGCACAATTAATATCCAGCAATGCGAGGCGCTACAATGCACAGATTCGTTTTGGCAGCAGTGAGGAGGAGAGCAGCGCTACGATACCCAGAGATGCAGGAGGCAAACGGGAGCAACCGCTACGTCCGGAGACAGGCGGGTCACAAACAATACTACCCCAGATTGTTATCACATGGACTACATTTGGAATGGTGATTGCTGTTACCCCTTGACCTGATACTTCAGTCCATTGACCTACATTTCCAAGGTGTGTGATTGTCTAAGACAGGCCCCTTACTTCCACAGGTCTGTTTTCACTGTTCCAAGAGTATTGCTTGCACTGTACAGCCCTATCTCACATGTGACACATTAACAGTGCAGATAGTTGGTTACCTCATAACAGGTGTTCTATAGGTGACTCACCAGCTTTTTTTATATTCAACCAATCCAACAGGACACACAATGTTGATGTCATCCCTGTAACAGTGCTACATATGAAAAAAGGTATGTCCAGTGAATCTAGTACATGCCACACATACTCCATCATCCATAGTATGATATCCCATCTATGAGTAAACATGCTCACACATCCCCAGAGAGCAAGATCTCACTGTTACACATGGCAGCCATTTCATAGTGACCTCAGTCATAGGATGTAGTCTGTGCTAGGGTACCAGGCTCTATGGACCAAAGCCATCAAGTTAATGGGGCTGGCTGCAAAGGTGTCAGTACAATAATGCTAAAGTTGTATAGCCTTCAATAGGCCACATTGTTTTCTACAGTGTCATAGTACCTCACATCACAGTACATGTAAGATAGAACTGGCCTTCATGATGTTAGTGGGCTGGCTTAGTCAGTTTAAGACATGACCAGGTATAAGGATAATCAGAATATGGATATTAATGTGTGTATCAGTGTATTAGTAGTGTTCAGCTTGTACATACTACACAAGTTGTGTGTTAACATTTGAGCTATGAGTGTGCTAGATGTATTCGCAAATGTATCACATCAAAACTGATATATGAAAAGTTTCATTTACAATCTGGTTTTTCCTCTCTTATATTCATACAGATCAACGCCCATCAAAAGCAGGACAAGAAAAGCCTAAGGGTCTCCAAGCTGTGCAACGCCCATTGTCGAAAGAGTGGGAGGACCTGAGGTGCTGCATCCGGAAGATTTCAGAGGTCCAGCTGGGAAAGTCTTCCCAATGCATGCAGGTCGATCACTGCACCTTGACCAGCCAGAATGGCCTGCATACTGGTGGTGGCCTATCCTGAGCTGGATGGCCAGTTGAGGGCCCGACAGCAGCTACAAGGAGGTAAATCCTGACAAGATTTCTACATATTACATTGCCCTCTTTTTTGGCAACAGGCAGCCATTTCCCCATCAACATTGATGATGACTCATGTCCAAATCACTAGAAGTGTTGTTGAATGTGTAGATCTGATAGTAGGTACATGATGATGTACTTTGCCTATTGTCTTTTTGACCAGGATCAAAGCACAGTCCAGTCAATTATCAATTTTCTGACTGACTGACTGACTGACTGACTTGGGCATACACATGGCTGACTAAAGTCATAAATCACCTACAATTGTTTGATGTTCTGGGTGACAGTTTTCTCAAACAGCCCACTTGCTTTCAATGTGTCAGGAGTGATGCTTCCTCACTACTGTGTCTCATGTGATGGTCGCCCTCTTACTTGTGACATAGCATACAGTACACTTTGGTTGCAGTGATAGGGTAATACTTCCCATTGGTATGTTGGGAATCTATAGTAACATGAGAGTGTAAACATCACTGGTGATAGTTTTAGTGCATATATGATGGCATGTGTACCTTTCCCCGATGTACTATCATCTGTACTACTATTTCAAACCTGATCTAAGTCTCTTCATAGGTTGATGTCAGATTCCATAACAAATGTGTGTGAAGGCCAATCTGTATATGGAAATAGTTATTTGTAATAGGTATACAGTTCATGTGTTGCTACAGACAGATCTGTGTACACATTAGTGGGTGGCACATACCCTAAGCCATTACGCAATGTCATTAGTCAGGTCCAGATGATGAAGCAATGATGGACATGACAGGTAAACTTACAGTAATTTGTCGCCATTAGATTTTCCATGGCATAGGTGTGGGAGTATTAACTTATGTGAACTGCACATGTTGATTTAGCAAGGTTCATTCACTGACCGGTGACATGCATCAAGGAGTGAAGACATACAGAAATGTAGGGATCATATGTGAGTGTCTAAACTCAGTATTGCAAGGCATTTTGTGTTTGCAATACAAAAAGTTACTGTGACGTGTCTTCCCATTAGGACAAAAGTGAAACCACCTCTTCATGTCACAGAGATTCCATAAGCCTCAACAACCTTCAATGGTCTATTGGCTTTTAGGTATGCATTGTAAGAATGGTGTTGTCACCAGTACCAAGCTGGATTGGGGATGGCCCTATGCCTAGGCAAACTCTTATGCTGTGGATGTGTGTAGACAAATCTCCCAAAACTTTGAACCCGATTGTCTCCAGTCTACTTTTCTGTGCTACATGTGAGACATAGCAAAGCTACTTATGTACAGCCTTAATTGTACTATTCTGACAGTGGACATATGAGGAAGTTTCCATTAGAAAGTGTCAACAGTGTGAAATGAGCATTTGCATGTCACCTGATTTCTGCTACTCCACATATTTCTGCAACATAGATGTATTACTTGACCATCATTTCAGCATGATATGGTTTTAGGTACATGATCATTTGCTGATTGCAGGGCCTTGTGTGGATACTGGTAAAATTATTTTGCTCTAGCCATCATATTCACTTCAGGTCACTATGGTATACTTCAGGGCCCACAGTATACAATGTGATCAAGAATCCTAGTAGATACATAAGGATAGAGTTGAGACATGTTCACTCATGCTATTGGAGCTGTCTGTGGATACAACATCACTGTGAGCAACAGGTCACTTTTGAAATGTTCTGTGGTAAAAGCTGTTGTTCCAGTGTGTTCATTCAGATTCAATAAACCTATTTTAAATGTCATTTCAGTATCATCCTAGGCAAGTGGAGGAGACAGGGCCAACATTGTTGGCGAAGCAGCTGGCCACAGTGGTTCTGGTCGTGACACTACACACTGAGGGAGCCAGTGGCCCAGAGGGTGAGGGGAGTGACACAGAGGACGCAGGCTCAACATCATCATCTGCAGAGTCAAACTCCAGTAGACACTCCCTAGGGTGATGGACTACACTGGAACAGTACAAACACCATCCTTGTCTACCACCCCCTGTTCCATCTCCATCCTCCCTGTTGCTTCTGACCCAGGTGACTGGGCCTGCTCCCCTAAGTGGGGAGCCGTCTCCTTCGCTCCAGTCACCCCAGCCCCTATCTCCCCTTGCTGTCCTGAGTGAGGAGGATATTGACCTCCTGAGATGCATCTCTGTTGGGCAGAGGGCACTACTGAATGCCATTCTGGAGCAAGGCAGCCATCTGCAACAGAGGGTGACCTACCTGGAAGGCATCCACAGTACTATGTCTGGCCTACAGAGATCTTTTCAGGTTCCTGCCTCCTCACTGATGGCATCATTCCATCCATATCAAACTTCTGTTCCATCTCTTCCCTATCCTAATTCCCAATTCCCATTCCTGTCCAATGCACAATCACACATATGCCTGCACCCACTTCAACAGCCCCAAGCAGCACACGCAAACAGAAACACAACTAAACACAGACGCATGCAGCCATTCACCTGACAGTCACCCCCCTCACCATCACCCCAGACACCACACCTGCAACCACAGACACATTCACAATATCCAGCATGCCTCCAGATACCACACCTGCAAACACAGACACATCCACAACACCCATCAAACCCAGTACCTCCACATCACACACCCCCAAAAAACACAGACACCCACACTCACCCACACAACAGACACCTACAAAACACCACCCAAACATGCAGAAGATACATCAGACCCACAGACACCTGCACCAACAACACACACCGCCACACCTGACACTTCCACTCCTTCTTCCCCCAACCCATACTCCCTCCTGAGCATCCTACCAATTATCCCCATGAAAGTATGTTATTTGCCCTTGCCCCAACCCCTGTTACAGCTGAACCCCTCCTCCTAAAGCCAAAAATACCCCTTCCACATCCCAACCTACCCCTGACAAAACTGTTCCCCCACTCATGAACCCAGGCCTAACCCCTGAGAACATAAAAAACTCTCCCAAAAGCATATCCACCCCTCCCAAAACCTAATTCACCCCCCTCAAAGCCAAGCCCACCCCTCGCAAGTGACATCATTGGGGTGTCTGCATTGCTCCTTGCAGGGGAGTGCCGTGTAGTTTCCACTAATGAGTAGAAACTGTGAGTTTGTGGATGGCATAAACTTAGGATGGTGACAGATTGATTCCATGCACCCCTGCAGGGTATTTGGTCCTTTGGACCGGCTTTCTCGCAGTGTCACCTTTAGCCCCCCTTACCTAGACAGGGAGCATCAGTTCCGGCAGCTACTGAACATGACAACCCTGCTCCCTCAGGAACCGTGGTGAAAGACCTAGAACCTTTTGCTTAGACACTCGTGCTGTCTTTTGCTAAGAGAAATATACAAAGAATACAAAAAGTGATGTTTCAGTATTTATTGAACCGCAGTCATTCTTATATAGAAAATATGTGCTGCAACGATCAATATGCAGAAGCAGATTAAAGTTATAATAAGTTTCACGACGGTGAATAAAATGAAAAATTCCACCATCTTGGTGAGACGACTAATATATATATATATATATATATATTTTATTTATTTAATGCTGAGATAGCAACATTACATATAAAAGAAAACGTATCACGTATTGCATAGCCATGACAATAATGCACAATTCTAATAGCCATACACAGCCTTTCAGCCCACATCCCGGGTGCCGGGTGGCGTGCAACTTATGGTAATATTGGTTCTCGCAGTGTGTATAACAGCATCGGCTATCATCAAATGTTGAAATCACAACTTTTTCATTATGTAAACAATGAACAAACTAGAGGTGCCCGTCCCTGAATTGCATCAAAGCATGCCCGTGTGGCCCAACCTCCGACCAGCCACTTAATACTCAATGAACCTAGTGAAGTGCCTGCCAGCTCAGCCGCGAGCCGCACGGGGAAAGTGTTCATACTATTGAAGGATCATCCCCACGGGCCGTCGATTCCACCGCCCCATCCTGATGAGAGCCCCCAGTCCTGCCCACCTCCTCCTCAGCGGCAGTCGCCCCCTATTGCCGTATGTAGTCAAGATAAAATCCCCAAAAGTTCTTGGGCAGACTTTTTGGTGGCAGGAGTTCACTGTTAGTCTCTGATTGTGTACAGCAGTATGTCAGGTCCCTAATCCACTGCTCCATCGTGGGGAGGGGGCCCGTATCCAACTCATAGCAAGCCTCCTTTTTGCCATCAGCATCCCCATGTCCACTAACCTACGCTGAGCCTTGGGAAGCGTTTTGGAATAACCAAGGAGCGCAAGCGCCAGGGACAGGGTAATCTCAACCTCAAGGACCCTACTTATTTCCTCAAACACCGCCCCCCAATAGTGCCATACCCCGAGCCTTCCCAGGCCAAGTGTATGAACCCCCCATCCTGCAGACCACATCTATCACATGCAGCATTATCACGCAGTCCAAACCTGTGCAACCGTTCTGGGGTGTGATAAACCCTGTTAATATACTCGAAGTGCACTAACCTATGCCTACCATTCAGGGAAACAGACCTAGTGTTGGAGCAGGTCAATATCAACAAGAGAGGTAGGGCGTAAATAGGCACTCCTGTACCCCAATGAATCTATATTAACAACAAAGGAGTGACTGTGATAACAAAAATGAACTAGCGAGGTGTGGTGATAATCCGCTGTGTGCCGAAAATGTGATCAATACTCACACACGTGCGTGCACACAGTGAATACTCTCTCTGTGTACACCCTATTAGGTCCTCCTCTAGGGAAGAAGCCTGGTGGGCTTGTGGGTCACCCGGTGTAGAAAGGAGGGAAATAACCTTACTTCTTAGAAGGACCCTCACTCACCACTAGTTGGTGACATGCTTCATCATTGGGTCCCCGCTGGGGTGACCGAATGTCTCCCCAGCGTGCTACAACGCCTGGTTACAGCGGAGCAGGATGTGGTGAGTGCAACAGTGCCCAAATTAGGAGGTGACTAAACGTGAATGTGTGAGTGTATTAAAAAATGCAAAAGTTGTGCATCTTCTTTGAAGATGTCCCACGCTGTCTTTTCCGAAGGGGCGTGATTACGCCTCGTATGAAGATTTTTTTTGATAACCTGTGAAAGCTCCAGTAGCTCTGGGGGTTCTTGAAAGTCCTCCCCTAACTGTTCCCAACAGGCCTCTCTGGTTCTGTGAAATTGAAAGCACTGCAGGCCTGTAGGCCGTGCATTCTGAGTAGTCACGTCTGATAGTGTTCTAAGAGTCCCGTCCGTAAACATGTCTCCCGCCGTGTGGATACCCAGGGCCTTCAGCGCCATAACCACTCCTTTATCCCTACATGGGGCCAACCACATTATCCACTCTATGGGCATTTGTGGAGAATACAAAAGCGCACCAGTGTGATATTGTAGCAGCGCATGCCAAGCATGTTGTGGCGAGCTTAGTGATTCAAATAGGCCAGTGCGACGATCCCCCGGTTCAAACACCACCGCCGGTAACGTCAGCGGGGAAGCAAATAGTTTCCCCAGCTTAATGAATGGCGCATGCTCCCTATCATGTATCCAACTGTGCAGGTGCGCCCCTTGCGCAACACGGTAATATAATTCAAAATTGGGGGCCCCCGAGCTGATACGGTAGGACTCGAATTTTCCATTGCACCCTTAACTGTTTGCCAGCCCAAGCAAGTTTTAACATTAGGGACATGAGTCGGGTAAAAAAGCACTTCGGGAGAACCATTGGTACATTCATGAATAAAAACAGCAATCTGGGTAATACCACCATCTTCATTATCGATATTCTTCCAAGCAGGGAAAGAGGCAGGCCAATCCATATTTCTACGTTATTCTCCAGACAGGACATAGCTGTTCCGTAATTCTCATGTAAAGTCGGATACCTAAATGCCGTACCGAGTCGGTGGTCCACCTCAATGGGTATTCCATCTCAAACCGCTCCGTGGCGGCTGTGAGGGGGAATGCAATAAATTTGTCCCAATTGACCATTAGGCCGGACAGCGCGCCAAAACGTGCAACTTTTCGCAGCAGCTGCGACAAATTCGTCGTCGGCTCGCTAACATATAGCAGGGTATCATCGGCATAAGTCGTAATGACCAATTGGTAAGAAGGGAAATTAAGGCCCCGGTGGGAGTGATACTCCCGCATTGCACACGCCAACGGCTCAGCAACCAGAGCGTACAGCTTGGGGGACAAAGGGCAGCCCTGTCGGGTGCTCCTTCGAATCTTGGTGGGTTCAGTGACCAGGCTACCAATCTTAATACATGCGGTCGGGTCATTATAAAGCACCAATACCATCTGCAGAAACACTGCGCCTAGCCCGAGTCTCGTCAGCACAGCCCACATAAAAGGCCATTCCACAGAGTCGAAGGCCTTCTCCATATCTAAAAATACCGCAATCGCCCTTGTATCCGGCCTCGTATGCTGAATAGCCCCAAATACCGTTTGGAGGTTGTAAGTGATATTTCTGCCTGTCACGAATCCCGCCTGTTCCGGAGCAACCAGCTCCGGGGTCAGCAAGGCCAGCCTAGTCGCAAGGACTTTGGCAAATATTTTTGTGTCCACATTCAGATGTGAAAGCAGCCTGTAGGAGCCACATTCCTCTGGGGACTTATCTGGCTTTGGTATGGCAACTATTAAAGCTTCCCTCATCGTTCTCGGCATTTGTCCCGTTTCACTCACCTCTGCAAATAAGGCAGAGAGGTGCGGCAGCAGCAACTCCTGAAAGGTCTTGTAAAAGCCTACTATTAGGCCATCCGCCCCTGGCGCACTACCCGCCGCAATCCCGCCCAGGGCGTCCCGGATTTCATCGAGCTCTATCGGCAGTATTAAATATTCGCGCTGCACATTCGTTAAAAACGGAAGCTCGATATGCTCCAAATAAGCTAGGATCTCATCGTCGCTTCCCGTCGCTCGCGATGCGTATAAATCGGAGTAGTACTCCCGAAATCTCTGGGCTATCTCACCTTCTTCAGTGAGTGTATCTCCCTCCTTTGACCTGATAGCTATAATTGCTATTTTCCTATTATGCTGTTTAACCATGTTGGCCAAAACCCTCCCTGGCCTGTCCCCCTCGCCATACGCCCTAGCTGTAGCGTATTTACCCAGATGCCAGACCTCAGCGTCTGCTTCCTCCTGATACTCTGCAAGTAGCCCCTTCATTTCCTCCCGGGTGTCTTCCGAGTCTTCCTTTGAGACGACTAATATATGCAGGCATATACAATATTATAACAATTTAGCGTATTCCTACGATGAAAACCCTAACCTACGTATCTAAGGTGTGAATGTATATTCTGCCAAGAAATCCCCTTCCGTATGATCTAACCCTCTTACATGGTGGGTTACAGTGTAGGACTGCATCTTGGTCATGAACTGGACACCCCCTCACCGAGATGTCAGTCAGCTGCTGGGTGAAAAGCTTCAGCATGCAAGGACCCCTCGGAGTCATCAGAAGTGTCTCCTCTGATTATAATTGGAAACCAAAGGTTATATATATAGAAAGAGGCCTCCCTGCCTTGGGTCGAGATTGTGATCAGGCTGCTATTGTTTGTGTTCCACAAATAGCTTTGTCGCCATATGGATGTAGTAATAAACACATTTGTATAACGCACTTAAGGGCCTTGCACATGATGCTGAGGCAATGTGATAGTGTTCCAATGAAGTTCTCTGTGTTAGCAAGGTCTATGTTTTCAAGAAACTAAATCAAGTGTCACGAAAGCAAATGTGTCAGAACTCGATGTGACAAAGTGGAGGTAACTTTAGGAAAGCACTGTGTACATGTAAAATGACAGTATTTCCTACCAGGCCTAACCTGTGCACATGACAGGAGGTTCCCTAGACAATGTTTTTGGAGGCAAGTCAGCCACAGCACAACAGTCCACAGGACTTGGACATTTGGAATGGACTACCATTTGACTTTGTTTTTGTTCTCTTTCTTTGTGACTTATTGAAAGAGGTATCTTCACTGTGATATTAAATCACTATATTGATTTTGACCAAGTTAATCCTGGCATTACTTTTCCTTTGCAATCGTTTTTTCTAGTGAGAACCCTGGTGATTTAAAACAACAATTGTCTTTTGGTATTTTTGCTTTCCTGTTTGTTGTTTTGCATCAAATACTAGTGGGACTATGTTTTCCTCATATGTTGTGTTTTATTTTTAGCGATGGACACTTGGCTCCTGATACGTGCAAGACCAACATGGTTGACATGTTCGTTTTCCACCTAGTAATTGTGGCCAAAAATGTACACAGACTATCTAGCCTAAATTGCTCAGACAATCCGGCTCAATATTCAAAGAGGTCTACACGCTTACATGACATTTGTGATGAAAAGGCTAGTGGAGGCTTTGCCATCAGGAGGGCAGCCTACTATCTTCCTCAAAGTAAGCTACTACCTGTATTTTCTAATAACACTTTTATTCTCTGACCAATTTTGTTTCCCATTCGATATTGTGTACCAGTTATTTTTTCACTTTATCACTATATCTGCTTATGTTTGCGTGAGGTAACGTTCAGAAAAATTTCTGCTCAGCCCGAAAGTTCCATAAATAAACATACTACCAACAAATGTCTGATTGTCAGTAAATGATTATGAATTTCCAAGAGTGGAAACTAAAAAGAATCTGAAAAGTAACTCTAGCCTTCACTTCGGTTGTTTCAGTGGCAGTTTTTAGGCCACTCGGGGAGCTCCTTTTTCCACATTGAAAGCAGGCCTTACTGCATCACAGCTTAACTGAGAATGGAAGAGTTGTGATGTCATTTCCTCCTCAGAGGAGAGGAATGAAATCCAAACTAGAAAGTATTAGAGGAATTAACTGCATGGTTTCAAACTTGATTTTCAATCTCCAACGAATTACAGAGTGTTAATTTTTGAAGACGGTGGTTTCTATAAAACATTTTGGGAACCAAGGTTACTAGTGCGTGTTTAAGGAAGGTGTCAAGTCTTCCAAAGGTGAGTGGCAAATTGACATCAGGACAGACACAAGGTCTGGGAATACGGCTGGAGGCTTTCCCCACGGAGGCCGTTTTGGATCAAGTTTAAAGGGGATGCTTTCTATGGAATGGGTAAATCGTGTAATCGGATCTGCAGCATTTAAGGAGAAAGCAGTCCCGAGGTCGTTCCACTGCTGTCAGTACTAACTTTTCAAAGAGGGACAGTGAAAGTAAACCTCTAAATGGAAACTTGGAACGAAGAAATATTTTATGCAATATCAAAGCCTCAAACGTATAACTGAAGATGAGGGAATTAAACCTTTTTTAGCTGTGTTAACGAAGACATTTTGAGTTTACTAAAATTATATGTATAATATACTTATTGTGTTTTTCAACCAGCCCTTCTCATCCATTGGTCTGTTACTGTGTCATTTATATTTTTCTTCTGCCCACTGCAGCATGCGGCATGAGGCAGTGGGTCAGCCCACTTCGGCCATTGACTATCTTCACTGTGAGCGACAGCATTCTGCCCTTTCACAAGCAGTGCATCCACACACAAAGTAATGTTCTTCAGTGCCATAGACTACTATGGCAGTGGTTGCTTTTTAAGAGCTAATATATTTTTGCTTTTGTCACTTTTTTTTTTAGATTATCCAGGCCCAGCAGCTTCCCCACAATAAAGTACCCAAAAATCTAGCTGCAAACAACAAAACTATTCTAATTCTTTTTCATACATTGCATCCACAAATTTCACAAAATTGAGAAGAACCGACTTCTCATATAAAAAGTAGTATAACCGAAACATGTAATATAGTGCATAATGTTTTCTAAAGTCTTAACATTTATTTGTAAATTTGGGATCAATAGAACCGGACCTGCCAACTTACCACAAATGTTCATATGTGTGTGTGTGGGGGGGCTGCCACCTTGGGGCGAGGCTTATGGCTAAACACAGCCTGAGGCAATTTAAATGCACTGCCTCCCTCCAACATCAAAAACGAGAGCCAATGTCCTGGAAGGCTTCACACCACATAAAGGACTTCAGTTGTGCAGAACCTCTAAAAGATTAGCTGGAAGCCTGCTCTCTGCAGGACTTACCAGCTAATTGTGTGCACATGTGTGATATTGGCTCCTCACCGAGTACCCATATGATGAGATCCGATATCGTTCGCCACACAGTGGCACCTATGAGTTGGAAAGTCTGTAGAACATATGCATCTGTTTGATTGTGGGGAAGTGGCTTGTTTGCTAGGGCTGGTGCACTCAGCCTTAAGAACACAGGCATGAACCAGGGCAGCCAAAAAGGGCAAAGCGTGCCAATTAAAGGAAGAAAATAAGAGAGGATATTGATAAAGGGGAAAAAGAGAGTGATGCATTGATATTAAATTCTGGCAAATCCACATGGGACACATTTACCATTTTTTGTAAAACTCTTAGAAAGCATGAAACTATTCTACTGAAGCTGTCACCTCTCCCTTATATGTATGTGAGTCATATAGAGCTTGAATCACAGTGAGGAGGTGGATCTGGGATTCAAATAATATATATGACCGTTAACTTGCTACTTTAATGATCATTGCATTATTCCCTGTTCCCTTACATTTCTGATTCAATCTTCCATTTTTTTACTTCATCACCAGATTCTTCACAATACCACACATTGATTTTTCACTTTTCATACCCGCATTCTATTCTCAATTACACCATCCCCTTCATCCCCTACTTTTAGCCCCATCATTGAATATAGTACCTATTGCTCTACTGCTGAAATGCTGAAATCCTCCATGTTACAAAACATCTGCTCATGCCTCATGCTCTAAGGATCAATCGAGGGCAGCCCACAAATAAATCCTGCTACCCCCTTTAAGTTCTCCTCAAACATTTGGTTCAACGCAACTCTCTGTTGTCAGCTACAAAATATTGAAACAACCTAATAGAAACCATCGTACAAAGTGCGTGTTATACATTCAAATCTGAATTGCTGTAACACGGGTGACAATGTTTAATATTCTCAACTTGCCAGTTGATATTCCCATATAACACATTTAGAAGGATGTTATATCTTAACTCACAAAGTACGAATCTCCCCAATTACTCCCTGGAAATGTACCCTCTTGTGAGAGAGGATTTATAGTCACTTTGATATAATAAGAATGTTATTCCTTCCCTAGTACTAATATGCGACTATAATGTTAGTCCTGCTAGTGAAACAAAAACAGTGAGGAACTTAAATGAGCTTGTCCTAAAAGCTGTAAATATATGCACAAGGTTTATTTAAAAACAAATGCCTGGATAATGTGTCCAATTTTTCACAGTTCTCATGATCAACAACATAAACAGAAAATTAAATGCCTTAGGAAATTGAATGATAATTATAGTATCAACAACAACACTAATATAGAATTAAAAATAAATAGCTGCCAAAATTGGGCTCCTTTTCCATCTAGGGGTTCCAAGTGTAATCAGATAGACAACACAGGTGAATCTCTAGCTATCTGTGATATCATGTGGAACACTGATGGGTTCCAAGGATCTTTCTTTGTTGGATTCTGTTGTATTCTCTTGATTACATTGCTTCAGTGTGATGTGAGACACTCAATAGGAAAGAGAGGTGGACAGGAAACCTTTAACCCTTTGGTAGCAGAGCTGCAGATGCAACATGAATCAACAAGATCATTAATATCACTGTCCATCGAGGGCCACCAAAAAAACTCACGGACCTGTCGCTTGCGGAGCGTGGATCCCAAATGACCCTCATGGGCTTTGACAATAATGTTCTTCCTGAGACTCTGAGGGACAATAAGCTTGTCACCTCGTAATAATACAGCATCTTCCAATGAAATCTCAGATTCCACCTTCCAGAAAGGCTGTATGCAATGAGGAAGGGCACGTTCTCTGGACCAACCTGACTTAACAAACCCACATACTCGTTGTAAAATCTCATCATCGGTAAGAGCTTTAATCCAACTGCCTGCAGAATCAAGTCCCTGCTCCGGTAAGTTGAGTGAGGCTACCAAGCAATCGTCAGAATCTTCCTCCCCAACATCAGAAGGAATTGCTCCGTCTCTGTTAATATCAATGGGAAAACGCAACAGATAATCTGCTCTGAGGTTCCTGCCTCCAGAAACATGAACATCAAATTGGTACTGCATAAGGTGAAATACCATTCGTAGAATCCTAGGCGAGCAGTATTTTCCGGTACCAGCCCCAAGAATGGAAATGAGAGTTTTATGATCAGTTCTCAATAAGAACCGCTTATCCCATATATAGGGTCGACATTTTTTTGATGGCCCACAAGCAAGACAGAAGCTCTTTTTCGATAACTGAGTACTGGGATGCAAAAGCGACTGTGTTCTCTCCTCTTGAAGTATTTTTTGTCAGAACATCCCCCAGCCCCACTTGACTCGTTTCAACCACTATGCAAGAAGACAACTCTGGGTCAAAAGGTTTGAGTGCACTACTGTTAGAAAAGGAACTCTTAACACACTGCAGAACAGACTCACATTCATCGGACCATTCGAACAGCAAACCCTTGCAAAGAAGAGAACTTATGGGTCGTACAAGAGTGGCATAATTAGGAACAAACTTCGAATAAAACTCCAGGAGACCAAGTAGAGACTTGACGCCACTTTTATTAGATGGAGCCAGAGCCTGGGTGATGGCACCAGCAACCCTTGCCTTGGTTTGATTCCCTCACCGGAGATTAGGTGACCAAGATACTCTATCTCTTCAGTGAGAAACATGCATTTTTCTGGCTTGACAACCACCCTATGATCCTTGAAGATTCCCAGAACTCTTTCAAGCAAGGAGTTATGTGTTGGGATGTCTTTAGAGTGAATCAACACATTGCCTTGGAACACAGGAACACCACTAATACCACCTAATATACTCTGTATAACACGTTGAAAAACAGATGCCGCAGAGGCAAGCCTGAAGGGCATCTGTCTGTATTGAAAAGTGCCTAAAGGTGACACAGAGGCTGTGAGTGGGTCAATCAATCAATCAATCAAAGACATTTATAGAGCGCACTACCTACCCGTAGGGTCTCGAGGCGCTTGGGGGGGGGTGCCGCTACTGCTCGAACAGCCAGGTCTTGAGCTTCTTCCTGAAGGAGAGGTGGTCTTGGGTCAGGCGCAGGTCGGCCGGGAGGGAGTTCCAGGTCTTGGCGGCGAGGTAGGAGAAGGACCTTCCTCCTGAAGTGGCTCTGCGGATGCGTGGGACGGCGGCGAGGGCGTGGCTGGCAGAACGGAGGTGGCGTTTGGGAGCGTAGAAGTTGATGCGGTTGTTGAGGAAGCTCGGGCCTTGATCGTGGAGAGCTTTGTGTGCGTGGGTAAGGAGGCTGAAGGTGATTCTCTTGTTGACAGGGAGCCAGTGCAGGTCTCTAAGGTGTCCGGAGATGTGGCAGTGTCGCAGGATGTCGAGGATGAGTCTGGCTGAGGCGTTCTGGATGCGCTGGAGTCTCTTCTGGATCTTGGCGGTGGTTCTGGCGTAGAGTGTGTTGCCGTAGTCCAGTCGGCTGGTGACGAGGGCCTGGGTGACGGTCTTCCTGGTCTCCGTGGGGATCCACCAGAAGATCTTCCGAAGCATGCGCAGGATGTTGAAGCACGACGAGGAGACGGCGTTGATTTGCCTGGTCATGGAGAGGGAGGAGTCCAGGATGAAGCCCAGGTTGCGTGCGTGATTCGTCGGTTTGGGTGCGGTGCCCAGGGCGGGGGGCCACCAGGAGTCGTCCCAGGCGGAGGGCGAGGAGCCCAGGATGAGGACCTCCGTCTTATCTGAGTTCAGTTTCAGGCGGCTCGTCGTCATCCACTCGGCTACCTCTTTCATCCCTTCGTGCAGGTTGGCTCTGGCTGCGGCGGGGTCGTTGGTCAGGGAGAGGATCAGCTGGGTGTCGTTGGCGTAGGAGATTATGTTGAGGTTGTGTTGGCGTGCGATGGCCGCGAGGGGGCTCATGTAGACGTTGAAGAGAGTAGGGCTCAGCGAGGATCCTTGAGGGACGCCGCAGATGACTTCGGTGGCCTCTGACTTGTACGGTGGTAGGCGGACTCTCTGTGTTCTTCCGTCGAGGAAGGAGACGATCCACTCCAGTGCCTTCTCCTGGATTCCGACGTTGCTGAGGCGCTGCACTAGGGTGCGGTGGCAGACCGTGTCGAAAGCTGCGGAGAGGTCTAGGAGGATGAGGGCCGCTGTTTCTCCGTTGTCCATCAGGGCTCGGATGTCGTCAGTGGCGGCGATGAGGGCGGTCTCGGTGCTGTGGTTGGCACGGAATCCGGACTGCGATGGGTCGAGGGCTCCATTCGTCTCGAGGAAGGCGGCCAGCTGTTTGTTGACGGTCTTCTCGATGACTTTGGCTGGAAACGGGAGTAGAGAGATGGGGCGGTAATTCTTGAGTTCGGTGGGGTCTGCTGTAGGTTTCTTGAGTAGAGCGCTGAGTTCGGCGTGCTTCCAGCTCTCGGGGAAGGTGGCGGTGTCGAATGAGGTGTTGATAATGTCCCGCAGGTGGGGTGCGATGACAGCGTCGGCTTTGTTGAAGACGTGGTGGGGGCAGGGGTCGGTCGGAGATCCGGAGTGGACGGAGTTCATCATGCGGACGGTGTCTTCGGTGTTGACCGGGGTCCAGGCGCGGAGGGAGGTGGTGGGCGGCGTTGCTGCGGTCGTGGCGTGCGTCGGTTGAGTGCTGAAGCTGTTGTGTATGTCCGCGATCTTGTTGTGGAAGTAGGAGGCGAGGGAGTTGCAGAGGTCTTGCGATGGGGTGATGTCGTTGTTTCCGGCGTTGGGGTTGGAGAACTCTTTCACGATGTTGAAGAGTTCCTTGCAGCTGTGTGCGTTGTTGTCCAGTCGGTTCTTGAAGGCCGTTTTCTTGGCGGTGCGGATCAGTTGGTGGTGTTTCCGGGTGGCAAGCTTGAGGGTGGTCCTGTTGTCCGGCGTGGGTTCCTTTCTCCAGGCTTTCTCGAGGGCTCGGCAGTTCTTCTTGGAGCTCTTGAGTTCGTCAGTGAACCATGGGGCTCTCCTACTGCCGGGTCTGCTGGGCAGGATCCTCAGAGGGGCGAGTTCGTCTGCGCATTTGCTGATTCACTTCGAGAGGTTGTCGGCGGCCTGGCTGGGGTTCGCTGAGCTGGCCGGTGGGTGCTGGCTCAGGGAAGCGGCGAGCTGGTCGGCTGTGATCTTGTTCCAGCTTCTTCGGGCGACCTGTTGCTGGTGGTGGTGGATCGTCGTTCTTCTGAAGGTGAAGTGGACACATCTGTGGTCCGTCCAGTGGAGTTCTGTGGCGTGGCTGAAGGTGATGTCTTTGCTGGATGAGAAGATGGCGTCAAGTGTGTGTCCGGCGAGGTGGGTGGGGGTGGACACCAGCTGCTTGAGTCCAAGGTTGGCGAGGTTGTCGAGCAGGGTGCTGGTGTTGCAGTCGTTGTTGTTCTCCAGGTGGAAGTTGAAGTCCCCAGGAGGATGTAGTCAGCGGAGGGGAGGGCGTGCGGGCTGACGAAGTCGGCGATGTCCTCGCTGAATTGAGTGCGTGGTCCCGGAGGTCGGTAGATCAGGGTGCCTCTGAGGGTGGTCTTCGGGTCGGTGTGGATCTGGAAATGCAGGTGTTCGGCAGAGGGTGGGGTGTTGTCGGTGCTGGTCGTGATGCGGATGGTGTTCTTGTGGATGATGGCGATGCCTCCTCCCACCTGGTTGGCGTTGCGGTCCCTCCGGGTGATCTTGTAGCCTTCTGGGATGGCGATGGCGATGTCGGGTGCTGATGAGGCGTTCATCCAGGTCTCCGTGATGAAGGCAACGTCAGGAGCTGTGGCGTCTAGGAGGTTCCAGATTTCGATGGCGTGTCTGTGGATGGAGCGGGTGTTGAGCAGGATGCACTTGAGGTGGTTGCTGCTGGTGTTCGGCTTGGCAGGTGCTGGTGTCGGGTAGGTCCGGATGCAGGTGAACTTGCAGGTGTTGCAGCTGAAGGGTCCGTGGACGCGTCGTGGGGTGGCTCTGTAGCATCCCGGGACTCGGCCGGTGTTGAGTGCGATGAGGGAGGCGGCGGTGTACGTCAGGCGGGTCGGTCGGGGTCCTTGTGGGCCAGGGGTCCTGGCACTGGGCGCGGTCCAGGCGCGGACGGGCGTAGACGGGCTTACCTTTGACGCGCCTTCGGCGCACAATCGGCGCGCCCGCTGCGCGTGACCGCTGCGCGTTCGCACGGTCGCCATATATGGCGAAGTGCGCGGGTGGGCGGAGCAGCTGGGAGGCGGGAGCGGGGAGGGAACAGAAGGAAAAAAGGGGCGGGGTCAGCAGTGGTGGCGGGAAGCGGGGAGCGGGTGGGGACGACGGAGGGCGGCAATAGGCAGGAAAGATACAGGCAATACAGCGGGGGAAACAACAAATATAACAAAGACAAATCTACTCAGGCAATACAGCGGGGGAAACAACAATTCTAACTAAAACAAATCTACTCAGAAAATACACCAGGGGCACAGGAGCGCCGATCACGGACTACGCCGCTCGGAGGAGGGGGCGTGGTCACGAGGCGGCAGTCGGGCAGCGAGGCACAAAGGAAGGGAAAGCGCACGCAGCAGCTGGTGGCCGTGCGGCGCGGGAGCGTCCTAGGACTAGGACACACTCACCTGCGTCGCACGGTCGCCATATATGGCCAAGTGCGCGGGTGGGCGGAGCAGCTGGGAGGCGGGAGCGGGGAGGGAACAGAATGAAAAAAGGGGCGAAGTCAGCAGTGGTGGCGGGAAGCGGGGAGGGACGACGGAGGGCGGCAATAGGCAGGAAAGATACAGGCAATACAGCGGGGGAAACAACAAATATAACAAAGACAAATCTACTCAGGCAATACAGCGGGGGAAACAACAATTCTAACTAAAACAAATCTACTCAGAAAATACACCAGGGGCACAGGAGCGCCGATCACGGACCACGCCGCTCGGAGGAGGGGGCGTGGTCACGAGGCGGCAGTCGGGCAGCGAGGCACAAAGGAAGGGAAAGCGCACGCAGCAGCTGGTGGCCATGCGGCGCGGGAGCGTCCTAGGACTAGGACACACTCACCTGCGTCGCACAGTCGCCATATATGGCCAAGTGCGCGGGTGGGCGGAGCAGCTGGGAGGCGGGAGCGGGGAGGGAACAGAAGGAAAAAAGGGGCGGGGTCAGCAGTGGTGGCGGGAAGCGGGGAGCGGGGAGGGACGACGGAGGGCGGCAATAGGCAGGAAAGATACAGGCAATACAGCGGGGGAAACAACAAATATAACAAAGACAAATCTACTCAGGCAATACAGCGGGGGAAACAACAATTCTAACTAAAACAAATCTACTCAGAAAATACACCAGGGGCACAGGAGCGCCGATCACGGACCACGCCGCTCGGAGGAGGGGGCGTGGTCACGAGGCGGCAGTCGGGCAGCGAGGCACAAAGGAAGGGAAAGCGCACACAGCAGCTGGTGGCCGTGCGGCGCAGGAGCGTCTTAGGACTGGGTGTGATGCAGATTCCAGTTCAATCTGATGATTAAGTGTGAGCGGGAAATCCGTTACGCTCGCGGATTTTGCGGATTTTTGGGAAATCCGCAATCCGCGAATTTTGCGGATTTCCCGCAAAATCCGCAAAAAAAATTCCGCGAGCGTAACGGGTTCAAAAGTTGAACCCCCACTCATGCAACTATTTTACAATGGCGCCAGCAAGCTGCCAGCGCCGTTGTAAAATAGTTACAAAGTTAGCTTGCACAGGAACCACTAGATAAAACGAAGCAGGTGCTGCTTTATTTTATCTAAGTGATTCCTGTGCAAGCTAACTTTGTAACTACGCTGGCAGCTTGCTGGCGCCATTGTAAAATAGTTGCATGGCTGGGCACAGGTCTGCAGCTCACTCAAGGGACCCCTGCGCCCTTCGGGGCGATTGCATAGTAACACACACATGGTCGCTCGAACTAGTTGATGCTCAAATTCAGTGACTCATTCATTAGCCCAAAAACAATCTTGAGCGTCGTCGAGGCTGGACAGGTGTGTCTTCTTCCCAAATCTACCGTGGAAAATCCGCTGTGATGCTGGATAGGCTTTGCATCCTTGACTTTCACGAGCGCAAAACCCGTGCTGTTCCTGTGACCAGGAGCTTCTTTCTCTTCATCTGCTGAACTGATCTTTCTCTGACCTTTTATTCACACAAGAGGCACATACCCTACTGGGCACATTGTGTTCACACGGGTTTCTGCAAGTTCGCACGCGTTTTGTACAACTTCGCAATTTGCGAAATTGTACAAAACCCTCGCGAACTTGCAGAAACCCGTGCGAACATAAAAAAAAAAAAATCCGCAAATTCGCGAGAATTTGCGGATTTTGCGGATTGCAAGTTCGCAAATCCGCAAAATTCGCGAACGCGAGATTCGCAAAATTTGCCCATACTTACTGATGATAAGCTCTGGCTAGATTCCAGCTTTGAACAGTATCTGGCCCCCCTAACGCTTGCAAACAGGTTGCATATTTTCGGTAGTGGGTGAGAGTCGACCCAGATCTCTTTATTAAGAGATCTCAAGTCCACACAGACACGCAGTTTTCCACATTTCGTGAGCGCGACGACCAAGGGTAAAAGCCAGAGTGACGATTCAGTGGGTACGATAATCCCTTAGTCGCACAGGACTTGGGTTCTCTTTCTAGATAGTTTCTAACACTGAAAGGTACACCTCTCAATTTATGATTAATTGGAAGGGCCCCATCTTTAACAACAATTCTATGCTTGAATCCCTTTATGTTCCTAACCCTCCTCCAAAGACAGATGGAAAACGTTCACTCCACTAGCACAAATGTTGATCATCAGATACAACAAGAACTTGTTCAGATGTCCCGGGTCTAAGGATCATCTTGAACAAACCCTGATGATACCATCCTAGAATGTTCAGACCCTTCATTGCAACATACACTTTGCCACTTATTTTTCTGTTTTTAAAAATAAGATTGTCTTCAAAATACCCAAGGAGGTCAATCTTCCATTCCTCATAAGAGGCTGGAGATCGATCGGGGGGGTTGAAGTGGTCTTTCTCACCATGTTTTACAGAATAATTCATGCGTCACCATAGTATTCCTTGCACCTGAATCGACGAGAAGGTTAAGAGGCTTTCCCCCCACAATAATTTCAACAATGGGATCCACACATTCGCATGACTCATCTATGCTGGACACAGATTCATTTAGGAGAGAAACAATCGAAACCACTTCAGAATCATATTCTTGATCTGATTCCAAAACACAAGCAACAGACCTTCTTGGATTTGTTTGTTTCATACAGACCTTTGCAAATGCCCTATCTTTACGCAATAATTACAAGTCACATTGGCTCCAGGACACTTCGCTCCTTTAAGGTGAGGAGGATTTCCACAACAGTAACACATCTGCTTAACTTGTTGAAAATCAGATCCGCCTCTTCCAGAGTTAAAATGTTTTAGTGCATTGCCTTTGATTGAAGAAAACGTTTTAGAGTCATTAGCCTTTCCCTTAGTATTAGTGAAAACTACACTGGTTTCATCTGTAGACTTTTCTTCCAACTCCTTTGGAGGGTATAGAGTCAAAATATCGAGTTTTTATTATCGACTAGACATAATGTCGAGTAAAAAATATAGAATGGACATAATATCGACTAGACATAATATAGACTACCAAAATATCGACTAGAACATTTTAATATTGAATAGAATGGACATAATATCGAATCAAAAATATAGAATGGACATAATATCGACTAGACATAATATAGACAACAAAAATATCGAATTTAAGGTAAGTTGATATTAATTTTTAATTTTTGTGTAATATAAATCTGTAGCGGGTTGTGGGTTAATTGGGGAATAGGGTGGGAAGTAATTTATTCATAATTAATTAAATATGTTATTTTATTTGTTATTTATTTAGAAGTAATTGTTAATTAATTATTGATTGGTAATTAATTAAAATATAATTGGTAATTAATTTAATTGATTAATTGATAAATATTTTATTTTTAGTAATTTATTTTCTGTAGCGGGTTGTGGGTTTACAGGGGAATAGGGTGGGAAGTAATTTAATTATAATGTTACTTTATTTATTGGTATTTTTATTTAGAATTAATTGTTAATTAATTATTAATTGGTAATTAATTCAAATATAATTGGTAATTAATTTTAATTGATTAATTTAAAAATATGTTACTTTTATTACATTGTTTTCTGTAGTGGGTTATGTGTTTATATGGGAATAGCTTGGGAAGTAATGTAATTGTAAGTAATTATATTTTATTATTTTTTTTGTCTAATTTTTATTTATTTTTATATTGTAAATTAATTTATTTTTAATTGGTAAATAATTAGTAACAGTAGGTAATTTTTATTAATAGTTAATTTTTATTTGTAATTTTAATTGATTAATTAATATATTTTATAAAATTGTAAAATATTTTAAATATTTTGTAATTGGTATTAATATTTATGTCATTTATATTTATATATGAAGTGTATATTTTCCCTACTATTGCACTCACTGGAGTGGGAATAGTAATTTTTACCCCTAGGCTATCCAACGCTTTCCCTACTGTTGCACTCACTGGAGTGGGAATAATAATTTTTACCCCTACGCTATCCAAAGCTTTCCCTACTGTTGCACTCACTGGAGTTGGAATAGTAGTTTTTACCCCTACGCTATCCAACGCTTTCCCTACTGTTGCTCTCTCTGGAGTAGGAATAGTAATTTTTACCCCTACGCTATCCAACGCTTTCCCTACTGTTGCACTCACTAGAGTGGGAATAGTAATTTTTACCCCTACGCTATTAAACGCTTTCCCTACTGTTGCACTCTCTGGAGTTGGAATAGTAATTTTTACCCCTACGCTATCCAATGCTTTCCCTACTGTTGCACTCACAGGAGTGGGAATAGTAATTTTTATCTCTACGCTATCCAACGCTTTCCCTACTGTTGCACTCTCTGGAGTAGGAATAGTAATTTTTATCTCTACGCTATCCAACGCTTTCCCTACTGTTGCACTCTCTGGAGTAGGAATAGTAATTTTTATCCCTACGCTATCCAACTCTTTCCCTACTGTTGCACTCCCTGGAGTGGGAATAGTAATTTTTATCCTTACGCTATCCAACGCTTTCCCTACTGTTGCACTCTTTGGAGTTGGAATAGTAATTTTTATCCATACGCTATCCAACGCTTTCCCTACTGTTGCACTCACTGGAGTTGGAATAGTAATTTTTACTCCTACGCTATACAACACTTTCCCTACTGTTGGACTCTCTGGAGTGGGAATAGTTATTTTTACCCCTACGCTATCCAATGCTTTCCCTACTGTTGCGCTCTCTGGAGTGGGAATAGTAATTTTTACCCCTACGCTATCCAATGCTTTTCCTACTGTTGCTCTCTCTGGAGTTGAAATAGTAATTATTACCACTACGCTATCCAAGGCTTTCCCTACTGTTGCACTCACTGTAGTGGGTTATGTGTGTATATGGGAATAGCTTGGGAAGTAATGTAATTGTAAGTAATTATATTTTTTAATTTTTTTTGTCTAATTTTTATTTATTTTTATATTGTAAATTAATTTATTTTTAATTGGTAAATAATGAGTAACAGTAGGTAATTTTTATTAATAGTTAATTTTTATTTGTAATTTTAATTGATTAATTAATATATTTTATAAAATTGTAAAATATTTTAATTATTTTGTAATTGGTATTAATATTTATGTCATTTATATTTATATATGAAGTATATATTTTCCCTACTATTGCACTCACTGGAGTGGGAATAGTAATTTTTACCCCTAGGCTATCCAACGCTTTCCCTACTGTTGCACTCACTGGAGTGGGAATAGTAATTTTTACTCCTACGCTATCCAAAGCTTTCCCTACTATTGCACTCACTGGAGTTGGAATAGTAGTTTTTACCCCTACGCTATCCAACGCTTTCCCTACTGTTGCTCTCTCTGAAGTAGGAATAGTAATTTTTACCCCTACGCTATCCAACGCTTTCCCTACGGTTGCACTCACTGGAGTGGGAATAGTAATTTTTACCCCTACGCTATTCAACGCTTTCCCTACTGTTGCACTCTCTGGAGTTGGAATAGTAATTTTTACCCCTACGCTATCCAATGCTTTCCCTACTGTTGCACTCTCTGGAGTAGGAATAGTAATTTTTATCCATATGCTATCCAACGCTTTCCCTACTGTTGCACTCACTGGAGTTGGAATAGTAATTTTTACTCCTACGCTATACATCACTTTCCCTACTGTTGGACTCTCTGGAGTGGGAATAGTTATTTTTACCCCTACGCTATCCAATGCTTTCCCTACTGTTGCGCTCTCTGGAGTGGGAATAGTAATTTTTACTCCTACGCTATCCAATGCTTTCCCTACTGTTGTTCTCTCTGGAGTTGAAATAGTAATTTTTACCACTACGCTATCCAAGGCTTTCCCTACTGTTGCACTCACTGTAGTGGGTTATGTGTTTATATGGGAATAGCTTGGGAAGTAATGTAATTGTAAGTAATTATATTTTTTATTTTTTTTGTCTAATTTTTATTTATTTTTATATTGTAAATTAGTTTATTTTTAATTAGTAAATAATTAGTAACAGTAGGTAATTTTTATTAATAGTTAATTTGTATTTGTAATTTTAATTGATTAATTAATATATTTTATAAAATTGTAAAATATTTTAATTATTTTGTAATTGGTATTAATATTTATGTCATTTATATTTATATATGAAGTATATATTTTCCCTACTATTGCACTCACTGGAGTGGGAATAGTAATTTTTACCCCTAGGCTATCCAACGCTTTCCCTACTGTTGCACTCACTGGAGTGGGAATAGTAATTTTTACCCCTACGCTATCCAAAGCTTTCCCTACTGTTGCACTCACTGGAGTTGGAATACTAGTTTTTACCCCTACGCTATCCAACGCTTTCCCTACTGTTGCTCTCTCTGAAGTAGGAATAGTAATTTTTACCCCTACGCTATCCAACGCTTTCCCTACTGTTGCACTCACTGGAGTGGGAATAGTAACTTTTTACCCCTACGCTATCCAAAGCTTTCCCTGCTGTTGCACTCACTGGAGTTGGAATAGTAATTTTTACCCCTACGCTATCCAACGCTTTCCCTACTGTTGCTCTCTCTGGAGTAGGAATAGTAATTTTTACCCTACGCTATCCAACGCTTTCCCTACTGTTGCACTCACTGGAGTGGGAATAGTAATTTTTACCCCTACGCTATTCAACGCTTTCCCTACTGTTGCACTCTCTGGAGTTGGAATAGTAATTTTTACCCCTATGCTATCCAATGCTTTCCCTACTGTTGCACTCACAGGAGTGGGAATAGTAATTTTTATCTCTACGCTATCCAACGCTTTCCCTACTGTTGCACTCTCTGGAGTAGGAATAGTAATTTTTATCTCTACGCTATCCAACGCTTTCCCTACTGTTGCACTCTCTGGAGTAGGAATAGTAATTTTTATCCCTACGCTATCCAACTCTTTCCCTACTGTTGCACTCCCTGGAGTGGGAATAGTAATTTTTATCCTTACGCTATCCAACGCTTTCCCTACTGTTGCACTCTCTGGAGTTGGAATAGTAATTTTTATCCATACGCTATCCAACGCTTTCCCTACTGTTGCACTCACTGGAGTTGGAATAGTAATTTTTACTCCCACGCTATACAACACTTTCCCTACTGTTGGACTCTCTGGAGTGGGAATAGTTATTTTTACCCCTACGCTATCCAATGCTTTCCCTACTGTTGCGCTCTCTGGAGTGGGAATAGTAATTTTTACCCCTACGCTATCCAATGATTTCCCTACTGTTGCTCTCTCAGGAGTTGAAACAGTAATTATTACCACTACGCTATCCAAGGCTTTCCCTACTGTTGCACTCACTGTAGTGGGTTATGTGTTTATATGGGAATAGCTTGGGAAGTAATGTAATTGTAAGTAATTATATTTTTTAATTTTTTTGTCTAATTTTTATTTATTTTTATATTGTAAATTAATTTATTTTTAATTGGTAAATAATGAGTAACAGTAGGTAATTTTTATTAATAGTTAATTTTTATTTGTAATTTTAATTGATTAATTAATATATTTTATAAAATTGTAAAGTATTTTAATTATTTTGTAATTGGTATTAATATTTATGTCATTTATATTTATATATGAAGTATATATTTTCCCTACTATTGCACTCACTGGAGTGGGAATAGTAATTTTTACCCCTAGGCTATCCAACGCTTTCCCTACTGTTGCACTCACTGGAGTGGGAATAGTAATTTTTACTCCTACGCTATCCAAAGCTTTCCCTACTATTGCACTCACTGGAGTTGGAATAGTAGTTTTTACCCCTACGCTATCCAACGCTTTCCCTACTGTTGCTCTCTCTGGAGTAGGAATAGTAATTTTTACCCCTACGCTATCCAACGCTTTCCCTACGGTTGCACTCACTGGAGTGGGAATAGTAATTTTTACCCCTACGCTATTCAACGCTTTCCCTACTGTTGCACTCTCTGGAGTTGGAATAGTAATTTTTACCCCTATGCTATCCAATGCTTTCCCTACTGTTGCACTCACAGGAGTGGGAATAGTAATTTTTATCTCTACGCTATCCAACGCTTTCCCTACTGTTGCACTCTCTGGAGTAGGAATAGTAATTTTTATCTCTACGCTATCCAACGCTTTCCCTACTGTTGCACTCTCTGGAGTAGGAATAGTAATTTTTATCCCTACGCTATCCAACTCTTTCCCTACTGTTGCACTCCCTGGAGTGGGAATAGTAATTTTTATCCTTACGCTATCCAACGCTTTCCCTACTGTTGCACTCTCTGGAGTTGGAATAGTAATTTTTATCCATACGCTATCCAACGCTTTCCCTACTGTTGCACTCACTGGAGTTGGAATAGTAATTTTTACTCCCACGCTATACAACACTTTCCCTACTGTTGGACTCTCTGGAGTGGGAATAGTTATTTTTACCCCTACGCTATCCAATGCTTTCCCTACTGTTGCGCTCTCTGGAGTGGGAATAGTAATTTTTACCCCTACGCTATCCAATGATTTCCCTACTGTTGCTCTCTCAGGAGTTGAAACAGTAATTATTACCACTACGCTATCCAAGGCTTTCCCTACTGTTGCACTCACTGTAGTGGGTTATGTGTTTATATGGGAATAGCTTGGGAAGTAATGTAATTGTAAGTAATTATATTTTTTAATTTTTTTGTCTAATTTTTATTTATTTTTATATTGTAAATTAATTTATTTTTAATTGGTAAATAATGAGTAACAGTAGGTAATTTTTATTAATAGTTAATTTTTATTTGTAATTTTAATTGATTAAATAATATATTTTATAAAATTGTAAAATATTTTAATTATTTTGTAATTGGTATTAATATTTATGTCATTTATATTTATATATGAAGTATATATTTTCCCTACTATTGCACTCACTGGAGTGGGAATAGTAATTTTTACCCCTAGGCTATCCAGCGCTTTCCCTACTGTTGCACTCACTGGAGTGGGAATAGTAATTTTTACTCCTACGCTATCCAAAGCTTTCCCTACTATTGCACTCACTGGAGTTGGAATAGTAGTTTTTACCCCTACGCTATCCAACGCTTTCCCTACTGTTGCTCTCTCTGGAGTAGGAATAGTAATTTTTACCCCTACGCTATCCAACGCTTTCCCTACGGTTGCACTCACTGGAGTGGGAATAGTAATTTTTACCCCTACGCTATTCAACGCTTTCCCTACTGTTGCACTCTCTGGAGTTGGAATAGTAATTTTTACCCCTACGCTATCCAATGCTTTCCCTACTGTTGCACTCTCTGGAGTAGGAATAGTAATTTTTATCCATATGCTATCCAACGCTTTCCCTACTGTTGCACTCACTGGAGTTGGAATAGTAATTTTTACTCCTACGCTATACATCACTTTCCCTACTGTTGGACTCTCTGGAGTGGGAATAGTTATTTTTACCCCTACGCTATCCAATGCTTTCCCTACTGTTGCGCTCTCTGGAGTGGGAATAGTAATTTTTACTCCTACGCTATCCAATGCTTTCCCTACTGTTGTTCTCTCTTGAGTTGAAATAGTAATTTTTACCACTACGCTATCCAAGGCTTTCCCTACTGTTGCACTCACTGTAGTGGGTTATGTGTTTATATGGGAATAGCTTGGGAAGTAATGTAATTGTAAGTAATTATATTTTTTATTTTTTTTGTCTAATTTTTATTAATTTTTATATTGTAAATTAATTTATTTTTAATTAGTAAATAATTAGTAACAGTAGGTAATTTTTATTAATAGTTAATTTGTATTTGTAATTTTAATTGATTAATTAATATATTTTATAAAATTGTAAAATATTTTAATTATTTTGTAATTGGTATTAATATTTATGTCATTTATATTTATATATGAAGTATATATTTTCCCTACTATTGCACTCACTGGAGTGGGAATAGTAATTTTTACCCCTAGGCTATCCAACGCTTTCCCTACTGTTGCACTCACTGGAGTGGGAATAGTAATTTTTACCCCTACGCTATCCAAAGCTTTCCCTACTGTTGCACTCACTGGAGTTGGAATACTAGTTTTTACCCCTACGCTATCCAACGCTTTCCCTACTGTTGCTCTCTCTGAAGTAGGAATAGTAATTTTTACCCCTACGCTATCCAACGCTTTCCCTACTGTTGCACTCACTGGAGTGGGAATAGTAACTTTTTACCCCTACGCTATCCAAAGCTTTCCCTGCTGTTGCACTCACTGGAGTTGGAATAGTAATTTTTACCCCTACGCTATCCAACGCTTTCCCTACTGTTGCTCTCTCTGGAGTAGGAATAGTAATTTTTACCCTACGCTATCCAACGCTTTCCCTACTGTTGCACTCACTGGAGTGGGAATAGTAATTTTTACCCCTACGCTATTCAACGCTTTCCCTACTGTTGCACTCTCTGGAGTTGGAATAGTAATTTTTACCCCTATGCTATCCAATGCTTTCCCTACTGTTGCACTCACAGGAGTGGGAATAGTAATTTTTATCTCTACGCTATCCAACGCTTTCCCTACTGTTGCACTCTCTGGAGTAGGAATAGTAATTTTTATCTCTACGCTATCCAACGCTTTCCCTACTGTTGCACTCTCTGGAGTAGGAATAGTAATTTTTATCCCTACGCTATCCAACTCTTTCCCTACTGTTGCACTCCCTGGAGTGGGAATAGTAATTTTTATCCTTACGCTATCCAACGCTTTCCCTACTGTTGCACTCTCTGGAGTTGGAATAGTAATTTTTATCCATACGCTATCCAACGCTTTCCCTACTGTTGCACTCACTGGAGTTGGAATAGTAATTTTTACTCCCACGCTATACAACACTTTCCCTACTGTTGGACTCTCTGGAGTGGGAATAGTTATTTTTACCCCTACGCTATCCAATGCTTTCCCTACTGTTGCGCTCTCTGGAGTGGGAATAGTAATTTTTACCCCTACGCTATCCAATGATTTCCCTACTGTTGCTCTCTCAGGAGTTGAAACAGTAATTATTACCACTACGCTATCCAAGGCTTTCCCTACTGTTGCACTCACTGTAGTGGGTTATGTGTTTATATGGGAATAGCTTGGGAAGTAATGTAATTGTAAGTAATTATATTTTTTAATTTTTTTGTCTAATTTTTATTTATTTTTATATTGTAAATTAATTTATTTTTAATTGGTAAATAATGAGTAACAGTAGGTAATTTTTATTAATAGTTAATTTTTATTTGTAATTTTAATTGATTAATTAATATATTTTATAAAATTGTAAAATATTTTAATTATTTTGTAATTGGTATTAATATTTATGTCATTTATATTTATATATGAAGTATATATTTTCCCTACTATTGCACTCACTGGAGTGGGAATAGTAATTTTTACCCCTAGGCTATCCAACGCTTTCCCTACTGTTGCACTCACTGGAGTGGGAATAGTAATTTTTACTCCTACGCTATCCAAAGCTTTCCCTACTATTGCACTCACTGGAGTTGGAATAGTAGTTTTTACCCCTACGCTATCCAACGCTTTCCCTACTGTTGCTCTCTCTGGAGTAGGAATAGTAATTTTTACCCCTACGCTATCCAACGCTTTCCCTACGGTTGCACTCACTGGAGTGGGAATAGTAATTTTTACCCCTACGCTATTCAACGCTTTCCCTACTGTTGCACTCTCTGGAGTTGGAATAGTAATTTTTACCCCTACGCTATCCAATGCTTTCCCTACTGTTGCACTCTCTGGAGTAGGAATAGTAATTTTTATCCATATGCTATCCAACGCTTTCCCTACTGTTGCACTCACTGGAGTTGGAATAGTAATTTTTACTCCTACGCTATACATCACTTTCCCTACTGTTGGACTCTCTGGAGTGGGAATAGTTATTTTTACCCCTACGCTATCCAATGCTTTCCCTACTGTTGCGCTCTCTGGAGTGGGAATAGTAATTTTTACTCCTACGCTATCCAATGCTTTCCCTACTGTTGTTCTCTCTGGAGTTGAAATAGTAATTTTTACCACTACGCTATCCAAGGCTTTCCCTACTGTTGCACTCACTGTAGTGGGTTATGTGTTTATATGGGAATAGCTTGGGAAGTAATGTAATTGTAAGTAATTATATTTTTTATTTTTTTTGTCTAATTTTTATTTATTTTTATATTGTAAATTAATTTATTTTTAATTAGTAAATAATTAGTAACAGTAGGTAATTTTTATTAATAGTTAATTTGTATTTGTAATTTTAATTGATTATTAATATATTTTATAAAATTGTAAAATATTTTAATTATTTTGTAATTGGTATTAATATTTATGTCATTTATATTTATATATGAAGTATATATTTTCCCTACTATTGCACTCACTGGAGTGGGAATAGTAATTTTTACCCCTAGGCTATCCAACGCTTTCCCTACTGTTGCACTCACTGGAGTGGGAATAGTAATTTTTACCCCTACGCTATCCAAAGCTTTCCCTACTGTTGCACTCACTGGAGTTGGAATAGTAATTTTTACCCTACGCTATCCAACGCTTTCCCTACTGTTGCACTCACTGGAGTGGGAATAGTAATTTTTACCCCTACGCTATTCAACGCTTTCCCTACTGTTGCACTCTCTGGAGTTGGAATAGTAATTTTTACCCCTATGCTATCCAATGCTTTCCCTACTGTTGCACTCACAGGAGTGGGAATAGTAATTTTTATCTCTACGCTATCCAACGCTTTCCCTACTGTTGCACTCTCTGGAGTAGGAATAGTAATTTTTATCTCTACGCTATCCAACGCTTTCCCTACTGTTGCACTCTCTGGAGTAGGAATAGTAATTTTTATCCCTACGCTATCCAACGCTTTCCCTACTGTTGCACTCCCTGGAGTGGGAATAGTAATTTTTATCCTTACGCTATCCAACGCTTTCCCTACTGTTGCACTCTCTGGAGTTGGAATAGTAATTTTTATCCATACGCTATCCAACGCTTTCCCTACTGTTGCACTCACTGGAGTTGGAATAGTAATTTTTACTCCCACGCTATACAACACTTTCCCTACTGTTGGACTCTCTGGAGTGGGAATAGTTATTTTTACCCCTACGCTATCCAATGCTTTCCCTACTGTTGCGCTCTCTGGAGTGGGAATAGTAATTTTTACCCCTACGCTATCCAATGATTTCCCTACTGTTGCTCTCTCAGGAGTTGAAACAGTAATTATTACCACTACGCTATCCAAGGCTTTCCCTACTGTTGCACTCACTGTAGTGGGTTATGTGTTTATATGGGAATAGCTTGGGAAGTAATGTAATTGTAAGTAATTATATTTTTTAATTTTTTTGTCTAATTTTTATTTATTTTTATATTGTAAATTAATTTATTTTTAATTGGTAAATAATGAGTAACAGTAGGTAATTTTTATTAATAGTTAATTTTTATTTGTAATTTTAATTGATTAATTAATATATTTTATAAAATTGTAAAATATTTTAATTATTTTGTAATTGGTATTAACATTTATGTCATTTATATGTATATATGAAGTATATATTTTCCCTACTATTGCACTCACTGGAGTGGGAATAGTAATTTTTACCCCTAGGCTATCCAACGCTTTCCCTACTGTTGCACTCACTGGAGTGGGAATAGTAATTTTTACTCCTACGCTATCCAAAGCTTTCCCTACTATTGCACTCACTGGAGTAGGAATAGTAATTTTTACCCCTACGCTATCCAACGCTTTCCCTACGGTTGCACTCACTGGAGTGGGAATAGTAATTTTTACCCCTACGCTATTCAACGCTTTCCCTACTGTTGCACTCTCTGGAGTTGGAATAGTAATTTTTACCCCTACGCTATCCAATGCTTTCCCTACTGTTGCACTCTCTGGAGTAGGAATAGTAATTTTTATCCATATGCTATCCAACGCTTTCCCTACTGTTGCACTCACTGGAGTTGGAATAGTAATTTTTACTCCTACGCTATACATCACTTTCCCTACTGTTGGACTCTCTGGAGTGGGAATAGTTATTTTTACCCCTACGCTATCCAATGCTTTCCCTACTGTTGCGCTCTCTGGAGTGGGAATAGTAATTTTTACTCCTACGCTATCCAATGCTTTCCCTACTGTTGTTCTCTCTGGAGTTGAAATAGTAATTTTTACCACTACGCTATCCAAGGCTTTCCCTACTGTTGCACTCACTGTAGTGGGTTATGTGTTTATATGGGAATAGCTTGGGAAGTAATGTAATTGTAAGTAATTATATTTTTTATTTTTTTTGTCTAATTTTTATTTATTTTTATATTGTAATTTAATTTATTTTTAATTAGTAAATAATTAGTAACAGTAGGTAATTTTTATTAATAGTTAATTTGTATTTGTAATTTTAATTGATTAATTAATATATTTTATAAAATTGTAAAATATTTTAATTATTTTGTAATTGGTATTAATATTTATGTCATTTATATTTATATATGAAGTATATATTTTCCCTACTATTGCACTCACTGGAGTGGGAATAGTAATTTTTACCCCTAGGCTATCCAACGCTTTCCCTACTGTTGCACTCACTGGAGTGGGAATAGTAATTTTTACCCCTACGCTATCCAAAGCTTTCCCTACTGTTGCACTCACTGGAGTTGGAATACTAGTTTTTACCCCTACGCTATCCAACGCTTTCCCTACTGTTGCTCTCTCTGAAGTAGGAATAGTAATTTTTACCCCTACGCTATCCAACGCTTTCCCTACTGTTGCACTCACTGGAGTGGGAATAGTAACTTTTTACCCCTACGCTATCCAAAGCTTTCCCTGCTGTTGCACTCACTGGAGTTGGAATAGTAATTTTTACCCCTACGCTATCCAACGCTTTCCCTACTGTTGCTCTCTCTGGAGTAGGAATAGTAATTTTTACCCTACGCTATCCAACGCTTTCCCTACTGTTGCACTCACTGGAGTGGGAATAGTAATTTTTACCCCTACGCTATTCAACGCTTTCCCTACTGTTGCACTCTCTGGAGTTGGAATAGTAATTTTTACCCCTATGCTATCCAATGCTTTCCCTACTGTTGCACTCACAGGAGTGGGAATAGTAATTTTTATCTCTACGCTATCCAACGCTTTCCCTACTGTTGCACTCTCTGGAGTAGGAATAGTAATTTTTATCTCTACGCTATCCAACGCTTTCCCTACTGTTGCACTCTCTGGAGTAGGAATAGTAATTTTTATCCCTACGCTATCCAACTCTTTCCCTACTGTTGCACTCCCTGGAGTGGGAATAGTAATTTTTATCCTTACGCTATCCAACGCTTTCCCTACTGTTGCACTCTCTGGAGTTGGAATAGTAATTTTTATCCATACGCTATCCAACGCTTTCCCTACTGTTGCACTCACTGGAGTTGGAATAGTAATTTTTACTCCCACGCTATACAACACTTTCCCTACTGTTGGACTCTCTGGAGTGGGAATAGTTATTTTTACCCCTACGCTATCCAATGCTTTCCCTACTGTTGCGCTCTCTGGAGTGGGAATAGTAATTTTTACCCCTACGCTATCCAATGATTTCCCTACTGTTGCTCTCTCAGGAGTTGAAACAGTAATTATTACCACTACGCTATCCAAGGCTTTCCCTACTGTTGCACTCACTGTAGTGGGTTATGTGTTTATATGGGAATAGCTTGGGAAGTAATGTAATTGTAAGTAATTATATTTTTTAATTTTTTTGTCTAATTTTTATTTATTTTTATATTATAAATTAATTTATTTTTAATTGGTAAATAATGAGTAACAGTAGGTAATTTTTATTAATAGTTAATTTTTATTTGTAATTTTAATTGATTAATTAATATATTTTATAAAATTGTAAAATATTTTAATTATTTTGTAATTGGTATTAATATTTATGTCATTTATATTTATATATGAAGTATATATTTTCCCTACTATTGCACTCACTGGAGTGGGAATAGTAATTTTTACCCCTAGGCTATCCAACGCTTTCCCTACTGTTGCACTCACTGGAGTGGGAATAGTAATTTTTACTCCTACGCTATCCAAAGCTTTCCCTACTATTGCACTCACTGGAGTTGGAATAGTAGTTTTTACCCCTACGCTATCCAACGCTTTCCCTACTGTTGCTCTCTCTGGAGTAGGAATAGTAATTTTTACCCCTACGCTATCCAACGCTTTCCCTACGGTTGCACTCACTGGAGTGGGAATAGTAATTTTTACCCCTACGCTATTCAACGCTTTCCCTACTGTTGCACTCTCTGGAGTTGGAATAGTAATTTTTACCCCTACGCTATCCAATGCTTTCCCTACTGTTGCACTCTCTGGAGTAGGAATAGTAATTTTTATCCATATGCTATCCAACGCTTTCCCTACTGTTGCACTCACTGGAGTTGGAATAGTAATTTTTACTCCTACGCTATACATCACTTTCCCTACTGTTGGACTCTCTGGAGTGGGAATAGTTATTTTTACCCCTACGCTATCCAATGCTTTCCCTACTGTTGCGCTCTCTGGAGTGGGAATAGTAATTTTTACTCCTACGCTATCCAATGCTTTCCCTACTGTTGTTCTCTCTGGAGTTGAAATAGTAATTTTTACCACTACGCTATCCAAGGCTTTCCCTACTGTTGCACTCACTGTAGTGGGTTATGTGTTTATATGGGAATAGCTTGGGAAGTAATGTAATTGTAAGTAATTATATTTTTTATTTTTTTTGTCTAATTTGTATTTATTTTTATATTGTAAATTAATTTATTTTTAATTAGTAAATAATTAGTAACAGTAGGTAATTTTTATTAATAGTTAATTTGTATTTGTAATTTTAATTGATTATTAATATATTTTATAAAATTGTAAAATATTTTAATTATTTTGTAATTGGTATTAATATTTATGTCATTTATATTTATATATGAAGTATATATTTTCCCTACTATTGCACTCACTGGAGTGGGAATAGTAATTTTTACCCCTAGGCTATCCAACGCTTTCCCTACTGTTGCACTCACTGGAGTGGGAATAGTAATTTTTACCCCTACGCTATCCAAAGCTTTCCCTACTGTTGCACTCACTGGAGTTGGAATACTAGTTTTTACCCCTACGCTATCCAACACTTTCCCTACTGTTGCTCTCTCTGAAGTAGGAATAGTAATTTTTACCCCTACGCTATCCAACGCTTTCCCTACTGTTGCACTCACTGGAGTGGGAATAGTAACTTTTTACCCCTACGCTATCCAAAGCTTTCCCTGCTGTTGCACTCACTGGAGTTGGAATAGTAATTTTTACCCCTACGCTATCCAACGCTTTCCCTACTGTTGCTCTCTCTGGAGTAGGAATAGTAATTTTTACCCTACGCTATCCAACGCTTTCCCTACTGTTGCACTCACTGGAGTGGGAATAGTAATTTTTACCCCTACGCTATTCAACGCTTTCCCTACTGTTGCACTCTCTGGAGTTGGAATAGTAATTTTTACCCCTATGCTATCCAATGCTTTCCCTACTGTTGCACTCACAGGAGTGGGAATAGTAATTTTTATCTCTACGCTATCCAACGCTTTCCCTACTGTTGCACTCTCTGGAGTAGGAATAGTAATTTTTATCTCTACGCTATCCAACGCTTTCCCTACTGTTGCACTCTCTGGAGTAGGAATAGTAATTTTTATCCCTACGCTATCCAACTCTTTCCCTACTGTTGCACTCCCTGGAGTGGGAATAGTAATTTTTATCCTTACGCTATCCAACGCTTTCCCTACTGTTGCACTCTCTGGAGTTGGAATAGTAATTTTTATCCATACGCTATCCAACGCTTTCCCTACTGTTGCACTCACTGGAGTTGGAATAGTAATTTTTACTCCCACGCTATACAACACTTTCCCTACTGTTGGACTCTCTGGAGTGGGAATAGTTATTTTTACCCCTACGCTATCCAATGCTTTCCCTACTGTTGCGCTCTCTGGAGTGGGAATAGTAATTTTTACCCCTACGCTATCCAATGATTTCCCTACTGTTGCTCTCTCAGGAGTTGAAACAGTAATTATTACCACTACGCTATCCAAGGCTTTCCCTACTGTTGCACTCACTGTAGTGGGTTATGTGTTTATATGGGAATAGCTTGGGAAGTAATGTAATTGTAAGTAATTATATTTTTTAATTTTTTTGTCTAATTTTTATTTATTTTTATATTGTAAATTAATTTATTTTTAATTGGTAAATAATGAGTAACAGTAGGTAATTTTCATTAATAGTTAATTTTTATTTGTAATTTTAATTGATTAATTAATATATTTTATAAAATTGTAAAATATTTTAATTATTTTGTAATTGGTATTAATATTTATGTCATTTATATTTATGTATGAAGTATATATTTTCCCTACTATTGCACTCACTGGAGTGGGAATAGTAATTTTTACCCCTAGGCTATCCAACGCTTTCCCTACTGTTGCACTCACTGGAGTGGGAATAGTAATTTTTACTCCTACGCTATCCAAAGCTTTCCCTACTATTGCACTCACTGGAGTTGGAATAGTAGTTTTTACCCCTACGCTATCCAACGCTTTCCCTACTGTTGCTCTCTCTGGAGTAGGAATAGTAATTTTTACCCCTACGCTATCCAACACTTTCCCTACGGTTGCACTCACTGGAGTGGGAATAGTAATTTTTACCCCTACGCTATTCAACGCTTTCCCTACTGTTGCACTCTCTGGAGTTGGAATAGTAATTTTTACCCCTACGCTATCCAATGCTTTCCCTACTGTTGCACTCTCTGGAGTAGGAATAGTAATTTTTATCCATATGCTATCCAACGCTTTCCCTACTGTTGCACTCACTGGAGTTGGAATAGTAATTTTTACTCCTACGCTATACATCACTTTCCCTACTGTTGGACTCTCTGGAGTGGGAATAGTTATTTTTACCCCTACGCTATCCAATGCTTTCCCTACTGTTGCGCTCTCTGGAGTGGGAATAGTAATTTTTACTCCTACGCTATCCAATGCTTTCCCTACTGTTGTTCTCTCTGGAGTTGAAATAGTAATTTTTACCACTACGCTATCCAAGGCTTTCCCTACTGTTGCACTCACTGTAGTGGGTTATGTGTTTATATGGGAATAGCTTGGGAAGTAATGTAATTGTAAGTAATTATATTTTTTATTTTTTTTGTCTAATTTTTATTTATTTTTATATTGTAATTTAATTTATTTTTAATTAGTAAATAATTAGTAACAGTAGGTAATTTTTATTAATAGTTAATTTGTATTTGTAATTTTAATTGATTAATTAATATATTTTATAAAATTGTAAAATATTTTAATTATTTTGTAATTGGTATTAATATTTATGTCATTTATATTTATATATGAAGTATATATTTTCCCTACTATTGCACTCACTGGAGTGGGAATAGTAATTTTTACCCCTAGGCTATCCAACGCTTTCCCTACTGTTGCACTCACTGGAGTGGGAATAGTAATTTTTACCCCTACTCTATCCAAAGCTTTCCCTACTGTTGCACTCACTGGAGTTGGAATACTAGTTTTTACCCCTACGCTATCCAACGCTTTCCCTACTGTTGCTCTCTCTGAAGTAGGAATAGTAATTTTTACCCCTACGCTATCCAACGCTTTCCCTACTGTTGCACTCACTGGAGTGGGAATAGTAACTTTTTACCCCTACGCTATCCAAAGCTTTCCCTGCTGTTGCACTCACTGGAGTTGGAATAGTAATTTTTACCCCTACGCTATCCAACGCTTTCCCTACTGTTGCTCTCTCTGGAGTAGGAATAGTAATTTTTACCCCTACGCTATCCAACGCTTTCCCTACTGTTGCACTCACTGGAGTGGGAATAGTAATTTTTACCCCTACGCTATTCAACGCTTTCCCTACTGTTGCACTCTCTGGAGTTGGAATAGTAATTTTTACCCCTATGCTATCCAATGCTTTCCCTACTGTTGCACTCACAGGAGTGGGAATAGTAATTTTTATCTCTACGCTATCCAACGCTTTCCCTACTGTTGCACTCTCTGGAGTAGGAATAGTAATTTTTATCTCTACACTATCCAACGCTTTCCCTACTGTTGCACTCTCTGGAGTAGGAATAGTAATTTTTATCCCTACGCTATCCAACTCTTTCCCTACTGTTGCACTCCCTGGAGTGGTAATAGTAATTTTTATCCTTACGCTATCCAACGCTTTCCCTACTGTTGCACTCTCTGGAGTTGGAATAGTAATTTTTATCCATACGCTATCCAACGCTTTCCCTACTGTTGCACTCACTGGAGTTGGAATAGTAATTTTTACTCCCACGCTATACAACACTTTCCCTACTGTTGGACTCTCTGGAGTGGGAATAGTTATTTTTACCCCTACACTATCCAATGCTTTCCCTACTATTGCGCTCTCTGGAGTGGGAATAGTAATTTTTACCCCTACGCTATCCAATGATTTCCCTACTGTTGCTCTCTCAGGAGTTGAAACAGTAATTTTTACCACTACGCTATCCAAGGCTTTCCCTACTGTTGCACTCACTGTAGTGGGTTATGTGTTTATATGGGAATAGCTTGGGAAGTAATGTAATTGTAAGTAATTATATTGTTTAAATTTTTTTTGTCTAATTTTTATTTATTTTTATATTGTAAATTAATTTATTTTTAATTGGTAAATAATTAGTAACAGTAGGTAATTTTTATTAATAGTTAATTTATATTTGTAATTTTAATTGATTAATTAATATATTTTATAAAATTGTAAAATATTTTAATTATTTTGTAATTGGTATTAATATTTATGTCATTTATATTTATATATGAAGTATATATTTTCCCTACTATTGCACTCACTGGAGTGGGAATAGTAATTTTTACCCCTAGGCTATCCAACGCTTTCCCTACTGTTGCACTCACTGGAGTGGGAATAGTAATTTTTACCCCTACGCTATCCAAAGCTTTCCCTACTGTTGCACTCACTGGAGTTGGAATAGTAGTTTTTACCCCTACGCTATCCAACGCTTTCCCTACTGTTGCTCTCTCTGAAGTAGGAATAGTAATTTTTACCCCTACGCTATCCAACGCTTTCCCTACTGTTGCACTCACTGGAGTGGGAATAGTAATTTTTACCCCTACGCTATTCAACGCTTTCCCTACTGTTGCACTCTCTGGAGTTGGAATAGTAATTTTTACCCCTATGCTATCCAATGCTTTCCCTACTGTTGCACTTACAGGAGTGGGAATAGTAATTTTTATCTCTACGCTATCCAACGATTTACCTACTGTTGCACTCTCTGGAGTAGGAATAGTAATTTTTATCTCTACGCTATCCAACGCTTTCCCTACTCTTGCACTCTCTGGAGTAGGAATAGTAATTTTTATCCATATGCTATCCAACGCTTTCCCTACTGTTGCACTCACTGGAGTTGGAATAGTAATTTTTACTCCTACGCTATACAACACTTTCCCTACTGTTGGACTCTCTGGAGTGGGAATAGTTATTTTTACCCCTACGCTATCCAATGCTTTCCCTACTGTTGCGCTCTCTGGAGTGGGAATAAGAATTTTTACCCCTACGCTTTCCAATGCTTTCCCTACTGTTGCTCTCTCTGGAGTTGAAATAATAATTTTTACCACTACGCTATCCAAGGATTTCCCTACTGTTGCACTCACTGTAGTGGGTTATGTGTTTATATGGGAATAGCTTGGGAAGTAATGTAATTGTAAGTAATTATATTTTTTAATTTTTTTGTCTAATTTTTATTTATTTTTATATTGTAAATTAATTTATTTTTAATTGGTAAATAGTTAGTAACAGTAGGTAATTTTTATTAATAGTTAATTTTTATTCGTAATTTGTATTGATTAATTAATATATTTTATAAAATTGTAAAATATTTTAATTATTTTGTAATTGGTATTAATATTTATGTCATTTATATTTATATATGAAGTATATATTTTCCCTACTATTGCACTCACTGGAGTGGGAATAGTAATTTTTACCCCTAGGCTATCCAACGCTTTCCCTACTGTTGCACTCACTGGAGTGGGAATAGTAATTTTTACCCCTACGCTATCCAAAGCTTTCCCTACTGTTGCACTCACTGGAGTTGGAATAGTAATTTTTACCCCTACGCTATCCAACGCTTTCCCTACTGTTGCTCTCTCTGGAGTAGGAATAGTAATTTTTACCCCTACGCTATCCAACGCTTTCCCTACTGTTGCACTCACTGGAGTGGGAATAGTAATTTTTACCCCTACGCTATTCAACGCTTTCCCTACTGTTGCACTCTCTGGAGTTGGAATAGTAATTTTTACCCCTATGCTATCCAATGCTTTCCCTACTGTTGCACTCACAGGAGTGGGAATAGTAATTTTTATCTCTACGCTATCCAACGCTTTCCCTACTGTTGCACTCTCTGGAGTAGGAATAGTAATTTTTATCTCTACGCTATCCAACGCTTTCCCTACTGTTGCACTCTCTGGAGTAGGAATAGTAATTTTTAGCCCTACGCTATCCAACTCTTTCCCTACTGTTGCACTCCCTGGAGTGGGAATAGTAATTTTTATCCTTACGCTATCCAACGCTTTCCCTACTGTTGCACTCTCTGGAGTTGGAATAGTAATTTTTATCCATACGCTATCCAACGCTTTCCCTACTGTTGCACTCACTGGAGTTGGAATAGTAATTTTTACTCCTACGCTATACAACACTTTCCCTACTGTTGGACTCTCTGGAGTGGGAATAGTAATTTTTACCCCTACGCTATCCAATGCTTTCCCTACTGTTGCTCTCTCTGGAGTGGTAATAGTAATTTTTACCCTGTCACTATCCAACGCTTGCCCTACTGTTGCACTCTCTGGAGTTGGAATAGTAATTCTTACCACTACGCTATCCAAGGCTTTCCCTACTGCTGCACTCACTGGAGTGGGAATATTAATTTTTACCCCTACGCTATCCAACGCTTTCCCTACTGTTGCGCTCACTGGAGTGGGAATAGTAATTTTTAACCTTACTCTATCCAACGCTTTCCCTACTGTTGCGCTCTCTGGAGTGGGAATAGTAATTTTTATCCCTACGCTATCCAATGCTTTCCCTACTGTTATATATATATGTTTTAAAATTATTATTATTTGTATTTTTTTAAGTTACATTAATTATTTATTAATTTTAAGTTTATTTAAGTATATTAAGTATGTTTAAATTAATTATATTTATTATTATATTACTTTAAAATTGCTTTTAAGATATCTTAAAAAATCGATATTTTGACTTTCTATATTTTTTCCTATCGATATTTTGGAGTCGATATTTTTGTGCTTACCTGTTTGTAGATAGGAAGTCGATATTCTGGCAGTCTATATTTTTACCTCGATATTTTGGCAAGTCGATATTTTGACTGTCGATATTCTGTCAGTGATCCCCTTTGGAGATATTTATGAAGTTTCAATACTCTTGGCAACTTTGACAGTTTCATCAAGAGAAGGATTGACAAGAGAGAGAAGCTTCTGTTCAATCTGCTTATCTCTACAATGACACACAAACTGGTCACGGATCACTAAGTCTGTGAAGATGTTGAACTGACAAACAGCAGCAAGTCTACGTAAGGTGGAAATGTAGGAGTCTACATCTTCATTCATATATTGTTGTCTTTTAAAGAATTTGTGACGAAGAACCATCAAACTAGATTGTTTGTCGAACCTTGTTTTAAGTTTTAAAATAGTGTCCTGATAATCACAGACATCATCCTCTGGTAAATGAACGATTTCAGGAAGGTGTTTGTAGTTAGAACGACCTTCAAATCCAAGGGAATGAAGAAGTAGGCATTTCTTGCTTTCACTGCTAAATCTTGATGCACCAATGGGCAGAGAGACAAAATATCGAAATTAAAATATCGATATATAATAATATCGATGTTTTCATTTCGATGGTATAGAAAATCGATGTGCAATAATATCGATAGACAGAATATCGATATTAAGGTATGTATGTTACTAATATTGAAATTTTTAGTGTTATCTATTTTATTATGTTGTTTATATGTTTGTTAAACATGTTTTTTAATGTATGTTTAGAAATTTGTAATTTTGTTTACACTTTGCGTTTGGTAATTTTTACCCCTACGCTATCCAACGCTTTCCCTACTGTTGCACCCTTTTTTAGTGGAAATAGTAATTTTTACCCCTACACTATCCAATGCTTTCCCTGCTGTTGCACCCTCTGGAGTGGGAATAGTAATTTTTACCCCTACGCTATCCAACGCTTTCCCTACTGTTGCACCCTTTTTTAGTGGGAATAGTAATTTTAATCCTACGCTATCCAACGCTTTCCATACTGTTGCACCCTTTGGAGTGGGAATAGTAATTTTTATCCCTACGCTATCCATCGCTTTCCCTACTGTTGCAGTCTCTGGATTGGGAATAGTAATTTTTACCCCTACGCTATCCAAAGCTTTCCCTACTGTTGCACCTGCTGGAGTCGGAATAGCAATTTTTACCCCTACACTATCCAACGCTTTTCCTACTGTTGCAATATGTGGAGTAAGTATAAATATTTATTTATATGTAGAGTTTTTAATTTATTTTAAATGTATATGTATTAGTTATTATTTTTTTAAATATGTTTTAATGTTTATATTTATAATTTGTTAAATGATATGTATTTTTAAGTTATTTTTACATTATTATTAATACATTTAAAAAAACAATATTTTTAACTTCCATATTTTTGTAGTACAATATTTTTTTCTCAATATTTTTATACTTACCTTTATGTAGATAGAACTCCGATATTTTTGATGTCGATATTTTTGTGTCGATATTTTTGTATGTCTATATTCTGTCTGTCGATATTATGTCATAGATTCGCACCAATTGCTCCCAGATACGTCTGGAATGCGTCAAACCATATTTCCGATTGAAAGGGGGGGTTCTCCTGGAGATTCCAGGATAGAGGGAGGAGGAGTAACCCATTGCATCATTTAGCAGAAGAAATTAAACAAAAGAAAAAAGAGGAGAAAAAAATTGTAAGAAAAGTAGAAGAAGAGAATATATCAACAGAGAAAAATTGCAATGCAGTAAACAGAAATCAGACATAGATTCTTTTTCATAGACTAAACAGAAGATTATATATGATGTAGTTAGTACATGAAAGGCAATAAAATGTAGTTTTAGACAATGAAATGTTGAAAATGGTGTGCGAATTACCATTTGGTTATCTGCTCGTATATTAGAGATAATAACTTGAGAATTACTTGTGTGCAAGTCACTGTAAACGTGGAAAGTGGTGTGCGAATCACCGTGTGGTTATCCGCTTGTGTATTATAGATAATGACTTGGAAAGTACAGGTGTGCGAATCACCGTTAGATAAATTGCACAAAGGAAAATATTTTTGGAGCTGGTGTGTAAATCACTGTAATGTCTTAGTTTGAAGATCAAAGCTGTGTGATCGGCTCTGAAATTTGAAGCAGAGAGCTCTGCTACGCAAAGTAGAGAAGACGTGCTGATCGTCAAAATCGTCTGACTGGTTGCTAGACGGTTGCTAGGTGCACACGTCATTGTGACGTGTGTAGTCAGGCAGGCCATTCAGCTTACGGCATACTGCTGTGCAGAAAGAAGGACAGCATCTCAAACCTTATGTAGCTCATGTGCGAGACAGTATCAACGTTTCAGTGAGCGCAAGATGAAATTCACGGAGATGCGCACAAAATCATAGCCAAAATCAGCAAAGCACCTCCACAGTAAATCAATGACAGAAAGAGTACAACACTCCCATTCGGCCGTGATGCCCCTCCATTACGAGTGAGGCTGCCCGAGGGGGGGAAATTCTATGTGCCGGCAATGGAGAAAACAAAGGGTGCTTTGAGAGAAGAAGATCAAAGACGAAAACGCCAGTGTTGTGGGAGAACACCAAGGAACAGTCTTACCACCGGATGAAGTAGACTTCAAGACGATTAACATCAAAGGTCAGTTGGCTTGCACACAGGGTCCAGTGTGTTGCTGTATAGCACAGGATCGTCGCTATAAATTGTAGTAGCCAACTCGTAGTCACAGATGAGTTCAGCAGATGATTTATTGTAGATAAACTACACAACAGACAAGAGAGCGTAGTGAAGACCCATCCAGCCCCAACAGCTCTCAGTACAGTTTGAATATACAGAACCCACCAACAGTGCAGCCAGGCAACCCATCAACATTCCATAATGTGAAGCCTGAGCTAGATCATAGAACATCACATTGAAGCAATGTGATCAAGAGAATACAACAGATTCCTTACTTATGGACAACCTAGACAAGACCCCTGAAAAGAGAGCTGTGGAATGCCAGAGAAAATAGGAAGTGACTGCTGGAGAAAGGGGACCTTGTGGAGTTATCAGCCAAGATGTTTGGTGAATAAGTATCTGTGCAAGTGACTTGGGTCATAATCCTGCTGACAAAACTGCACCGGCATATAGGGAAGAACTTACTATTAAAATGTTATTGAATGTGTGCACTGCAGGAGAATTTCATGTAAAAAGACCAGAGATGTGTGACTCCTGCCACCCCGCCCACCGCCGTGAGCACAGAGCAGACTGACTTCCTACGAAAAATCAACGCTTACCAACTTTCACCGCAACTGGAAACCTTACATACCCTTCCTCATTGCTCCACGTGTGGCCAAGAACACAGATGTGCAGCTGTGAGGGAGGCTCCTGCGGGGAGGAAACCACAGTGGCGTTTTTCAGGCAGACTCAAGGCGACAGGTATCTCTGAGCATGGAGTGGTCCAATCTCTCAGGGGAGCCTGAGTAGGAACCTCTGTGTCCTGCTTCTCAGCCCATGTGCTGCCAGGAACACCACTTGGAACGTCAGAGCCCTCTGACTCAGCGTACGCTCACTTGCTAGCCCTAGTCTGAGGCGATGACCTTTGGGCCACCACTGCAACATAACTCTATCTGGGCTCCTTACTCAGTAGGTAGTGAATCTCGGTTGAGCTGACGAGCTCGTGGAGAGGCTCCTGCACGCCTGGAGAGTTACAGTGACCCGAGAATACTTTGGCAGCCTGCTCAGCAACCCAATACATTCGAATTGCCTAACCTATACTGATGACGGATAACAATCCAGAAACGCGTTTCTAGAGATGGCCAGCACTAATCTGCACTGACCTGGTGGAACACTCGAGAGACTTTGCAAGTACAAACACTTGGTGAACTGCATTCACCATGATGCCTAGGGGCGAACCTGCTGGGAGGTGAAGCAGTGTGATCCCACATTTGTTTCGTGTTTAAAAGGCTCCCTCGAGCCATTTGAGCTGACGAGCTTGTGGAGAGGCACCTGCGCGCCTGGAGAGGTACTGTGACCCGGGAATATTTTGGCAGCCTGCTCAGCAACCCCATACATTCGAAGTGCCTAATCTCTACTGATGATGGATAACAATCCAGAAACACGAGTCTAGAGATGGCCAGCACTAATCTGCACCGACCTGGTGGAAAACTCGAGAGACTTTGCAAGTACACACACTTGGCGAACTGCATTCACCATGATGCCTAGGGGCGAACCTGCTGGGAGTTGAAGCAGTGTGATCCCACATTTGTTTCCATCTTAAACTCAACCCAACTAAAGTGCACTGCTTTTCATCCATCTGAAAGGAAAATCCTTTCCCATAAATATCGGTCTTGATGACCTCACTGCATTAAACTGCAAACTATTCATAACCAACTTTGTCAAATCCCTGGGGATTACTCTTAACAGACACCTGAGCATGAAAGAGCATAATAATGCCTCCACAAAACATGTGTTCTACATGTTATGTTATGTTATGTTAATTATATTTTCATGAAGGGAAAATAGGAAATGCCCACACCTCATGAAATAAACAATTATTCAAAGAAGCACGTGTAACTAAATGACACATGTGAAGGTACATTTATTTATACCAACGACTGATATTTTTTTGAATTTTTTCAACAAAATATTTTTTGAAAAGCAGAAAAAGGGGTAAACCCACACAATCACAATAGATTACCATGAATCATCAAATGTGCTAATATTTTTGCTCTGTGTTCTGATGTTTTTCATTAATTGTTGTTGTCTATTATTGTTAATAACTGTATGTATTTGTATATAATCACTGTGTTGATTGTGTGGGTTTACCCCTTTTTCTGCTTTTCAAAAAATATTTTGTTGAAAAAATTCAAAAAAATATCAGTCGTTGGTATAAATAAATGTACCTTCACATGTGTCATTTAGTTACACGTGCTTCTTTGAATAATTGTTTATTTCATGAGGTGTGGCAAAAGCTGGCCAAAAGTTACCTATTCATAGCTCCCACAGTCTACTCTTGATTCTGCCAAAATGTAAAAAAGAGAAATATCGCTCCCGATCCTTCTCTGGTAACGCTCCTAGAATCTGGAACTCACTGCCTCTGGATTTACGTGATAATCAATCATTCCCTCACTTCAGTAAGAAACTGAAACCTCTCCTCTTCAACAAGTATCTAAACCAGCACTCTTAAACCATCCAACTGGTCGGTTTGACTCCAACTGCACCCTCTAAAGAATTCTGAGCACCACTAAGTAGGGGAAACTGTGCCATTATTCTTCACGCCCCCACAAAACCTACCTTAACTTGCTCAGACTGCATATCGTCCATCTGTGCTACTGTCTGTTATAAATGTCCTTTATATATAATGATGTTATGTATGGTATTTACTCCATATGTAACTAGTGCACTTGCTGCTGTGCTAACTCGTAAACAACAGAAGATGCCAGTGCCGCTACTCAATTACACAAAACCTTTTTTCTCTCAAAACATCTGAATAAAACAATATGTTTTGTGTTCTTATTTACTTTCAGTTATTTTATTTTGTTCAAAACTTATTTTTTTATGTTATTGTTTTTTTGAATTTTTCAAACTTTACATTTTAAGACCTTATGTACACAACAGAAATGGTATTTCGCACAAAAACTTTTTTTACATCAAAAACTTTTTACATTTCAAACAGAATCATTCAAATAATCAATCATACCTCTCTCATACCATTACAGAGAACACAAATTTACAAAATATCTGCCGGAATCAAATTATTCACAGCACAGCCATTAATACAGTTTATTTTTTCAAAAAGAAGCCTAATTTTTCAATTTCTTTAGTTTATTCTATCCTTTTGGCTTTTTACAGTCTACGCGTTTCGACCTCGTGTAGTTAAGGAATTCTCATCAGGACCATAGTCTGCAAAAAAAGGGGAAAAAACACCTTTCTTTAGGAAATATATCTTTTCTTTGAATGCGCCTACTGACACCTCCACTACTACTAGCCCCCTTATCTTACCTCTTTTATGTAAACAACGCAGAGGATGTGAGTTTGTCCCCGACGTGAAATCAATTCTATTGCAAGGAAAATGAAGAACGTCACAACCCACATTCAACATTGGGCATTCATGAACAACCAATCTCATTATCATGCCACTTACTTTTATGTGTATTCAATGTCCGACTTTTATTTACTCGACTGACTAGCTCTTTAACAAGGAAAAAGAAGAAAAAGCAAAGAGTTGTGGTATCCAGCTTTGGCCATGCTGCTAAGTAACGGTTTCATTCAATCAGTCAGCCTGTTCTTACCTCATACGTGGGCTCAGGCTACAGTGTACAATCGTCGTGTGCTCCCATCTGGAAAGGACAAGGGGAGATGGTATTACACATCCAAGGGACTGGAGTACGTTTTGTACTTGAAGATGTGCCTTAATCATGCGTCAATATTTACCTTAAGAAGATCGGGGCACATAGCATCAAAAATGCTGTCCTTCTTTGTTCAAACTCCGCGTCAAAGGCGAATGGCGTGGACTTCCGGGTCTGCAAAGGATCACGGGGAATGTAGTTCCCGACTAGCTGTGCCCCTTAAAAGCACCCGCTTAGTTCCGTGTGAATCACTTGTTGTAGTTTCTTTAACCTTGGGCCCAAATGATGATCGATTTTTGCAATCTAGAATTTGCATATTTAAAATGTGTCATATTTCCACACCATTTTGTTTATTTTTAAAAAAACTTTGTGGTATATTGAACTTTATTTTCCATGCAATTTGGCATGTTTTGAGCTAGGATGCTTGTGCTCCTTCCACATAGATTGTGCGCAATTGGTGTTACTAATTTCTGTCATATCTCTAGGTCACATTATGCCAATTGTGCAAAGGAACATGGGATGTGTAGTCTTTATCCTTCTCCGATTTACCTTCGTCCGATCATTCAGGGCCAACATACTGGTTTCCACTATCTGGTGAGTTTCCACGTGTCTGATCAGCATAGCCTTATGTACAAAATGATATTTGTACTCATTCCACATGGATTGTGCGCGATTGGTGATATGAATTTGTGGCATATCTCTAGGTCACATTCTGCCAGTTGTGCAGTGGATCATGGGATATATAGTTTGGTTGTGTTAATATACATCTTCATACTCATCCGATTTCAATTTGTCCATCTTTTGTTATAAACCCACTTGTTTCAAAAATGTGGGTGGCATAGCCTTATATACAGTATTAGACTACGGGCTTAGATATATTTGACAGCCGCCAGGTTTTCTTCATGTATGGGGTCTTTCCTGGATCTATGTGTTAGAATTTGACTAGCAGGATAACACAAGCTGTCGAAACTTTGCAACCAAGGAATTCCCTGGCAATATCTCTGAGAGCCTGTAATGTGAACTTATTTAAGATAGTTTGAACATCTCTGTCAGCTCATTCAAACCCTGTATGGCAGAGTTACATTTAACAATTAGCATAGCTTCTCTTCTCAAGAGCTTTGCTTCCAAGTCTCCGCCTCTTGGGTCATTGTCAACTTTCGAAATTACTGTCCAAATTAGGTCTGTTTCCTTATGATTCTTTTTCCGCCAATGGTTTACAAGGGGTGCTGTCGCTACATTGTTCTTTATTCTGGATTTATGTTGTTGTGTCCTGAGTCGCACCTCTTGATTAGTTTTCCCAATGTACACTTGGTTGCAGGGACATATGATTCCATATATCACATATCGGGATTTGCAGTTCGTGAATGTCTCATGTTTCCAAATTATATTTTTATGTTCAAATATGATTCCTTCTTTTGTTGTATCACAACATGAGCATGTCCCACATTTGTGATGTCCTTGAATGGGTGGTAGACCTAACATCGTTCGTAAGTTGGGATTTCTTTCTTTTGGAAGGGCTGCTCTTACTAATTGGTTAGCAATGCTGCAGTTTTTTTTTATGCGAAAAAGGGTTCTTTTGTGAAGGCTTCATCCAGATTTTTTAATAAGTGCCAGTTGGTTTTGACCACCTTTTTTAATGCGTTAGAGTTTGGGCAAAATGTTGACACAAACACCACTCTGTCAGTTTCCTTTTTTTATCTTTCTTTCAAGTAAGTATTCTCGTGGTGTCCACCACGCTCTCTTGAGAGATTTTTTCAATAGTTTTTTGGGGTATCCGCGTTGCAGCAAATTGTTTGTCAGATTCTCTGCATGTCTTAAATATTCATCCTTGTACTGGCAATTCCTTCGGACTCTTAAGTATTGTCCATAAGGGAGGTTATCTTTGAGACTTCGAGGGTGATTACTTTTGAAGTGGAGAGCCTTATTACGGTCTGTTACTTTTTTGTAGAGGGTTGTCACTAGACCGCCTTCTGAGGGCCATACCTCTACATCCAAGAATGGCATTTTTTTCTGAGAATGTTCATACTAAATTTGATAGTTGGAACTCTGTTGTTGATCCATTGATGGAATTTGTTCAAATCCTCCTCCGAGCCGGTCCAGATGAAAAAAATATTGTCTATATATCGATACCAATTATTTATCCATTGGGAAAATGGATTATCTCGATATATAAAAGTCTCCTCATAGTTCGACATAAATAGGACTGCCAATTCTGGTGCGAAGGGGCATCCCATAGCCACTCCGCCTGTTTGAAAGAAAAATTCTCCATTGAAGTGGAAATAATTCTTTTTTAATGCGAACTCTGCCAGCTTTAAGATGAAGGTTGTTGGTATTTGATGGGGTCTTTCTCTCCCTTCGAGGAATGTTTCTAACACATAGATCCCCTCTTCCTGCGGGATTTGGGTATATAAGGACGTAATGTCCATTGTCACCACCCAGTGGTTATCTCGTTGTATTTGATTATCATCAATTTATTTATAAAGTCTGTGGTATCCTGTATGAATGATTTGACGTGTGGTAGAAAAGGTTTGAGAAAAAAATCCACGAACTTTAAAATAGGTTCTAGTAATGATTCACAACCAGAAACTATTGGTCGTCCAGGGGGTGTTTTTTCATTTTTATGTATTTTTGGTAGAACATAAAATAATGGGGTCCTTGGATGTTTGATTTTTAGGTACTCCATCTCCTTTTTGCCTAGGAATCCCTGTTCATACCCATAATCAATGATTTTATGTAATTCATGTTTCAAGTCTGTTGTTGGATCTTTTTTCATTTTCCGGTAACATTAAGTTGTCTTTCCACCTCAAGGATGTACAGAGCCTTGTCCCAGACCACAATTGAACCACCTTTGTCGGCCTGTTTTGTTATGACTGAGGTATCCTTTTTCAGGTTCATTAACGCTTGTGACTCCAATTTTTATAAATTATGTTTGATCCATTTCTTCTTTGTTTCCATTTCAGTCACCGCAGATAGTATCGTTCTTTCGAACGTGATTACTTCTTTAGGTACATTACTAGTAGGGGGGCAAAAGACTGATTTATTCCTTAGTTCCATGGTTTCTGTTGGTGATTGATATACGTTTTCGGAAAACAATGATTTTAGTCTCACTTTTCGACAGAATTCAATCACTTCTGTTTTCAATTTAACAAAGTCCGTCTGTCTAGTTGGAAAAAATGTTAATCCCTTTTTCAATATCTTCTCTTCATCACTCGTTAAAACTTTATGTGATAAATTAAATATGTGTGACAGGGGTAGTTCTTGTAGTTTTGTCATCTTGTCCACACCTCCCATGGTTGTTGGTTGTATCTGGTTTTTCGCCGAGGTTTTGTTTGGCCCCTGGCTAAAAAAGAAGGTCCTTGATGTTGCTGTTGGAATCCTCCTCTTCTATTATTATTCCTCCGGGGAGTTGAATTATCTCCCTCACTACTACCAGAAGAGGATGTGTCGGAAAATGTAATAAAGTTGTTTTGTGACCTCCCCTGATATTCCCGGAGATGTCTCCTTGCTTCTGGTCTGGTGTAAAAATCCGGTTGTAGGAAAGGGTACACTTTCTCTAAATTAAAGTTCTTTTCATCCTTTTCAAATTGAGCTGTTTTTTGATTTATCGTGTAATCCTTGAACTCTCCAATGTCTTTTTGGACTTTTTCAAGTAGTGTTTTGCATCAGTTATTAATTGGTTTGTCGAGATTGCGGTTTCCAATATTTCTATTTCTTCCAACTGATCTTAGACAGTCTTTGGGCTGTTTCAATAGTTAGCACCATCAGGTCCCGGCTACATTTTGTCTTGATGTAGCTATAGCCTTTTTTGTATAGGGGTCTTCTGTAAAAATTACAGGAACATTTTTGATTTGTAAACCACCTGGAATAGTTCCACCTCTCAGGTGTTGAAGCAAGAAATGACCATGCATGTCAGTGCAAATTTGTTTTTACTTTAGTCCAGTCAATTTATCAATTTCATTTTGGTTTTGAGCAGAGGTACTTAATGTTGCGGAAGCGAATAATAGGGGCGCAGCAAGCAAATTCTTTATATGTTCCTCGCTATAAGCAAATGCTTCATTTTCAGACATACTATCACAAGCTTCTCAACCCACTCTCACCATAAGGTCAACATACACACTAAGATGACACGGACGCAGAACCCTAATTTCTGCTAAAGTTCACAATATATACAAAATCCTTACTCAGCTTATTTAAACTGGGACAAGAACCACACAGGCCCTCGTCTGCAAATACTACGAAAAACCACCACTGGGTCTGGGCTCCCAACAGCACAGCTTAGCCACAAGCTACTAGTAAACAACAAGAGATGCCAGTGCCGCTACTCAATTAGACAAAATCTTTTTTCTCTCAAAACATCTGAATAAAACAATATGTTTTGTGTTCTTATTTACTTTCAGTTATTTTATTTTGTTCAAAACTTATTTTTTTATGTTATTGGTTTTTTGAATTTTTCAAACTTTACATTTTAAGACCTTATGTACGACAACAAAAATGGTATTTCGCACAAAAACTTTTTTTACATAAAAAACGTTTTACATTTCAAACAGAATCATTCAAACAATCAATCGTACCTCTCTCATACCATTACAGAGAACACAAATTTACAAAATATCTGCTGGAATCAAATTATTCACAGCGCAGCTATTAATACAATTTATTTTTTCAAAAAGAAGCCTATTTTTTTCAATTTCTTTAGCTTATTCTATCCTTTTGGCTTTTTACAGTCTACGCGTTTTGAACTTGCGTTGTTAAGGAGTTCTCATCAGGACCATAGTCTGCAAAAAAAGGGGAAAAAAACACCTTTCTTTAGGACATATATCTTTTCTTTGAATGCGCCTACTGACACCTCCACTACTACTAGCCCCCTTATCTTACCTCTTTTATGTAAACAACACAGAGGATGTGAGTTTGTCCCTAACGCAAAATCAATTCTATTGCAAGGAAAATGAAGAACATCACAACCCACATTCAACATTGGGCATTCATGAACATCCAATCTCATTATCATGCCACTTACTTTTATGTGTATTCAATGTCCGACTTTTATTTACTCGACTGCCTGGCTCTCTAACAAGGAAAAAGAAGAAAAACCAAAGAGTTGTGGTATCCAGCTTTGGCCATGCTGCTAAGTAACGGTTTCATTCAATCAGTCAGCCTGTACTTACCTCATTCGTGGGTTCAGGCTACAGTGTACAATCGTCGTGTGTTCCCGTCTGGAAAAGACAAGGGGAGATGGTATTACACATCCAAGGGACTGGAGTAAGTTTTGTACTTGAAGATGTGCCCTAATCATGCGTCAATATTTACCTTAAGACGCATGATTAGGGCACATCTTCAAATACAAAAACTTACTCCAGTCCCTTGGATGTGTAATACCATCTCCCCTTGTTTTAGTAGTAGTGAAGGTGTCAAAAACCAATAACATAAAAAAATAAGTTTTTAACAAAATAAAATAACTGAAAGTAAATAAGAACACAAAACATATTGTTTTATTCAGATGTTTTGAGAGAAAAAAGGTTTTGTCTAATTGAGTAGCGGCACTGGCATCTCTTGCTGTTTACTAGTAGATTGTGGCTAAGCTATGCTGTTGGGAGCCCAGACCCAGTGGTGGTTTTTCGTAGCTGTGCTAACTCTGCAAAGCCATAAATATATATACACAATATGTACCTCAAATGCCGCCCTATACTTATACACCGTTTCTACCACTAATATGATCCATCTATACAACTGTCAGTCATAAATGTCCTTTTTATACTGTTATTGTGTATTTTTATTTAATCCACATTTTTGTGCACTCGCTGCCTTGCTAACGATGTAAAGTGACATATACATTTAAACTGTACCTCAAAACTGTATCGTCAACATATACTGATGTCTTCTGAATACTTTGTCTATATGCTTTTACAATGTATTTACATTTATTCCAAATGAAATCCCTTGTAATTGCTGCTATGCAAACTTTGTGAAGAGATCTGATAGCTACGGGTCAAGTTTGTGCTATACAAAACTCGATAAATAAATAAATAAATGTGCAGGATGCACAAAGCACTGAGATTAGTCTGGCAGTCAGGAGACTCCTGGAAAGTTATACTGGGGGCTGGAGCCTTCCACAAACAAATAAAACACAGTACTACAGGAGCAAGAGGGGACTTGTTCAGAACTGGATGCTGGTGTCTAACTTTCCTGAAAGCCCTGGTTTGGCTGATGCCAACAGACGTTACAGTCCCCTAAGTTTTCTTAGTCAACTGAAGACACAATTTTGGAACCACAGAGTGCATGTGTCTTCCATATGGATAAATTGAACATTATTTAAGCTTTGCTTAGCTCTCAGGTGAGATACCATTGCTAATGGTACCGTGCATTTTCTCAGGTCAAATGTATTGCCTGTCTCCGGGTGAAGAACTAGTTGTTAATGCTTAAATCATTAAGTTTAAAGTTTACTATAGGTCTCTTTAGACTTTGCCATTTGGTTAATTTTTCAATAATGTTAAAAAGCCTGTAGGTAGGATTTAACAAGAGCGAATGCATTGTCAGAGGTATTAAGCCTTTCTTCCTGATTGTGATTACATTGACAAAGTCTGCAGGCGTAACTGTTTTGATCATGGAGAGTTCATATTATTAATATAGGCCTAGCTAGGTACATTATGCTTTTCTTTGTTAGAAGTGCAATTTATCACTTGTTACATTACAGATAATGTCAGCAGACTAGGCCTATGGGATTTGTTGCCCTCTGCCATAAATCATTAGAAAATATGATTTATATGTACACAGGTTATCTGCACGGCTCCCCTAGAAAAGGGTTTAAATTGTTATTCCCAGCATCATTGTGTTTACTGTTTGATGTACTGCTTTGCCTAATCTATTTTATGTACATATTGGTGATTCTACGTGTAATATTTAGCTTTATGTGCTTTGCAATACTTTTTTTATTTTTAAAAGTAAGAGCAGTTGGAGTTGCGTGAGCACGCCTAACAAAATGGCCAGCAGCCCGATATTTCTCCTCCATGAAGCCCACATTTTCGATGATTTGAAAACCATTTCCAGGCTTTTCTCACCTTTTAAACAGGTGCAACTTTGTTCCTGAGGCCAGCACTTCCTTGAAAAACATTTTTCGTGCCTTTTTGGAAGGCTTTTGGTTGTGCTATGCCTTCCACTCTGCTGTTCCTATGGAGTCTGCCAGAGTTTCCTGTCAGGAGGGCGGAGACATATTCAGGAAAGGGCGAGGCTGCACAGTTTCCTGCTCTGGTGATATCTTAGTTAATGTTATTTTCTTTGTGATTGAAGTGTGTTTGAATTCCTATATATATTTGGAAAGGAAGTTATTAATATGGAAGGGAAAAAAGGGCATATTACAACCACCAAACGTAAAGAAACAATTTCTCCTCCACAAGTAAACTCAAAAATTGTGGATTCCAATGAGCCTTGGTTAGCTACTTTATGGAAGAGTTACAAGCAGTGTTTTCTAGTACCGACAAAATTGTTGTAGAGATTAAAAATATTTACAAAGACATGGCTATCTTGTCAAGGAAAGTGTCCGATTATACAATAGAAATTCTGGATAATAAGGCAAAAATTGACAGCATGTTGCCTCTCACTGCTACAATTGAGCCTATGAATACTCTATTATTTGAACTGGAAAATCGTAATAGACAGTATAATTTGTGTATTTTTAATTTACCGGAGGGTGTTGAAGGTAATGACTGTAGGCAATATTTGGAAACTTTGATACCTGGTCTTTAATTTTAAAATTTCCAGAAACATTTGAAATTGACAAGGCACATAGAATTCCTTCTCATCGTAATCCAGGCAATAGCAAACCACGTCAGGTGATTTTTAAAGTCTTGCATCACAATCATCTGGTTTTAATCTGGAAAGCAGCTAGAGAGTTCCCAACTCTCATGGCTAATGGGAATAAAAATGTTATACATCAAGACTTCGCCTTGGAAACTTTTGCAAAGAATTCACTGAGCTTAGACCTCGACTAAAAAGCTGTGGTTTTAAATATGGCCTTTTTGATCCATCTATTATGAAAATCTGGAAGGATGGTTTCTCAAAATCTTTTCAACGCCCCGATGATCTTCATGTTTTTTTAGATCAGCATCTCCATGGAAACGAATGACACGTCTGCTTAAATTTATGCATTTGAATATGATTATTCTAAGCCTATTTGTCGAATTTTCTTTGAGGGCACTGTTCGGGCAGGTCACTCTTGCATATGCGTATGTGCGGTTCTGAATCATTATTTATGTTTCTATGTTGTCTTATTTATGTTTGTCTTTGTCCTTTTTTCCCCTATCTTTTTTGTCTAGAGCTACTCTTTAATCTTTTGAGCTACACTTTTTCTTTCTCTTTTCAATATCTATCGTTGCTGATTATGGATAACGTTAATAGAATTAAAGTTGTTCCATTTAACGTTAAGGTTTAAGGCACCCTGTTTAAAGAACTAAAGTTTTAGATTATTTAGCCAGGCATAAGGCAGACATTGGTCTACTTTTCCTGCAGTCAATAAAAAGAATGGTGTTGCTGTCCTTTTTCCCAAAAAGTTAATTGTGCAAATACTATCCAAATTTACTGATACAGCAGGCCGTTATGTAATAGCAAAAATAAAAATTGATACCAGCATTTTTCATCTAATTAATGTTTATGGCCCAGCAAATGATGATCCTAAAATGTGGTTTGGCTTTACCTCTGAAGTGATTAAAATAGGGAATGTTCCCTATAATATTGGTGGTGATTTTAACTTAATATGTGACCCCCTATTGGACAGACATTCTCAAACTAAATATCATCCCACTAAAGCTTATTTCACTTTAAAATCCTTTTTTAAATCAACCAAATTGGTAGATATTTGGCAACTGTACCACTCAAAAGAGAAACAGTTTACATTTTCTCTAACCCTTATAATTCTTACTATCGAATTGACTATTTGTTAATTTCTCGTTCACTAATTCAATCCTTTTCTGATCCAATAATTCATAATATTGATATGTCAGATCATCCACTAAGTTCAGGTGTTTGGCAAATTAGTTCCATTCAACAATCCCACTCCCGCTGGTGTATGAATAAGAATATTGTTCTTAATGAAAATAATAAATCCAAACTTTTGTCAACAATTCATGATTATTTTGCTTTCAACCCAAAATGCAGTTGCAGAAATGTAGTTATGAGTTAAGCTCATTGTTAAGTAAGAGAGCGAGTATACAAATTTAATTCCAAAGTTAATACACCTTGATGGCTTTAAGCAAATTATTTACATATTATAAAAAATAAACTCCAAATTAATGCTCCAATCCACAGCTCCAATGGTAAATTGGCATTATTCCATAATGAAATTGTTAATTAATTTTTGATTTACTATTCAAATGCATACAGTAATCCCCCAGCTTCAGGTATATCCAGTATTGATCATTTTTGCAATCTTGTGGCTTGCCTAAAATTACTCAGTCTTGGAGTGTCTCGACGCTCGAGGGGATGTGGGAGACGCCTATTTAAGGCGGACTCGACTTTCAGGCATTCTGATTGATTGCTACACGAGCGCAGGTCGCGCTGACACCTAGCTCGGACAACTGGTGATTTTAAAACTCCCTTTGCCTATCTTTGTTTACCTAGGTTCCTTTAACCCCTGATTTTATTGCCGCTCCACTGGGCTTCTGTCCCCTTACCTGCACTTAATTTTTGGAAAATACACCGCCATTTGGCGGGTCCGGGTTCCGGGGCTGATTTCATTTGTGGGCGCCATCTTTGGTTGGGCTGAGTGTGTGTGTGCGCGGGCGCCATCTTGGAGTGTCTCGACGCTCGAGGGGATGTGGGAGACGCCTATTTAAAGTCGTCCTCTCCCGCGCAGCGGGATCGCGCAGTGGGACGCCGTCTCTTAGCCGGAGTCGTGCCAGAGTCCTGCCCGTCTGCGCCCGTCAGCGTCCCGGAGGCGTACGAGGCGACGGGCAGTCCTGGGCAACTGTATTTCATATGTAGCTTGTGCATGTGAGCATTATGCTTCACTACTCGGGTTCGGAACTTCTTTCCTTGCAACACATCAATGGCTCCTGCCGTACGGTGTTTCCTGCTCGCCACAAGGGCAAGTATTGTTGCCCTGAGTGTGGCTGGCGCCCGCAGAAACATCTTGGCGGGGCGCCGCAGAAGGTGGCGGTTAGCGCTAAACATCTGGGCTTACTGCTCAATACTAGATCTCTGGGCCGGCATGCTCTGGACATATTTGATCTGCTGGACTCAGAAAAACCCTTGTTTCTGATGCTCACCGAGACGTGGCTCGGTGAGGCGTCCAACCCAGATATTGCTACTGCTCTCCCGCCCGAGTATAACATCTTCAGGCAGGACAGGCCGAAGGGGCGTGGAGGGGGGGTCGCACTAATAGTAAATAAAATAGCCACCTGTACCATCATCCCCTCGGACGCGATCAAGGATTGCGAATCCCTTGCCTTTGCCATTGTTCTTTCACCGCACCAATCGATGAAGGGTCTCCTAGTCTATCGGCCGCCAGGGCCCATGGGCTCTTTTTTTGAAGAGTTCCAGTCGGTGACTTCTTCTTTATTACTCACGTCAGAGCATTGTATTGTTGCCGGGGACTTTAACGTCCATATGGACGTGGAAACGGATGCTGATGCGATAAAAATGCTGGAGGTCACAGCCCCTCTGGGCCTGGTTCCATATCATATCGGACCGACCCATGAGAAGGGACATACTTTAGATTTGACCTTCTCTACGACCCCTATAGAGATGCTGGCTCCTAGCCAGGTTCTTTGGTCCGACCATAGGTTGGTGAAATTTTACTTCTCGGAAGTTAGGAAGCCTTCCGGCGCCCCCCGGCAGTCTTCCGTGGGATTCAGGGCACTTCACCGGATTACTCCGGAACTGCTGGCACAGGCTTGTGTGGACCACCCCTTCGTGTTAGCAGGGAACTTAGAGGAGGATGTGGAGCGACTGCAGGCCTGGTTCTCAGAGAGACTTAATGATCTGGCTCCTCTGAGACCCCTCTGCAAACCTGAAAAAGGTGCATCTGCCCCTTGGTTTACGGAAGCATTGGCGGCCTCTCGGCGCCAATGCAAGGTAGCGGAAAGAGCTTGGCGCGCAAATTACGACGCGACGGCGAAACTCGCCTACAGGTCTGTGGCGAAAGCTTACCATCGGAACATCCTCGCGGAGAAGAAGGCTTATTTCGCGAGAAAAATTGAAGCTGCCTCCAATTCCTGTAAGGAGCTTTTCGCCGTTGTGCAGGAGTTTACAACGTCTCGCGCAGTACCAACCCAGACTCCCCCTCCTGCGCCTTGGGTCAGGGCGATTGCGGACTTTTTCACCTCTAAGATCCAGCGGATCCAGGACTCCTTCCATGTGCTGGAGCCTGAGATACCGGGTCGGGTGGAGAATACCGCTGCTACCCGACTTAACGCAGGTGTGGCCTTGGCAGCTTTCCCTCCTCTCTCGCTGACCGCCTCATTTGACCTGATGGCGGGGCTTAAATCAGGTTCCCCTCGGGATGCCTGTCCGGCAAAATTTGTGGCTAAAATGGCAGCTGTCATTAATCCCCTCGTGAACCCCCTGTTGAATTGTTCTCTTGCACAGGGTGTGGTTCCCCAGGCCTGGAAGCAGGCCATGATTATTCCCCTGCTTAAAAAGCCTGGCCTGGATGTGGAGGTGTTGGCGAATTATAGACCTATTTCGCTCCTGCCGGCTTTTGCGAAGGTCATTGAAAAGCATGTCCATAAGGTGCTTGCCGATTACCTGGAGTCCCACGACCTACTGCACCCTACCCAGTCGGGTTTCCGCGCCAATCTTAGCACCGAAACAGCCCTCCTGGAAGTCTCGGAGGCGATTAAGGAGGTGCTGGATTCGGGCGGGAGAGCGATGCTGGTGATGCTAGATCTGTCGGCGGCCTTCGACACCGTCCCTCATGAGGGTCTTCTTGCAAGACTCTCAGAGGCTGGTCTCCGAGGGACGGTGCTCCAGTGGTTTCGATCTTTCCTGGCAGGCCGTCGACAAACGGTCTGGGCTTCTGCTTGCTCCGCCGAGATGTCGCCATTGGGTGTCGGAGTTCCTCAGGGCTCTGTCCTGAGTCCAACTCTATTTAACATCTTCATGACCCCTCTGGCGGCATTGGCGGAGTCTTTCGGGGCCCAGATCGTTTCTTATGCCGATGACACCCAGCTCCTCTTCACCTGTGAGAGGGGTGCGGACTTCGATGGAGGTAGGATCCAGGGTTGCCTTGAGGCTGTGTTTCAATGGTTCCATCACAACAGCCTCAAGTGCAACTCGGATAAATCCGAGGTCCTCTTTTTTGGGAGCAGTTCGGATCCGGACTGGAAAGTGTGGTGGCCTGAGAACATGTTTCCACCAGCAAGTTCGTCCCAGGTGGCTAAAAACCTTGGGATTAAGATCGACAATGGCCTCACACTACGTTCACAGGTAATCGGTCTCACTGGTACCTGCTTTGGCCTACTCCGGATGCTACGTAAGTTCCTTCCCCTGTTATCGGAGGAACATAGGAAGATCACGGTGCAGGCGATTATAGGCTCGAGAATTGACTATTCCAACGTCCTTTATCTCGGCTTGCCAGAATATCTGCTCCAACGGTTACAGGTTGTCCAGAATTCGGCAGCACGGGCCATCTTTGGACTATCTCGCCGTGCCAGAGCCTCAGGTCTTCTGGAGGCTCTGCACTGGCTCCCTGTCCGGAAGCGGATAATTTTTAAAACTCTCACTCTGGCACACAAAGCCTTGCACGCCTCCGGAGCAAAATACCTGCAGAAGAGGCTGGCCTTTTATTTGCCTGCCAGGTCGCTCAGGTCTGAAGCCCTGTTTCTTGCGACGGTTCCTCATGTGAAGAGAGCCCGCATCGGAGGCCGCTCTTTTAAACTACTAGCGCCTCAGTTATGGAATAAACTGCCTGTGTCCCTGCGCAGCATTCCTAATTTGTTGGCCTTTCGGAAAGGGCTTAAAACCTGGCTCTTTTCCTCTTAGTTTTGGTCCCTATTAGGTTTCTTTTATCTCTGTTTCTTATTTTATTTTCCCTGTTGTGTTATGAGATTAGTGTGCAATCCAAAGCGTCGGGACACTCTTTCGAGTAGCCGCACGCTATACAAAACCCCTGCATAACAAAACCCCTGCATAACAAAGAAAAATTGGATGTATCAATTTCATTAGAAGAAATTAATTTAGCTATTAAATCTCTTAAACTGGGTAAGTCACCTGGACCAGATGGTATTCTTGCTGAATGTTATAAAGAATTTTCTCCTTACCTACTACCTCATTTACTTAAATTATTTTCTAACTTTAGCAATTCAGGATCTACTTCAGGATCCTTTACTGATGCTTTGATTGTAGTACTTCCAAAACCTAATAAAGACCCTACTATTGTTTCAAATTGCCGACCTATTTCTTTAATTAACCAAGATTGTAAGCGTTATGCAAAAATTCTTGCAATCAGATTGTCTTCTGTGTTTGACACTATTATTCATATTGATCAAACCGGTTTCATTAAATTTAGACATTCGGTAAATAACACTAGATTATTATTTCATGTATTGAAGCGGTGTCATCTTTGCATCTTCCAGCTGGTGTCCTTGCATTAGATGCTGAAAAAGGGTTTGACAAAGTACATTGGCAGCATCGTTTTCGTGCTTTATCTGCATTTAATTTTGGCCATTCCTTTTATCGTTTAATTTCTACACTCTATTGTGGTCCATCTGCTAGGCTTTTCATTAATGTTCAACAGTCTAAAAAAAATTTCATTTTTAGAGGCACTCGTCAAGGTTGTCCCTTGTCACCTTTACACTTTCTCATTGCTATTGAACCTTTACTCATTGCCATCAGACAGTACATAGATATACAATGTATTACTATAAATGATGTTACTGTAAAACCCCCAGCTTACACTGATGGTGTATTGTTATATATTAGTAATCCTGATTCTTCCATTTCTCCCTATTAAATTTAATTCAAACATATTCCCAAATTTCCAGTTATACTATAAATACTAACAAGACTGAAATGTTTCCCTTAAATGTGTTTTGTATCCCTGATATGCTCCCCAATCACTTAAATGTCTTGGTATTTCACTCTCTCATACTATTAAACAATCAATTACATTGAACTGTGAATATATTCTTAAGAATATTAATGACAACATTCATAAGTGGTCTGCTTTATAATTATCCTGGTGGAGGAAAATTGACTGTTAAAATGGTTATTGCTTCAAAAATATGTTATCTGTTATCTATGATACCTACTCAACTTCCACTTAAGTTTCATAAATCTTTAGACACTCAAATATCAAAATCCATTTGAAATAATAAAACACCCCGTATAAGATATAGAAAATTGAAAATTTCAAAATGTAATCGTGGTTTTGGTTTACCAGATTTTTTTAACTATCATAAAGCATTTATTTTAAAACAAAGCACCTTTTGGTTCACTAATACAGAGTTTCACAGTACACCTTCATGGATTCTCATTGAAAAAAGTTTGATCTCACTGTTTCTGTTGCCAACGTTACTTACCATGTTCTCTTCTAACTCTTTAAAACGAAGATCTGAAATACTAAAATCTACAAAAAAGTTAATATTGCAAGATTTAGATTCTCTTTTTTTCAAACACCTATTTCTCATCCCTTAAATATATCCTTATGGTATAGTCCTGTTATTAAACTTAATCGAAATATACAATTTTGGCAATCTTACATAAAAGCAGGTATTTTTTATTTAAAATATATATTGTAATAATACTTTTTTATCTTTTGAAGAACTACAACAAAAATGTATCTTACCTCCATCAGATATTTCTAAATACAAGTTTTTATGTAATTCTATTCTTGATTCATTTCTCAGCAATTTTCCAATGGAAAATGTGTCAGATTTAGAGAAGTATATTCAATTAATAGCTACTTCCTCTAACACTGTGTCATTGTATTATACAAAATTGAATAATTTTGACAAAAATAATATTGATTTTATTTCTTCTTTTTGGAATAATGAACTTAATTTATCTTTTTCTCAAGACGTATAGAAGAAAATATGGGTAAATAGTGTCTCTGGATGGTTACCCGTAACTTTATATCAAACTAATTCTTTCATACCATTTATTTGTTTATGGACTCCGTTAAAAATGTATAATGCAAAGCTATTAAATTCACCTAATTGTTGGCACTGTAAAGTTGCTCCAGGTACGTTAAAACAAATGCTTTTCTAATGTAACACTATCTTTAAATTTTGGAATGAGGTTTGGGATGTTATTATAAACATTTTTCATTGGTCGGATAAACTCTCATCTAATATGTTGATTTGTAAATCGATTTTACTTCCAACTAAACTGTCAGATTCAAACAACAAGCTCTTTGATTTCTTACTATCTGCTGCTCTAAAATCCGTTCCTGCCAATTGGCAAAACACTTCATTATTGTCACTTCATAAGTGGTGGTCATGGATAATTCTTACCGGAAAAGGAGCTGATTTGAATATGTTGGGTGTTGTTTACAACACATCTTCTTATCAGTTGTATTGGAAACCAATTGACAATTATATAGCGATATATCATTAATATTTTATATTATATAATAAGTAAAGTTCTTTAGATTTTATTATGTAGCTCTGTTATAATATACATGAGAAAACTAGCTGTTGCCCCTCCTCTTTTATTTTTTATTTTAGTTACTATTACTTTTTAGTCATCGATGTATAGGAACAATGCATTATATTTATGAAATGCTGTAAATTGCTATATACCCTATTGGTGCTCTTTTTTGTTTGGTCTATTGTTTTATCATAAATTCAATAAAAAATATGATAAACAGGAAAAGTAAGAGCAGCAAATGGAAAATGATTTACTGAGTGCTACTGTGTGTGTTACTGAGTCGTGAGTTTCCAACCCACATCCTTTGTCGAAGAGATGGGCGGAAACAGAAGCTATGGGCGGTATACGGTTATCAATTTTTTCCCCTTATGGTGCTAACCATCACCTACACCCAGTGAGAAAACGTGTGAGGACTGGTTTTGCTGATTTAGTGCTCTGTGTGAGGGCGCGGTGAAGAAGATACCGAAACAAAGACAAGAAAAGCAAGGAAACACTAGTGGAAGGACTGAGGATGACTCCTCCAGCTCATTCCTCACTACGTTATTCTAAAGAAATGCCAAAAATAATGCCAGACTCTCATGTCTCTACTCATGCACTAGGGTGGCCTACTCTTGCTTAGCCCTTAGGCTGCCTCTAAGAACATGTCTGGGCCACGTTAAAATAAAAGTATGCAATACAACCAATATTGTACCTGTCTTGGTGCTCTGCGGGTATTCTCAGCTCACCCCGTTCCACCCTCTTACTTCTATTTACACACGCTCCCCTCCCTGGGATTCCGCTGTCTCTATTCTGTAATCCCTGACATTCACCCAAACTTCATCCCGGTCACTTACCGCCCAAGCCACAACTCTCCAGAGCTGCGGCGGCAAACTGGAGTCTCCCAGGGACATCCCCCAGACTTCACTACAGACCTCTGTGGCGCCTTCCTCTGCAGAAGTTTCCTCTGCTTCCTTCCTTGACTTCGGGCCGTCCTCCACTTTCTCAAGACGCCGTCTGGTTTCTTGGCTTCTTCGTTCCACGTCCTCAGCTCCTCTGCTACTACCTGCTTCTTCCTCACTAGTCCTCCTCTGTTCTCGCGGGCTCTCCCTTTTTACCAGCCTCCCGGGCCGTTGATAGGCTCTCGGGGCCTGATTCGGTCTGTATGGGAGAGGAGACAATGAAAGCTTAACCTCTTGGTTACCTTTGTCTTCCTCTTAATGCATACGTTTAGGGAGCATGGCGTCTTGCAGAATGCGTTGGGGTTCATGATCCGCCTCCTCCTGACACCCTTCTCATGTAACTTTCTGCTGTTATGCGAACCCCACAACCTTGTGCTGACATTCCATGTGCATGTTGAGTGTGCGCATATGTTGTGCATGTGAAGCACCTGTATGGTGGTAGGGCTTTATGTGTGGTCTGGGTTCAAGCACCAGTGGAACCCATTTTAGATGACCCTTGTGTAGTATGGTACAGGATGGAGGTTGACACAAATTCCTCAGATAGTGGAAGTGTATTGACTGGATTCCTGGGACTGTAGGCTTCAGATCCAGACACTGAAGGAGGGAAGATGGAGATGAGGCTGCCTTTAGAACTTCAATGTTGGTAGCAAAATGCTGCTGGTTAGTTCTTTATGAGCACAGTCATTTGGTAGATGGTAGGTGTGAGACTTGGGATACCATTTTCCATAGTTCAAGGTAAGGAACTTCTTGGGCTTTGCAGCCCTTTTTCTGTCCCTGTTGACTGCTTCAGGAAAGCTGATGACAACCAGGTGCAGAGATCTCACACTTCATTAAGCCCTTGTTTTGGATACTTCTGCTTGGTACCAGGCCTTGCTTCAGCTGTGAGAGTCACCTTCCACAAACATTGTGCGACAGAAAAAGCAAGAAAATTACATTTGAAAGAGAAATGCCACAAAATAGTTCTATAACCTTAGACAGTGGCTCCAAATGTCCTCTTTGGTAAATGTGTATAAAAGGGGGTTCCACACCACCACAGTTCCAGTTACAGGTTCTTCATAATAAGTTGAGAGCTCCGAGGATGGAGTTCTGTGTAACCAGGGCTGATTCCAGTCTGGAGGATGCACCTGTCAGACGAGCACCCCTTGTGGTTTTGGCCCAAAGGTGTCACATGCCCACAATGAGCACCCGCCATATCTTGACCCGAAGGCTGCATCTGCCAGGATTTGTGCCCGGGACAAGACCCTCTGCATGGCACACTAGGCATTACATAAACAAGGGCCAAAATTTTTAGAGGACCTGTTCAGATGGTACTCTCCGAACAGAGCGCTGCATTCAGCTAATGCCTATTTGATGCAGCCAGTTAGGATCAAAAAGATGAACTGGGGAGGGGAGGAGCCTTACCTTCAACACCATTAAGGAATGGAATTTTCTTCTGTTACATCTAAGAAAAATCACTCCCCATCTGGAATTTAGGAAACAATTAAAGACCTGCCTCTTTCAGCAGTAGTGGTATTCAGTACAGTTTGATATTCCGTAATCGCCAAGACACCAAAGGGTATTTGTGCGCTGTACATATTACATTAACATTAACAAGCTTACCATGAGTAAAAACTTTTTGTATGTTCCTAAATGTAACTGTTAATTCACCCAATTCCATTTTTGGAATGAACTATTCAACTGGAATTCTAAATACTCCATAGGAGTAGACACCTAGTGAACTTCAACAGTGCCAAATCTCTGCCTGTGCCTGTGGTAGACGTTCCATAGACTCTAGGAAAGCTTCTAGAACTTGGAGAGGGTACTTTAGAGGGTGTGAACCAGTAGCAGCCGATGGTGGGAGTGCTGCAGGCGGTAGGGCGGGAGGGGTGGAGCAGGGTGGTTGGGTAGTAAACTATGGAATACGGCCCAATGGAGTTAAATAAATAAAATGAATTTTGTTGCGCCGCTGCACCGCATTTGACCATGCAATGCGCGCAATGAAATTTGTTTTATTTATGTATTTGTTTACTTACCTCTGTTCGGCCATATGCCATAGTTTACTACCCCCCACCCTGTCCCCCCGCCCGCCCCTCTGCCCCACAGCACTCCCACCACCGGCCGTTACTGGTGTAATCCATTACCTTGTGATCCTAGTTGTAATCACAACCCCCTAGCTAAACCCAGCGAATTATGTAGTATTACGTTTTACTGTACTAGTAAATTATTTTCAGTTTACTATGCAAAGCACTTATGCACTGACCTGTACAATACGTTGCTGCTGTCTGTTATTTGACAGGTAAGTTTTTACCTCCTGGCCCCTCCCCGCCCACACACACATGCATGCACTCTCTCTCTCTCTCTCTCTCTCTATATATATATATATATATATATATATATATATATATATATATATATATATATATATATATATATATATATATATATATATATATATATATTACCTACTGGCTATAGCCAGTAGGTATATATAGTTAGGACCTAGCTACCATAGGAAATCCGCAACATTTTATTGGGATTAACTTTGGCGCCGGTTGAGGAATTTGCGTGTAATTTTCCAAAATTTTGGCCAGCTCCGCTGCGCTCCTTCCCTGAAAGTTTCAGGTGGATTCGTGAAGTGGGGGCTGAGAAAAAAGGGGGTCCCAAAATGTGTTTTCCCCATGTTAATTTCCAGAGGACGGTCTAACAAGTCTACAGCCCGAACCGCTGAACGGAATTACACCAAACTTGGCAAAATTGTAGGGGCTGGTACGCAGATGTGCCTTTGCTATGTATGGTGAAAATTGCTCCAGTAGTTTTTATGAAAATTTACTTTTTAAAACACATATATATCTATAGGCGCGCTCCGAGCACTCACTGGTACGCGTACCGGGGTGCGCACTCGGCGCGCTACGGGAGTGCGCGAGCGGAAAGGTGATTGGCTGTCGGATGTCTGTCAACATTCTAAACAGTCCGGAGAGCCCGCCATCTTGTGTCTCGGTAAAATCGAGACACCTGAGGTGAAAATAAAAAGGGGGAAATGATTAAAATGGGGCAGGGTAGACACCCCCTGACCCCCTAGGTTTTCTGAGGGGGGTCCTGAGCGCACCACGGGAAAAAACAGTGAAAAAAAATTTAGTAAAAAAATTATTTAGAGTGCTAAGAGGTAAGTTAGCTCTGAAAAGAGCTGTTGTGTTATGTGGGCGTTTTTTGTACCTACAAGTAGGTACCAATGCAGAGTCTCAAATTCAAGAGGAAGACTTTATTCCCCTCATCTGTAAAATGTACACCATCTCTCCTATAGATGCCTTGCATGTTGTAACACAAGTTGTTGTGGTATATGGACCCCATACCATAGTCTCGGAGGAAAGCAGAAACAGATTTATTCACATGTTTCCTTGCTTTTTCAATCTGTGGACAAAATTGGTTGGACCAGTTCCATTTTTGCCTTTGGCATATATTAGAAAATACCAAGGCAGTTTTTGGAAAAAGTGACATCAATTGCCCAAAGATGTCCTTTAAAAGCATTTCCAGACCTACCCCAGTCAAAGTGCCCAGGTCATTTCCACCACAGTGCACAATTATGAGGTCAGGTTGTGGTAGATGCTTAAAGGATTTTACCAATGGTATCAATTGGTGACTTCTTAATCCTCTCTGTCCAATCCACACAATGTCAACATTTGGTAAATCAAGGTTGTAAATACCTCTGTTACTTGTTTCTATATTACCGCCCCGGGGAGGTGGCGGTCTCCGGGGCATGTGGGGTGCTTGAAACCCCCCCCCACACTTGTTTTTATAAAAAGAGTCCCCAGGGGGTGGCGGTCCCTGGGGCTCTGGGGGACCTAATGATCCATGTGGGACCCCCTGAGCAGGCCTAGGGGGTCAGGGTGCTTCTACTCTGGCCCCTTTCGAGTTTCACACCTTTGTTTCACTGCTTTCTTGTGCCTTGGTTCTAACAAGGAACAAGATGGCTGCCAACACTTCCTGGTTTACAGTGTTGACAGACAGTGGCAGCCAATCAGCATGCCTTCCCGAGAAAGCTGCATGGTCATTGGCTGTCAACACTTCTAACCAGGAAGTGTTGGCATCCATCTTGTGCTAGTGTTGACAGACAGTGACAGCCAATCAGCATGCCTTCCCGAGAAAGCTGCATGCTCATTGGCTGTCAACACTTCTAACCAGGAAGTGTTGGCATCCATCTTGGGTCTCAGTAGACTGAGGCACAAGAAAGCAGAAAAACAAACGTGTAGAACACAAAAAGGGGGCAGGGTAGAAACACCCTGACCCCCTAGGGCTGCTCAGGTGGTCCCACTAGGATATTAATATATTTAAACTTTATCCGCTAATAGAATTAGCATTTAAAAAAACCTTGCAAATTCACTGAAAAAACTATAGGTTTCAGGCCTTATATAGTTAGAAATTAGCATTTAAAAAACCTTTGAAATTCACTGAAAAAACCATAGGTTTCAGGCCTTATATAGTTAGGAATTAGCATAAAAAAACGTTTGAATATATAAAAACGTTATCCGCTAATCGAATTAGCATTTAAAAACCTTGCGAATTCAATGAAAAAACCATAGGTTTTAGGCCTTATATAGTTAGGAATTAGCATTTAAAAACCCTTTGAAATTCACTGAAAAAACCATAGGTTTTAGGCCTTATATAGTTAGGAATTAGCATTAAAAAATGTTTGAATATATAAACGTTATCCGCTAATAGAATTAGCATTTAAAAAACCTTGCGAATTCAATGAAAAAAACATAGGTTTCAGGCCTTATATAGTTTATATAGTTAGGAATTAGCATTAAAAAAAACTTGCGAATTCACTGAAAAAACTATAGGTTTCAGGCCTTATATAGTTAGGAATTAGCATATAAAAAACATTTGAAATTCAATGAAAAAAACATAGGTTTCAGGTCTTATATAGTTAGGAATTAGCATTTAAAAAACCTTTGAAATTCACTCAATAAACTATAAGTTTTAGGGGTGTTATAGTTAGCTGGACATTTCACTCATACAAAACCATTGAAATTGCTCCTATATAGTTAGTTGGACTAACTATATTTCGCGCACCCGCAATCCACTGCTGATGATGTCACATATTACATCAATCATGACATGGTCAGTGACATCACTGATGACATCTCAAATGACATCACTGATGACATTACTGATGACATCATCCACGTGACAATCACATACACCTTTTCATACACTAGTAAAATCTTTCATCACTCTTTGTAAAATATAGAGTATCATATTTGAATCCATTGACACAGCAATACAAGTATCTAAAACCCACTCAGTGATTCATAGATGTATACACACATCTAATCACTTACCTGTAGATTCAATCATACATGCTGTCAATGAAAAATAGAACACTATCAAAAATACTTATACACCTATATCGTAATTACACACCAGCACACAACCTATTAAAATATGAAGTTATCCTACTCACTTATGCAAACAATGGATCATACTTACATACTTACTTAGCTACACACTTATACAAATACCACTTCATCTATTCATTTACATAGTAAGTCATACTTACTGTATTATAAAATCATTATTACAAGTATACAGTCATCCATATAGTCACTTACAGAATCATTCAGTCTTATGCATACTTATTTATATACAAAAACTGACATATAAACTGACATATACACTGCCTTTTATTTTTCTACTTCGTTGGACATGCACCAAAGAGAAATATATTTGCTCATCACCACTCCCATAAAGATATTCACTCACCCAAACAACTATTATAACATGTAGTTTTAACTTCATATATCTACTGAATCAACTATTCACACACCTTTGGGCACTCACACCCCCCCCCCCCACCGAACCACACACACATTCACTCTCCAATACAAATACTCAGTTAAATAATTAATAAGTAATATAGACTTTCACATAGCTAGTAACCAACTGGAGAACCAGCTTACACAACAACTGACAAAGTGATACAGATATTCACACAGTTTAGTCACTATCCACTATATTTAGTGAGACACTATGCATTGTTAAAGTAAACAGTTAATTACATTGCTACTAAATCCTCCATCCAAATATTTATTTTTATATATCCACTCATTCTTCAATGCAAATTGCTATATATAATCCATATTTAAATAACGAAGCAAACCACATTCACTGGATGATGTCATCAGTGATGTCATCAGTGATGCCATTTGAGATGTCATCAGTGATGTCACTGACCATGTCATGAATGATGTAATATGTGACATCATCAGCAGTGGATTGCGGGTGTGCGAAAAATAGTTATTCCAACTAACTATATAGGAACAATTTCAATGGTTTTGTACGAGTGAAATGTTCAGCTAACTATAACACCCCTAAAACTTATAGTTTATTGAGTGAATTTCAAAGGATTTTTAAATGCTAATTCCTAACTATATAAGGCCTGAAACCTGTGGTTTTTTCATTGAATTTCAAAGGTTTTTTATATGCTAATTCCTAACTATATAAGGCCTGAAACCTATGGTTTTTTCAGTGAATTCGCAAGTTTTTTTAATGCTAATTCCTAACTATATAAGGCCTGAAACCTATGGTTTTTTCATTGAATTCGCAAGGTTTTTTAAATGCTAATTCTATTAGCGGATAACGTTTATATATTCAAACTTTTTTTAATGCTAATTCCTAACTATATAAGGCCTGAAACCTCTGGTTTTTTCAGTGAATATATATATATATATATATATATATATATATATATATATATATATATATATATATATATATATATATATATATATATATATATATATATATATATATATATATATATATATATATTACCTACTGGCAATAGCCAGTAGGTATATATAGTTAGGACCTAGCTACCATAGGAAATCCGCAACATTCTATTGGGAATAACTTTGGCGCCGGTTGAGGAATTTGCTTGTAATTTTCCAAAATGTTGGCCAGCTCCGCTGCGCTCGTTCCCTGAAAGTTTCGGGGGGATTCGTGAAGTGGGGGCTGAGTAAAAAGGGGGGGTCCCAAAACATGTTTTCCCCATGTTAATTTCTATAGGATGTCCTGAAAAGTCTACAGCCCGAACCGCTGAACGGAATTACACCAAACTTGGCAAAATTGTAGGGACTGGTACGCAGAAGTGCCTTTGCTATATTTAGTGAAAATTGCTCCAGTGGTTTTTATGAAAATTAACTTCAAAATCACATATATATCTGGGCGGAGCCTAACCACACATCTCATCGTGAGATCTGATTGGCTGTCAGCACTTCATTCAAGAAGTGTTGGCAGCCATCTTGGGACCAATATACATGATAGCACCTCATTAAAAAGCATTGTAGTTAATAAAGGGTTTTAGGACTTTAGTTACCTTATAAATCATTTGTTGATGGTACCATACTCATTTTAGGAATTGTGGTGTGTTCTAAGGTGATTTTACCATGTGAAAAAGCCTTCTGCTGGGATATCATGAATCATGTTTGAAAGAAAACTATTATCTCATGCTTTTCCCACAGTGGTTTGGAAGGGGATCTATAAGCTAAACTGAAAGCATATTTTCTGTAAATTCACATTATCTTTCTCAGTCATGTGAGAATGAAGTCTGACATTTTCAGTAAAACATGTACATCCAACAAGGACAGAGACTGTCAGTTTATTCCTTTGTGTTCTACTGCAGCCTCCTAGAGTGTTCTAAAGAACAACTAGAGCGCTAACAGTCCTACTTATTACAAAGGTATAGCACACCTGAAGCCATCTTGATTGGAATAAAGTGGTAACTCTTAAAACATTTAATTTAAAAAGGAACAAAATGAGGGGGTATATTTTGCCATAGAAAGTATGATTAGTGCTGCAGAAAGAAAAATTAGGGCACATTTTGAGTGACTTCTCAAATCCTCTTCTATTTCATAAAAAAATTCTGACATGCAGTCTCCCAAGATGGCCACCAGAGACAAAAGAGCCCAAATGTAGCCCAAATATCACCCAGATGTAGCCGAGGTATAGCCCAATGACAGAATGTCCCAGAGTGTTCTAAAGAACAACTACAGCGCTAACAGTCTTACTTATGACAAAAGTATGGCACACCAGAAGCCATCTTGATTGGAATGAAGTGGTAAGTCTGAAAACATTTATTTAAAAGGAACAAAATGAGGGGGTTAATTTTGCCATAGAAAGTATGATTAGTGCTTCAGAAAGAAAAATTAGGGCACATTTTGAGTGACTTCCTAAATCCTCTTTTATTTCATTAAAACATTCTGACATGTCGTCTCTCAAGATGGCCACCAGAGACTAAAGAGCCCAAATATAGCCCAAATATCACCCAGATGTAGCCCAAGTATAGCCCAATGACAGAATGTCCCAGAGTGTTCTAAAGAACAACTAGAGCGCTAACAGTCTTACTTATGACAAAGGTATGGCACACCTGAAGCCATCTTGATTGGAATAAAGTGGTAACTCGTAAAGCATTTCATTTAAAAAGGAACACAATGAGGGGGTATATTTTGCCATAGAAAGTATGATAAGTGCTGCAGAAAGAAAAATTAGGGCACATTTTGAGTGACTTCTCAAATCCTCTTCAATTTCATTAAAACATTCTGACATGCAGTCTCCCAAGATGGCCACCAGAGACAAAAGAGCCCAAATGTAGCCCAAATATCACCCAGATGTAGCCCAAGTATAGCCCAATGACAGAATGTCCCAGAGTGTTCTAAAGAACAACTAGAGCGCTAACAGTCTTACTTATGACAAAAGTACGGCACACCAAAAGCCATCTTGATTGGAATGAAGTGGTAAGTCTGAAAACATTTAATTTAAAAAGGAACAAAATGAGGGGGTTCATTTTGCCATAGAAAGTATGATTAATGCTTCAGAAAGAAAAATTAGGGCAAATTTTGAGTGACTTCTCAAATCCTCTTCTATTTCATAAAAAACATTCTGACATGCAGACTGAAACATGCACTTTGAATACCAGCAGCAGGCTTCCCTGGTGAGCAGTAGCTTTACTACAGTGATCTAATGAGCAACTAGAGTGCTAACATTCAGAATTTATGGCAAATGTGTGACACATCTGAATGCCTTCTTGATGGAACCAAAGTAAAGAAGCATTGAAAATGCAATAGATCTTGCCCTCGTTTAAGTTAAAGCCATTCTGTTTGTAATGAGGTGGCTTTTTAGCTTTGCTTTTATTAGTGTTTTTAAAACTTTCATGTAAATAACACGCATATGTATGCATATATGTATATGTATGCATGCATTTATATTTGTATGTATATAGATATGCAGATTATATATGTTTATATATGAAGGGGCCCGGATTTGGAGAGACTCCAGATCGACGAAAGCAAATGCAGGTACCTTTAATTGATGAAAGCAGGACTTTCAGTACAAAGAGCCCACTGGAGGGCGGCTCTCGTTTTTAAATAAAAGTGAAGCTCACACACGGACCCAATGGAGGGGAACAAAAGTCTTAAAAAACAACATATACCGCAATGCCTTGCACGAAAATACCAGTGCCTAATTAACCAATTTAAAAAAAAGGCGTGCTTGAGCGCCTAGCAGGCTGAAAAACTAATATGGCCGAGATACCCGCCACCCCCTCTCAACACAATCCCCAATGATGGGAAACTGGAAACGAACTGGACTTATTGGAAGACGGGAGGGAGTGACCGTCCCGGCCGTATTTATTAAAATATGAAACAAAATTAAAAACGTTAAAATAACAGTTTCATATTAATGTACAATTTCATTTCCACATTTGATATTTGGCTAACCTTAACATATTCTCTAATACAAAGGTTCTCCTAGCCGATCTAACATCCTACAAACTTTAAATTGAAATTGTACATCCTAACGTTTAAGGGCCAACGGCAAGGTCATAACCGGTGTCAAGATCCCTAAACCAGACATGTCCCCCTCACTTGTGAGGGGCGACCGCACCGAGGCATACCTCAAGTGCATTTACCAATTTCCCTTGACTTGACGGGGGCCCCAATAAACTCGACGCCATTTAAAGGTCGTCCGAGGACTCGTATGAGGTATCTAGAAGGTAGCGTGGACCCCCTCCCAAACCCCACACAACTTACCACATCTGCCGTCGCAGATGACCTGGCCCCAGGAAATTCCCCAGGAGGGGACTGTAACCCCTCCTACCCAAGGAAGGGGCCTTGACCGCCTTTCCTTACCTTTCGGCGGCCCATCCTTAGACGGGACCGCCCCCCGTTGAGGGGCCAATGGCCACCTCCTTCGAGCGCTCCCATCCGTAATGGGTGACGCCCACCCCTAGGGATCTTCCAATTACTGCTCACCGATCATGACCTTACCGCCCGACCAAAATAAATACGACAATTCTAACTAAATAACTAAATGGCTAATTCCTAATGACAGTAACAAATTACGACTTATAAAAGGCATGATTACTGGTCAACAACAGTTCATTATCACTTTATTCGAAAAGAACATACTAGAATTTCATTCTTTATTGCATATTCAAAGGTATCACAATAATCCTTACAACCTGCAAAAAATAGTGTTATAACCTCAACTTTATTCAAAACAACCTGCTGTCCTCAGGGGCTGGTGGGTGGGTCAAAAAATGGCTCTTCGTTCCGTCTCGAGCTCACGTGCAGCGAGGAGGTGCAGCTTCAGAGCACAGGAACAAGAGGATGCTTTCTTGGCTTGTTGCTCCTTTTATCCGTCTTCAGGGCGGGAGTAAACCCGCCCCCGCCTGCCCTGAAGGGCGTGGTCGGCCGCGTCAGTGTCTAGGCCAGCCCACTCCAGGGCGGGAAAAAGGCGCGCCCCGGCTACGCCGCTTCGGGCATACCAGCCGAGACTCGCCTCCCGCCCAAGATGGCTTCCCGGGGGGATCGTGGTACTCCGCCATACGTTCGGGGGGACCGAATGGTCGCCCCTTTCCATATGGCCGATATACCCGCCACCCCCTCTCAACACAATCCCCAATGATGGGAAACTGGAAACGAACTGGACTTTTTGGAAGACGGGAGGGAGTGACCCTCCCGGCCGTATTTATTAAAATATGAAACAAAATTAAAAACGTTAAAATAACAGTTTCATATTAATGTACAATTTCATTTCCACATTTGATATTTGGCTAACCTTAACATATTCTCTAATACAAAGGTTCTCCTAGCCGATCTAACATCCTACAAACTTTAAATTGAAATTGTACATCCTAACGTTTAAGGGCCAACGGCAAGGTCATAACCGGTGTCAAGATCCCTAAACCAGACATGTCCCCCTCACTTGTGAGGGGCGACCGCACCGAGGCATACCTCAAGTGCATTTACCAATTTCCCTTGACTTGACGGGGGCCCCAATAAACTCGACGCCATTTAAAGGTCGTCCGAGGACTCGTGTGAGGTATCTAGAAGGTAGCGTGGACCCCCTCCCAAACCCCACACAACTTACCACATCTGCCGTCGCAGATGACCTGGCCCCAGGAAATTCCCCAGGAGGGGGCTGTAACCCCTCCTACCCAAGGAAGGGGCCTTGACCGCCTTTCCTTACCTTTCGGCGGCCCATCCTTAGACGGGACCGCCCCCCGTTGAGGGGCCAATGGCCACCTCCTTCGAGCGCTCCCATCCGTAATGGGTGACGCCCACCCCTAGGGATCTTCCAATTACTGCTCACCGATCATGACCTTACCGCCACAGGCCGGATAGTTGACCGGCTATCCGGACCCCCCACAATACTCCTGCCTAAAGGTCATGTCATAAAGTCCTTAGCCAAGCTATCAGGTCTCCTATGAGTAGCTCATTCCCCACCCGGGACAAATGGACACCATCCCCCAAATACATATCGTCCCCTTTAATACAACCATGCGAAATAGAATGCAGTGTATTTGAACGGAACAATCTACTCACTTTATTATTAATTTTTCTTACTGAATGATTCAGAGCAGAAACCGAAAGAGCCCCTCGCCACACTTTCCGTGGGATCATATGGGACCATGCAATCGTGCACCCTGGAACTCTTCTCGCTAACCAACTTACAGTGGAAAGCATCGCCTCAAGAAGAAGTCGTCTACCAGTGGTCACCAAATCGTTGCCCCCAAGATGTACTATGACTATAGACGGCGGTGACCTCGTCCGCCCTAACAAACCCTCGAAAAATGATTGAAACTGGTCAATACAGAGCCCGCCCTTTCCGTAGAAGGACACACTGTACCCGTATTCCCCAGCCACGTGAATCATGTCACCTGCTTTGAATACGTCCGCGGCACGCCTCACGTATGAGTGGCCCACGACCCACACCTCCTTTTTCACAGCCGGTGATGTCTGACCGCTGGCCCAGTGTTGGGTCGACTGCACAGTCCGCCCCGCCTCGTAGGCTTGCGCAACTGAAAACCAAAGAAAAACAAGAAGCGTGAGTACATCAATGCAGCTTCACAACATGTGCAACCGCACATACCTTTTATAACAATTGGAGGACCAACGCCCCACACGTTTAATTTGTTCGACATTCAAACCCCTGGCTGTAGCTTCTGTCGCAGCCCCTATCCGAAAGGAATGGGTCCCAAACTCGCCGGGGTTTAAGCCCGCGGCTGAAATCGACATCGCAAGCACCCGCTGGAACTGAAACCTCGTCAGTGGGGTGGCGTCAGCGTGTCTCAACAAGGTCCCCCCCCAAGATGCCACCCTCTGTGCTAAATATTCCTCAACGCACCTCACCGGGCACATGGATGACCCGGGAATCCTTTGTATCAGTATGCAGTCCCCCATCGATCCCTGATCGGTCTTGGACTTGACAAACGAGACAGTTATTGTCTCCCCCCTGACCTGAACGTGCTCTCGGCACAATCCCCCCAGGGTATCCTGTTTGTTCCTTGCAACTAGCTCGCTTACCCGCATAGCCCCATAGAATGCTAACATAAAAGCGGCCCGGAATAATACTGTTTCATACCGGGATGAACATGGTGCAGGCAGTACAGATAACAACAAAGCCAACCTATCCAGACCTATCGGGCGCCTTTCATCTACTCTGCGACCCTCAAGGCGTTGCCACCCGCGTAGCGCTTTTTGCACAACGAAAGATGTAGTCGGGTCCTGGATCCCATGAGCCCTTGCCATAAAGGAAATGGCGGCCCGATGCCTCTGGGCCGTAGCCACTGATTTGCCTGCCTGATGTAAGGACAGCAGAAAATCAACTACTAATTCCTCCTGACCCCAAAGCTCCCTCCTAGCCTCCCCCACAAAGGCCCAGTAGGATCGGAACGCCCCTTGGTATGCCTTCCTCGTCCTGGGGGCTAAACTCTCTCCCACGAGGTGCTGTAATTCGGGGCACCGAGAGACCAGAGAGCTTCGGGAAAGGGTGCCACCACCGGGTCCGCTGTGGGCAGAAAACCCCAGAAGGCCTGCATACGAAAACGAGAAAGTGCATCAGCCGCCTTGTTCATTACCCCTGGCACATGTCTCGCTTTGAATAGGACATTCAACTGCATACACAATAATACAATTTCCTTAAGCAATCTCAGAATCCATTTGCATCGTGCTGCCTGGCTGTTGATACACTCAACCACGGTCATGTTGTCAGACCAAAACACCACAGAGTGATCTCTAAACCCCTCGGGCCAAGTTTTCAGGGCCACCAGAATGGGAAACAATTCCAAAAAGGCAATGTTACTCGTCAATCCACACTCATGCCACCATAACGGCCATTTCTGAGCCGACCATTGTGTGCCAAATATGGCACCAAAACCAGTACTCCCTGCCGAATCTGTCCACAGCCCCAGCTCCTCGGAGGACACCGCCGGTTTATTCCAGACCACTCGACCATTGAAATCCACCAGAAATGCCAACCAAATGCGCATGTCCTGACGAACCTCAGCCGATAACCTTGTGCGATGATGACCCTCCTTCAGGCCGACCATGGCTTGAGAGATCGAACGTGAAAAGGGGCGGGCCATCGGCATGACTCTCAGGGCCAAATTCAGCTGCCCCACCAATTGTTGCAACTGATGCAATCTGACCTTGGACTCCCTAATACACGCTTCTAAGGTTACTCTGAATTTTTCCACCTTCTCTCTAGGTAACCTAAAACAACCTTCCACGGAGTCGAGCTCGATCCCTAGAAACTCGAGGCAAGTCGAGGGTCCCACAGTCTTACCTGGTGCCAATGGCACACCGAGATGCGTCATTAAGGTACAAAATTCATTCAAAGCCTGTCCACATTCCGGAACCCCGGCCGCCCCCAACAACAAAAAGTCATCGAGGTAGTGCATGACATGTTGGAAACCCGTCTTCTTTGTGAAGACCCATTGCAGAAAGCAGCTGAACTTTTCAAAATAGGCACAAGAAATAGAGCAACCCATTGGCATACATCTATCCATGTAATAGTGACCCTGAAACATGAAACCAAGGAGACGCTGATCGTCTGGGTGTACCGGGAGCAACCGGAACGCTGACTCGATATCTGACTTCGCCATCAGCGCCCCGGGCCCTAGGCGATTCAACATGGCGACGGCCTCATCGAAAGATGCGTACCGCACCGAACATATATCCTGGTCTATTGCATCATTCACAGACCGACCATGTGGGGCTGATAAATTATGTATCAGTCGGAACTCACCCGGGTCCTTTTTAGGGACCACCCCCAAAGGAGAACAAACAAAGTTATCACATGGTGGCTCGACAAATGGACCGGCCACCCGACCTCGAGCAACCTCCTTCGCAATCTTTTCCTGTACCACGGTCGTATGTTTCAAGACCGACATTTGATTTTTACATTGTCTTATACCCTGGAAATCCCCCACTGGGATGCGGAAACCATATGAAAACCCGTTCCGCAGCACCCCAGCGGAAGCATGATCCGGGTATTCGCTGAGCCAAGGAATCATTGCCATGGTATCAACTGGAGTAGGTAAAGGCGCCCCTCGGACTATTTCCGACCTGTTTGGTGCCTCCTTTACCCCCGTTATCACCCGTTTTGGCTCTGCACATGGACTCCGGATGTGATGATTGCCCGCACCCTCCACATTCGTGGCGGAATTTGCATGTCCCCTGGGGCCTCGAACATTTACCCCTGTTGAAGTTCCAACAAACCCCCCTTTTACCTGTGTTGCCGTTCGGCCTCGAGTGGTACTCGTTACCCGAACCTGATCGAAAGGGCGTCCCGGCATTTTGGCGGGAGGATTCCCCCCCACCGCTCCCTACTAGTGGCACCTTTAACATACCAGTACTTTCCATTTTTGACCATGACACAGAATCGTAACAATCCCAAGTTAAGTTTTTATCGTGCTCTTTTGCTTTCCTAAAAATGTTATCGTAACAGAACCACTGAGTGCCCCCATACGCTACGGAATATTCCATGATCCGTGTCTGATAAATCGGCAATTCGGACAACAACTCGGGTCTACGTTCGCCCACGATGGATGTAAAAATCCCCCACGCCTTGCCCCAATTGCCAATGTGTTCATCAACCTTAAAGGCGGTCATCTTTGCGCGCCACACACCCGGATGCATGAGCTCCTTTTGGCTCCTAACATGCTCCATCTCATAATGATCAGTAAGCAATGAAAAAATGTTCACATACTCATCTGCCCATATCTTTTCCTTAATAGCCCGAGGGACATGTTGACCCAACCTTTCCCTTCGTGAAGGTGCATACTCATCCCTCGCAATCGGCAATGGCCGCTTACCTGAACCAGAGGCTGTATCTGTGGTTGCACCTGTTCCTGGTGGTTTTTCTACTGCCGCAACCGGCGTGATACCTGGCGATGATGCCTTCGCCGCCTCCTTCGTTTCACGCAACTGCTTAATCAAAGCCCGTGCGTCGTCAGCCGTGGTGCCCTCGCCATCTTTTCCCAACCACGCTGCTAATTGGGCTGCCAGCTCAGGAGGCATATCCTCCGCGGACACGGGGGTGACCACTACGGGAATCGGATTTCCCTCTGCCGGCACCGGAGTTGGCTCCTCGAGCGGAGCACAGGGAACCGGGATGTCCCCCCCAGCTGCTCCCCTTCTGGGCCTCTTGCCTTTTCCTCCTGGAGCTGCTCCTGCCAAAGGCCGTTTCGGTCCCTCTTCCCCATCTCTATCCGCCATCCGCTTCTTCAGATCGGTCACTTCCTTCATGAGTACCCGCAGCATCTGATCGGTAGTCATTCGCTTTCCGGCTTTCTTAGGCATTCTCCAACAGAGTTTCTGTAAGACAAAGAGAAAGATTACCACGCTCAAAAAATGGCTCTTCGTTCCGTCTCGAGCTCACGTGCAGCGAGGAGGTGCAGCTTCAGAGCACAGGAACAAGAGGATGCTTTCTTGGCTTGTTGCTCCTTTTATCCGTCTTCAGGGCGGGAGTAAACCCGCCCCCGCCTGCCCTGAAGGGCGTGGTCGGCCGCGTCAGTGTCTAGGCCAGCCCACTCCAGGGCGGGAAAAAGGCGCGCCCCGGCTACGCCGCTTCGGGCATACCAGCCGAGACTCGCCTCCCGCCCAAGATGGCTTCCCGGGGGGATCGTGGTACTCCGCCATACGTTCGGGGGGACCGAATGGTCGCCCCTTTCCAAGAGTGAAGGCGGAAATGTTGGCTGGAGGAATGAAGTGAACTTCACATCGCCTTTGAGAAAGGAGAATGTTTCTCTGAAACGCGTCAGGCAGTTGAAATAAGGGAGTAACTTGAACTAAAATGCCTGCTTCATCTGGAATAAAAGTTGTTGTGCAACCTACCTGATTTTGAGTGCGGACTCGTGCAAGGGCAACCCTTTGGAAATATTTTCACGGCAGGTCCAGCCGTGGAGTCGACGCACCACCTTGAAATGAAGGGGCCCGGATTTGGAGAGACTCCAGATCGACGAAAGCAAATGCAGGTACCTTTAATTGATGAAAGCAGGACTTTCAGTACAAAGAGCCCACTGGAGGGCGGCTCTCGTTTTTAAATAAAAGTGAAGCTCACACACGGACCCAATGGAGGGGAACAAAAGTCTTAAAAAACAACATATACCGCAATGCCTTGCACGAAAATACCAGTGCCTAATTAACCAATTTTAAAAAAAGGCGTGCTTGAGCGCCCAGCAGGCTGAAAAACTAAAGAGTGAAGGCGGAAATGTTGGCTGGAGGAATGAAGTGAACTTCACATCGCCTTTGAGAAAGGAGAATGTTTCTCTGAAACGCGTCAGGCAGTTGAAATAAGGGAGTAACTTGAACTAAAATGCCCGCTTCATCTGGAATAAAAGTTGTTGTGCAACCTACCTGATTTTGAGTGCGGACTCGTGCAAGGGCAACCCTTTGGAAATATTTTCACGGCAGGTCCAGCCGTGGAGTCGACGCACCACCTTGAAATGAAGGGGCCCGGATTTGGAGAGACTCCAGATCGACGAAAGCAAATGCAGGTACCTTTAATTGATGAAAGCAGGACTTTCAGTACAAAGAGCCCACTGGAGGGCGGCTCTCGTTTTTAAATAAAAGTGAAGCTCACACACGGACCCAATGGAGGGGAACAAAAGTCTTAAAAAACAACATATACCGCAATGCCTTGCACGAAAATACCAGTGCCTAATTAACCAATTTAAAAAAAAGGCGTGCTTGAGCGCCCAGCAGGCTGAAAAACTAAAGAGTGAAGGCGGAAATGTTGGCTGGAGGAATGAAGTGAACTTCACATCGCCTTTGAGAAAGGAGAATGTTTCTCTGAAACGCGTCAGGCAGTTGAAATAAGGGAGTAACTTGAACTAAAATGCCCGCTTCATCTGGAATAAAAGTTGTTGTGCAACCTACCTGATTTTGAGTGCGGACTCGTGCAAGGGCAACCCTTTGGAAATATTTTCACGGCAGGTCCAGCCGTGGAGTCGACGCACCACCTTGAAATGAAGGGGCCCGGATTTGGAGAGACTCCAGATCGACGAAAGCAAATGCAGGTACCTTTAATTGATGAAAGCAGGACTTTCAGTACAAAGAGCCCACTGGAGGGCGGCTCTCGTTTTTAAATAAAAGTGAAGCTCACACACGGACCCAATGGAGGGGAACAAAAGTCTTAAAAAACAACATATACCGCAATGCCTTGCACGAAAATACCAGTGCCTAATTAACCAATTTAAAAAAAAAGGCGTGCTTGAGCGCCCAGCAGGCTGAAAAACTAAAGAGTGAAGGCGGAAATGTTGGCTGGAGGAATGAAGTGAACTTCACATCGCCTTTGAGAAAGGAGAATGTTTCTCTGAAACGCGTCAGGCAGTTGAAATAAGGGAGTAACTTGAACTAAAATGCCCGCTTCATCTGGAATAAAAGTTGTTGTGCAACCTACCTGATTTTGAGTGCGGACTCGTGCAAGGGCAACCCTTTGGAAATATTTTCACGGCAGGTCCAGCCGTGGAGTCGACGCACCACCTTGAAATGAAGGGGCCCGGATTTGGAGAGACTCCAGATCAACGAAAGCAAATGCAGGTACCTTTAATTGATGAAAGCAGGACTTTCAGTACAAAGAGCCCACTGGAGGGCGGCTCTCGTTTTTAAATAAAAGTGAAGCTCACACACGGACCCAATGGAGGGGAACAAAAGTCTTAAAAAACAACATATACCGCAATGCCTTGCACGAAAATACCAGTGCCTAATTAACCAATTTAAAAAAAAGGCGTGCTTGAGCGCCCAGCAGGCTGAAAAACTAAAGAGTGAAGGCGGAAATGTTGGCTGGAGGAATGAAGTGAACTTCACATCGCCTTTGAGAAAGGAGAATGTTTCTCTGAAACGCGTCAGGCAGTTGAAATAAGGGAGTAACTTGAACTAAAATGCCCGCTTCATCTGGAATAAAAGTTGTTGTGCAACCTACCTGATTTTGAGTGCGGACTCGTGCAAGGGCAACCCTTTGGAAATATATATACACACATACATATATATAAATGCATATGCATATATATGCATATATATATGTGTATATATGTGCGTGTAGAGAGAGGTAGAGGTAGAGAGGGAGAGAGGTAGAGGTAGAGAGGTGGAGACTAGTAGAGAGAGAAGTAGAGAGAGGTAGAGAGGTAGAGAGTAGAGAGTGAGTAATAGAGAGTTGAGAGTGAGTAGTAGAGAGTAGTAGAGAGCAGTGGAGAGAGGAGCAGAGAGTGAGTAGTAGAGAGTAGTAGAGTGAATAGTAGAGTGAGTAGTAGAGAGTAAAATAGAGTGAGTAGTAGAGAGTAGTGGAGAGTAAGTAGTAGAGTGAGTAGTAGAGAGCAGTAGAGAGTGAGTATTAGAGAGTAGTAAAGAGTGAGTAGTAGAGAGTAGTAGAGTGAGTAGTAGAGAGTGAGTAGTAGAGAATAGTAGAGAGTGAGTAGCAGAGAGAGAGAATAGTAGAGAGTAGTAGAGAGTGAGTAGTAGAGAGTAGTAGAGAGAGAGTAGTAGAGAGTGAGCAGTAGAGAGTAGTAGAGAGTGAGTAGTAGAGTTAGTAGTAGAGAGTGAGTAGTAGAGAGTAGTAGAGAGTGAGAAGTAGAGAGTGAGTAGTAGATAGTAGAGAGTGAGTAGTAAAGAGTGAGTAGTAGAGAGAGAGTAGTAGAGAGTGAGTAGTAGAGAGTGAGTAGTAGAGAGTAGTAGGGAGTGAGTAGTAGAGAGTAGTAGAGAGTGAGTAGTAGGGAGTGAGTAGAAGAGAGAGAGTTGTAGAGAGTAGTAGAGTAGTAGAGAATGAGTAGTAGAGAGTGAGTATTAGAGAGTAGTGGAGTAGTAGAGAGTAAGTAGTAGAGAGTAGTGGAGAATATTCCAAAGTTTGGCACAGCACCACTTGCACAATAAGTCCAATCAAATCATATCACTTAGAGTCCTTATTGAAGCGCTGAATCTTGGTGTATATTCAAATGCTTTTATTTTCCTTAAGTTTATGTACCACAGCCAGCCGATGCGTTTCGTTCTGTACAACAGAACTTCTTCAGGGCGTTCTTATTTCCTTCAAGTTATGTCGGTATCCTGTTGTCATATAACTAGATATTTCTTCCAAATGTTAGACGAGACGTAAGTACATTCTTATTCAAAGTGACTAGATATCAATTTTACCCACACAATTCGGGCAGACTTAAGTAATTTATCGCATCCTCAAAGTCAGTCTTGCAAAAATTCCAAAGTATAGGACATGATAATCCAAATCCAAATGTTTCTCAAGAAAAGTCATGTTCAATCGTTCGGAATATCGGCGTTTGGGCAAATATGACCCAGGGACCCCCAGTATGCAAGGGGAATTAATCCCCCTCTGCAAACGCCCAAGTGGCTGCATTGCAGAGAGGTGTAAAAAGGGGCATAGCCTCATTACATCTCTGTGCAACGCAGCCCCCTGGCGCATACTGGAGGTTCCAGGTGGGCTAGTTGGCCCCCAGGGACCCCTAGTATGCAAGGGGAATTAGTTCCCCCTCTTCAAACATGCAAGGGGGCTGCGTTGCAGAGAGGTGTAAAAAAGGGTGTGGCCTCGATACACCTCTCTGCAATGCAGCCCCCTGGCGCATACTGGAGGCTCCTGGTGGGCTAATTGGCACCCAGGGACCCCCAGTATGCAAGGGGAATTAGTTCCCCCTCTTCAAACATGCACAGGGGCTGCTTTGCAGAGAGGTGTAAAAAGGGGTGTGGCTTCATTACACCTCTCTGCAATGCAGTCCCCTGACGTATACTGGAGATTCCTGGTGGGCTTTCAGGTCTTATATAGTTAGGAATTAGCATTAAGAAAAACCTTTGAAATTCACTAAAAAAAAACATAGGTTTCAGGCCTTATATAGTTAGGAATTAGCATTTAAAAAACCTTGCAAATTCACTGAAAAAAACCATAGGTTTCAGGTCTTATATAGTTAGGAATTAGCATTTAAAAAACCTTTGAAATTCACTGAAAAAAACCATAGGTTTCAGGCCTTATATAGTTAGGAATTAGCATTTAAAAAACCTTTAAAATTCACTCAAAAAACTATAAGTTTTAGGGGTGTTAGAGTTAGCTGGACATTTCACTTATACAAAACCATTGAAATTGCTCCTATATAGTTAGTTGTACTAACTATATTTCGCGCACCCGCAATCCACTGCTGATGATGTCACATATTACATCATTCATGACATGGTCAGTGACATCACTGATGACATCTCAAATGACATCACTGATGACATCACTGATGACATCATCCACGTGACAATCACATACACCTTTTCGTACACTAGTAAAATCTTCCATCACTCTTTGTAAAATACAGAGTATCATATTAGAATCCATTGTTACAGCAATACAAGTATCTAAAAACCCACTCAGTGATTCATAGATGTATACACACATCTAATCACTTACCTGTAGATTCACTCATACATGCTGTCAATGAACAATAGAACACTATCAAAAATACTTATACACCTAAATCGACATTACACACCAGCACACATCCTATTCACATATGAAGTCATCCTACTAACTTATGCAAACAATGGATCATACTTACATACTTACTTAGCTACACACTTATACAAACACAACTTCATCTATTCATTTTGATAGTAAGTCATACTTAGTGAATTATAAAATCATTATTACAAGTATAAAGTTATCCATACAGTCACTCACACAATCATTGAGTCTTATGAATACGTATTTATATAAAACAACTGACACATACACTGCCTTTTATTTTTCTAGTTTGTTGGACATGTACCAATGAGAAATATATTTGCTCATCACCACACCCATAAAGATATTCACTCACACAAACAACTGTTAGAACATGTAGTTTTAACTTCATATATCGAGTGAATCAACTATTCACACATCTTTGGGCAGTCACACACCCCCGCCGAACCACACACACATTCACTCTCCCATACAAATACTCAGTTAACTAATCAATAACTAATATAGACTTTCACATAGCTAGTAACCAACTGGAGAACCAGTTTACACAACAACTGACAAAGTGATACAGATATTCAAGCAGTTTAGTCACTATCCACTATATTTAGTGAGACACTATAAATTGGTCAAGTAAACAGTCATTTACACTGCTACTAAATCCTCCATCCAAATATTTATTTTTTATATATCCACTCATTCTTCAATGCAATTTGCTATATATATAATGCATATTTAAATAACAAAGCAAACCACATTCACTGGATGATGTCATCAGTGAGGTCATCAGTGATGTCATTTGAGATGTCATCAGTGATGTCACTGACCATGTCATGAATGATGTAAAATGTGACATCATCAGCAGTGGATTGCGGGTGCACGAAATATAGTTAGTACAACTAACTATATAGGAGCAATTTCAATGGTTTTGTATGAGTGAAATGTCCAGCTAACTCTAACACCCCTAAAACTTATAGTTTTTGGAGTGAATTTTAAAGGTTTTTTAAATGCTAATTCCTAACTATATAAGGCCTGAAACCTATGTTTTTTCAGTGAATATATATATATATATATATATATATATATATACATATATATTCACTGAAAAAACCATAGGTTTTAGTGGTGTTATAGTTAGTTGGACATTTCACTTGTACAAAACCATTGAAATTCCCACGTTATAGTTAGTTGTACTAACTATAACTTGCGCGCCCGCAATCCACATGTCACATATTACATCATTCATGACATGATCACTGACATCACTGATGACATCACTGATGACATCACTGATGATATCTCAAGTGACATCACTGATGACATCACTAATGACATCATCCAGTGAATGTGGTTTGCTTCGATATTTTAATAAGTATTATATATATATAGCAATCTGCCTTGAAGACTGAGTGGATGTATAAGTGTCTTGAGGAAAAGTATCCTTCTTGTCGGCATTCATTTTGTGTCAAGACTCCATTGTTTTTGCATTGCCATTTCGTGTCAAACACCTCTGCACAACCCTCCTGGTCATTTCTGATGATGTCAGTTGAAATTCTAGCTGTCACAACCACCCTGTCCTTCCTGCTCATTGTGGTTGAGCCAATTTCGAAAAAGGGGAACCAAGAATTGGCCTCACCACCCTCGGACTGAACTCCTGCACACATCCATCCTGTTTCGCAAGACTTGGTCATGCCACCATCCCAGAACTTGTTTCTTTCACATTTCCTGTTTTTCAAGATCTCTCTGTTCCCTCACGTACATATCCTGTTTTGCAAGACCTGTCCGTAATCTTTGTACCATCTGTTGCAGCCCCCGTCCTGCCTGAACAAAGAATGGTGTAACTGCTTTTTTGACTCAGGGGTGCCAAACCCCCCACCCAAACTGGTTTCTTAATGTGGGAAATGTGTATATAAAACCTGTAAGCTGCAGAGTGAAGCAGCAGCCTCCTCTGTCTTGTTTCTAACGAGCTTGGGACTCAGTTCCACAGCCCGGGCTATTCGAATAAAGCTTGGTTCCTCCTGCAGACAAAGGCTCCTATGTCTCCTTTTTCTAGATAAGGAGGGTATGGAAGACTTGGGCGGTTCCCCCGCCACTGAGACCCAGTAAGTGGGTATACACGGTTCTTCAAATGGTGCCCGAATAGGGACTCAACGAGCACGAAGGTCAGGCCCAGTGGATGTGAGGAGGTGCACGGAGAGACTCCAACGGAAGGTACCCTACCCGAGGGATTCTTGCAGTACGGTAGCTGAACGACTCGCCCGCTGTTCCTCCCCCCCCCGGTCTGGGCCACGCGAATGTGTCCTCGCTAGAGTCCCCTTACAAAGTGATTGCTGGAGCAGGACATAGCCCTACATCTGCAGAAGAGAACTACCCCTGTCAGGTAAGGGTGGGCTGATCACCTACCGAGTCTGTATGATTCTGCTGTTATTGACTTTTGCAAAAGCCAAGCCAGCAAAGTGAGTTTTTAAACCCACTGTTGTCTGTTATCTGATTACAAGCATGCCGGTCAGTAGTAAGTTTAAGAAATTATGTTGTTGTATGTGTGCGCAGGACTCCCAGCTGGAGGCGGCCTGTCCGATTCCTCCAGAGGGGACCCCTGGTCACACCATGTATACTAAACATGGTCCTTCTGCTATAATGTTTTCCCCTTTTTGGACCAAATACACTAAACGAAGTCACTCAGAATTACAATGGCCGCTTTATGGGTCTTTTGACCCGCAAGTTCTGGCAAATCTAGAGGAACAGCTATTAAAACGGAAGATTCTTCCCTCAATGTTTGAGTCTGTCAGGTTGTGGAGGAAGGAAATTGCCAAGAGCGAAAAGGCACTAGAAAGGAAGCAGGAGCGGATGTCAATGTATGTCAATGGCTGACCATGCTAGTAAGCACTTACAGGACCGAAAGGAAAAATCTGTAGAGATAGCTGATAGGGAACATAGGGGACGGGTGCAGAAGTGCTACCCGGCCCGGGAAGAGAAAGGAAAAGGCTTTCTGGAAGGGGGAGAAGAGGGCGATTCCCTGCTCGATACCTTGTTGGAAAGTCCTTCTGCTCATGCCCCATGTGCCCTGCGCTGACACCCCCTGCCCCCCATACAGCTGCACCAGCCATGCTGCACACTCCTGCCCCCACTGCCCCTCCTACTGCCCCGTCACACCGCCCCCCCTTATTTTGATGCCTACAACACCGACTGTGCACACTACCCCTGTCCTCACCACGGGAATGACAACGAGTCCCCATCCGCCCAATCCCTGCAGCCTTACCCCTGCCCGCTCCTTTCCTTCTTCCCCTTGGTCTATGGTTAAGCTGGATTTATATAGATTATTCAATTCTGCCCGACTGGCTTCCTTGCGCTCTGCAGTCAGCTTTTCGTCCCTTCGAGAAGATGACATGCAAAAGCAACAGTGTGAATGTTGGATAAATAGCGGGAATATTTACCCATTTAAAGTAATATGGTTCACCTTTTCCCAGTGGACGGTTATGAGACAGACCACCTCGGCTGAATACATGTATACCTTGGCTATGCAGAGATTCGAGAATTCATTTATGCAGATACCCGCCGTATTAGTGGACCTCAGGTCACAAATAAAAAGAGGCGATGTGCAGGGAGAGGGGATGTTTGGCGCTATGTCTGCTTTGATAGCTTACCGTGATATGACCGCCTTCCCCAAACCCCCTCTACAGACAGCTATGCCAATGAGAGAGGCGGCCCCTGTCTTTGTTAACACACTCACTGATGACCAAAATAATGGCAGAGGGGCTGTTGAAGCACACTGGCGCAGGCTATGGGTTCATGTCCCTTGGAAAAGGTCAGAGGTAATGCAGTTGTAAGGGCAGTTACCAGATCCTCGAAAAAATCTGGCTGCCTTTTACAAAGAATTAGGCCAAATAATATCTGCTGGTACACTTATTCTTGAAGACATCGACTTGCTCTTTGGTACGGTTGTTCCTCCTGAAATTTGGGATAAAATTCTACATACTGACAATGAAGTAGAGCTGGGAGGTAAATGGGCTAATCTGGAAGCTATGGAAGACGCAAGGGCAGGAGGGACTAAACCAGAAGCTACCATCCTGACTTTGCCTGGTAAAATAATAACGTTTATGATTTTTTTTTGCCAGAAACAATCATTAACTGGGATAAAATAAATGCCTGTAGGCAGCGAAAAGATGAAAGTGTGGCTGACTTCTTTATCCGTTTTTAAACAGAATACAAGGGACATAGCGGCTTGGACCCCTGGATCCCGGGCTCTAGCCCAGTATTTGTCGATAAGTTTGTCAGCAACGTGCTTCCTGAGATTTCCGCCAGGCTCAAGAAAGTTGAGAGTACATGGTCTGCCCAGACTATGACTGGTATGTTGGCTATGGCCCAGTATCATGAGAATAGGGAGAATGAAGATAGAGAGAAGGAAAGTAAGAAGGCTAGAGATCTTAAGACTAATGTACTTCTACAGCAGGCTTACCTTCCCCGAGGTCCCGATGCCTGTGGGAATTTCAGACCACAGCCCCAACCCCCTCTGAGGGCTCGCCAGTCTACCCCCTCAGGCCCTCAATGCATGGGGCCCTCCAGCAGATCAGTGTGCTTATTGTAAAGGGTACGGCCATTGGATAGATGAGTGTCCCGTATTAGCTGAAAACATCCGAACAGGGAAGACTCTGCCTCGCGCTCCTAGGGAGGGGATGCCGACTAGGGACCATGGCCTGCCCAGTCCACAGGACAAAGAGCATAGATCCAGGGATGACTCCCCTGTCCGGCAACGCCCGGCCAATAGATTTGATGGATACAAAGAAACACGCACTTGTTACAATGATGATTATGATGAAGTTGATGAGACAGGGTTCTATCAAGCACAGGACAGCCAGGAAAGGGGTATTACTAGAGTGCAAATTCCAGTGGATCAAAGGGACCTGTATGTTCAAATGTCAGTCGTGGGGAATGATCAGAATTTTCTTTTGGATACTGGAGCCAATAGGTCTTCTATTGCACGTCTGTCAGTCCCGGAGGCACCCCTTTCAGGCTAAATTAATGTCTCCGTGGGTTTTGCAGGAACACTCGTGACCAGCCCTGTCTCTGAACCCCTCCCTCTCGATATTGGCCCAGCACATGTTGACGCTCCCTTGGTCCTTACTACAGGTTGCAGTGAAAACTTATGAGGCATGGATTTACTGAAAGCTCTGTATGTGACCATATCATGTAGTCCCAAAGGTGTATCCCTAACAATTTCACCTACCGCAGGCTCCTTTATGTATCTGTCTGGTCCTCTCCCACCAGAGTTGCGGTCTTTACCTTCCTCCCTCTGGGCATCATCAGACACTGATGTGGGGTATCTCAACATACCCCCTCATGTGGTACGCATTCAGCCAGGCGCGCTTCTCCCCCGCCTTCGACAGTCCCGACTACCCGCGGAAGGAGAAGCGGCCCTTTTAACAATAATATCTGAATTGATGGACAAGGGCGTAGTGGAGGAGACACGTGGTAATATCTGTAACAGTCCCATTATTCTGGTGTTTAAAAAGACCAATGGAGAGGCTCTCTCCTCTAAAATATACAGATTTGTGATTGAACTGGGAGCCCTTAACAAAATAACGATCTCCCAATACCCTGTTGTCCCCAACATTACAGCCTCTTGATGATGGTCCCTTCTGACGCCACACACTTTTCTTTCATAGACCTGAAGAATGCCTTTTTCAGCATTCCCATACATCCTGACAGCAGACATTTTTTTGTTTTCCCTCTTGGTGGGCGGAGCTTTAGAGATTTTGCCGCGCCCCTCAAGGCTTCACCAAGAGCCCCAGTATCTATAGTCAAGCTCTCAAAAGTCAACTAGATTCCTTGGAACTCCCTGATAATTCCACACTACTGCAGTATGTTGATGACCTCCTCATTACTGCAAATTCCGCCCGACATATAAAGAGGCTACTCTCTGTTTGTTACGCCACCTTGCCCTCAATAACCACAAGGTCTCTTTAAAAAAGCTTCAGTTTTGTCAAGAGAAGGTGACCTATTTAGGTCATCTCCTCTCGAAGGAGGGAAGGCAGCTCACCGCTGATCGTGTAGCGGTTATCAATGCTATGGCGGCCCCACGGACACAAAAGCAGGTGCTAGCCTTCATAGGTCTAACCTCATACTGCAGACAGTGGATTTCCAATTTTCCGGCCATGGTCAAACCTCTTCTTGGCCTCACCACTAAAGACGTGTCAGACAGTTCCTTTCCATGGACTAGAGAGCATACGCATGCCTTCCAGGATTTAAAAAGAGCTCTGTGTACTGCTCCAGTCCTCTGTACTCCTGATTATAACAAACATTTTTTTCTTTTTGTACATGAGACAGACAGCTGTGCATGCGCTGTCTTGACCCAGATATTCGGAGGTCACCATCGGCCATGTGCCTATTTTTCAGCCACCTTAGATCCTGTTGCGAGGGCTCTCCCAGGATGCCTACGGGCCACATCTGCGGCCGCACTCATGGTCCGTCAGAGTGCGGGGATCGTCATGAACTCCCCCTTGACTCTGATGGTTCCCCATTCTGTGGATACCCTCCTTAATAACACCAAGACACAACCTCACTAGCACACGACTCACAGGATATGAATTAACACTCTTTTCCAGCCACATTAACATTAAGAGATGCACTGTACTGAATCCCGCCACATTACTCCCACTGGATACTCAGGATGCCTGTTTAGATCCACATGAGTGTATATTGAGGACAGAAGAGGAGACAAGGGGACGGGTTGACTTACAGGATACACCAATAGCAGACCCAGAAGGTACACTGTATGTGGCAGGATCATGTCTCAGAGGGCCTTTTTCTATATAAGGAGTGTATGGTAGACTTGGGCGGTTCCCCTGCCACTGAGACCCAGTAAATGGCTATAAGCGATTCTTCAGTCTGAATGCAGGATTTAGTAGCAATGTGATTGGCTGTCTAAGTGACGAATTTAAAGTGTCTCACTAAATATATGGGATAGTGATTAAACTGTGTGAATACCTGTATCACTCAATCTCTTGTTGTGTAAACTACTACATTAGTTGGTTACTAGCTATGTGAAAGTCTATATTAGTTATTATTTAGTTAAGTGTTTATTTGTATGGGATATTGAATGAATGTGTGTGTGGTTGGGTGGGAGGTGTGTGACTGTCCAAAGATGTGTAAATAATTGATTTAGAAGGTATATGAGGTTAAGACTGTATGTGGAAACAGTTGTTTGGGTGAGTGAATCTCTTCATGGGTGTGGTGATGAGTAAATATATTTCTCAATGATACATGTCCAACAAACTAGAAATATAAAAGGCAGTGTATGTGACAGTTGTTGTATATAAATAAGTATACATAAGACTCAGTGATTGTATGAGTGATGTATGGATAACTGTATACTTGTGATAGTGATTTTATAATACACTAAGTATGAGTTACAATCTATATGAATAAATAAAGTGGTGTTTGTGTAAGTGTGTAGCTTAGTAAATGTAAGTATGATCAATTGTTTGCATAAGTGAGTAGGGTGACTGCATAAGCGAATAGGATGTGTACTAGTGTGTAATATCGATGCAGGTGTATAAGTATATTTAATAGTGTTCTATTGATCTTTGTTAGCATGTAGGAGTGAATCTATAGGTAAGTGTTTAGATGTGTGTGTAGATGTAGGAATCACTGAGTGGGTTTTTAGAAACTTGTATTGGTGTGTCAGTGGTTTCAAATATGGTACTCCATATTTTATAATGAGTGTTGAAAGGTTATACTAGTGTATGATAAGATGTATCAGATTGTCACGTGGATGATGTCATCAGTGATTTCATCAGTGGTGTCATTTGAAATGGCATCAGTGATGTCATCAGTGATGTCACTGACCATGTCATAAATGCATGTAGGATTGAATCTATAGGTAAGTGATTAGATGTGTGTATACATCTAGGAATCACTGAGAGGGTTTTTAGATACTTGTATTGCTGTGTCAATGGATTCAAATATGATACTCTGTATTTTACAAAGAGTGATGAAAGATTTTACTAGTGTATGAAAAGGTGTATGTGATTGTCACGTGGATGATGTCATCAGTAATGTCATCAGTGATGTCATTTGAGATGTCATCAGTGATGTCACCTACCATGTCATGAATGATGTAATATGTGACATCATCAGCAGTGGATTGCGGGCGCGCGAGGTATAGTTAGTACAACTAACTATAACGTGGGAATTTCAATGGTTTTGTACGAGTGAAATGTCCAACTAACTATAACACCCCTAAAACCTATGGTTTTTCAGTGAATTTCTAAGGTTTTTTAAATGCTAATTCCTAACTATAACATGTCTGAAACCTATGTTTTTTTCAGTGAATTTCAAAGGTTTTTTAAATGCTAATTCCTAATTAGAACAGGCCTCAAACCTATGGTTTTTTCAGTGTATTTCAAAGGTCTGAAACCTATGTTTTTTTAAGTGAATGTCAAAGGTTTTGTAAATTACAATTTTTAAATGTATTTATTGTTATTTTTATTTTATTTTATACTGATTTTCTACATTTTTTAAGCAGTTTATTTTTAGATATTTTATTTTTTTAATTACAATATAATTACATTATACACTACATTACACAATATACTTTCTCAGAATGAATTACTTTAGTTTAAATAATTTGCAAATAGGCAATAGACTTTTAGGTACAATAGTTACAGTTGTTGCAGTTGGCAACTCAATGTCAAACACAATACAACATTGAGGTCAATGTGAATTTCTAATTAAATGTAATTAATTACTTTTTGGATTACTTTTCTAACCACAGGACTGGATCCTAAATTCAGTCCTGAGACATTACCTATAAACCGTAGAATAAAAGCGTTTTGATTACAGTAGTGATTATTAAGGAATTTTATTGTATTTTAAAAGATGTCACAACTTTTTCACATAGAATCGCCAATGTTATCCTATGGGAGGAAATTCACTTATCAGGTAAGTAGTGTTAACGTTACTTTTCCTTACTCAGTGGTGGATCGTGGTTCCAGCACAGGTGCATCTCGTGTAAACAGTGGAAAGAAAGCGTTTAAGTCATACAGGCCATTTTTAAGGAATATTTTTAGTTTGACAAAATAGACACTTAGAAACTTTTCTGGTGAAAACCACACAATGGATTCCTATGGAAGGAAATACAAGTTACTGGTAAGTATGGTTAGAATTACTTTTCAGGATCAGTACTGGGCTCAAAGAAGCAGCACTGAGGTCACTCCTGATAACAGGTGAGTAAATCGGAATTCGTAGTTCAGCTGATTTTAGAGGAAAATTTGTACGTTTCAAAAATCAACACTTAGAAACTTTTCTGCTGAAAAGCACACAATGGATTCCTAGGGAAGGAAATACAAGTTACTGGTAAGTACGCTTAGAATTACTTCTCAGGGTCAGTGCTGGGCTAAAAGATGCAGCACTGGGTTCTCTCCTGATAACAGGTAGGTAAATCGGAATTCATAGTTTGGCTGATTTTACAAGAATATTTGTACGTTTCAAAAATTAACACTTAGAAGCTTTTCTGCTGAAAACCACACAATGGATTCCTATGGAAGGAAATACAAGTTACTGTAAGTACGCTTAGAATTACTTTTCAGGATCAGTGCTGGGCTAAAAGATGCTGCACTGGGTTCTCTCCTGATAACAGGTGAGTAAATTGGAATTCGTAGTTCAGCTGATTTTACAGGAATATTTGTACAATGGTGAAGGAAGGGGCGGGGCCTCAGGTAACATGTGTGCAAACACGCCTTGTGGCGCGTTTTAAGTTGCAGGATTGAGTGCCCTTCAATACTGAGGTCCCCTGGGGGCTAACTAGCCCATCAGGTACCTCTAGTATGCGCCAGGCGGCTGCGTTGCAGAGAGGTGTTCTGAGGCCATGCCCTTTTTTACAACAATCTGCAATGCAGCTCCATGGCGCTTAGTGGAGGTACTTGGTGGGCTAGTTGGCCCCCAGGGACCCTCAGTATTGACAAGGAATTAATTACCCAACTTAAACCACGCCCCAGGACGTGTTTGCACACATGTGAACTCAGGCCCCGCCCGCTCCCTTCACCACTGTGCAAACGCACCCCGTGGCGTGTTTTAAGTTGGGGGATTAACTCCCCTTGAATCTAGAGGGTCCCTGGGGTGCAGATAGCCCACCAGCTATCTCCAGTAAGCGCCACAGAGCTGCATTGCAGAGAGGTGTAAAAAGGGGCGTGGCCTCAGAACACCTCTCTGAGCCCCCTGGCACATACTGGAGGTACCTGGTGGGCTAGTAGGCCCCCAGGGACCCCCGGTATTCAAAGGGAATGTGTTCCCCCTCTGCAAATGCGCCAGGGGGCGCATTTGCTGAGTAGTGCAATAAGGGGACGTGGCCTCCATCCGTGATCCCTTTTTTGAACATTTTTTTTTAAGTAGGGGGGCTGTGTAGCCCTCCTTCTTTTTCTAATTTTTTGGCCCTGGGGACCCCATCCCCCAGGGCCTGCCCCCAATTTCTTTTCTTTTTAATTAAACTATTTGGAAGGGGGCCCTGTGGCGCCCCTCCTGCGGCCATAGTCAGCCCCGGGGACCCCATTCCCCAGGGCATGGGCCTTTTAAAAAAAATAAAAAAATTATTAGGAGGGGGCTGCCTTGCCCCCCTCCTGTGGCCACTTTTGGCCCCGGGGACCCCATCCCCCGGGGCCAGATCTTTTTTTTTTTTTAATGTTGGGAGGGGGGCCGCGTGGCCCCCCTCCCGGGCCACTAACAGCCCCGGGGACCCCATCCCCTGGGGCTGCCCACTTCGGTGGAGACCGTGTGGGGTCTCCAATCCCCCTACAGTCCCAGATGGCTCCCGCATCCTGCGGGAGCCGGCATTGCTCTTCCATATGGGGAGCAGCTAACATGCTGCTCCCCATATGGAAAAGCAATCAGCTTTCCTATTTGGAAGAGAGAGCAGGTTCCCTGCTCTCTCTTCCAAATAGGAAAGCAGTTTGCCATGACAGGGTGGGAGCCAGGGCGGGCACCCCAGGACACTGCAGGAGCCGGCCCTGGGGGTGTGGCGGTCCCCAGGGCTATCGAGCTCTCCAGGAGGGGGTCATTGCTGCCCCCTTCCCCATTTTTGAGAAGCCCCGGGGGTGGCGGTCCCTGGGGCTGGGGGGACCTTAGAGCCCCCACCCAATTTTCTTAAGATCTGGGGGGTGGTGGTCCCCAGGCTAGGGGGGCCTGAGAACCCCCCCACCCATTTGTTTGAAGTCCCGGGGGTGGCAGTCCCTGGCGCTACAGGGGGGCCCGGTGAAACCCCCTGCATACATTAAATTCTTGCCCCGGGGTGACAGTCCCCGAGGCTGGGGCGGGCCTGAAAGCCCCCACGCATTTCAAAATAGCCCCAGGGGTGGCGTTCCCCGGGGCTGCGGGGGACCCCGTGAGCCCCCCGCATACATTAAAATTGAGCTATGGGGTAGCGGCACCCGGGGCTGGGGGGGCTTGAGAGCCCCCCCAGTTAACATTTTAAAGACCCGGGGGTGGCGGTCCCCGGGGCTGGGGGGCCTAAGAGCCCCCCCACCAATTTTGAAGAAGCCCCGGAGGGTGGTGTTCCCCGGGGCTGCGCCCCACATATATTAAATTAGAGCCCTGGGGGGTGACAGTGTCTGGGGCTGGGGGGCCTCAGAACCCCCCCACTCAATTTTCTTAAGCCCCGGGGGGTGGCGGTCCCCAGGCTGGGGGGGCCTGAGAGCCTCCCCACCCATTTGTTTAAAGGCCCGGGGTTGGCGGTCCCCGGGACTGCGGGGGGCCCAGGAGCCCCTCGCATACATTAAATTCTTGCCCCAGGGGTGGCGGTCCCCAAATCCCCCCACCCATTTCAAAATATCCCCGGGGTGGCAGTCCCCGGGGCTGCGGGGGGCCCCGTGAGCCCCCCCGCATACATTAAAATTGAGCCACGGGTGTGGCAGCCCCCAGGGCTGGGGGGGCCTCAGAGCCACCAGTTAACATTTTAAAGCCCCGGGGGATGGCGGTCCCCGGGGCTGGGGGGCCTAAGAGCCCCCCACCCATTTTGAAGAAGCCCCGGGGATGGCGGTCCCCGGGGCTGCGGGGGGCCCCATGAGCCCCACGCATATATTAAATTAGAGCCCCGGGGGTGGCGGTCTCCAGGGTAAAGTGGGGGGATTGGGACACCCCCACACAATTTTTTCCAATAATGTAATGCATCCTGCGATTTAAAAAAAATATATATATAATTTGGGGGCCATGGGGGTCCTTGTGGGACCCCCTGAGCAGCCCTAGGGGGTCAGAGTGTGTCTACCCTGCCCCCTTTTTGCGTTTGTTGTGCCAACACTTCCTGATTTGGAGTGTTGACAGCCAATTAAAAAGCAGCTCATGCACGGCAGGGTGCGTGCAGGCTCCACGTAGGGTACGCGGACCCTCCGAGCTCATAGATATATATGTACTTTTAAATGTCATTTTCTCAGAAACTACTGAACAGATTTACACCAAATAAGCAAAAGGCAGGAGTCTGAACTGAGGACTACCTCTTTGCCAAAGTTGGTGTAATTCCGTTCAGCCGTTCAGCCATTCGGGCTGTAGCTGTGGCTAAAGGTCCTATGGGAAATTGCATGGGGAAAACACGTTTTGGGGCCCCCTTTCTTCCCGGCCCCCGCTTGACCAATCACCCCAAACTTTCAGATAAGAAGCGGAACTGAGCTGGTCAAGAGTGGAAAATTTCGCACAGATTCATCAATCGGCGCCAAAGTTATTGTCAATAGAATGTTGCGGATTTCCTATGCATAATAGGTCCTAACTATAACTACCTACTGGCGACCGCCAGTAGGTAATATATATATATATATATATTCGCTCCTCGTAACACCAGCACAGTGCACTCGCAGACGGGTGCTTTTAAATACGGGGTGCTCCTGCATATCAAGTACTCCAAGTTTGCTTCCTTATACCACTGTCACATTTTATTTTTCCAATTTTAAGAAACAAAGGCTTTGCTCAGCGCGACATTAAGAGAGCGCGCCCCTAGGACCTGGCCCCCCCCGGTTCCCGCCCCCTCGTGCTGTAGGTATTGGGCGGGAGGATCGCCGTGAGACCTCCGACCGTCCGAGTCCTTCCGGGTCGCGAGTGACGCACTTCCGGTCGGGGGAGAGGCGGGCGGAGATTATGGCCTATTTAGGGGCCCGGGTCAGTGACCTCGGTCTCTCTGTCCCCCTTCTCCCCACATCGGACGGCTGTGCTCGCCTGGGACCTGCGCCTCCACCCTCTATCCTTAGCTAATTTTAAACTAATTTAAACTTTGGAATAGCTTGGGCCCATCATCCTGTGACCCGGATCGTGTGAGGAGGCGCGGACGGCAGAGGAGGCGAGCCGGTGACGATCGCGGAGCGCGGAGACAAAGGCGACGGTCCTTCCAGCGGTGACCTGGCAGGTCAGGTAAGGGGACGTGTGGCTGGGGGGGCTCGTTTGGAGCGGCAGGGAGCGGGAGCTATGGGGTGACTCAAGCCCTGTAATTTATTCGGCCCCTATCCCTTGTGGCTGTGGCGGGGGCCTTTAGCGCACGTTTTTCTCTTGCCGGCTGTGTCGGGCGCTGGGGGAAGGACAGCGGGTGGGAGCGCGAGCAGCGCACTGTTTGGGCGGGAAGTTGGTTGCGCGCTGCGAGGTAGAATGCCGCCCAAAAGAGCAAGCCACAAGAGGAAGGATGGCGAACCGGAAATCGCCCAGATGTTAAAATTGATTTTGGCGAAACTGGGCAACAATAATGAAAGTAGCGAGGATGAGGAGACAGTGCCAGAACAACCAGCAGCAGAGGGCATAGAGCGCCCGCATAGGGAAGGGGTACCACTGAGGGCCGCTTTTCCCCTATTAATTAAGAAGCCTAGGGTCCAGAAGAAAGCGAAGAAATGGGGCAAGGTCAACAGAGACAGGGCCGGTGACAGTGGCAGGCCAGCTGCGGGGGGCGAGAGTCCAGTAGGTCCCACCCTCCCGATCCCCGCAAGCGCTGTGCCTTCGCTTATAACAGATCCATTAGGTAATGCGGTGGTTCCCCTGGGGGATCCTGTAGGTTCAGCGCTAGCGGAAATTAAAGAGGCGTTAAGGGTATTGGCCCCTGCCCAAACTCCTGTGCAGCCGCCAAAGATAGTACCACCCGCTCAAGGGTCGGCTCCGGACCCCACAGCGGAGATTCTGGCATCGGTAGCCACCCTGGTCAATCAGCTGGCAACTCCCACGACTCAGCCCATAGCGAGTATTACAGCAGTAGCCCCTTGGGTACCCCCGAGATCAGCAGAGCAGGACGCGTTGGCGAATATTCAAAGGCAGTTAACCCTCCTGGTGGAAGCGCGAGGCAAGGCCCCGTGGCATCTGAGCCTATCCCCTCAACGGTAGCCGACCCCATAGGACCCATAGGAGGTAAGACGGGGGGCGAGTCCAGCAAACCTCTGGAGGGGACTAGCGGTGTGAGCGTTGTGCAAGGCAATGTGTTGTCTCAGCCTGGGGCATTAGCCACACATATAACTAGCGACATGAAAGAAAAGATTTGGAAGGGTGAATATGTCGATATTTTCGCGCTCATCCGACCAAAGAGGCGGGATGTGGAGTATAAAGAAAGAGAAGGAAAAGAAGGGTCTTTTCAGGATAGGAAACCTAGGGTCGAGGAGTCTTTCTCCAATTGGCTGAGTGGCTTTCATGTTTATACGACAGTTATGCTGGAAAGGAAACCAGAACTCGCAATATCCCTAGTATTTTATACAAATAAGATCCTGACTTCCCACACCACCCTGGGCGGGACAGCCTGGTTAGATTATGATAGGGATTTCAGGTGGGCAAAGGCGGCTAACCCTAGCATAGGGTGGGACCAAGTAGAAGTGAATGTCTGGTTGGAGAGCATCAACAACAGGGAGCATCACTCCAAACAGCCCTTTCGGACGTCTCAGGGAGGCCCAGGAGAAAAGAGGGGAACCTGCTGGGCGTTCAATAAAAAGATGTGCACCTGGCCTACCGGGCAATGTAAATTTAGGCATGCCTGTTCCTTTTGTGGTCACCCCTCTCATCCAGAGTTTAAGTGTGTCAAGAAGACAAACCAACGTGGTGGGGGGGAGGCAAAGATAGCAAACCCCCACAGCCATAAGTTGCCTACTCCAGTAGACATTGGGAGACTGTTTTTTTGGCTTAACCAGTATCCCAACAGGTCAGCAGCCAAACTTCTTTTCTTGGGTTTTTCTGAAGGTTTTCGCATCCCAGCGCATGGTGTGGCTCCAGTGGGGCGATGTAACAATTTGCTTTCAGCGCGCAGGCATCCCACAGTCGTGACACAGAAAGTGGAAAAGGAGCGGGCCTTGGGGCGGGTGGCGGGTCCCTTTTCTTCCACCCCTCTGGAAGGGTTTGTGTGCTCCCCACTGGGAGTGGTCCCAAAAAAGGAGCAGGGACAGTTTAGGATGATACATAACCTCTCCGCTCCTCGGGGAGAGTCAGTAAATGATGCCATCGATCCCTCCCTGTGTTCGGTGACATACTCTTCCTTTGATGCTACCTTGCAGAAAGTGAGGAGTTTAGGACCGGGGGCAATTGGCCAAGACAGATATTGAGTCAGCTTTTTGCTTGTTACCTGTGCACCCGAGTGATTGTCATCTACTGGGATTTCAACTGAATCATCAATTCTATTATGATAGGTGCATGCCAATGGGGTGCGCCAATTCATGTAGATACTTTGAGGCTTTCAACTCCATGTTTCAGTGGGTATTTACATTGAGAGCAGGCTCGGAGGAGGTGGTTCACTACTTGGACGATTTCATGGTCATGGGCCCGGCCGCCTCCGAGGCTTGCGCCGGGTCCCTGAGGAAGCTGGTGGCTCTGCTCCAAGAGTTCGGGGTCCCCTTGGCACCGGGTAAGACAGTGGGCCCCGACACATGCATGACCTTCTTGGGCATAGAGATAGACACTGTGGCAGGTGAGTGCAGGTTCCCCCTCGACAAGGTACAGGCATTTTCCCGGTCCATTGAGGCAGCACTGGCTGGACCTAAAGTGACCTTGCACCAGTTACAGGTGCTGGTAGGGCAGCTCAACTTTGCACTGAGAATCATTCCCATGGGGCGTCCTTTCTCTAGGTCCTTCGCCAGAGCCATGGGCGGGCTGTCACACAAGCATCACCGGGTTCGCCTGAGGGCAGAAGTGAGGGAGGACCTCAAGGTGTTGCGCGAATTCCTGAGTGACTTCAATGGAAAGGTTGTGTGGCCCGCGCCGCAAGTATCTAGTGCAGCACTGGGCTTGTTCACGGACTCGGCGGGCAGCTGTGGCTTTGGGGCCATCCTTGGACCCTCATGGTGCGGGGCACAGTGACCCTCAGAGTGGCATGAGCGGGGTTTGACAAAAAACATAGCATTCCTGGAACTGTTTCCAATTGTGGTAGCAGGAGCAATTTGGGCTGACCGATTTAGGAACAGGTCAGTGGTCTTCTGGTCAGATACCATGGCAGTGGTTGAAGCCATCAACAGACAGGGGGCCTCTTGCAAGCACGTTTTGAGACTGTTAAAGCATCTAGTGTTGGAATGTTTGAAATTGAACTTGATTTTTAAGGCTATTCACATACCTGGGGTGGATAATCACGCCGCTGACGCTTTGTCTCGTTCCAAGTTGCAGGGCTTCCGAAGATTTCACCCACAAGCGGAGGAGAGAATGACAGTGTTCCCTTCGTCACTCTGGTCGATTGGAGCCCAGCGTTAGCGGGGCTGGTAGGTGCCTCATTGAGCGACAGCACTAAGAGAGCTTATGAACAGCAGTTCAATTCATACCGGTTGTTTGTAAGGCAGGCAGGCATCACAGACTTTTTCTCGCGGGAGGCAGTGTATGGCTTCCTTCAGCTCTTAAAGGATCAGGGCAGGGCAGTCTCCTATGCGAGGGAGCATGTGTCAGCGGTAAGTTTCTTCGCTAAATTGGCGGGGCGGAGTGACCCGAGCTCATCCTTTGTGGTGAGGAAGGCTTTGACCGGATGGGCCAGATTGGAGGGGCCCAGGCGGGATCACCGGAGGCCCCTAGACATAGCAACCTTATCTAACATCCTAGTAGCCCTGCCTAAAGTGTGTAGTTCCAACTTTGAGTGTGCTCTATTCAGGGCCGCCTTCTCTTTGGCCTTTTATGGTGCCTTCAGACTGAGCGAACTGGTGGGGTCCTGAAGGACTGGGTTCTTTAAGACCCAGCGGTGCCAGGGCACAACACCTGAAACCTTCGTGGGTAACCTGCTCCGGCGTACGAATCACAGAGACACGGGACACTTCCTTCGACGTCAAAGATTCAAGGTTTATTTGCTGCAGGGAACACAGAGATCACGGCAAGTACACAGCGTGCAACTTGGGGAGACTGCTTCAAATTGGTTCTGTGGATCGCTCCTTTTATACAGTTTTTACCCATAGGATTACATTGAACACAAAAGTTTACAACCCGGTTCCCACCATCATCCCCCAGAGGGGTCGCTTTGGTCACTTTGAAACACATCAGGTCCGGAACATGAGTGCGGAAACATTTGGCGGTTCCCAACTGTAAAAACCATCTTCCCACCATTAGCAAATTCCAATCAGCAGTAAAACAGATCGAAATAGGAACAAAGACAGGTGCAGAGGAAGACGGAGACAGTGGGGAGATCGGAAAGGGTGTAAAAGGGGGGGTATCGGGAAACACGAGATACAGGCATCAAAGGGACGTGCCTAATGAGATGCACGGCTGAGACAATAAGTCCGTGCGGCAAGATGAGCCTCGAGCGGCGCCATCTGCCTTACAGTAGCAATCCCCTCGTCATAAAGACACTCACAAAGAACATGTGTCTTCCGCAGATATCTTGGGAGTCCCAGGGTCGCGAAGCGGACAGCGTCCGTTCGCTGGCTACTTGAGGGCAAGAGACAAAATGGATGCCGTATCTAAGATGGAACCCGTGGGTACAGATGAAAAACCCACATAACAAACGAACGGTTTAAGTTAGCACAGCGAAACTGCGCACACTTACTAAACTCGTCATTTGCGGTTCATAGATACCAGACTCGACCATATTCGTGCGAGTCGAAAATACCACTTACAATTGTCACGGAACCTCAGACGCTCCTTTTGCCCTCATGTAGGCAAGCACTAGTCGGAATCATATTCGATATTCATCAGACCATCGAGATGTTGCTGCAGCATAGCTCTGTCCAACCGAGTCCCCTTGGTAGCAGATGGTTGTCTCATACACGTTGTAGCACAGAGGCCACATAAGGCAGGACCACACTGCACACAAAGGCAACACGTGAACAGGAACACTACAACGACTCCGATGATCATCAGAATCTTCCAACCCCAAGTCGACATCAGGCCCCAAAACCATCCAAGTAGCGTCCAATCCCCTACATCCACGTGTATGGATTCGGAGATCTTATGCAACCTCGAGATGGCTTGATAGACAGTAGGAGCATTATCTGGAATGAAAATGCAGCAGCTCGAATGGATCACCTTACATACCCCACCTCGATCTGCTAAGATGACATCTAAAACCATACGGTTTTGTAACGTCATAAGTCTCTCCGCCTGAAGTTCTGTGGTGATATTACCAAGGGCACTGGCAGTAATATTAGCTGTCGATTCTACCACTCGAGTCAACTGTCTCAGGTTCCTACTATTGACCATAGGTCCCCAAAACGGGAGGAAACCCTTGAAAAAGTCTCCTGCCTCTTGACCGGCAGTATCCTCTTCACTAATTACGCCTCGCACAACTCTAGTCTTATGATAATCGGCATCTACAGTGAACGTCGGAGGCAACAGATTTGCAATAAAACATGAGCCCATGAAGTCTGCGGGCAACCATGTGTATGCACGATCATAACAGATAAAGTATGTACCCTTGGCAGCCAGGAACACAGGGGACGAGGACATCGGCAGAATGTAATTTTCAGTGCAAGCACTTGCTCCAAGTCGGGCTTGCGATCTTCGGCCACGACCCATAAGACAAAAATTACCAGTGTGGGGTACGACCCATATTGGAGGCGAGCTTTTAAGCTGCTTTTCACTAGTGAACACACTATATTCACCTCTACTTAGGACTCTATAGGCCTGTACCTCTTCTTCGGGAATAAGCGAAGGATCATAGATCTCACTATCTAAATCCTCTATTGCTATCGACAAAGGTTTTTGATACGAGGTAGGACCAGAGTAGGGGGAACGTGGTTCTCGAATGGGGTGGAAACCCAGTGCGCTTCGAAACATTGTTTGAAATGCTCGAGCTGACCCTTGGGAACTATACGGTAACACCAGATATGGAATTCCCTTATCCGTAGTATGTGGCATCAACCCACACACCCAACAATTAGTAGTATTAACCACTAACTGATGCTGATGGAGGAGCTGAATAAAGGAATTGTTGCGGAATTCTACACGTCTAGCCTGCTCGTGTTCCGGTAACATGTGAAAGGAATGGGGAGAAGCAGTAGAGGTAAGATTAGGGTAAGGAGTAGGAGTAGGTGTAGCAGGTAAGAAGTAAGACATCGTGTAATACACCCCACCCGCCAATAATGCAGAAGCAGTCAAAAACAATACAAACAGTTGGAATATGAAGCATTTGGTACGGCTGAGTTGCTGCAGCTTGAATCTGTGGACTTGAGCTCCCTCCAAATCATTCAGCTTCGAGAATGCCATTCCCTACGACCGTCCGCAACGTTTCTTGACGCACTTCGTTCTGTGCAGCAATAGTCAATCCCTAGGAGTTCCTAGGAACCGACGGCCTTTAACCTAGCGTCAAGACCTACTGTCCAGAAGGAAGTACGCGCGCGGCCCTACGGCCTTCAATGCACAATATGTACGTATGCAAAAACAAAGTCTCTCAGCTGTAAAGGCAAAAAGTATAAGGAGTGAAGCTCAATATATGTACAGAAATAATTACAGTAATATGAAAGTTCAAAACTGATCACGGAAAACGGGATAATGCAGTTGTCAATACAGCAAAGCAAGATCTTTTTATTTGTCCTTAGTGCGAGATCGCAAAAAGTATCGAGTTTTCCCAGGACGTGTCTGCTCGTCGAACAGAGGATCCGTTGAAGAGACAGCGTCCTGCTGATCAGTTGAGTATTCTGGTCTTGAGTCTTTTGATGCCAATTGTTCAACAATGTCTTTCTGCTGCGCTGAGGATTCTTCAACAAGCTGTGCGTCGCTAAAAGGCACAAACGCCGGCAATGATTCTGTTTCAGATGACGCAATGCCTCTCCTTACCCACGGGTCTGCCGGCAAAGGGATGGGGACTCGCTTGGTGTGCGTAGCATGCACCCAATTTTTGCGTCCCTCAAGACGAACAGCAGTCCTCGTGGCCAGGAGCACTTGATAGGGTCCGGTGAACCTCGGGTCCAGGTTATTCTTGCGTGAAAAGTTCCTTGTCACCACCCAGTCTCCGGGCTGGAGCTGGTGGCCTGGACCCTCTGTCTGCGTCGGCAATGCGTCGTAAACCTGTTGGTGAATTAACCTCAGTTTAGCAGTCAAGTCCTGTAGATAATCGATCAACATTGGGTACTCAAGATCAGAAAACATTCCTGGCCTAGGAACCCCCCACACATTCGCAGGACGGCCGAACACTATTTCATAGGGGCTAAGCCCTATTCGGGAGTGTACAGTCGCCCTAGTTGACAGTAATGCTAAAGGCAAAGCGTCAGGCCACGAAAGACCAGTCGTAGCCTGAATCTTCGCTAGTTTTAGTTTAAGGGTGCCGTTGTACCCTTCAACCAATCCAGCTGACTGAGGATGATTGGCGCTATGGAATTTCTGATTAATTCCAAGGCCCTTACACACACTCTTCATCACGGTTCCAACAAACTCACTTCCATTATCTGACCACACGACTCTAGGCATTCCATACCGAGGAAAGTATTCCTTCAGTAGGATTTTTGCAGTAGACAAAGCAGTATTGTCTTTGAGGGGATAGGCCTCGATCCATCGGGAGAATGCGCAAACCACAACTAAAACGTATTTCAGGTTATTGCATCGCTCCATATGGATGAAGTCCAATTGTATCACCTCAAAGGGATACGAAGGAGGAGCAAAACTGCCAGGAGGAGTTGGGGTTCCTTTGCCAGGATTGTACATTATACACACCATACAATTCTTCACCAAACGTTCAGCACATTTCGTAATGCCATCATTCTTCCACACAGGAGATAGCAACTTACAAATACCTTTCACGCTAATATGTGCTAACCCATGTGCCATTGTCACAACGGCCAGCACGTACGCATCAGGCAACATCCATCTTTTCTGATCCGACAAATCAATCCAACAACCATTCGCATCCAACTTTCCCGTACTTTCTTTCCACTTCGTCTTTTCAGTCTCAGTGGCCTCATTCTGAATTACTTTCACACTCTCGATAGTGTCTTCACACATACTCGATTCTGTAGGCCACCTAACCGAACTCGTCACATACATTCGAGTGCTAAGGTTCCGGGCAGTCTCCTTAGCAGTTTCGTCCGCAAACGCATTACCACGACCAACATCATCCGTCACCTTACGATGCGCACTACACTTAACAATCGCAACTTGCGTAGGCAAAGTCAATGCATCCAAAAGATCATTCACAAGCTGGCCATGCTGTATCTTCGTACCGTGCGACGTCAAGAAACCTCTCTCTCTCCACAATCGTCCAAAGCTGTGAGCAACACCAAACGCGTATTGACTGTCGGTAAAAACATTCACACGTTTCCCTTTCGCCAACACACACGCTCTAGTAAGAGCAATCAGCTCCGCAGCTTGGGCAGAATTCTGATTCAACCTTGCAGTCTCAACAACAGTATTCAATGTTACAACAGCATAGGCAGTAGTCACATCGCCATTCGGCAACTTAAAACATGACCCATCCACATACAAAGTGCCATCCGGATCTTCCAATGGGGTGTTTTTAAGGTCCACTCGACCTTTTGTTTCCTCTTCAGTCCTCAAGTAGCAGTCATGTTCTGCTACTTCATCTGACTCTGTGCTAATTGGTAACAAAGTTGCCGGGTTCAGAACGTTACAACGTTTTATCTGAATGTGGCTTGCCAAGAGCGTCAATTCGTACCCAGACAACCTCGCACTCGTCAAGTGCTGAGTTTTCGTTCGATTCAAAAGAGTATCGACTGCATGCGGAACCATCACCGTAAGCATATTATCCATGACCAATCCTGCTGATTGTCGGATGGAGACCGCAGCTGCCGCTGTTGCTCGTAAACAGCTCGGCAATGCTCTAGCTACTGGGTCTAAGGTCGAGGAAAAATATGCACATGGACGTTGCTTACCACCAAAAGGTTGCGTTAGAACACTCAAAGCACAACCTTCCCTCTCGTGAACATATAACGTGAACGGCTTACCGTAGTCAGGGGTACCTAACACAGGAGCCGAACACAATGAATCACGCAGTTCAGAAAAACTTTTCTGACAGTCTTCCGTCCATGGTAAAGGAGTTGAAACATCCTTGCACGTAAGAGCCACCAATGGTTTCGCTAGCAATGAAAAATTTGGAATCCATTGCCTGCAGTACGACGTGATACCTAGAAAGGCACGCACATCTCTTTGGGTTTTTGGCACAGCCATTCGCGCAATCGCTGCAATTCTCTCTGGGGTCAATCTCCTTCCCTCCTTTGACAATAAGTGACCTAGATAGGTTACTTCTTGACAACAATATTGGAGTTTAGAAGGTGACACCTTATGATTTAACTCACAGAGATGTTGCAGCAACGACACAGTAGCAATTTTGCAAATGTCCTGAGTATCAGCAGCCACCAATAAGTCGTCGACGTATTGGATCAAAGCCGCACCAACCGGCAACCTAAATGCATCCAGTTGACCCTTCAAGGCTTGACTGTAAATAGATGGACTTTCACAGTAGCCCTGAGGAGCGCGTTTGAACCGGAAACTGCGTCCACCGAGAGAGAAACCGAAAAGGTCCCTGCTCTCCTCGGCAATCGGGATGCTGAAAAACGCATTTTTCAAGTCAATCACCGAAAACCATGATGCAGAAGCTGGAATCAGAGTCAGTAGCGCCGTGATGTCAGGCACAACAGGAAATTGAGGAACCACAATTTTATTTACCTCCCGTAAATCGATAACAAAGCGATAAACAGGCGGTTTTGAAGGATCAGTACGTTTAAGAATGGGCAGTACAGGGCTGTTGCACACGTTTCCCCGAGTCTCTTCAATTACATCTTTCTCGATCAAATCATAGATGATCGCCAATAGTGCTCGTTCACCATCGAGGGAGATACGATATTGGGGAATACGTGGCAGCCGCACATTAGATTTCAACTGAACAACATAAGGGGAGATATCAAGCAGGCCCACGTCATTCGGACCTGTTGCCCACAAAGACGCAGGAAGAGAACTCAATTCCGGTGGGAGCTTATCGAGGGACAAATACATGGGAGAGACTACCCTCTCTCCCAACGTAAGCTTTACACCCGCAGGAGAACAATACAAAGTTGCGTACAAACGTTTAAGCAAATCCAGGCCCAAAAGATTTTCGCCACAACCCGTGGTTAAAATCAACGGAGCTTCTAGCTCACGCGGCCCAATTTGAAGGGGCAAAGGGCGCGAAACTGGATTGCTAACAGGGGCGCCAGAGAATCCAACGGAAACATTTGTTAAGCCAGACAAAGGTGCGCCAGGGAGTTTCGAATACATGATAGAACTTTTCGCTGCACCAGTGTCCAACAGAAAAGGCTCAACGACGCCCGATGTAGCAACTGCGACGTAAGGCCCTCTCTGATCAACCAGAACTGATACCACTCCCTCTCCTTGTCTTTGGCTGTCCTAGTAATTACTGTCGTCAGTTCCCTGATCGACGTAATAATCGTCTACATTATACTGCGCAGATCGTCCTTGCGATGATCCACGTTGATCGAAACAATTATTAGAATTGGATGAGTTATCTGAGCGATCGTTCTGAGCACCACGGCCTCTACCTCGTGACGTTTGCTGCGAACCACCACGACCTCCTCTAGTTGAGTTACCACTATTGCGTTCGTTTAAAACAGGGCAATTGAATTTAATGTGTCCCTCCTGTCTACAATAAGCACATTGATTGTACCCTAACGAGGATCTTTGGGAGGAGGAATCGTTACGGGTTTGGGATCTGTTTGATTGTGGCTGTGACCTATTCTGTTGCGAATTAGTCTGATTTGACCGCGGAGGATACGCTTGTTGCAACAACACTTTAGTTTTCAGCTCTTTCGTCTTTTTATCAGCGCGGTCAATCTCTTCTTTCTCTCTATTCTCATAGTATTGTGCCGTAGCCAATATCTGAGCCGAAGTAGAAACGGCCCATGCACTTTCCGAATTTCTCAATTTATTGCTCAAATCGGGCAACAAATTTGAAACAAATTTATCCACAAACAACCTTTGACCACCCTCCGTGCCCATATCCTGACCACTATGGTCGATGAATGCTTCCTCGAACCTCGTAAAGAAGTCGGAAACACTCTCATCCTTCTTCTGCTTACAGGCTGACAACTTGTCCCAATTCACCTTCATAGCTGGCATAAGAGTTTTCATTAATGTTATTATTCTTTGAGGGAGAGCAGCAATCAACTGTTCAGGCTTAGCGCCACCAACTTGCAACCCATCTGCCGGCTTAGCGCCACCAACTTGCAACCCATCTGCCGCCACAATGGCCGCCCAATCACCACCTAGCTCGTTTGCGTGATCTTCCTGGCGAATCTTAGCCCATACCGGTTGCGGTACGACATTGCCAAACAACATGTCGATATCGGCAAGATTCATTATCGTAGCATCTACGAGCTGCGATAATTCTTTGTAATACCCTGCAGGATTTTTGCGAGGGTCAGGCAAAGATTGCTTCACCTGCAATACTTCCGATCTTTTCCATGGGAGATGTATCCATACTCTCTGGAAATGCGGCGGAACAATAGGAATAGCAGTAGCATCACCTGGCATCCACACTGGTGGAACTTCCCGCATAGGGTATTGGCCAGACTCGTCTGGTTGTTTTTCAATATCCTCAACAAACAATGCATGAGGGATCGGAGCGGGACGAAGAGATAGCAATCGTTCAACAGCACGTCGAACGTTGGTATCCACTATCAGCCCATTTGCAAACTGAAGCTGGAGATCAGACAGAGCGGCGAGCACCTCGTCAGGCGCATTGGCCGCTATTTGATCATAAAGGAACTTACACATTTCATTAAACACATATCTCTGGGTTGGTATATTGAATTGACAGAATGTTTCGAGGACAACACGGGGTGGACTTCTCTGCGGATTTACCATCCAACCCATCGCCATGTTATATAGCGCAACGCGTTCTCTGTTTCCAGGAAGCTGACTTCGTCTCTGAGGACCATCGGAACCAGCGGACCCATGAACAGGTCCGAGCGAATGAAAGAAGCTAGCCGCAAGAGGAGAATTGCGACTACGAGTAGAGGGGGAAGAATAAGACACAGGGCTAACAAGAGAAGGAGTAGAAACAGTAGCAACAGCAGGGGTTAACAAAACAGGAGCAGTAGCAAGAGCAGTAGCGGGAACAGGAGTATATGGAAGCGGAGGAGCAGTAGGAATAGAAACAGACAAAGGACCAGGAACAGTCGGAAGAACGGGTGCAGGTTGAGGAACAGGCGGAGGAGGAATAGGTGGAAGAACAGGTACGGCAGGGACCACAGGAGCTGCGGTACCCTGTACGTACGGAGGCGGTGACTTCATAAGATAAGACATTAAGGTATCCTCAACTGGCTCTTCCTTCTTTTCCGACTCCGTTGGTAAAGCGGGGTAACATTTATCTACAGTCATATGCTGTAATCGGTCAAACACTTCCTTATCCTTAACCTCCTTATCTCGCTGAAATTGCTCTGCTTTCTTCACTATGGTAGCAACATTATCTCGCTGACTTCGTTTATTCTGTCTGATTTCTTTCTGTCGGGCTTCTTTGCGCCACAACCGAAAAGCATCAAACATGGCCGGCCTTGACTTTCTTTCGAACAATTTAATCTCTAGATTATCTAAGATCGGGGCCTCGAAGCTACCATGAGGTGGCCAACGAAGGTCGCCGTCCTTTTTCGTGTATTTAATCCAGTAATCGTTAAAGGTAACTGGGCCTAGCCCATGCTTACTATAGAGCTCATACGTGGGAGTTCCAACCGGAGGTATCGGACATGAGTCCTCCAATCGGGAATCCATACCACAAGGTCTGAAACAACTAAACAGAGTACTACGACCAGGCATCTTGCACACTAGCCGAGTTTCACAAACTTCAAGGGTTACGGGATTTACCAAGTCCCAGCAAAGAACAAAACCCTCGGTTTTTGGCGGCTGCAGTCGTCAAACAACACAACAAAGTACGCTAGCAAAGTGTCACCGACAAAAACACTCACACAGCGCTAACAACAAAAACACTCGCTAAAGTGTCAACAACCAAGAACTATGGGAGCGACCCACAAATACTTAACTCAAAAATCGATGGCGTCTCCAGGAAGGCCCGTCAATCGTCTCGCTATACCAAGGTCTACGCCAGGCGCCAAAACAGGTCTACAGTCAGGGCAGCAGTCCGTCGCAGCCGTCCGGAGGCGGGAATCTTCGCGGGAAAAGTCTTCGGGCCACTTATTTCGACAACAGGATCGATGAAGCGGAGTGCACCTTCCCTCGGAGATTTCACACGAAGTTCCTCACGATCGTCGGGCTTGGACCGGTACCACTGATGCAGCCCCACGTTGGGCGCCAACTGAAGGACTGGGTTCTTTAAGACCCAGCGGTGCCAGGGCACAACACCTGAAACCTTCGTGGGTAACCTGCTCCGGCGTACGAATCACAGAGACACGGGACACTTCCTTCGACGTCAAAGATTCAAGGTTTATTTGCTGCAGGGAACCAGAGATCACGGCAAGTACACAGCGTGCAACTTGGGGAGACTGCTTCAAATTGGTTCTGTGGATCGCTCCTTTTATACAGTTTTTACCCATAGGATTACATTGAACACAAAAGTTTACAACCCGGTTCCCACCATCATCCCCCAGAGGGGTCGCTTTGGTCACTTTGAAACACATCAGGTCCGGAACATGAGTGCGGAAACATTTGGCGGTTCCCAACTGTAAAAACCATCTTCCCACCATTAGCAAATTCCAATCAGCAGTAAAACAGATCGAAATAGGAACAAAGACAGGTGCAGAGGAAGACGGAGACAGTGGGGAGATCGGAAAGGGTGTAAAAGGGGGGGTATCGGGAAACACGAGATACAGGCATCAAAGGGACGTGCCTAATGAGATGCACGGCTGAGACAATAAGTCCGTGCGGCAAGATGAGCCTCGAGCGGCGCCATCTGCCTTACAGTAGCAATCCCCTCGTCATAAAGACACTCACAAAGAACATGTGTCTTCCGCAGATATCTTGGGAGTCCCAGGGTCGCGAAGCGGACAGCGTCCGTTCGCTGGCTACTTGAGGGCAAGAGACAAAATGGATGCCGTATCTAAGATGGAACCCGTGGGTACAGATGAAAAACCCACATAACAAACGAACGGTTTAAGTTAGCACAGCGAAACTGCGCACACTTACTAAACTCGTCATTTGCGGTTCATAGATACCAGACTCGACCATATTCGTGCGAGTCGAAAATACCACTTACAATTGTCACGAAACCTCAGTCCTCTAGGCATGACCAAGGGAGGGGCTTACAGCTTCAGGACACCTCTTGTTCCCCGGGGGGCCTGGAAATCATCCTAAGGAGGTCCAAAACTGATCAGGGTGGGAAGGGATCTATTATCAAATTGAGCGCGGCCCCGGGAATGTCTGCTTGTCCTGTGACCCTGTTGCGGGCTTATTTGGCATTACGCCCTTCTAATGGGGGCGGGCCTTGTTTATACATGAACAGGGCCTCAGTCTGTCCCAGTACCAATTTAGGGCTGTCCTGGGTCTATCCTTAAGGGAGTTAGGTCTGGGGGCTTTATGCATGTGAGACCAGCTGTAAGAACCCTGAGGAAAATAACCTAATATTTTATTATGTACATTTTTATCATTGTGTTAAAATGAAATTAGTTTGTATTCATTGATTTTGTAGGTAGTTATGAGCTTTGATTGTGTTTTATATATTAGGGATTTACATTTGTTGACATAATCTGTTTTTTAGAGTGCTTTTATGGTTTGCACATAAACCGAATAAAGATATTTGACTGACTGACTGACACTGTCTCGTGCAAAGAAGAAAGCACTCCGTGGGGGTCATTTCTGTAGTTTATTTTCACAGGAAAACTTGCACAACCAACCTGAGAAATTTGTGACTGCTCGCCCCACTACAAAGAGAGTCAAGTGCGGAAAGGGTGTACTAGGTACATTTAGATTTTGCAGAGCCATGACAGGACGGACCAGGGACTCCAGCGCAAACAGTGTCATGTAACTCAGCCCCCACGCTGAACGGGGTTTGACAGACAGCTACCAAAAATCGCTGTGTGAATAAGAATAGCCCGGATGCAGGAAGCACTGTCCGCTTAATTTCGTAAGTGGAACTTATCCATGCAGGAAGCTTGGTACGCGATAAACGCATTTATTTAAATTACAAAACTGTGTCACCAATGCCGTGCTTGTCCCAGCCAGGGGTGTGGCCATGTCGCTTCTCGATATTAGTGCATCCCCCTCTTTCAGGAATACGACCATGGTTTCTTCCACTCTTAAGCAAGCACGCTTTACGACCCACTGCGACATTCGGGAAAACACCACAGAACAGGAGTGCTGCCAAGAAACACTTCCAACAGCTGCAAACGGCGGAAAGAGTTTTACTTGGAGGGAGAGGTTTCGAGGAAGGGGTTAGAAGATGGAGCAGTAGAGGGAGCAAGACAGGGAGGAAGAAGGAAGGGAATTAGGGGAATGAGAAAGGGAGTGTGGGAGAAATAGAGGCGTGAGGGTGAAAGAGATGACGAATAGTGGCGAAGAATGAGAAATCGATCTAGGGATGAGGAAAGGATAGTTGGCACGGGGAGCGATAGAGACGTGTCATTAGAGGGGTAGAGAAGCAATGGGTGGGAAAAGGCGAGGGAGATAGGTGCGGATTTTTTGTTGTTGAAAGATTGAATTAAAAAAAGAGCATGAGGTGAATGAAAGGCATATTAAAAAATAAATGCGATCGCAAAAGTGGGAGAGGCAGACTGTGAGAGATGAACAAGCGATAATGAGGGAACAGAAACAGAACAGGGAGGAGAACGAAATAATGTGGAAGGAAAGTGGAGGGCGAAACAGAGTGGTGAGGGCCCGAGAGCAAAGATAAAGCCAGTGTTTGTGTGCGTGTATTCGGTTGTGTGGGTATGTATTTGCATTTGAGGGGGTGCCTGATGCCGTGTATGTGTGTGTGCTTGCGCGCGAGTGTAGTTGTATGTGATATTGCAGTGCGGGTGAGTTTGCATGCATGTGCTCGCGAGGTATGGTTGAGTGTGACGTATAAGAGCCAGTGCACGAGCGGGTGAGTTTGTACGGGTGTTATATCAGTGTCATGCGTGAGGGGTGACTTTGCAGGTGTGTCCGCGCGCGTAATGTATGATCTATCCTAGCCAGCGCGTGGCTGGGTGTATGAGTATGCATGTGTGTGCGAAGTGTGCGTTTAGTTTATTCCGCGGAGGGTGAACAGCCCAGAAAGGAAGTCACCAGGCGTCCTGCGAGAAGTCGATCACTGCGGCGAGCAGTTCACCGTCCCAATTTGTCTGCAGCACTTTGCAGCGTAATTCACGTGCATTATCATATTCAGCAGGGGCCGCGCGGAAGCTGCCGTTTGAATTACCGAGCTCTCGGGTTACGGTAGATCCTATTATGCTGAGAAATTGAATAGCGCGGGAATGTGAAAAAGTGAGAGAGAGGGGAGTCTGCGGGCCAGGGGGTGACCTGCCTAGTCGGAACGCCTCCGAGAAACGCTGCGACAATGTATTGCACAGAAGCAAGGCCGGGAGATACTGCGTCCGCTAATCTCACGCAATGTGGCGGTCAGGTTTGAGGTTCATATTTGTAAATATTATACCCCATGATGGAAATACTCGAGTTATCAGGCATGGGGCAGAAGAGAGGCGAAGGGGTTAATAGAAATCGGTCGCTTTGACAGCAGGAAGAGTCAGACTTGCAAAGCCAATGCGTCATCGTGACACAGTCGGTTCATCGTCACCAGCTTCTCGTTTATGGTTTTATCAGTGCTCGAGGGATGTGCGTTTGACCCCACGGACACTGGTTCGATGCTCAGCCTTTCCTCCTTCTGTGGTCGATAAAACCAGGACCATTTATGTGGGTAGCGATAGACGTCGATGTATGCATTAATAGCGCCTTGAGACCTTATAGGTGAATGTGCGCTCTACAAAGGTTCCTGTTTTTCTTGTGTAACTTTGAAATTCACAACTTCTAAGAGAACATATCTAGTGCACTGGCGCAACTCGGGGATGCCGGTTTTCTGGTGGTGTCTGTGCTTGGGCCTCCTGCCTCTAGTCTACTTTGTGGCCCCTGCTTTTAAGGTTGGTTGTCTCTTGCGTGCCCCACATCCCTCCTTCAGTCTATCCAGAGTGGAACTGCAACCACGGGCCTTGGGAGAGGGGTGTGTTTGGGAGGGTCTGAGTGCACGTGCAAGTGCACGTGCGTAGAAATCTGAATCATATTGGTCGCCATTTGTGAGTGAGGCCTCCAGGCTTAGAGCTCGATTAGAGGCCTTCCGATCTAGGCAACACACTCCAGACGAAGACTTCAGAGCTGGACATTAATGAAGGAATCGAGTCCCCCATAAATAAGCCAAATACTCCAGAAAGGGCTTTAAATCTGGACGAAATGTCCATGCTCCAGGTGAAGTCTCTAGAGCTAGATCTGAGGTTCTGGGCGAGTCCTTCAGAGCTCAGTATCTGGATCAGGGCTACAACATGGACGGAGCACTCCAGGCGAGGCCCCCTGCTCTGGACCAATCCCACAGAAGAGGCCTTTACGCTGGTCACAGTACTCCAGGCGAGACCCCCTGCTCTGGACCAATCCCACAGAAGAGGCCTTTACGCTGGTCACAGTACTCCAGGCGAGACCCCCTGCTCTGGACCAATCCCACAGAAGAGTCCTTTGCACTGGTCACAGTACTCCAGGCGAGACCCCCTGCTCTGGACCAATCCCACAGAAGAGGCCTTTGCACTGGTCACAGTACTCCAGGCGAGACCCCCTGCTCTGGACCAATCCCACAGAAGAGGCCTTTACGCTGGTCACAGTACTCCAGGCGAGACCCCCTGCTCTGGACCAATCCCTCAGAAGAGGCCTTTGCACTGGTCACAGTACTCTAGATAAAGCCTCTTGCTCTGGCCTATACTACAGATGAGACCTACAACCTGTTCCCAGAACTCCACACAAGGCTTCTTGGTCTGGCTCAATCCCATAGATGAGACCGCCACGATAGGATTGGATCGATACTCCAGATGAGGCCTTTGCTATTCATTTGTACAAGAGTAAGTAAAATGGTATTTTATTTTCATCATCTTTGCTAAATTACGTTTTTCTCTCATTCCATTTCTTCTTAAGTTAGGAATCTTTTTATATGACTCAGTTGTCTACCTCACTTCATTGTAACCTCTTTTTTCAATCACTCTTTTTTCCTGTTATCCGCAAGGTTGTGGAGTCTTATGTTTTTTCTTCTTCCTTCATTTAAGAAGAGTACGTGCTTCACAACTAGTCTTTGTTTATTCTTCACTTTTATTATTTACAGAATCATTTATGAATTCGGTTTTGGCTATCCTGATGGATGGCTAGACTGTTTTTCTTACCGTTTACCTTTTTATTCTCTGTTTTACCCAGTCTGTTTTACCCTTTCTGGCTCTCTTATTTATTCCACTGCATATTTCTTTCATGTCCGCTTTTCTTTTTCCTTCCTTTATTTAAAACTTTTTCTTTGTTTCTTTTTTTGTTTGTTTGTTTGTTTGTTTGTTTGTTTGTTTGTTTGTTTCTTTCTTTCTTTCTTTCTTTCTTTCTTTCTTTCTTTCTTTTTTCTTTCCATCTTTCCCTCCTTGCTTATCTGTTGTCTTTATTGTTTTTCGGTACTTCACACCTTTCCATATTCCTTCTTGTTTGTTATAATATAACCCATTCATTTTTTTACCTTTTTTTCCTCTCCTTTTTCTTTCTTCTCCCCTTTGTTTTAACCCTTCACTCTCTCAGTTTCTTTGGTCACATGTCAATGATCTGCTCGCCGCGTGTCTCCCTCCTTCTGTCCGCCGCAGCCCCCACATCTTGAAGTAATCAGGAGCGGGGAAGGGTCTGCCCCCCTCGCATCTCAGGTTAAAGGAGAGGGTCCACGAAAATGTGGTAGAGCCATTACAGGAAACCCGAGAAGGCTTCACCAGGGACTCCAATTGCCATCGCATTAGGATTGATTAGAGACCAGCAGTACCGTAATGACCCGGGGAAAGGGGCAGCCTGAGATTGCTAATGGCAAAATGTTACTAGAAGCACAAGTTTTGGGTTACCATTAAAATGCACATTTATGTACAGTTTTCCCAACGAGTAAAATTTACTGCGGTCGGGGAGTAAGCTTTTCGAGTATCGTAAAAAAGCAAAAAACAAAAAAAAGGACGAAGAATATGCTGAACAATTCTTGCCCGCAGGTTGAATACATGAAATCGTGTTTTTTCTCCAAGCCTGCGGTTTACAACTTCCCATAAAAAATGTAGCTATGCCTTTTGTCAATATTTACGCAGTGTAAAGGATAACCCCCACCCTTCTCTGCTGTTTTCATTTGTCTGTCTCTGCCCGTCTTAATCTGACTCTCTCTCTCTCTCTCTTCGAGGGTGTACATATTGTATGTTAGCGCCCCCTCTCCAATTTTGCCTCTACTTTCGGTTATCATATGTGCTTTTTGTACCTATCACTCTTTTCTATCTCTGCTATCGCTCTGTGTGGCATACACTATTGAGGCGTAATTTCTCTCTCTCTTGCATCTGCTTGTTTTTATTACTTTCTCTCTTTTTCTTTCCTTCCTAATTTTAGTTTACCTGTTTCATATTTTCTTCATTATTACTACTTTTTGTATCCCTTCTTCTCTCACCCAACCTTTCTTCTGGAGTCCTTTTCTGTCTACCTGTGTTCTTAAATTGTCTCGATTCGTTCCTTACATTTTTATTTCCCTTTTTTCTACGTTCTCCTTCCTTCTTTCTTCTCTCGCTCTCTTCTTAATACTTCTCTACGAATCTGCATCACTTCCTCCCCTCCCCCCAACCTCCCTTCCATCTTCTGATCTAGCACCAAATAATTCGCCCCCGGTGGGGCAGCTTTCAGTGCAGCTCACTGGATAATTAACTCCATCTCTGCAGCCCAAGTTAACTGTTTATCTAGTGTCACCCGGCATTACCATCAGCCCGCGGAGCCGGGGGGAGCCGGGGGCTCACCCCCGTGAGGACATTCCTCTGCTGTGGGCGGCCGGGGTCCAGGATTCACGCTGCGGAAAGGCAGGGATTTAGACCTGCTCCGGGAACCACAAAACGTGCTCGGAGCGCGCGGGCTCACCCCGCGGCGGAGCTCGCAGTGTTTACAGGCGTCGGACACATGTCGAAGTGCGCAGCAGCACTCGCGTGTGTCCTCCAGACTGAACATTTCTCGGTTGATGTGCTGTTTCTGCTAACCCGCCTGTTGGCGATGTGATGGAGCGTGCAGCAACAGTAGCTAGCCATACAAGAACATTAACAAGCACATGTTTCCAGAATGGTTGTGTTGATGCCAACACACGCACAAGCAGTGAATGGGCACCACACATTTTTTTGCAGTTTTATATAGGCGAATTCGAGCCGAAAATATCGGAGCTCTTTATATGAGCATGAGCACCAATCGCGTTACAAAAGGACACATTCTTTTTTTGAGGCAGGGGCAAAATAAGTGATTTGCCCAGAATCACAGGTTGTTGTGTGGACGCCGAGACTCGAACCTCGTTCCCCAGTTCCAAGGCAGCTCTAGCCATTAGACCAATCACACAAACAAATGATACACCATATCTCAAATGCAGTCTCAAACATACATAGGACACAGGCAAACATCCTATTACACACCATTTGCCTGCACATATACAACCAGGAACACACAAAATCACATATGCAGTTGCACACAACCCCTTAGTACCTCACAAATCAAATACAAGTACATACGTACAAAAATTAAATACACAATACCACTCATAATTGATTAAGTCTGCATGTGATATTACATACATAAAATCATATACTGAATGGCACACAATTGAACACACAGATATGTTTACACTGAAACACATGCATTCATACACGCTTTTGTGCACATACAAAATAAAACAAATTTACACACATATGCACACACAACAGAAACTCAATGACACACAAAATAACACAAACATCCAATCAGACACACCTGCACCCTCAAAATCAAACACACATGTATTCATACTCATTCACACTTGCATAAAATCCCATAGACTAACACTTGCACTTAATACCATAATTTCCATAATCCATGCATCTGCACACATACATACACATAATCACTTAACCCTAGCTTTTTTTCCAGTTTTTTATTTACATTCAGGTACTAGACTTTTGTGGTAATCATAAAAAACAAAGTACAAAAAACAGTGGCAAAGCCAACAGGTTTGGATTCACTTTTCCAACAGCTTCAACTTTATCACATTGTAGTGCAACATTCTAGAGGGAGCCAGAGCCAGCTAACCATGAGGAATAGAGCTGTAAAGCAGGCCTCATGCCCTACAATGCAATCACTAAATGGGAGGTGGAATGATACATCCAAACTGCCTAACATTAGATAAGAGACGAATACTCCAGTTGGCTGAACCAAGACCTGATCAACAATGTCTCTAACCATTGACTGAAAGAGGCAGCTTGAAGAAAGCTAATGGTTGAAAAGTGGCAGACCAAAATTCCACTCCTTTTAGGTTCTTAGCAAAAGGTCGTTTCTTAGCTACACTGTCTAAAATCCGGACCAAAAAAAACGAAAACGACACACACATTTCCACACATTCAAATATATCTATACACAAATGCACATTCAGTAGAACAAATAATAGACATACAATTTCACATACACACCATCTCTTACTTTTCTCTCTCTCACATGCACAATAACACACACCATCACACACATACAATAGAACGTATTCAATTGCCCGCACACAATAACATTTTTTGCAAATACACACACTAGCACGTTCAGTCAACATCTACGTAAACTCACACCCCCAAAATCATACACCTAATCTAAAAAACACATGCTGTTTTAGACGCACATAAATCTTACACACACAACCAAGCATACATGCAATCATGCTTAATTACATAGGCACACACAAGTAATAACTCACACTCACATGTGCTTGCACACGCATATTCACAATCACATTTGCATCATATCACATATACACATACACACAGTACTCTTATATAATCAAACAGATCCACACAATGCACACAGGGACACATAATCAATCACACACCACATTGCATGCACACCCACATTGCCTTTATTCAGCTTAATCTCTGAAGTTATTATCTTTTATACATTTTCTGTAATAATTACATTCTTTTTAAGTATAGGCACGCAAGATGTTTTAACTTTTTTTTAACAACTTAAAAAAATGTTTTCATTAAAGGTTACATGATTAAATAGTGTCACCACATTGTGATATCATGTGGGGGATCAACATGGTGGGGAGGTGGATTTGCAGTATCATATTACACACTTCATCTCATCTCGTCCACATTCTACACTAAACAAATTTACAATGATTGCCATTATTTATTCTCCTGATGCCTTGTCTCTGTATTATTTTCATGCAGCTCATACTTATTCCCATTTTGGGGACGTCCTCATCCTTCATATGTGTGCTTTTCAGCCAACATGTACCAGTCCATATCTTCTTTCCATTTTCCAATGCCTACGGGGAAGCCTGCACCCGAGAGGCTAGCAATGGTCCTTTTCACAACATGAACCCAGGCTGTACAGTATCTTTAAGTATCTCGGAGGAGACCCCACCTCCCATATGTTTGAGAGAAAGAGTTTTGCAATTTGCACTACAGGGAAGTCCTCAACCTGTGCTAAATTCTTCTGCAAACCCCTCCAGAAGGACTCCAATCTGGAGCATGACTTACCGGATGTGTGAAGGTACCTCACTGATTACAACCCCTACTGCATCCCCCAGAGGCAGTCCTCACCATGTTTTTGGAATCTCTGTTGGGTAGAACTGTCAAGATCCGCATCGTCGGTGGCATGAAGCCATCGGTAAACACGGACATTCGGTGCTTCGAACTACATTTCCCGGCAGGCTATGCAGACATCACGTAAACCAGTGATGCGCACGCATACCGGGAAATAAAGGATGCAGAGAACGGCAAGAAAACGCTGATAATTCCGTTTGGATCTACAGATGCCGTGGTAGGATCTTTGACTTGTTCTGGCCCCAAGTCCTACGAACTCGTGAGTACTGTGCTGAATCGGGTGTGCGAGGCGTTGGTAGTTTCGATCCCAACCGCGCACTACCCTTGCTGGTTTGCATGGGAGTTTCTCTCGGCTGAGAGGGACTCGGTTTTGCAAACATCTTGTTGGGAATAACCAAGAGTTATTCAGACCCTATTTGCGGTCATCAGATGCGATAGGACTCACTTGCGGGATCTTATCTCTGAGCCTCGCATCTTATCAGAAAAAGATACATGTGCATATCGAACTTTGGTGTGTTCATGTTTTCCGGATGGAAGTATGGTGTGACTACATAACATTAAGGAGAAGTACTCGCCATTAATTTCCTGTGTTCTCATAGTTTGTACAGGATTCATTATTATTTCTTCGTTCTCATTTCTTCAGGAGACAGGAGGGGTATTTGAACAGAAAAGTACCTATATTAAGAATATATGTGCCTAGCCAAGGGTATGTGTTCTATGCTTTCACCACTGTAGTAGGATTTGTTGATACGAAGCAAAGACCTTGATTGTGGTTTGTTTTCTGTTCACAGTTGAGTACAAGTTCCCGATACCTCTTCAGAACCATTGTCTCCATTTGGATGTGGCATGTTGTATTTTCCTTTACAGGTATAGCTTGAGTACCTGGGGGGGGGAGGTTGCCTTAAGAAAGCATTTAGGAAAACAGCGTTTAGGGTGAGGGAGGTAGGGTGTTCTAATCCCTTGTTCTTTGTCATTGCAGATCTCCCTCCCCGCTGTCCCCTTCCTTTCCCGCTGCGTTTGTATTGTTCCAGTTGTCTGTATTCTTGTATTCAGACTCTAGGGCAGTCCAGAGGGTGCGGGAATAGGACTCGCAGCATTGCCCCGAGGAAGACGGAAAGCAGAGCCTGATAGAATTATCGGCCCACAAATTTTACCTCTTCTTGGCAGTGCTGTGATTCCGCCATGACTACCTTAGAGGATGTTTTGGCTGCTTTGGCCTTAGTACAGGTAGAGCTGGCAGCTTCCAGTAGAGAGGTTGCGGCAGCCAGGGCAGAGAATGCCCAATTACGCGCCAAGGTAGATAGATTACCCCCTCCCACGGTGGTACAAGATGGGGCATCTGGAGGTTCAGCTCCTACTACCTCTGTGGTGGTTGAAATGCCTGCACAGATCCCTCTTGCTCCTCCCGAACGATATTATGGGGATAACAAGAAAGTGCAAGTCTTCATGACACAGGTCCAACTACATTTCATGTGTAAACCTAAGATGTTTTCCACACACCAAGCGAGGGTGGCCTTCCTCATTTCATATCTCGGGGGGGGAAGCAGCACAGTGGGCGGTCCCAATAGTTAGAAGGGATGACCCCCTCTTATATCATTGGGACAATTTCAAAGAAGAATTTGAAAAAACATTCGATAGGCGGGCAGAAACCTTCACAGCAGATAGAGAATTGTTAAAATTAAAACAAGGTGATGCAGATTTAGTCACGTACTTAAACAATTTCAGGAGGTTGGTGGCCGAAACTGACTGGCCGGAACCCAAGAGATCAGCCATCTTCTACCAAGGCCTCAGTGAAGAAATGAAAGATGTGCTGGCACAAATCGACCCCCAACCCCGTACCTGCTCAGTTTGGATAGATCTTGCTCTTCGTTTGGACCATAGAATGAAAGAAAGGAAAGGGGAACATAAGAGAAAAGATAAATCTGTAATGCCCTATGAACATGCGAGTAGTGGGGAAAAGACTAATCCTCCACCGGAGCCTATGGACATCGGCGCCGTGCGCGCCTCCTTAACTGCTAGTGAAAAAGAACACCGACGTAAATTAGGACTTTGTTTATACTGCGGGAAAAAAGGACACTTTGTTCACGAATGCCCCGTAAAACCTAAAACCAACAAATACCGGGGAGGTCAAAACCTTGCAGGAATGGATGAGAAGGAGTCGGAAAACTCCAAAGCTTGAAGGCCAATGGAGGGAGGCTCTCAAGCACACATATCATCCCTTCATTTACGGATTATGAGAGGAAACACCTCTTTCTGGACTTGACTATCTTGATTGGGGAGGTGAAGCAAGACATTCGGGCAATGGTTGACTCCGGGGCTACAGGTTGTTTCATGGATATCGCCGAGGCCCGTCGATTGGGAGTGCAACTAGTCCCCAAAGACAGTCCGGAAACAGTATACGCGGTTGATGGGAACGAATTACAAGCAGGACCCATCACATGTCATACTCAGGAGTATGAGGTTACCCATGACCACACGCATCACGAATATTTGGTATTCAACATCATTGAAGCCCCACAATATGGGATCATCTTAGGGCTTCCGTGGTTACATAAACATGACCCTGAGATACATTGGACCACTAAAACCGGTCAGTTTCTTTCTCCCTATTGTTTAGAACACTGTCTCACAGGTGTGTGGAGCCCGGCGCAAGCTTTGTGTTCCTTGCATACCATCGCCACAGCGGCGGAAAAAGAGGTGACCCTTCCACAATGTTATGCGGAGTACGAAGCCGTGTTCAGTGACAAAGAGGCTGAGGTTCTGCCACCGCATCGTACGTATGATTGCCGGATCGACCTAATACCTGGTTCGATAATCCCTAATGGGAGGATATATGCGTTGACCCTTCCTGAAAATGAAACCTTGCGAGCCTATTTGGATAAGTATCTAGCTTTGGGATACATCAGGCCTTCCAGATCCCCTGCAGCCTCTCCGTTGTTTTTCATTCCGAAGGCCAATGGTGAGAAGAGGTGTTGCATCGACTACAGAGCGTTGAATTCCATCACCGTAAAAAATCAATATCCACTTCCTTTGATCCCTGTGTTACTGGAACAGGTTCGATCAGCGCACATCTACACCAAGCTCGACCTGCGTGGTGCATACCATCTTGTTCGTATCAGAAGGGGTGATGAGTGGAAAACCGCCTTCAAGACGCGGTATGGGCTTTATGAGTATCGGGTAATGCCCTTTGGGCTGTGCAACGCCCCCGCCGCTTTTCAATTTTTTTTTAATGAAGTGTTGCGTGAATATCTGGATCATCATGTCATCGTTTACATAGATGACATCCTCATATATTCCAATTCTACAGAGGAACACATCACGCATGTGAAAACGGTGTTGCAAGCATTAATGAAACATCACCTATTCTGCAAGATCACCAAATGTGAGTTTCACGTAACAACGGTGGAATTCCTGGGTGTAATGCTCACTCCTTCAGGACAAGTGATGGCAGAGAGAAAAGTACAAGCTATTGTGGGGTGGCCTCAACCGAAGAACGTCAAGGATATTCAGAGCTTGTTGGGGTTCGCCAACTTCTACCGAAGGTTCATCTCAGGATTTTCCGGACTGGTTTCACCACTCACTCGGCTCACGAGAAAAAATGTTCGGTTTGTGTGGGATGAAGAAGCACAAACCGCGTTTGAGAAACTCAAGACCGCTTTTTCCTCTGCACCCGTATTAACACATGCCAATCCCGACCTTCCCTTCCTTGTCGAAGCGGATGCGTCAGAAATAGCACTGGGAGCGGTGTTATCACAGAAAGAGGTCTCTACTGGAATGCTACATCCCATTGCCTACATGTCGCGCAAATTAAGTCCGGCGGAGATAAATTATACCATCGCAGAAAAAGAGTTGTTGGCCATTCGGGATGCGTTTGTGGAATGGAGACACTGGCTGATGGGAGCAAAACACGTAGTCACCGTATACACGGATCATCGGAATCTGCAGTTTCTGAGGGCAGCCAGACAGTTATCACCTAGGCAACTTCGCTGGATGATGTTTTTTGAGGAGTTCCGCTTTGTGGTTACATTCAGACCAGGATCTACCAACAGAAAAGCGGATGCACTCTCAAGACGAGAAAATCTCCTACTTCCCACAGAGAAACCCATCCGATCCATCGTGGAACCGGCCAACGTCATAGGAGCAACGCAAACCAGTGATTTCTTGATGGGAATCGGAAGAGGTACACAGACCTGTGTATGGCGCACATGGCTTCAACATCATCCAGAATGGAAACTGAAAAACGGCATACCGATGAGAGGACAACAGGTTCTAGTACCCTCGCTCAAATTGAGGAAAACGGTGTTCTCTTGGTGCCACGAAAGTCCCAGTGCTGGACATATGGGTTTTATCAAGACATTGGAGAGAACCCAGAGACAATTCTGGTGGCCTTCCATCAGACCCGATTTGAGTCGTTGGGTGGCAGAATGTGTGACATGTAACCAGATGAAATCAGACAGACAAAGGCCTCAGGGACTCCTACAACCTTTACCCACTCCAGAACTTCCATGGGAGAGGTTTTCCGTTGATTTCATAGTTGGACTTCCGAAAGACCAAGGTAATACCACCATAGTGGTGGTTGTGGATTTTTTGACCAAGATGGGACATTTCATCGCTTGCCCGCAGGTACCCACTTCAGGACAGTTGGCTCATTTGCTCCTTGTGAATATTGTGCGACTACATGGCCTTCCGAGAGACATTGTTTCGGATCGAGGGGCACAATTCACTGCTCGCTTTTGGAAAACATGGTGTACTGCTTTGCGTATCACGTCTTCAGTGTCCACCAGTTTCCACCCGCAAACTGACGGGCAAACTGAAAGACTAAATCAATCTTTAAAGCAGTATCTCCGTTGTTATGTGCAGACCAACAGTGACTCTTGGGTACATTGGTTGTGGGTGGCTGAAATTGCTTATAATAACACGCAACATGCATCCACTCAGCACTCACCCTTCTTTTGCTCCTACGGGCATCATCCTAGATTCACCCCGATGTTGTTGGCGAGTGACAATGTGAAGCTGCCGGAAGTGAGGGACAGATTGTTGCGAGTTCGCAAAATCCTTTTGAGTACACGCAAGAACCTGGTACAGGCCAAGGCAAGGTATAAACTCCAAGCAGACAAACATCGGAGACCCAATCCCAAGTATAAGAAAGGGGACTTAGTGTGGTTATCCACGAGAAACATCAGATTCAGAAAACATAGCGTTTTCAATCCCCGCTTCATTGGGCCTTACCGAGTGATGGGCCATGTGAACCCTGTGGCTGTTCGGTTGAGGTTGCCTGCACAGTTGCGCATTCACCCTGTTTTCCACGTTTCCCTCTTGAAACCCTCCAAGTGTCCGGTTAGGAAGGCCCCTTTGCCTATTTGGGTGCAGCAGGATAGTGAATACGAGGTGAAAGCGGATCCTGGACTCTAGATGGGTACGGGGTCGTCTTCAGTATTTGCTCTCCTGGAAAGGGTATGGTCCGGAGGAGAACTCTTGGGAACCTGCTGGGGCTGTTCGGGCTCCCAGATTGGTGGCCCAATTCCACCGACTATTTCCGAGCAAGCCGCGTCCGGCTGCGGGTCCCCTTGTGAGGAGGGGTGTACTGTCAAGATCCGCATCGTCGGTGGCATGAAGCCATCGGTAAACACGGACATTCGGTGCTTCGAACTACATTTCCCGGCAGGCTATGCAGACATCACGTAAACCAGTGATGCGCACGCATACCGGGAAATAAAGGATGCAGAGAACGGCGAGAAAACGCCGATAATTCCGTTTGGATCTACAGATGCCGTGGTAGGATCTTTGACTTGTTCTGGCCCCAAGTCCTACGAACTCGTGAGTACTGTGCTGAATCGGGTGTGCGAGGCGTTGGTAGTTTCGATCCCAACCGCGCACTACCCTTGCTGGTTTGCAAAGGAGTTTCTCTCGGCTGAGAGGGACTCGGTTTTGCAAACATCTTGTTGGGAATAACCAAGAGTTATTCAGACCCTATTTGCGGTCATCAGATGCGATAGGACTCACTTGCGGGATCTTATCTCTGAGCCTCGCATCTTATCAGAAAAAGATACATGTGCATATCGAACTTTGGTGTGTTCATGTTTTCCGGATGGAAGTATTCCTTGGTGTGACTACATAACATTAAGGAGAAGTACTCGCCATTAATTTCCTGTGTTCTCATAGTTTGTACAGGATTCATTATTATTTCTTTGTTCTCATTTCTTCAGGAGACAGGAGGGGTATTGGAACTGAAAAGTACCTATATTAAGAATATATGTGCCTAGCCAAGGGTATGTGTTCTATGCTTTCACCACTGTAGTAGGATTTGTTGATACGAAGCAAAGACCTTGATTGTGGTTTGTTTTCTGTTCACAGTTGAGTACAAGTTCCCGATACCTCTTCAGAACCATTGTCTCCATTTGGATGTGGCCTGTTGTATTTTCCTTTACAGGTATAGCTTGAGTACCTGGGGGGGGAGGTTGCCTTAAGAAAGCATTTAGGAAAACAGCGTTTAGGGTGAGGGAGGTAGGGTGTTCTAATCCCTTGTTCTTTGTCATTGCAGATCTCCCTCCCCGCTGTCCCCTTCCTTTCCCGCGGCGTTTGTATTGTTCCAGTTGTCTGTATTCTTGTATTCAGACTCTGGGGCAGTCCAGAGGGTGCGGGAATAGGACTCGCAGCATTGCCCCGAGGAAGACGGAAAGCGGAGCCTGATAAGAACAACCAATGCCAGTTCCTTAGTTGAACAAGTCTGAATCCTGCTCTGATTGCCACTTCCCCTGTTGCTTGAAGCGTTTCCTCCCACTCTTTGTCTTCTAATGGACCCAAATCAGTCTTCACATTCTGTCTTAATTTCCCTAACGGGTTAGAAGAGTTGTTAATTATTTTTTTATAGACTAAGGGTATTGTTTTTTTGTGAATGGCTCAGATAGAAAACCTGTCCTCCATTGTGAAATATTCCCCTATGATTGCATCCTTTGCAATGTAAGCTGTAGGGCTGAACCATTTTATATATATATATTGATACGTTTCAGTGTCTGCCAGCTCATAGGTCCTCCCATTCATTCATTCATTCCAATCCTTTAACAATCTTACACATCTATACTACTATTATAAAGAGAGAACTGTGTCCTTTGAGCCAGGTAAACTCGAAAAGTACATCACCAATACAAACACCCAATGCATGTTTGAAAACGTCAGGGCAATCAGAAGGACATAGGCTATATAAATTTAAAAAATAAACGTTATTTACAAAATGTATATTTAAAAAAAAAAGTAGTCCCTCCAAAGTAGCGCTGGCCGCGACGTGCGTGCTCACGTCAGGAGCACTTGGAGGAGCGGCGTCCGAGGAGTGGCGGACATGGTGCGGGGGAGGAGTTGTGACCTGAGGAGCAGGGGACAGGCCAGCGGCAGTGCGAGCAGCGGAGAGCAGCGGAGAGGCGGACATGGCGCAGGGGAGGAGCGGCGGCGGACAGGCGGTGTGGAGCAGAGCGGCGAGGAGCAGTGAACTGAGGAGTGGCGGCTGAGGTAAGGCTCAGGGGACAATGTCGGGGCAGGCGGGTGTCGTGCCAGGTGGGGGACGGGGAGTTACAACAACACAGGCGGTGAGGAGCAGAGCGGCGAGGAGTGGTGAACTAAGGAGCGGCGGCCGAGGGAAGGCTCCGGGGACAATGTCGGGGCAGGCGGATGTCGGGCCAGGCAGGGGACGGGGAGTTACAACAAACCAGATTGGCTGAGGAAAGGCAATGTCGGGGCAGGTGGGGGTCAGGGACTAACAAGGTGACGGGTGGAACATTTTGCAGGTAGTACTGTCCAACCTCCATTGACTCAGGCCAGGCGGGGGTCGGGCCAGGCGAGAAAACAGATCGGCTGAGGAAAGGCAATGTCGGGGCAGGCGGGGGTCGGGGCAGGAGGGGGACGGGGCGGGCGGGGGCACGGGCTGCTTGCCAATGTCGAGGCAGGCGGGGGTAGGGGAAGCCTGAATGCTCCCGGACAAGGTCGGGACGGGCTGCTAGTAATATCATAAAAGTATTTACAGTCACAGTTTAAGACAATATATAGATAAAGATAGCATAAGTCCTGATACTTAAAAATGTGCTAATATCCAATTTGGTTAAAATCCTTTTAATCTATATACATATACAAATACAATAAGAGTTTGCGAACCAGTCCTAAATCGTCTTATGAGCCAACCTGCTGTTGTCAGACCTCTGGCACCCTTTCCTTTTCTATTGGACCATAAAGACTATAAAGTCCCAGAATGCCTTGTTAGTGCTCACAGCTTGTGTGCTTACTCAGACTACTCTAGTGGCGATCAGCTGACCTGGCTCAGCATATAGACGGTCAGATTTTGACATCAGATGCTTGGCTTCCTTTTCCTGTGTTGGACCACGCCCCTTTTCCTGTTATCTTGAGTACTTGCTGGAGGATTCTCTGCCATTTCTGCTTCAAGTTATTCATCTCTCTGGAAAAGTCCTGGACTTCCCAGTGTTATCATCGCCTGCAGTTTTTCCACGTATTTTTTGGATTAGCAGCCTTTTTCATTTACGCTGCTTGCTTAGACTCTCGGCTCGCGTACAACTGTATGCGGTAAATTTCGAACGCAAGGGCGTTTCCTGTGTCCGCTTCCTTCCGCCTCGGACACGAGGCACGTGTTGTCTTTTTTTGTATTGGCGCAAGATGCTTCTACTGGCAGTTCCTTGAATATTTTTTTTTCTTCACATTATTTGCTAACGAGTGACTAATGAGTGCGGAGCAAATCGGAAACAATTACCTAGGCTAAGGTAATCCCTTTCCTTTATTTTATGCGTGCATTTAATTATTTTTTTACAGAGAGTCACTTTAAGTCCTGCTATATATAAAGGATTTGCTTGGAGCATTCTATTCCTTGGAAGATTATATTCCTAATATCAGATTTCAGATAGGCCTTTGGATGTATTGTTTTCTATTTGGAGAGACATTCACCCTTATCACTCTGGAAAGACATTTACCATTATCACTCTGTCAAGAAACCAGCTACATGGACAAAGTGTTCTTATACAAGGTGTTAGTGGTAGAGTACCACATTTTTCAGAAGTCTGTATTCAAGCTCTTCGCCGCTAAATGCTGGTAAGTCTGGGTTGGTATAGAAGGTGAACTACCTTTTATGTTGCATAATTCTTTACCTCTGATTAATTTCCTTTCTTTTATTTTGTCTTGCCCTTTTGCTGGATTACCCGTCCTCAGCTACTCTCTCCTGTAAGGCATCCCAGGTGGTCCTTCTTTGTCTCTCCACTCCTTGGGGGTATCAGTGTATCTTCAGTTTTGTCTCAGATAACTGAACCCCATGGGAGTGAAGAGGCTACATCTTCGCTCCCGTGCATTTTGAGTTCAACCTGTCCTGACTTTCAGGGTAGATCTACAGATCGCGACACATGCCCATAAAAATGATGCTAGCAAGAAACATACAAAATAATTCTGCAAGGTTTTTAAAAAAAAACAATGCTACGTGACAGAATTTAAAATTGTAATGCTTACAAATCGGTACAATATAATTATGTCTTTCCTGGGGGTAAAAAACCACAAAAGAATAAAAGATGAAGATCATTTTGTGGGGATAACTTGTCAAATGGACACATGGAAAGATCAGAATATTTATATTTCTTCCCTGGATATCCTACCATCAGTGGCATCAAATTTAGGCGAAATCTTAATAATATATATTTGAGATGTGGCAATGTAACATCAGCCAAATAAAAGTAGCGTCCCTCCTCCAGCACTGGGGTTAATTCATACAGACGAGCTGACTGAGTGTAGAAGTTTTTTTCTCTTCTTAAATATTGAGCTCTCTGAGTGAATATCTCAATTACTTTCTGCTTTGTAATGGAGTTATAGGTGGATGGATCTTTAAAAAGGTGACTTAGACCGATTGCAGTTAGTTCTGACTCCAAGTACTTTATCCACCTGATACTGCTGTAGTTGTCTGATTTTAGAATAGATGTTATTAAATTTAGAGTAAGGGGGACTGTGTCCCTATGCCATATAGAATGCCACAGCAGGAGTGGTGCCATTTTGACAGAATCCATAATGTATGGTAGAGTCAGGTCCATATTAAGCACATAATTCGAGTATGACTGGGGTAGGGAAGTAAAAGACTTAGGGCATGCCCATTTTATATATATTGATATGTTTCTTTGTCTGCCAGCTCATAGGTCCTCTCAAGTGGTTCAAGGGGTATAAGCTCCCATCCCCCAGCCCAGACAACCACCAAACTACTAATTCTGATTAGAACTCATATTTGGAACCCGTTCTGGTTCCCAAAGCCCCTTAATGAGTCACTGTCCCATAGTGGTGTCTCTTTTTTCAATATACTTCCCCATTTCAGGTGTCTTCACACTTTTTGTGCTGATTGCATACGCATTAGCATTCCTTTGGAATTTTCTGCCTTTTATAGGGCCACTGGTTATCCCTGGGTCCCATAGCATGCCTATCAGTTCTCAAAGAGGGTTTGTCTCATGAGTCAAGCAACCAATTGTTAATCACTACTAGTTGCACTGTCCAGTAGTATTGCAACATATCTGGTAGGGCAAACCACCCATCATAGACGCCCCTTGTTAATTTGTTGATGGGTATGCATGGCGATATCTGATCTTAGCTCAGCTTCCACTTTTGTAAAGAACGCACCCAGCACCCATTATGAAGTATTCTGAAGGAAGTAAGAATTTCGACATTGTTATCATCTTTTCTAAACATGTTCTTCATCACAAAGAACAATGGTAGAAATTCCGGTGCCTTACATCTCTTGCACACTTATCCCACTGCACCACCCCACACAGTAGCATACGTAAAACCAACAAGATTATTACATGTTTACTTCAGGGCTCTGTAGCTTGCTCCGGGGTAAAATGTAGTCTGGTCAAGCCCAGCTAGCTCTGAGGTATAGTAGCCAAGCAGTATCTTTTAAATTCTCCCTCAGCTGGTATCATGTCTTCAGTAGAAGTCTGTCTTAGAGAGGTATGTTTTCAACAGTTTTCTGAAACGGAGGTGAATTGCTTTGTAGTGTAGTTCCTATATTCCCAATAGGCTCTGCGCATTGGAATAATATATTCAGCAGTGTAGACGTAGGACTGAGGTCGACTAGTTCTCTACTGACTATATTAGACTTAAGGTTTGCCAGCTAGCTCAGAGGTCACTAGAAACTTTCTCGAATAAATAAGGAGGAGTTTAACCTCCCTGACTAGACAAGAAGGGATTAGCTTCTGACAACCATATAACATGACAACTTTGCTCCCTCAGAATAAGAGTGTATCTCTAGAGTCGGGGAAAACAATAGACAGCTATTTCACTCAGTCAATCATGCATACTTAGTTTCACCAGAGTGCAGAGAAAAGAGAGACGGGCGTTTTCAATAAAAGGTGTAATTTATTGAGCAGTCTGCTTTCTCATGCAAGAGAAATGAATTGCCATAATTGCAATACTTAATGTAAAGTAAAGTGCGTACAGTAAAAGGAGTATTATGAAATAATACTGTAAAAGCATTGATATGGTTTCTAAGCCATAAGATACTTTAAAATGGATAAAATATTTACATACATATATACATTGACTAACGTACTCAACTGGTGCTTCTAAATAAGCCTACCCCGGTGTACCTGACCTAAGCCTAATACGTGGGAAGGAGTAAGTAAGTAGCAGTTTAAGTTCAGTTGGTTTTGCCAAGAATCTGACTCAAGAATTCTCTTTACGGGTTTAGTCAGTTCCGTACCTGGTTAATAGAATGCAGGAGGTCTGGTATCTCTTTTTCAGGACTAGATATCCCAGCAGCCCGCGAAGGCGGCTGAGAACACCGGAGATGGATTTCTCGGCAGGAGAAAAGACAGCGTCTCTCTCAGTGCGTCAAAAGGGAGGGGCAGCGTCCGTGGGCTCTTGCATCAGCTGGGCTCTCGGGCAAGTAGATAGCTGCTCGGCTCCAAAACCACCACCGTGTGTTTGCTTAAGGCAATGTTGGTATATTTAAACCTAAAAGGTGCCGGGTTTGGCGTAAGGTTGGACATAAGACATCAATAAAGATGTCACTAAGAACTGGCCGTTCTTACAGTGCTTCACAGGAGTTCTAGGACGAAATCAAAACAAAAGCAAATGGGGATTTCCCAGGTTGCTGGAGGTTTGGTTTGTTTAGAGAACTCATTGTTCTTTTTAGGAGTCCGGGGAAGTAGCCTTACTTAATGTGACTGCATGGGCTACAACTAAATATGGATATGATTCCTATGCCATTATAGGGATATTATTGATTATAACCGTACAAGTGCATAAAATAGAAATATTGATTTAGGTTCCTAGATAAAAACACAATACCCACTCCACGATCTAATGTCCATCATTACTAAAACTAAGCAATAGTAAACATTTAAAGGTGCATGTGTATTCCAACCCACACCAAAATACATTTTTTGCATTCAAAATGGTGTATGCGAAATACACGAAAATGATTATTGGTACTGTACGCTTTTCAAGCAGTGTAATCATTCAGTCAAACATGCTTATATGTATTAGCTGAACGATTTGCAAAATTTACATATGAAATGGCTCTTAATACAGAAAAGAAGGTCGAGACCATTCCATCATATATGAATACAGTTGCTGTAAATGTGCTAGAGGCTGAGGTAATATATTGTCTCTAGAGTTCCTAAAAATAGAAGCTCAGTTCTTTAAGAATAGTTCTACTTTAAGCAGAGTACATGTGTAAGAAAAAGCTAAATACTTTGGAAGTTTAAAAAAAATAATTTCGCTTTCAGGGGAGAAAATAGTTCCAAATGTTTTCAGTAGCTTTTGTTTATCAAAGCTGAAGGTCGAATTCAGAGTTCAGGGGAACGCTGTGTGGTCGTTGCTTAAAAAGTTATTCTTTCTGTTCAGGGGTGAACATCATTTCAGACAGGCTCGCAAAAAATTGGTCTACGACATCAGGTGAAAGTTCGACCAAGTTTGAAAATGCCACAACAGTGCAGTCGTGAGAATGATTGCTATCATCGATGTCAGGATCAGCAATGCTCACAGAAGGTCGTACCTGGGTGATGCTGCTCTCATCTCATACTTCACTGCCACCTAATCGTAGTGGTGAAGTCTCAACAAATGCCGTCATCAGAATGGGTAGCCGCTGGGGACAACACGATGCATGAGCCGTTACAGGACTTAGCAAAGTATCTGTATCCAATGGTACTGCTGATGGTAGTGTAACACAGACGTCCAACACGCATTCTTCTCCGCATAGTATACATCGAAGCACAGGTAGGATGCAATTTTGCCAGATTGGTCTGAATGAAAGAAACCAGGTCATATTCAGATCTCTTAGCCGGGCTAATCCAAGGACTTTAGTTATGCGGTCCCGATAGCGTATAGCTAGGATCGTTTCTTCCATCGTTGCTGGAGTCTTGTCTGCGACTTGGCTTGCCATATCGGAGCAGAAGGATCAAAAATAAAATTCCTGCTACGAGTCCCAAAAGTAGTGGTAGGCCGCCAAAGACAGAATGGACAAAATTGGGAAAAATGCCCAGAACTGTTTTGAAGGGTGTTAACAGTCCCGAAAAAATTGTCTTAAATATATGTGGGATACCACTGGTATCAGACATATTTAGGATTTGGCTTAGCATTTCTATGAAATGCACGGGGCAATTTGTTGATAAAAGGGTATGTATCTCTGCGGTTGTCCTTGCAACCAGAAGATCATACGTTTCTTTTGATGACGTTAAAGGCACGGTTGTCTGTAAAAGAACAGACTTCATTCTGCTTAAAGTATCAATTCGAATAGAAGAGATATTCAAAGAAGGCCAAATTGTCGCCTCCGTATCTGGAGTGCTCTTTGGATACAATACTTGCATACAGCAAGTGACCATGGAACTAACACTTAAGAGATAGGCTTTCCCTGGCACCATGCCACAACAGCTGTGGTCCACTATTAGAATATAGCTCCCGTTAGAAAGCCGTCTAAAGAATGGCTCTATTTGGGCTGCAGGTGTGCCGTGCTGGTGACATGAAAGGTTATTTGAAGTCCCCTCACAGGCCCCAGGCAAATTAATACCTTGGCACAGAAGTATACCGCTTAGTGATTGTTTACAATTGTTACCACTAAGAACTACATTCTGTTTCTTTTCACTATAACATGTGTGTGTGTAAGGCAATTTCCATGATGACTTAATGTACCCTTTAACCAACCTTTCATACTAGCCCGCTGGTATATACTCTTGGCAGTATTTAAATTGGAAAGTTGTTATCGGAATTGTAATTATTCCGTGTATTACCCATTCAATGACAGGTCTTTCTGACATTGTCAATGGTAATCTCTCAAGTTTTTCAATGCTCAGAATCATATAGTCTGCTCCTTTTTGTGCCAAACTGATTTGTTTATCAGTAAGGTTAAAGATAGAGAATAATGACGTTGTGTTTATCAAACGCCATGGCACGTAGCCTGAACGCAGATTTTGCAACGTCCAGCCGAGCTGTACAATAGAACGTAATTGGGACTGACCGTGTTGTAACATTAGTAAGTCCTGATCTATTATATCGATAGCAGATGATACAATACTGTCCAGTGAATATATTCTGGAGGACAGAGTCATTAACCCATTGTCCACAACAGAAAGTGATTTTTTCCAAATTAATACGATCAATTTCTCGTATTTTTCTGCTGTCTCAATTTGAGTTACTTTCCAAGCTTCGTTGTATGCAGCGTATATACCGGCCGCTATGAAACGTTTTTGACGCTGTTTGCGTGGACCCATTATGAAATCACGCAAGTCAGCACCGTCTTTAAGTAAAGTCAAGTGTTGCTTAATTTCACCTTCAAAAGAAGAGAGTGTCCCAGAAAACCAGAGAGGACTGGGTGTCAAACAGTATCAAAAAGAGATTCCTTTCTGTGTCATTAACTTTTGCTTTGTGACCAACTGGTCTATACACTAATCTTACGTTACTAGTGTTTAAAAAGTGGCTTTAGGTAATTATTACTGCACAACACTGAAGTTACTTATTTCTCTCAACATTTTATTTTCATACAATTCAAATCATTTGCATAAAACTAATAACAAAAACATTTCTTTCAAGCATATACTCGAGAGCAATCCTAATCTAATGCAAAAAACAATTCCTATTCTGGTTTAATGCTCAAAAAAACAAGTTAAAAAGATTGTTTCCATACATTAAAATAGTGATATTCAAACATCAAAATACATGGTTGGTAGAAAGTCCCTTGTCGACGCGTCTCGGTGCATTAAGATCTTTAAGCACCTTCTTCAGGGCAGACTTATGAGTTAAAACAACTGATCTTCTTTCTAAAAATAAATACATACAATTAGTGAATTTTGTCTAGTTGAGAGCTAATAACAGTCTATACAGTGTTGGGCACCCTTTATACCAAGTCACTATCTATTTCTATAAGAGTATTAGGAGGTCAATCTTACTTGGATTGCTATTACGCCAACCTTCTCACTATGGGGTTTCTACTCTTATTTGATTTGTTCAATTTCAGTTTCTCTTCATTTCAGCCAGTGTGGATTTCTGTAGCCACTCAAGGCATAGTTTCCCTACACTGTATGTTGTTACTATCCCTAGATGTTGTCTCTGGGAGCATGAAGGGCCTGGTCTGGTCATTTTGAACCCCTGTATTTTTTTTCAGGAATCTAACTTGACAGTTATTTGTGCCTGTTGGCCAGATCAACCACTTTTTCCAATCATGATGTGTTCTGTTTTGGTGTAAAATATGGGATACGTCTATCTCAACACCTGTTTTGGCATTACTATCAGGTATTGGCTTTGGAATAGACGGTTTGTTTAAGTCTTTAATCTTAGCTAGGCCAAGACAAGTAGTCTGTTGAATGGTGTCATTCAAGAGTATTATTTCTTCTGGGTCCATGCAGGCTCTAAATAATGCTTCTAAACCTTGGACCTGCCAACTTTTTGTACCCCAGATGGTTTTCGTTTCAATGTTGTGTTTCCAGAATTCAAAACCAAATGTAATCATTTTTTCATAAAACGTTTCAGAATAAATCAATTTAGTAGTTGTCAACATTGTTTTTATCCCTGTCTTATTTAACAGTTTAAAATAAAAAGTTTCTGCATCACTTGTGTTAAACCCTGAGAAGTATGGGAATTTCTCATAAAATGTTTTCGAACTGCTTTTAGGTGGAGTTGCTAAATGTTCCGATTGATTATACTTAAAACATTTCTAGGTTGAGCAGATTTATGTAAATAGTGATGTGCAAAGTGATTGTAACAGTACATTTGTTCATAATTCGACGAACCCTGTAAGTAATCATGTTCTGTAAATTTTGCTGACATTACTAAATCTGACATCATATTATTTATGCTTTCATAGTCCTAATCATCAGAGAATGTACTTGGTTTTACAAAGTCACTTAATGAAACCTGAACTGATGTGGATATTTCAAGAGTTCAACCAGGCCATAGATTTCGTAATCCGTTTTGTCCCAAGCTACCCCACCAGGTATTGGAATGGCTGTGACATTCACTGATGATAGTTCTCTTTTCTCGATGTGAGATGACTTGTGTGGCTTTGGGACCAAGTTGATGTTTTGACTTGCTGTGTCCATTGTACTGTATTTTCCCTCAATGAATTTTCCCAAACAAAGTACCATGATGAGCCAAAGCAAGAGGAAAAGTACACCTAACACAATCAAAAATTCAATCCATGGAAAAATCAGATAGGTTTCTTTGAGTTGATGAAAGAGTTTATTTAATTTGTCTTTGAAAGTTTTTGTTGTTGGCGTTACTTCAGGTTCGCTTGGATCTTCAGAAAAGTTATCGAAATTGATGAAGTAGCCAGATGCAGTTTTGTCAATTGTTGGAATTGCTTCAGAATTTTCCTTTGCTTTTTCATTTTTTCTTTCATTAGCATAGTCTGAGGCTACATCGTAGACAGGTGTTTCTTGACGAACTGTTGCAATTTGGGTTTCAAGAGGTACAAGTTCCATGGCATTGTTGCATAGTCCTTTTTTATTCACTGCAGGTTTATCAAATGTGATTAGTCTCTCAGTTTGAACCTCTTGGATTGTAGCAAATTTTGGTATTCTGCTATTTCTTGGGAGTCCACTGGGCCTACTACTTATTATTGGCCACGTGATTGTGGTTTTACCAGGTCGATGGATACAACTCGGTTATCCTTTTTACCAGCAAGGGGCAGTAGTACAACTGATCTTGTTCCGCTGACAGCTAAGACAGGTACTGCTTTTCTGTAAGAAGGCCCAAATTCCTTCTTCACCGTGATCTTCTCTCTGACCAGATCCCCAATCTTTGGAATCCAGACAGGCCTTACTGGGACAGGTGGTTTATCTTCAGTGGCTGTTGGCTGCTGTTTTAACTTTATGTTGCTCAGGGATTTTCTTGTTTCATTTAAGTCCTGTAAAACAGCCAAGCGATCTATGATATCAAAGCATTTTGTTTTCTACCACTGAAGTCTGACTATCTAAGTCCTGAATATGCATTCTAGTACCGAACAATAGTTCGTACGGACTGAAACCTTTTAGAGAATTTCTTGGCTTATTATTAAGACTACGTTGGACACTTGTTAAATGTTGGACCCACCCATCACCCGAACCTAATACCCTCGCCATTATAGATTGCTTTATGTCCCGTTTTTTTCTTTCCACAATCCCATTTCTCCCAGGATGGAAGGGACAAGAGTACCGCAATGCAATGCCCATGCTGGTCATGGCCTCCTTATAAGCTCGAGAGCTAAAAGCAGGACCCTGGTCAGAATGTAGCATGCCAATTGCGTATGTGCCGATAAAGACTCGCAAATCTTTTATAACAGTTCTGGCGTCCGCCGAGCGCTGGTGTCTGTATTTTTAAGTGAATCTAGTCTTAAAAAGAAATTAATGGGACGCTGGATTTTACGTATAGATAGCCTTATGCTAACTACAAGAAGGGCCATGGCAATACTCCGGTCGGTTCGCTACTGCGATCTCTGTTGCAGTTGGGACAGCTCTACGCAAATTTGTAATGTTGCAGGCTCATCCCCGGCCACCAGTATTCTGATTGTAATTCTTTCAGAGATTCCTTGATCTCTTGGTGCCTTAGACCAATCCCATGTGTGTGTCCGCTATTAAAAAGATTCTCCTGTTCGTGTTTTTTAATTTCTTTATTTATTTATTTATTTGATTTGATTTGTAAAGCGCTACAGCTACCCAAAAAGGGTTTCCCGGCGCTGGTAGAGGGATTGAGTGCGGAAAAGGAGGGGAGGGAGATGATAGCCAGAGCAGGTTTACTGGTTGAACAGCCAGGTTTTTAGGGATCTACAGAAAGTAACAAGATTAGTTTCAGTGCGCATTTTTAGGGGGAGGGAATTCCATAACTTAGGACCTAAGTAGGAAAAAGACCTGCCTCCCATTCTGGAAAGCCGGACCTTAGGCACATTAAAGAGGCCCTGAGAAGAGGATCTGAGAGGCCGAGTGGAATTACTCTATCCCCCACTCCAGGGATTCGAGCAAAAGGAACGGAGTTTGCATCAATTATGTATGTATAATTTAGTGGATAGTTCACGGGTAGTGCTGCACAGTCGCCTTTTGAAGACGTTTTTACCGCCAGCATGGTTTCCCCGTCTATGTATTTTTCTGAATGCTTTTTTGTGGCTACGGAAGCTGGTTGAGCTGCTTCCGCTGTGGCTGTATTAGTCAATGAATTCCCTGCAACGTGAACGCCATCACGTTGATGACTCAGTGTATGTATCACGTGAGTCTTTCGTAGTTCTTTTTGCAAAAGAACTACCTGTTCCCAAAGCTTCTTATGCTTTATTGTGGCACCTGTGTCACCTTTGTAATCGTTTTGAACCCAGTTCTGCAAGTCATTATTGTAAGATTTGACGCAGAAATTTGAATCGCACACTATTAGTTCCGGGAATTCACGATCGGCATTTTCAAGCGCCATCTTTAAAGATCTGATTTCAGCTCGCTGAGCCGAACAGTTTCTCAGTGATTCAGTTTTTGTTATTTTTGGTCTGAATTTACCACAGCGCCAGCGACCTTTAACAATCGCACACGCTGCATTGTAGGATTTATTATCCACATCGTAATGTTGTGCAAATCTGTCCATATAGATTACACAAGAGTACTGTTGGAGAGGCAGAATTTCGATTGGCAGAGGATATTCTTCTTCATATTTTAGATCTTTCAGTTTTTTCATGTTCGGGTCAAAATAGTATTTCACGTCTTCTGCAGCAAGAGAATTTTCCCACTGTATCCATTTTGGATCTAATGCCACCGTTTTTAGATTAACTGGGCTTAATAACGCCCTAAGGGCTGATTCTGCTGTATAAACAGTTTTTCTTTTGACTTGGGCTTGGGCTCTTTCTTTTGCTACAGCAGTTTGAACCCCATTTACAATATTTTCTGTAAGACTGAATGTTTTTTCAGCTTGTGTGTACAAATGTGATTTGTAAGCTATTGGTACCGTTTCTCCCTCATTAGAGGTCAGGTACGTGACTCCGCATCTTCCTGGGATGACTCGGATTGCAAGGTTGCGTGTGTTGTTGCGAGTTTGTAATTTTGTTTTACTAACATGTCGGTTTGCAATGATCTCAAAATTTCTGTGTGTTTCTGAGTCCAATTGATTGGTTTAAAATCAGGTTTTATTATTTCATAGAGAGGTTTAACCCTCTCTGCATAATTTAGAATGTAAGTTCTTCCGAAATTCAGGAAACCTAGTATTGATTGTAAGTTCTTCAGCGTTTTTGGTGCTTAAAGTACAGCGCACTTTTCTAAGAAGTTGTCTGCTAGGCTTTTGCCTTCACTTGATAATTCATATCCTAAAAACAGGACAGTTAGGTGGGCAATTCGTGACTTTTTAAAGTTGAATTTGTAACCCTCTGCTGCGAACCCAAGTATTATGGTGTTCACTCTTTTCAAGTGAGTATCCAGGTCATCACCTGTGAGATAGATGTCATTGACATAAGATAATGCCTCATCATCATATATTTGTAGTAACTCTGTTACCCTTGCTGAGAATAATCCTGGGCTATTCTTGAATCTCTGTGGGAGTCGACAGAAATTTTTCTGTGACCCCATTATTGAGAAAGCGGTTAAATACCTGCTTTCAGGTGCAATGTTTTGACAAAAGAATCCATTAGAGATGTCTAATGTTGTTTTGTATTTTTTGCGAACAATGTTATTCATTAGTGCTGAACTGTGTGAGTTTTGTACTGCAAATGTCTTGCAACATGAGTTAAGGTGTCTGTAGTCCAAGACTAGATGATATGAATCATCTGGCTTGGAGACAGGAAACAAAGGATTGTTCATTTGAGAGGTGCATGTCTCGATCACCCCTTGGTATTCAAGTTGATCTAAGATATCCCTGACTTGTTTTTTAGCTTCTTGCTTAATTGGGTACTGCCTTTGTGTAGTGGGTTGACATTTTAACTGGATTTTGTGAGGAGGAGAGTCCTCATCCCATCATACATGATTTTTATATAATGCAGGAGCTTGAGCTACTGCCCATTTTCTTGCATATGTGTATTTTCTATGAATTGGAATATGATTTGAGAAGGCAGGCATAATCATTTCTTCGCCATGAGGGCACTCCCTGACAAACTCTGGTGGCCAGTCTTTCTCAGCTAATAGGATGTCATAGCCTTTTGAAAGGTTATCCCAAAACAGACCCCTTACTTTCCTAGTCTTATCTCCCTCTATGCGCAATGTTATTTTGTATATTTTATGAGGTTTGCTAACTCTGGTATCTGCAGTTTCCACCTGACTGTATTCATTCGTGTTCACTGTCTCCAGATGATTCATCAGGATCTTGCGAGCTATTGTCACTTCTGCTGCGCAGTCTAGCATTGTCTGGGCGCACTCTCCGTTTTTCAGCTGTGTCCTCAGTATCCTCGGCATGTTTGATTATTTTAATACTGGCTACCTTCTTTCTTGGAAATTGTAATTTTTTACTTTGAGCATGTTCTTTGTCTTTGGACTTGACGTGCTCTTCCCTGTGTTCTGACCGTCCTCTTCTTTCCGATTTCTGCGAGGAAGTCTAAAAAGATCGAGAGGGACATGTTTCAATATCTATCAGGCTTTTTCAAATTATCCCTATTTCTAAGGTTGTATCTTTTCTCAGAGGGCTCCCTCTGGGGAGACTTATGTCCTTGGCCCGGAGATCTTTCTCTCCGCCGAGGAGACCTTCCTCTGGACTGGAATCTTTTTTCTTTGGGAGTGGATTGTTCATTTCCATCCCAGCTCTTTTTTGGAGTGTTTAGATTATTTTTAATAAATATCTTTTCAGGATTTTCAGTTTGTTGGGAGTTTACCGGTTTCCCACCCAAACTATCTCTACCTAGTTCTTCATCGGATTTTTCTATGATTCTGGCAAGTTCAATTTGTTGGTCTGCTATATCTGTTTCTTTCAATTTCTGGCGGATCACCACAGATGCTGATTCTCCTTTTATGTTGGCTAATAATAAAGCTGAGACCTGCTTGAAGTCTTTCAGTAATTTCATACCCAGAGTTAAAGCAGGTTCTGGACCGTACTCATTTTGAATCTGTCTTAGTACATCTGGTATTACCGCCATGGACGGAACACCATGTGTTTTTGTGTAAATGGAAGCAAAGACTGTGCCCCAAGTGTCACAATACTCCACATGTGGTGCGATCCCCATTGGAAGGCAGATAGTCAGAATTCTGTGTTTCTCACCAGGGGTAGTATCCGGAAATACTGCCTCTATTTGAGTTATCTTTTGTGCTAGCCAGAAAGGAATTTGTTCCCGTTTTGCGGGTGTTTTACCAAGACATGATTGTATGTTCTGTGGTGTAATTTTATTTGTGTTTCCCTGATGAGGGGTCAGCTGTGGAATGTTAATAGCTGGTTCGACTGTTTAAGTCCGCATTACATATTGGACTAATTGTCTATGTATTTTAATTAGTACTTTTAGCTGGGCTAAAAGTTTCCGGTCTGACATTTTTTCGATGTCTGGATGTGGTGTGTAGCTGGCTAGAACCGGCCACGTTGCTCCTGGTCTACCTAGTGGACCGAGCCTTGTGATGTGATTATTATGTTTTAGGGCGCCTTTAAACCAGAGCAGGTGCTCTTGGTATTTTAATGGGATTTCAACCTCCTCGGAAGGAGTGTATTCATCCGGAGGTTCCTCTATTTTGTAATAGTGGAATTCGTGTGTTACAGCGTTTGCTGCTGGAAAGTTTATCCATGAATAGAATGCCTCTGTCTGCCGATATTCATGGGCCTCTACCACGAATATGACTGTAACACCTCGAGATGTCAGTCCGTTTTCTATAAGTGTTAAGAGTTATAGTTTTTCTTATGTTGACTGGAATGAGTATAGCATTCTGGTCATTCTGTAGGAGACTCGTGTCCTCCTCAAGGAGTCGAGCTGCTATTCTAGCTGCCTCCCTCTCGTCTTCACTTTCCCCCATTTTACTGGTAGAAAAGTTTTTTTGCAGATCAAGTTTCAAGGAAACAAAGATTAGGTGCACAATATTTTGGAACACTGTATCGTTCAACTTTGACTAAACCAAAAACTATACATAGGAATCTCTTCCTACTAAGTTCCAGCGAATTTTAACCTCCTACCCACTCCAGACGTCTTTTGGAGTATTTACGGGAAAAAGGGTCTGTGTGAAAAAGCACGACTGAGTTACTCTAACGTCTTGCATTAGATTTATCGCCTTACCAAACGTTGGGTGCCATGTAGTGTAGTTCCTATATTCCCAATAGGCTCTGCGCATTGGAATAATATATTCAGCAGTGTAGACGTAGGACTGAGGTCGACTAGGTCTCTACTGACTATATTAGACTTAAGGTTTGCCAGCTAGCTCAGAGGTCACTAGAAACTTTCTCGAATAAACGAGGAGGAGTTTAACCTCCCTGGATAGACAAGAAAGGATTAGCTTCTGACAACCATATAACATGACAACTTTGCTCCCTCAGAATAAGAGTGTATCTCTAGAGTCGTGTGAAAACAATAGACCGCTATTTCACTTAGTCAATCGTGCGTACTTAGTTTCACCAGAGTGCAGAGAAAAGAGAGACAGGCGTTTTCAATAAAAGGTTTAATTTATTGAGCAGTCTTCTTTCTCATGCAAGAGAAATGAATAGCCATAATTGCAATACTTAATGTAAAGTAAAGTGCGTACAGTAAAAGGAGTATTATGAAATAATACTGTAAAAACATTGATATGGTTTCTAAGCCATAAGATACTTAAAATGGATAAAATATATACATACATATATACATTGACTAACGTACTCAACTGGTGCTTCTAAATACGCCTACCCCGGTGTACCTGACCTAAGCCTAATACGTGGGAAGGAGTAAGTAAGTAGCAGTTTAAGTTAAGTTGGTTTTGCCAAGAATCTGACTCAAGAATTCTCTTTAAGGGTTTAGTCAGTTCCGTACCTGGGTAATAGAATGCAGGAGGTCTGGTATCTTTCTTTCAGGACTAGATATCCCAGCAGCCCGCGAAGGCGGCTGAGAACACCGGAGCTGGATTTCTCGGCAGGAGAAAAAACAGCGTCTCTCTCAGTGCGTCAAAATGGAGGGGCAGCGTCCGTGGGCTCTCGCATCAGCTGGGCACTCGGGCAAGTAGATAGCTGCTCGGCTCCAAAACCACCACTGTGTGTTTGCTTAAGGCAACGTTGCTATATTTATACCTAGAAGGTGCCGGGTTTGACGTAAGGTTGGAAATAAGACGTCAATAAAGATGTCACTTAGAACTGGCCGTTCTTACAGTGCTTCACAGAAGTTCTAGGACGAAATCAAAACAAAAGCAAATGGGGATTTCCCAGGTTGCTGGAGGTTTGGGTTGTTTAGAGAACTCATTGTGCTTTTTTGGAGTCCGGGGAAGTAGCCTTGCTTAATGTGACTGCATGAGCGACAACTAAATATGGATATGATTCCTATGCCATTACAGGGATATTATTGATTATAACCGTACAAGGGCATAAAATAGAAATATCGATTTAGGATCCTAGATAAAAACACAATAGCGTCTACTCACAGTTTGGGATTCAGAGAGTTCCAGAGTTTGGGTCACTGGGTTTCTAGATATCTGCCTCCATGCTTCAGTTGCCTTAAGGTATCGTTCTACAAGTTGCAAGTTGGCTGATCATATATCCCTGGCTTTTATGTAGTTAGAAGCCAGATTTTGCTGGGAGCTGGCCACATCATTCTTTTTAAGCCTTGCAGATTTTGCAAATGATTTTGAATTATGTCTTGGACTTCAACAGTGGAGCTCCTTTAAGGATGGTTTGGCACTTTCATTTTCCATATGTATAAACAGAATTTTTCCCTTATGGTTATATATATATCAAGCAACACAATCAACATTCAAGTTATTCACCCATTCAATATTTGAAACAGCCTCAATCAATAGTGAAACATTTGCAAAGGAAAAATATATACCACAATTTTTTTAATATAAAAACAAACTGTTTATTGCGAAGTTAAAACACATTCCACTGAATGTACAATAAATACACATATATAAAAAACCTTTTTTAAAAAAAGGACTAGAATATCTCACTCGACGCCAACTCAATCAAAGAATGCACGCCTCCACACTGGTGCAATACCATCGAGCTAAGAGAATCCCAAGAGGTTTAAGACTGGCCATTAAACCAATGTTATTCAGATTTAATTTAAACGCAAAATTAATGGACAAATGGTACAGCATCTTGAACAAGTGTTCATTGGATTTAATATTATTGATAGTGGAAGAATTGTCTAAAACAATCCGCGAATTAGAGGAAGAGATTCTTGTCTTGAAAAGTGAACTGGAAAATAGAATGGAAACAAACACCTGGCAAATGAGTTTGGAAGCGATTAACCAAAAATTGGACAAATACAGCAAAGAGCTCCAAGAAGGTAAACTCCGTAAAAATACAAGCGAGATACCATAGATTATAAACTGAACGAAGTGTACACGTGGGCTGACATTTACACTAGGAGAAGATTTGACCCTAAAAAAACAACAGCAGCACCACACTCCTCAGAGGAAAGTTTGGTAACAGACAAAGAAATCACTTTGAACAGAGGACCAGTCGATCTGACCACACAGACTACGACAACAAGTTCAGAAACAACAAGAGGAGAGACATCAAACAGCAGTGTGGCTTTTTTGTCCAAGGATCAAAACAAAGGGTTACAACCAACGTAAGCACCAGGAACAACAAACGAAGCCGCCCGACAAGGAGAGGAAGCGGCAGGAAAATCGCTCTGGAGCGGAAGGAGAGTGATTTGATAATAAATATATCATCCATCAATTTATCAAAACACGAACTTAACGTATTGAACAAAGGATTAACATTTGTTCCAACGACCAAGGCAAACGAAATAGAGACAGAGGCTGCATTTTATCGCTTCATGAGATCTTTACGTTTACGACATTTCTTCTCTAATGTGGTAGAAACTACACTACAATCTACACAAGAAACACCAGAACCATTTAAACCAAAAAGCGCATTTCAACCGCCAGTTTCACACAAAATGCTGGATACCTATGAAATCATGGTAAAAAAGGATATAGAGACACTGGATTTCAAAAAAATAAAGCAACAAAATATGACCAAATCAGAAAGAAACACATTGCAGAAGTTATCCAATAACCCAGAAGTGACAATTCATCCAGCAGACAAAGGGGGAGCAATAGTGGTTATGGACACGGACTATTATAACATGAAGGTCAACCAGCATGTTGACAACAGAGAGACATACTTGATGCTGGAACAGGAACCAACAGCAGAAATACAAAATTTACTCAAACAACTATTACAGGAAGCGGTTCACCAAGGATGGATAAATGAAAACACCAAGGCATATCTCACCACCAATCATCCCAGATGTCCAAAACTTTATATGATCCCGAAAATTCATAAAAACCCTGAGGATCCACCATTTAGACCAATAGTTTCGGGGTGCGGGTCAATTTTTGATCCCCCTCAGGCGATATCTGTATTATTATTTGCAACAATTTGTGCAAGGGTGGCAATCATACATCCGCGACACCACAGATTTCCTAAACAAGTTGACAGATTCAACCAGGGATTTTCAAGAAAACTGGATTCTTTGCACCATTGACGTGGTAGCATTATATACATCCATTCCTCATATGGCTGGCATAGAAGCAATAGAATGGGCCCTATTACAAATGGACAAACTACAGGCTGATAAATTGTTTCTATTAAAACTGTTGAAATTCTGTTTACAAAACAGTTACTTTGAATGGGACAAGAAATACTACGGACAATTATCAGGAACTTCTATGGGTTTTTCAGGGGCACCAGCATATGCCAACATCTTTATGGCCCAATTTGAAGCGGAAAATCTGATTAACACCGAGAAATGGAAGAACATCAAGATGTATTGTCGATTCATCGACGATATATTTTTGATATGGCAAGCTACACCAGTGGAACTAGAACAACTCATCAAAGACCTGAATAAGGTAGATCCCAGAATACAATTAACCTACAAAATTGATCAGTCGACGATGGACTTTTTGGATGTAAGGATATCAAAATCCCAGACAGGATTTCAAACAAGATTGTACACAAAGCCTACAGACAGAAACAATGCCATGTTATACTCCAGCTTCCATCCAAAAAGCTTACTAAAAAATTTACCATACTCGCAAATGATCAGAATAAAGCGAATATGCTCAGACACACAGATCGGACAAATCACAATGGAGGAACATCTGGTGAAATATAAAGAAAAGGGATATCCACCAGAGGTACTAGAGCAAAGCAAACAGAGAGCGTTATCTCTCAATAGACTGGAGTTACTACAACCTAAAATCAAAACTAAAGACAAAAAGATGGTTTTTGTATCCAAGTATACAATACAATCAACAGCTATTAAAAGGATTATCAAAAACAGGTGGGAACTATTATCCAATGAACCAGACTTCAAAGGTTTGTTTGCAGACAAACCACTACATGCATATACGAGAGGGAGGAATCTAAAAGAATTATTGAAAACACCGAGGATTGCTAGAGGAGATACTAACAACAAGGGCACAATACGGTGCCTGAATTGCATACATTGCAATAACGTGATTACTGGTAACACACTCACCCACCCAACAACTGGCCAACCCATCAAACTCAAGCATACGAGTGACTGTAATTCACAGAATGTCATCTATGGGATTAAATGCCCATGCGGAAAAATGTATGTGGGTAAAACGGAACGTAAAATTAAAATCAGAATCACAGAACATAAGAGTAAAATCAGAAACCAATCGCTAACATCACCTTTGGCCACCCACTGGAAAGAAGAGAATCACTCAATCTCACAACTCAGGTTTATGATAATTGAAAAGATGACAGTAAGGCAAGGAACAGACATGAGACAAAAATTATTACAACAAGAGCTATACTGGATCAAAACTTTAAAAACCATGAAACCAGTAGGACTTAACAACAGATATGATCTGACATGTTATCTATGAACTATATAAGACAACAGCGACTCCACCCACGCAAAACAAGAGGCCATGTATTTTATTGAAAAGAAGGAACATTACAGATAATATCCATTAACATCAATTAACGTTCACCATTTTTGGACAGTGTCTTAACATATCTCAACTAACAAAAAAGATGGCTTATGCACACAGTTGATAGCATCTTAAAATGGAGGTAAAAATCAGGACTGAATTCAGATAAACCTCCTAACTGGTGGTAATAACTCCCCTATACAAGAACATAAGACACAAATAGAGGAATTTGGCAAATATTTAATAACAACGTCGGTGATATGTATATATTATGAAGAATTGTTCTACATTATGGTATATCATGTTACTCATAACACCAAAAGGTGAACCATGAATGTTATATATAGGTAAATTGAGTACATATGGGTAGCAATGTTTACAATTGTCTATCGGAAACAGTTATTGTTGATGTAGATATTAGGATACCCTCATGCAACATTGTGAGAAAAGAAAATTCATTAGGAATAGCCAGCATGAGTTGAATCTGTCATGTGATTGTAAGCAATCGGAATATTCAATGTGAATAAACTGCCCATATAGGCAATGTTAACAGAGGACATAAACACCACATACAAAATAGGTGGTACATAATTATTCACTTCATGAACACATTAAATAGCACGAGCACTACACGTCTGCCCCCATTTGGGTCATGAATTAATATCAATATCAATATCAATATTCGATGTTCTACTGTTTACATAACAACATTTTTTATGTCTCCATAAATCGGCAGACAATAACCTGTCTTTAGACGCCCTTTAAGTTTTAGTGCGTCGGCATATACCGCCGTACCAACAAGCCCAGCAGGTTCGATTTAACATCGCAAATTAACACATTTAATATTCTGAAACATCATTTCAATATGGCGATACATTACAGGAAACGGCTTAGCCGAATCGAGTAATTAGTCCGTCGTTTGTTATTACCCAGGAAATGGCGTTTATCTAAACAAACAAAAACCGCGATCGACTCTCGCTCTAAACAACCGAGGTGACCACGATACAACGCGTAACGGCAGTAATCTTTAGGTAAGCGGAGATCATCTCGCTCAACTACCAACTAATGCGCGTTCATTTTAAATTACGAACATAGAGTGTTGCAGCACCGCGCAAATGGCGCTTAGGCGGTCATTATATGCAATAAGAAGGGCAGTAGCTTAACGATTTCCCTTTGAACCTTTTTTCAGAAATATTCCGCTTATTTAATCACAGGTATGTGACAAACAAGAATATAACCTTGTTGCCTCAATGCATGGAGAGGTACAGACACTCATGAGCCATTCCGTATATTTATTTCATTGACTAGGTCAAAAAGAAACGACGCACAACTACAGGTATGTTTATATATCTTCATGGAACAATTCCATGAATAACAATATTGTAAACTCAATGCAAACTATTGCTACACGGCCTATATTTGTTCTCTCGTTACAGCATATAAACAGATTCTTCGTAACTATTACGGTAAGATTAGGGGAAATTGATCATAATTCCTCCATAGTGAAACCAATAGGCACATGTAATTCATACTTTCACAAATATTTGTTACAGACAGTAGAGGTTGGCCTAATACAGCCTAAAGGTATGAACATATAACATTGCAATTTAAAAATTTGAGCATCCATGTACACACATGATAAACAATCGGTTTTCTACTTTTATTTTTCTTGTAGAGGCATCCCCTGAGGAAGGCACTTAAGGTGCCGAAATGCATTGGGCATATGATTAGGATGTACCAAGAATTGTAAATGTGCTTGTGATTCATTTAAAGCAAATGTGATTATCAGTGAGAATATAAGAAATGTACTGAATAACAAATGTTTTTTGGAAATATCATGTGATATATAACATGAATTTAATCGCAAAAACAAAATGCTAAATAAATCAAAGAAAGTATTTGATTAAGTGGAGTTTATATTGACAAACACAGAAGGTGTGTTTAACACTATATGAACAGTGCGAGACTGGACCAACACCCCAGTTGGTCTCAAACTTAAACAATTTCTAGGAGTGACGCCCCTTATCAGTCTCAGCACCAATAGTATACAAGGATTAATTTAAGGACAACCAGGAGTGCTCTCTGCGAACACCGTTTTTTCAAAATATATACACTCCATATAGTTATGCTTACAATGTATATAGGTCATAACATAAAAATATAATAGTATTTGACTGCATGCTTATGGATCTCTATTTAATATGATCACAACATATAAGTATGATTATGCATAAAGTAGGTGTAAATGTTAACTACTCAATATATTTCTTTCTTTTAAAAAATACATAACTCAAAATAATTAAATAATAAAAACAAATAATCCCAATTAATGATTAATTAATGGGGGAAAAACAAACAAAAATAGGGGCATGGATATCTATATATATATTTCTTTTCATACTCACTAGAAGAATTGAAATACATTAATATATTTAGAAAAATAAATGTTATAAACATACATATATGTATAACTTCATCGGTGTATCCATGTATAAGTAGATCAATACATTAATAACATATAAAATGATAAGTATATGCTTATGGGTTTACTTTCTTACACGCTATGATAATGACTTTTATACAGCATGCAGCTACTCAGAGACTGTCCTGGCACTAAACAGACATAACAGCACCCACAGGGTTAGCACTATGAAGATTTTTGAAAAAACAGTGTCTTTAAGTTTTTCTTAAAAGTGAGAGGCTCAAAAGTAGTATGTAGCTCAAAAGGTAGTTGGTCCATGTAACCAGACCAAGATAGGAGAAGAATCTACCGCCTGTTCTGAGCCGATGGATTCTAGAAACTCTGCCCATATGTTCTAAAGAGACACGTATGGTTCTGACGGGGACATAGTCATGAATCCTCTCCAACAGTTAGCTGGCTCAAGAGTCATGCAGAGCTTTGTGTACCAAGACCATGTATTTAAACAGGATTCTTTTTTTATTGGAAGATAATAGAGGGCCTTCAGATGAGAGGACATATGCGTTCTCAGGGAAAAATTGAGAAGTATCCGGGCTGTCGAGTTCTGTACCACCTGAAATCTGCCAAGGAGGTACTCCGGGAGAAGCAAGTAGAGAGCATTCCTGTAATCCAGTGTAGAAGTTATTAATGCTTGGATTACAGATTTTTTTGGAACACTATGAAAAAAACGGCAGGAATGTTTTCAGAATCCGTAGCAGCCTAAAGAAGGAGCCTGTCAGTGATTGAATCTGTGGTTGGAAGGAGACTACATTATCACACTTAATGCCTACATTTTTTGTTGAGCTCTGTTGAGGGCCTGGTAGGGGAGCTTCCTTCGGCCAGAAAGATCTCCAAAGGTCAGGTGCATATGAACCAAAGACCAGGATCTTGATCTTATCTGAGTTACATTTTAACTGATTAATGGCCAGCCACTGAAACACCTTAGTGAGGCAGTTTTTGATAACCTCCACAGGAAATTCTTCTCCCTTCCCACAGGAGGTATGGGGTAGCAGAAAATAAATCTCCAGCATTGGAGAATTCCCCATTGCTGCAGTTGGACTTATTAGCCAGCCTAATGACCCAGGTAAAATCGGGCAACCCCAGCGATTCGGCCCCTCCTAGATTTTTAAGGACCGTTAGTCAGACCATTTTACCGGTCGTGCTAAAGGTACTTAATGCCTCTATCTCCACCAATATAGTCCCCCCTAAGTGAAAAGAAGCCAGGGTCAAAGCACTTGCTAAGAAACCGAATATGAGCGTCACCAATCTTAGTAATTATCGTCCAATCTCCTTGCTCCCCTGGGCCAGCAAGCTACTGGAAAAATACATCAATGGCCTCTTGACCAAATTCCTAGAGGAAAATAATCTCCTTGATCCCTCGCAGACCGGCTTCCGCCCCAAGCATGGGATGGAGTCGGCTCTGTTGGCAGTCCTGGAGGAAACAAGGGGCATCTTGGATCGGGGAGGATCGGTGGCAGTCATTCTCCTTGATCTCAGTGCTGCTTTTGACACTGTAAATCACACCATCTTGTTGCAGCGCCTCGGGGAAATTGGGATTGAAGGAGGAGCGTTGGAGTGGATCCGCTCATTCCTATCCAGTAGGCAATTTCAGGTCTTTGAGGGAGCAACCATCTCTACAAGCAAGCCGTTGGACTGTGGAGTTCCGCAGGGCTCCTCATTAAGCCCGACGTTGTTTAACGTCTATATGAGACCGCTGGCTGGGGTCGTCCGTCCGTATGGTATTAAGATCGTTACCTACGCGGACGATACCCAGCTGGTGGTCTCCCTCACGCGGGCTGGAGACCCTGTAGGTAGAGTGGACCTGGCCGGATGTCTGAGCGAGGTTAGTAGATGGATGACCCTGTCTTGTCTCAAACTTAATGGAGACAAGATAGAGGTTATGATGCTGGGACATCTAGCACCATCCACGATCAATCAGATCTGGCCAGCATGCTTGGGAACCCCCCCAGTCCCCAGGGATGCCATCAAGAGCCTGGGAGTCTGGTTGGACAAGTCCCTGACGTTTAACCATCAGGCCGTTGTACTATCTGCCACCTGTTTTGGCCTCATTAGAGTATTACAGAAGATTCTTCCATTACTACCGTTTGAGGCTAGACAAATCGTGGTCCAGGGACTGATACTTGCCAGGCTGGACTTTGGAAACGCGCTTTACCTTGGGACCCCTGACTCCACACTAAAAAAGTTGCAGGTAATTCAGAACTGTGCGGCCCGAACCCTGCTCCAGCTTCCCCGCAGGACCTCTGTGAAGGCTGGACTGACAAGATTGCATTGGCTACCGGTGAAAGACAGGATCAGCTTCAAATCCCTTTGTGTTGCTCATCAATCTTTTTGGGAAACTGGGCCACTGATTAGTCGCCCTTTAATCACCCCCTATCTTTCCAGCAGACAACTTCGATCCACCAAGGCCTTACTGGCTGTTGTGCCAAAGGTTAAAAGATCTAGATCAGGAGGTTGCTCCTTCTCTTTGAACGCGGCCAAATTGTGGAACTGTCTACCTTTTCACCTCAGGTCCAACTCGGACCTCACCTCTTTTAGGAAAAATTTAAAAACTTTCCTGTTTAACAAATAGTTTGTTCCTCCTGTATTCAGCCCCATGGGCAACACCTGTTAGTTTTCAGCGCTGGGACGCCTCCGGGCAGCTATTCAGCGCTTTATAAAACTCATTTTCATTTCATTTCATTCAGGAGCTGGGTGTCATCTGCCAAGCACGACGCTAGGGGAGTGCGCACACAGGGTCCGGCCCCCCGGCGCCCACCCCCTATCTACGTAGTCAGGGGGCGGTCGGGATGCCCTGGAGGCCCCCGGCCGCCCCAATGACTTCCGGGTTGGATGATGCACTTCCGGGTGTTAGGGGGCGGAGACCGAGGCCTATTTAGGTTCCGGTCATTGTAGCCCCGGTCTCTTTGTCCCCCTCCTACTTCGGAACGTCTGTGCTCGCTTGTGGTGCGTCCCCCACCCCATCCCCTAGAAAGTTTAATTTAACTTTGTCCCAGACTCAGCGAGCAGCGAGCGGCGGAGTGGAGGACAGTGGTCAGCGAGCGGCGAGCCTGTGCAGCCGAGTCCACGGAGGAGGCGACGGAGAGAAGCGCGGCGTGACTGTCCAACTCATGAGGTAAGGGGTCTTGTGTGCTGAGGGGGCCCGTGGGCAGCCGTGGGGAGCGGGAGGGGTTTTACTGTAAAGGTATCTATTCTGGTCATTGGCGGCTGTTGCCTGGGCCCCCGGGTGTGCCGATTCAATCAATCAATCAATCAATCAAAGCATTTATATAGCGCACTACTCACCCGGAGGGTCTCAAGGCGCTAGGGGAGGGGGGGGGGTCCGCTACTGCTCGAACAGCCAGGTCTTGAGCTGCTGCCTGAAGGCGAGGTGGTCCTGGGTCAGGCGGAGGTGGGTCGGGAGGGAGTTCCAAGTCTTGGCGGCCAGGTAGGAGAAGGACCTTCCCCCTCTGGTGCCTCCTTTGTCCTGGGAGCTCCTAACACATTCTACAACTTCTAGCAAAGCAGTTTCAGTGCTGAAGTGGGGTCTAAAGCCTGACTGGCTAGGGTGTAAGAGATTGTTCTGCTCCAAAAATTGTGAAAGTTGCAAGTTGACACATTTTTCCAAGATTTTTGAGAAAGCAGGAAGAGAGATAGGTCTATATTTAGCAGGAATTATGGGATCCGCTGTGGGTTTTTTAAGTAATGGTAGGATTTGTGCACTTTTCCAATAGCACATATATGTCACAATGTGTAAACATGATTATTGCAATAACCTTTATATTATATCCATATATAAGTGGATCAAGACATCAATAACATATAAGATGATGAGTATATGCGTATGCTTTTAATTTCCTATAATTGCACATATCTGTCACAATGTGTAAATATGACCATAGCAATAACATTATCATTATTTCCATATATCAGTAGATCAGTACATCAATAATTTATAAGACAATGAGTATATGCTTATGGATTTATTTTCCCATAACAACACATAGCTGTCATAATGTGTAAATATGATTACAGCAATTGTATCTAAAAGTGCTTCACTGATGAAATATTGGGGGACAAATATAATATATATATATATATACAATGGAAAAATGGAAAGCCTGGGTTTGTAAATATTTATCCATGCATGTACATATGGGACTTTATCTAGTACAATTTAATATCTCCTGATATTTTCCATATGCGTATCTTGTTAAAATCTCTATGCATGTATACCTTCTACATGTGGTCACTTTTTACATCTTTTCCTCCCACTGCAGGGACAAAAAAATATATATAACTAATCTCCCAAAACCTCATCAAATCACCACTATATGACTGATCCTGGTCCTCTTCCCAAAGAGCTCCTCTCTCCACTCTCTAGCTCATCCCAAACCTCTTTTACTAGTATGAACCCCCAAACAACGTGTTCCAAACTCTTCCCACCTCTAACCATCCTTTATCCTATACATCCAACTGACAGGTTCTCTGACTCACCCTAAATCCATGTTACTACTATGAACCCTCAAGTAAACCTTTCTAAACTCTTCCCTTCTCTATCCATCCCCAATCTTATTCATCCAATTAAGGCTCACATGTCTACCGCTCCCATTAACAATTTATATTACCCCCTACTAATCCACCACTAATCCACCTTTGGGTTCCAGAGTAGTGTGCTACTCACCAAAAGGTGTTTCAGTTGCCTCGCCAGGGGTAATGAGGGCTATATAAATACAATCTCAATTACACACACACAAACCACACAATGTTGTACACATAAGCAATCATTCACATAATCTCAAATGCACAGTTGTATATGTAGGCACATACGATTACTATAATTTACACACATTAGAGCACATAATATCACACAGAGGTATTCACACACACAGACAGTCAATAGAGCATGCACAGTCATGATATTTTCCACACAATAATACACAAGCATGTATAAAGCACATATTCATAATCACAGGCGTTTGCGCCGACACATAAATACCAGTAGCTCATATGATATTTAGGGGTAGGCGGAACTCTCAGAATTTGACACTGTGGTATTCCGCAGAGTCGCATAAAAACTCTGCGAGATTCCGCAGAGTTCTGGCGAATGGGTGGTATCAGTCATGCCATGCTGCTCATGCTGTGATTTAGCACCAGTAGCGCGTGCCATGCTGGAAAATCCGCGCGAATATCACCATGTGGTGTCAGAGGGCACAGCTACTCGAGTTGATTTTGCTGCAACTCGAGGAGATTTTCTACTCAAGTAACAGCTTTTTGACAATGAATGGTGGCGACAGTCCACGTTTGAAAATTCTCGCCAGTTGCCCTCCTAGTGAACGGAAATCACGCTCCGTGATGCCAAATCTTGCTCACACATGCCAACTTACCTTTCTGGAGCTGCACGTGAGAAAAAATTCTGCTGCGTGGTAATTGGCAGAATTTGGCCGGAACTCTGTGTTACAAGAGTAACGCGGAGTCACCAAAACTCCACCAATTCTGCAGGCAGAAGAGAATATTCTTTCCACTCCTTTTGATATCGCTGGCACACGGATGTTAACGCACATGCAATCACAAAGAATTGCACAAAAACACAGAGCAGTTTAAATAACATTGTACATGGTGACTTACAGCCTCACACACTATGTAGCTCAAATAATGTCATGTGCACACTGGAATGGATGCGCATACACACAAATAGAACTACAAAACACCAAACATTTCCTAGTCTAGTATCAGAGGCGCACCTGTAACACAGGCATTGTGTCTTCAGAGTAATTTGTTTTTATGCATGTCTGCTATAAACCGTTTCTCAGAATTACTCATGTATTATCACAACAAACTATACGAGACAGCAAACAAGAGAAAAACGCAGATCCTGAGGTGATGTAAGTAGTCGAAATAATAGAAATCCACGTTTAATCTAAATAAATGCATCCAGCAAAAGAGAAGTTGGATGATGTGATGTATCAAAGAGCCTATTATCAACTCAGGGAGACAACCTTTGTTTATGTTAAGGAACTATACACAGGTTCCTGAAATGATATGATTCTGCTGCCACTGTGTGTAATGCTTTACTTTGTTTAATAACTGTTCAATTAAATGAAACCATTACAGTAAAATGTGCAATGCTGTAACTCGCCCCCCCCCACCCTCCAGTCTATTGAGTCCTTGGATCAGCAATGTTCCTGTGGCCAGCATGAGCTCTTGGGTCAAAGTTATATGCGCTTGCAGATGGATAAAGCTTTCAGCTGCAGGGCCATTTGTTGGTGATGACAACTCCTTCAATACAGTTTGTTGTATATCATAAAATAAGACTAGACTCTTCATGTTGAGCCTGTACTATGCTACTCTACATAAGGCCAGCTTGTCCTAAGAACTTATGAATGAGCTGTGACTTTCTGACCAAGATTGAACAGGCAGGTGGACAACGAGGCCCTTGCAATCCTAGTCGTCTGTGCCTGGTAGGGATCTACTGTGCAGATGCATTACAAGCATTTACAATGCAATGTCTTGGCATTATTAAAGGTAGAGCTATTGGCATTGCTCATGACATTTTTTTTAAAATCATAAATAAATGACATTGCCATTTACATTGCCAATAGCTTAATCGTTAAATAAATGGCATTGCCATTTACAATGCCAATAGCTTAATACTCGTAAATGTATGACCTATTGCATTTACACCCACACAGAGTCACACACACAAAGCCACCCACACACACACAGAGCCACACACACAGAGCCACACACACACACACACACACAACCACACACACACAGAGCCTCACACACATACAGAGTCACACACACGCACACACACCCACCCAGAGCCACACACACACCCAGAGCCACACACACACACACCCAGAGCCACACACACACACAGAGCTACACACACACGCCCCCAGAGCCACACACACACACCCAGAGCCACACACACACACACACACACACACACACCCAGAGCCACACACACACACACACACCCAGAGCCACACACACACACACCCAGAGCCACACACACACACACACACCCAGAGCCACACACACACCCCCAGAGCCACACACACACACCCCCAGAGCCACACACACACACACACACCCGCAGAGCCACACACACACACACCCAGAGCCACACACACACACACACCCAGAGCCACACACACACACCCCCAGAGCCGCACACACACCGAGAGCCACACACACACACACACCCAGGGCCACACACACACACACCCAGAGCCACACACACACACACCCAGAGCCACACACACACACACCACACACCCAGAGCCACAAACACACACCCAGAGCCACACACACACACACACAGAGCCACACACACACGCCCAGAGCCACACACACACACCCAGAGCCACACACACCCAGAGCCACATACATACACACAGGAGAGCAAGCACAGCGAGGGAGAAGTGAAGCAAGAACAGCGAGGGGGCAGGGAAGCAAGCACAGCCAGGGGGCAGGGGAGCAAACACAGTCAGGGGGCAGGGTAGCAAACACAGTCAGGGGGCAGGGGATCAAGCACAGTCAGGGGGCAGGGGAGCAAACACAGTCAGGGGGCAGCCTTCTGGAGCGCCTCGGTACGGCTATCGGCAACTGTCCTACCAACTCCCAAGCATCTCGCGTGAGACGCGAGCCTGCCTGTCCTGAGGTGTGACGGTGCCTGGCACAGGCTCCGTGGTTCCATTGTCTTTCCCGCCCGGCTCCTCTCCCGTCCCACCCATGTGACTGGTGTTGGTTGGCATGAGGCCCGGGGTCCCACACTGTGTGAGCCCCAGTTCCTGCCAAGCTCGGCCGTGCTTGCCTGATGTTGTTTTGCCGGGTCCACGCGCGGAGAGATGTGCATCCGTCGAGTGAGCCATGGAGAGGGACATAGATCATACCTTGAGCAACACAGTCTCACAGGGCCCAGAAAATTACCAAATGTCCACTTCTCGCCTTACACCAAGGGCAGGGGTATGTCTCCTGGCAAAAGAGCACAGAAAGCAAAAGTTCAAAGAAACTCTCTCATAACAGAACATAGTCACAGAACACACTGAAAAAACGTACAGTATCGTAACCAAACGTTTGGGTGGCCCCTCAATTTATATACCTGCAAAACGGGTCCCCGTCACGCCACACAGATCTTCAGGAATTCAATCTGTTCACGTCCACATAACAGGTAGAAAGCACGCCTCCGGACGTACAAAAGGACGTTCGCAGTGACGTCACCTACGTCCATCTGGCGGCATAGAGGGCGGACTAAAGTTTGTGGCGTCCTATACCTAGAACGACCAAGTCACCCAAAGCAAATATGATGACGGACGAAACCTCCGGAACTTCAAATGTGCCCCAAAATTCCTCCCAAGCAAAATTAATAAATAATCGAACCATCAAATAAAAATAAAAAAAGAATCAAAACCCCAACAAATCATAAAGGCTGCCTCCAATGCGAATCCACCCAGATATTTGCGCAGATCAAAGTAGCGATCCAAGTGGCAGGCAGAATCACATCGATCAGAACGGGGGACCCGCGGAGATCAAACAAAGACCTCAACACAATCATAAGTTAACAAGCAGGTCACAGTAACCACATGGGCATAATACACGACACAGTTAACCTTACGCGGTCAAATTAAATTTACAAGGACCGAGAAACCCAACGTACCTCATCAGTCGAGCAACCATATAAGATAACAAGTAAAACAAGACCAAGACGATCCTCTCCGGCAGACGAGAAAAAAAAATGGCAGCCGCAAGCTTCTGACCATTTTCGGATTCGGAGCGTGTATTTGTTGTTTTGAGTGATGGGTCACGTCACTGGCGAAAGAACAGCAAAATGTACGCCCCCGAATCCGAAAGAGACGGAGCTTCTTTCAAGGGACGCCTCTCTCCTCCAATGGCTGGCCTCCGTTTAGGAAGCCAGCCAATGGAGGAGAGACAAGGAGGGAGGCGGGTTTAAGCTGCCACACTAAGACACATTAATTCTCCGGACTTCCGGCTTGGCCTATGGCCAAGCCTACGGTCCCTCGACCTAAAAAAGGAAAAAGTGCAAAGAGTGCTGATTTAAAGTGCTGTGTCCTATCCCCTCTTGGCCTTTTGATTGTTCTTTTGCAGCTCAGTAAATACAGACTGATAGATTTTAGAGACTTATTAGTCAAAAATGAGTAAACTAGATTAATTAGTTAGTGTATGGTGACCCTTGTTGTGCTCCCCTTTATAACCTTGTGGTGAATGTTGGTTCTGTCTGGTACAGAATTGGTTCTTGGTTTACAGAATACTAACCTATCAAAGACAATACTCAAACCTTTTATTAATAATCAATGAAAAGGAAAGAGAAGGAAAGACTAAGACTATGAATCACAATCAATCAATCAATATCTGTATTTAAGGATGAATCCATTTCTTCTTTTGCATTTTATGACGTCGAGATGACATTAGAAGGCTGTCAAAATTCATGAACATACAATTTGTTTCAACCGCGCAAGTGAAATGGTGAAAACAGTGCAACAAAAGTGGTAAATGTGAACAAAATATATATATTGCTGTAAGAATTGTTGAAACTGGTCATTCAAAGGACATCCATCCCTAGGTACATAAAGCTCCGCACAGCTTGGGATTTTAAATTTCCATTTCACATGGGGCAGAGAGAGTAGAGTCAGGATTATCGCAAGTACGTCAACCTTTCGCCCCAAAGAGGTGCGTGATTGAGTAATGGGCACGGCGGATCTTCCTCAGGACAAGGCGATTCAAGGGACAGCCAGAATTAATTAAAGAAGGTCTTTGATTGTAGTTGGTCTCTGAGGCGGAAGCCAGGGACATAGGCGCTCACACTTTTTAAAACATTTGTTTACTTTGTTATCCCTGATTGTATTTGCCCGCATATTTGAACAGTATCCTGACCCACTGCATGACATCCTTCCCCCCCAGCTGATTTAGGCGATGAGGTGGGAAGCAACACAACGAGGACATAGACGCTCGCAGTTTTAAAAAACGTATTTGCTTATTTTGGACCCCTGATTTTATCTGCCCGCATATTTGCACATTACCCTGACCCTTGTCAATCTTCCCCTCAGCCGATTAAGGTGCTGAGGTAGGAAGCATCTTAACGAAGCGGAGCCGCCATATTGGAGCGAGGCTGGGGGTGGGGTTCTAGTTGTTTCCCCTCCCACGCCCCCCATTGCATAAAAGGCGGTTCTGTCACCACGGTTAAATTGATTGTTGTTGGTCTCTGAGGCGGAAGCCGGGGACATAGGCGCTCGCACTTTTTAAAACATTTGTTTACTTTTTTATCCCTGATTGTATTTGCCCGCATATTTGCACAGTATCCTGACCCACTGCATGACATCCTTCCCCCCAGCAGATTTAGGCGCTGAGGTGGGAAGCAACACAACGAGGACATAGACGCTCGCAGTTTTTAAAAACGTATTTGCTTATTTTGGACCCCTGATTTTATCTGCCCGCATATTTGCACATTACCCTGACCCTTGTCAATCTTCCCCTCAGCCGATTAAGGCGCTGAGGTAGGAAGCATCTTAACGAAGCAGAGCCACCATATTGGAGCGAGGCTTGGGGTGGGGTTCTAGTTGTTTTCCCTCCAACGCCCCCATTGCATAAAAGGCGGTTCTGTCACCACGGTTAAATTGATTGTTGTTGGTCTCTGAGGCGGAAGCTGGGAACATAGGCGCTCACAGTTTTTAAAACATTTGTTTACTTTTTTATCCCTGATTGTATTTGCCCGCATATTTGCTTAGTATCCTGACCCACTGCATGACATCCTTCCCCCCAGCCGATTTAGGCGCTGAGGTGGGAAGCAACACAACGAGGACATAGACGCTCGCAGTTTTTAAAAACGTATTTGCTTATTTTGGACCCCTGATTTTATCTGCCCGCATATTTGCACATTACCCTGACCCTTGTCAATCTTTCCCTCAGCCGATTAAGGCGCTGAGGTAGGAAGCATCCTAACGAAGCGGAGCCGCCATATTGGAGCGAGGCTGGGGGTGGAGTTCTAGTTGTTTTCCCTCCCACGCCCCCCATTGCATAAAAGGCGGTTCTGTCACCACGGTGAAACTGATTGTTGTTGGTCTCTGAGGCGGAAGCCGGGGACATAGGCGCTCGCACTTTTTAAAACATTTGTTTACTTTGTTATCCCTGATTGTATTTGCCCGCATATTTGCACAGTATCCTGACCCACTGCATGACATCCTTCCCCCAGCCGATTTAGGCGCTGAGGTGGGAAGCAACACAACGAGGACATAGACGCTCGCTGTTTTTAAAAACGTATTTGCTTATTTTGGACCCCTGATTTTATCTGCCTGCATATTTGCACATTACCCTGACCCTTGTCAATCTTCCCCTCAGCCGATTAAGGCGCTGAGGTAGGAAGCATCTTAACGAAGCGGAGCCGCCATATTGCAGCGAGGCTGGGGGTGGAGTTCTAGTTGTTTTCCCTCCCACACCCCCCATTGCATAAAATGTCCCCTCCTTCCCGGCCGCGCAGCGGACGCGCCAACAACGCGCCGAAGTCGCGCCTAAGTCCAGCCCGTCTGCGCCTGTCCGCGACCAGATTGCGGCCGGGGCCATCCACGCTGCTGGATACACAAGCCCGGTAAGATTTGTCTACAACCGTAGGACATTACTCTCCTTGCGTCCTACGGAATGTGTCCAGCATCAACTCAACCCTCTAGATCTATATAGAGGGAACACCCAATGTATATTTTGTGACTCCTCATTTAACACTCTGGATGCCCCTATTAAATCTCCTAGGCGGATACTATTGAGAGCTCCTAACCTGTCTATATCCATTAAACTCGCCCTGATTACCTGCCGTTCGTTAGTCAAGCACTCTCTCGACATCCATCAATCTCTATCAGATAATGACTGGGACCTTTTGTTTCTGACCGAGACATGGCTTACTGAAGATACCAACCCTGCCATCTCTCTGGCCATCCCAGAGGGTTTTAGCATTATCTGTGCTAACCGTCAAGGTGGTAAAAAGGGGGGTGGGGTGGCCATTATCTATAAAAACAAGTGGGCCATTTCATCCATGACTTTCGACCCTATCGATAGTATCGATGGGCTTCCTTTTTGTGTGAAATTTTTGGCTTCTATATCCCTCACAGGTCTCCTTCTATACAGACCCCCTTCCTCTAGCCCCTCTCACCTCCCAGCTCTTTTAGATTACATCATCCAGTCCTGCGCCCGGTATGCTAATTTCTCGGTTCTCGGAGATTGTAATTTACACATTGACGACCTCTCTTGTTTAGACAGCTCTAATTTTCTATCTTCTCTGGCTGCTTGTAATTTGAGACAGCTAGTCGCTTATCCCACCCACAAGGCAGGCCACACTCTGGACTTAATCTTTTCTAATCTCCCAGATATAACAATAGAAGCCCCCCTTCCAGTTATCTGGTCAGACCATTGTCTAGTTCCTTTTTCCGTCCTTTTGACCCGCTTAGACCGTCCTATTTCCATTCCACGAGTACAAGGAAGAAATTGGAGTAAAATCTCCTTGTCCTCCATGGAAGAGCATCTTAAAGACAGCAGCCTCCCCCCTGCTATCAATTTGGACTCTCGTATCACCAATTTGAACACCTGGATCACTAATGCCATTGATGCATTAGCCCCCCTTAGATCTATAAAGACCTTTAGGGCCTCACCTGCAGCCCCCTGGTACTCTGACGAATTACGTCCACAAAAATCGCTCTGTAAAATACTGGAAAGGCGCTGGAGATCTGGGTATTCTGCAGAATGCAAATTGGCGTACCTTAAGGCCCTTAAAGACTACCGAAAACAAATCATTAAGCACAAAAGAGGTTTCTTAGCGGAGAAAATCAATAAAGCTAGCAATGCCCCACGAGAAATTTTCTCTATCGTTAGATCCTTCACTGACCCTCAGGCCCTGATTCGACAACATCCTACTTCTCAAGAACTCTGTTCCCAGTTGTCCGAATTTTTTGAGGACAAGATTGCTCAAATACAGGCCTCATTCCCCATCAGCGAGAATACCAATCACCCTGAGAATTATACTGAAATCACCACGTCTGGTCCTATCCTCGCTGATTTTGATATTATATCGGAAGAGGCCTCCTTACAGCAGCTGCTAAGATGCAGATCTGGATCCCCAGTGGATCACTGGCCAGTAAAACAATTTAAAGCCTTGGCCCCTCTCCTCAATCCCCACCGTAACACAATATGGAACGCTTCCCTTAGCACAGGCCATTACCCGGAAGAATGGAAACAGGCCTACCTTGTTCCCCTTTTTAAAAAAGCCAACTCCGACCCTGGTAATCCAGTTAATTACAGGCCAATATCCCTCCTTCCGGCCCCGGCTAAGATACTTGAACGGCTCGCACATCAGCAAATTGCGAGTTTCATTGAGACCCATGATCTTTTTCACGATTCCCAACATAGTTTTCGTAAAGGATACAGCACGGAGTCAGCCCTCATAGATATGGCGGACTCCGTACGATGGGCCCTAGATAGAGGATCGCGAGCGGTGTTGGTGCTGCTGGATTTATCAGCAGCATTCGACACCGTCTCTCACCCAATCCTACTGGATTGTCTGAAAAACATTGGAATCCAGGGCAATGTCCTCAACTGGATCAGCTCTTTCTTATCAATCCGCACTCAACTAGTGCACCCCCCCCCTTTTAAGTCCTCCCCTAAGCCATTGAAATGGGGTGTCCCCCAGGGCTCTTCATTAAGCCCCCTACTTTTCAATGTTTATTTTTCTCCGCTAGTGTTATGGCAGAGTTTTTGGCTTTATTTAGCAGTGATATAGATCATTAATCTTGCTCGCATCTAGTATAGGTATTCTTAGCCTGTGTTGGCCCTTTTAAGCCTTTTTCCAGACCTAGAAGAGGATAGCTGCTTAATATGCCTTTATTCTTGACTTTAACCTGTCTATTGCCTATTGGCTTTGACATATTAGACATATTGGTATGGTTTATGTAGGTATTCTGACAGAGCTAAGGAGCATTTCACCCCTTTCAGGCCTACAGGCCTAGAGCTAGAGGGACTCCATCTTGATGAAGCTGAGAGGCTTTTCAGGGCAAAGGCAAAGTTTATAGTTAAGGCTGTTTTTCACTTGGAGAGAACCGGTCTGGGCCAGCCCTTATCGGTAGGCTGTATTATTCTCTGTGTAGAAGACACAACAAAAGGCCGGACGGCTGGGTGTGTGTCCTTGATGCGAGGTGATGCAGAGACCTGGTGGGCGGCAGGCTGATGGCTGGAACTTTCCATGAGGAAACAGCATTCTATATCAGTGAAGTGCAGAGGCGGAGTCAGTCAGTCAAGCAGAGTGGGAGTCGAGCAGAGGGAGTCAAGCAGAGAGTCGAGCAGTGGAGTGGAGTTGGCAGAGAGAGAAAGAGGGTTCAAGCTGGAGAAGAGCTGAGTTGAATAGTGAGCTGGAACTGAAGGAAGCAGTCAGAAGCAGTTGCTTATCAGGAGGAGGTGTGAATAGCTGGAGTCTGAAGTAATGCCTTTTAGAAGAGACGGAGGAGAGATCGTGGACTAACCTATGGGAGCAGATGGAGTTAATTGGACATTGGCGCAGAGACAGAGTGAATAAGCTAGTGGAATGAACGGTGATCAGAGCGGCAGGAACCATTAAGATTGAAGATAGAAGGTGGAGACAGTTCGTGTGGGGGAGAGGAGTCCAGAGACAGAGCGATCAGCGCAGAGGTGTACCCAAGAGTGCAGGAGAGAGAGGGAGTCTGAGATGAGCCAAGGCACAGACGAGAGAGGAACCCAGATGACAGCTAGAACAAGACTTCACACTAATCAGGTGATATTGTTTTCATCACATTAGTTTACTTTACACTTGCATCTTAATCTTGTCCTTATTCCCTAGGCTATTGTTATGTTTAATCTTTTCTCTTTCAGCGGTGTGTTCTACCTATAGTCTTTGTCAGATCTGTGTAAATGTTTATATTGTTGTAATAAAACAACCCCCAGTTTGTAGAAAACTGGCACGTGTCCCCTTGTATTCTTGTTCAATCCAGGTGAACAAAGCTCCTAGGTAGTTACTAGGTACGCGAATGGATGAGTAATCCCAATCAGGTAAGTGGTGATCACATAAATAGGGAGTGAGTGGACCTATGATGCCGAGAATAGGGAACACACGATATTAATTGGCTAACTCCTAATATTGTAGTAGCAGACCCTTAGTGAAGAGACTTCCCAATATATATATATATATGTATAGGTGTTCATAGGAATGTGGTCGTCGTTGATATGCGGCGTTAGTGAGAACACTGGGTGGGAGACCAGTGTGGATACCCACTGGATTGTGGCTTGAGTAAATGAGAGCACTAGGTAGTCGAACTAGTGTGTAGTTTCGCAGGATTGCGAACAGTTTGGAAAAGGGAGCATTGGGTTCTGCAGGCCCGTGTGTAGACGCACCGGATTGTGTGTCATATCTGCCCTAGGGTAGAACGGTCTGGGTCAGGGTGGCCGCGAGACCAACTGATGTAAATAAGTGTGGTGTAGGGTATGGATATCCCTAGTAATCAGTGAGTATTCTTAGTATCCCTATAGATTTAGTGGTGTTTTTAATAATATGAGCTTGTATATTGCGAGTTCCCCATCCTCAGGTAGGTACCAGGTGCCTGGATAGGTGGTCCTGAGGAGGGAAGGTGAGTACGTTCTGGCTGGGTTGGAGGGGCCCCTGGGGGCTGATCCCACCTACTCAGAAAATCCAGCCATTACATTTGGCGTAGTCGGCATCTTACGAATCCTGTGTGTCCTTGCCATGTGCTTAGATTGTTTCCCATGTGTTCTGAGGGAGTGCCCTGAACGCTGGTTCCATCAGGCGTAATGTTGCAGTTTATGTAGCCTGTTAGACCTATGGGCTTGAACAGTTGCAGCGTGAGGAGATTGCATTACATCATGGCATTTGGTTTATTCAGGGTGGAAGGAATGGTTTTCATCTTGGTGTTTAAAGTGTCAGAGTTGAAGGATGGCATTACATGAGGAAGCCAGTTACATCTATGTGATGGTCCAATTGTATAAATGTGTGTAAAAATGCTTTTAAATTGCCCATTAAATTGCTTGCTGCATCTGCTTATGCTGTGCAATGTGAAATATGTTTATTGTAATATGATCTGTGGAGTTCTTTCAATATAGCTCCTTGTAAATATGACTTGTGAATAGCGCCATATTATTGTGGCTTGTGAGGTGCATGTTCTCATGTTGATCTGCTGTGTTCCTTGTGCATTGCGCCTTGGAAATGTTGTTTGTGAAAAGTTTGTCTTGTAAATATGGCTTGTGAATAGCGCCATGTGGTCATGGCTTGGACAGGGCATGTTATCATTACGTTTGGCAGGAGAGAGCTGGATCTCTCTCGGGTGCTTGGGGATAACGTTTTTGAAAATATGTGTACGTGTTATCTGTAAACGTGAAGAAATGTGCTCATGATTTTCCCATGTATCTGCAGTCGTTGGGAAATGATTCTGCTTGAGCTGCCAAAGGGTTAATATCTTGAGTTGAGATGGCAGTCTTTATTTTTTTTACATGCTGTCAACATGCATGGTTATCTGACCTGACTATAAAAGTCAGTGGATTATTTGATGGTTTGATTTTGACTTTTTTTTTTGATTCCTTGGTCTGCCTATGTGCTTTGTCAGTTTCTTGACGGAAAGGTACCATCTTGTGTTTTGCGAAGGGTTCTGTTCATTTCACATTCTTTTTGAAATGCGTCTACGAATTTTTGTGTGGGTTTGCCTTGGAACTGATGTGGTTATAAATCAACAAGTCGGATTACGGAGAGAGCTGTGTTCTTTTAAAATGAGTGAAATGTTAAAAAGATGGCCCGTTAGAATGCATGCTACGGGCTGTTTTCATTAATTATTTCTTTGAGGGTTTTCCATCTAGACAGGAATGTGCTGGTTGCAATGATCACAGGTTGAGAATAATCAATCTTGCCCGACAGTGCATGGTAACATGTGCTTTTAATTAGTGGAAGGCAACCATGTGCCTTTGAAAAAAAATGTTAAAATGTAACATTATTATTTTCCCAAATGTACATTAAAATGTATGCTTTTATAAATGTGTCAGCAAAATCTTTTTTATTAAGTGAACCAATTCAGTTAGGAAATAATACGTTGTTTCTTAGTGTATGAATGTGGGCCTTTTATTAGGCTGGCTTGAATGGCTTGCATGTTAAATTACACTGTAATGTAAAATGATATAATGCCCCTGGTTAAATTAAATACAATGTTGAAATGTATCTGCATTTTATGTTGTTTTACAAATTATTTCTCTTTCAGCAGCTGACAATGGACCATGTTAATTCGTTTTTTTCCCAAATGCAGAATGTATAATCTTGTGTGCAAAAGTTAGTTGCCTCTTTCTAAATAAGTGCCCATATTTTAAATGTCTTGCCTTTAGCTGAATTAGTTAGACAAAAGTCTTTTTAGAAACTGGAGCTTTTAATTGGCAGTACACTGTAACAGAATTGTTTTTTTTTTTAAATGCTAGCTTCCGTTAGTTAGAAAATCAGGCCTGAGAACAGGCAAAGGTATTTGTTTGTCGACCTTGGCAGACCAGCTGGTTTGTGCAGACGAGTTTTTTCCTTCATTCTGCAGGTTTCGATCACGTCCCTGTTCGTTATGATTGGCTACAATCCAATTTTCTTCCGCGAACGGCTTGTTTATTTAAGGGCGGGGTGACCTGGCTCTTCCCTTGGAGTTAGTTAGTCGTGATGGGCCTGGGCTGGCTTCTCTGACCAGGGAAATGGGAGGCTTGCAGTGCCCTGCTGATGCTGTGAGCTCATCATTTGGCGGGAATCCAAATTACTTCATACTGTAGCCTGGCTCCTGCTCTGAAGGGAGGGGCTGGCTTAGAGAGGATAGGGTATGTTAGGCCCTGCTAAATATTATTAAAAGTTAAATTTTGAATGTTTTTAATTAATTAGGATATTTTCTTTTCAATAATGAAAGGCACCCGGGGTGCTTTTTAAATGGAAAATTTTATTTTGCGAGAATAATGATACTTGTTCTCTTGTTCCTAGGATTGCTGAGTTGTGGTTGTGCGTGGGTCCGTCCCCCTTCCACTTCTTTTCTTGTTTTAGCTTTTTACTTTCATGTTTTTATTTTAGTTTATTGTTTTTGGATGATGGAACCAGACCAGACCAGACCAGACCGGAAGGGTGATGGATGGCCGCATCGGAGGAAGTGTCCGGATACCGAGGATGCAGGGTGGTGGCCTACACTGAAGAATTTGGACTGAGTTACATAATTCCTTGGCCTGCATTTTTTTTGTTGACATCACTACGAGCAGGCCCCACTTTTAAAAAAAAAAAACCACAAACATGTTTTATTTGTGACAGAATTATAAATGGATTTTGTTGCATAATCCCTTGGACAAGCAGGCCCCACTTTTAAAAGCATAAAAACATGTCACCTATTATAGTTTTTCTGTTTTCTTCAAAACAGTTTTTGCCAATGAAGGACTTTTTTGAATGGTGGTGCACACATGTGTTCCACAGTGTGATTTAAAATGGTTGTTTTGTTGTTCTAAGCTTGATGTTACACCAGCTATCTTGTAGAAATGGGGTTGTTTTTCTACTGTTCTTACATTTTCACCTTGATTGATCAAAGCGTGGTTACCTTAAACTTTGAATTGTTCTGGGTGGTGTGTCTTTTAGTATGATTATGTATTAATGTTTCCCCAGACCTTGAAACAGTACTTCTCAGATTTCACTTTAAATTGACAAATGTCAGTAGGTAGGCCTCATTTATGCCCATTGTTATTTTCATCCCACAAACAAGCCCCTACACCAATAGTTTCATGAGTCATCATTAGCTTAAGTTGCCTATAGTACGTAGGGCTCATTTAGGCCCTTTGTTGTTTTCTCATTAGGAGTTGAAACACATTTAGTTCTTAAGTTGACAATAGTAGGTAGGCCTCATTTAGCCTTAAGTTGTCCGAAGTAGGCCCCATTTAGGCCCCTTGCTGTTTTCATTCAACACATAAGTCCCTACATCACTAGATTTCACCAGTTATCATTAGAAGTTGAGGCACATTTAGTTTGAAGATGCTTTGGTTAGTTTCTGTTGTTATCAGATCCAATCTCAGATATGTTTCGGCATTCAAGTCAAGGGTGCTTTGATTTGTTTTTAGGTTTCTATTCCCTACAATTGAGTTTCAGGTGGAATTTCCTTGAGTTGTCATTGTTTTTAGGGAGTTTTTTAGGTTTTGATTTGTTGATAGATTGTGTTGATGTTTGTTTATCTGGATGTCATTGTTTATAAGATGTTCGCAAGATAAGGATCTAAGGGTGGATGGCAGAGTTTTTGGGCTCTATTTAGCAGTGATATAGATCATTAATCTTGCTCACATCTAGGATAGGTATTCTTAGCCTATGTTGGATAGATTATGTTGATGTTTGTTTAGATGGTTGTTGTTGTTTATTGATGCTCGCAAGATAAGGATCTAAGGGTGGAATGTTATGGCAGAGTTTTTGGCTTTATTTAGCAGTGATATAGATCATTAATCTTGCTCGCATCTAGTATAGGTATTCTTAGCCTGTGTTGGCCCTTTTAAGCCTTTTTCCAGACCTAGAAGAGGATAGCTGCTTAATATGCCTTTATTCTTGACTTTAACCTGTCTATTGCCTATTGGCTTTGACATATTAGACATATTGGTATGGTTTATGTAGGTATTCTGACAGAGCTAAGGAGCATTTCACCCCTTTCAGGCCTACAGGCCTAGAGCTAGAGGGACTCCATCTTGATGAAGCTGAGAGGCTTTTCAGGGCAAAGGCAAAGTTTATAGTTAAGGCTGTTTTTCACTTGGAGAGAACCGGTCTGGGCCAGCCCTTATCGGTAGGCTGTATTATTCTCTGTGTAGAAGACACAACAAAAGGCCGGCCGGCTGGGTGTGTGTCCTTGATGCGAGGTGATGCAGAGACCTGGTGGGCGGCAGGCTGATGGCTGGAACTTTCCATGAGGAAACAGCATTCCATATCAGTGAAGTGCAGAGGCGGAGTCAGTCAGTCAAGCAGAGTGGGAGTCGAGCAGAGGGAGTCAAGCAGAGAGTCGAGCAGTGGAGTGGAGTTGGCAGAGAGAGAGAGAGGGTTCAAGCTGGAGAAGAGCTGAGTTGAATAGTGAGCTGGAACTGAAGGAAGCAGTCAGAAGCAGTTGCTTATCAGGAGGAGGTGTGAATAGCTGGAGTCTGAAGTAATGCCTTTTAGAAGAGACGGAGGAGAGATCGTGGACTAACCTATGGGAGCAGATGGAGTTAATTGGACATTGGCGCAGAGACAGAGTGAATAAGCTAGTGGAATGAACGGTGATCAGAGCGGCAGGAACCATTAAGATTGAAGATAGAAGGTGGAGACAGTTCGTGTGGGGGAGAGGAGTCCAGAGACAGAGCGATCAGCGCAGAGGTGTACCCAAGAGTGCAGGAGAGAGAGGGAGTCTGAGATGAGCCAAGGCACAGACGAGAGAGGAACCCAGATGACAGCTAGAACAAGACTTCACACTAATCAGGTGATATTGTTTTCATCACATTAGTTTACTTTACACTTGCATCTTAATCTTGTCCTTATTCCCTAGGCTATTGTTATGTTTAATCTTTTCTCTTTCAGCGGTGTGTTCTACCTATAGTCTTTGTCAGATCTGTGTAAATGTTTATATTGTTGTAATAAAACAACCCCCAGTTTGTAGAAAACTGGCACGTGTCCCCTTGTATTCTTGTTCAATCCAGGTGAACAAAGCTCCTAGGTAGTTACTAGGTACGTGAATGGATGAGTAATCCCAATCAGGTAAGTGGTGATCACATAAATAGGGAGTGAGTGGACCTATGATGCCGAGAATAGGGAACACACGATATTAATTGGCTAACTCCTAATATTGTAGTAGCAGACCCTTAGTGAAGAGACTTCCCAATATATATATATATATGTATAGGTGTTCATAGGAATGTGGTCGTCGTTGATATGCGGCGTTAGTGAGAACACTGGGTGGGAGACCAGTGTGGATACCCACTGGATTGTGGCTTGAGTAAATGAGAGCACTAGGTAGTCGAACTAGTGTGTAGTTTCGCAGGATTGCGAACAGTTTGGAAAAGGGAGCATTGGGTTCTGCAGGCCCGTGTGTAGACGCACCGGATTGTGTGTCATATCTGCTCTAGGGTAGAACGGTCTGGGTCAGGGTGGCCGCGAGACCAACTGATGTAAATAAGTGTGGTGTAGGGTATGGATATCCCTAGTAATCAGTGAGTATTCTTAGTATCCCTATAGATTTAGTGGTGTTTTTAATAATATGAGCTTGTATATTGCGAGTTCCCCATCCTCAGGTAGGTACCAGGTGCCTGGATAGGTGGTCCTGAGGAGGGAAGGTGAGTACGTTCTGGCTGGGTTGGAGGGGCCCCTGGGGGCTGATCCCACCTACTCAGAAAATCCAGCCATTACAGCTAGCTGAGATGATTTCTAAAACCGGCATCAAAACTACATCCTATGCTGATGATATTCAACTGCTTTTTAATTTTGATAACCCCTCCACTACCACTTTTGATCCCCTCAAATCCTGTATCCGAGACATTGCTCACTGGATGGATCGCAACTCTTTGAGATTGAATGCCACTAAGACGGAAGTGCTATTTTTTAATCAACCTTCTCCTCTCGACCCTAACATCTGGTGGCCGGTTGATCTGAGCCTAGCCCCTATCCCTAAAGACTCAGTTAGGAATCTTGGAGTCTGCTGGGACCAACAGCTATCCTTGAGCTGTCAAGTCCAATCAGTCGTAGCTGCCTGTTTATCCAAGATTAAAATCTTAAGAAAACTGATTAATTACCTTCCAAGTGACCATAGAAAGACAATAGTCCACGCGTTGATCATCTCCCATCTGGATTACGCTAATGGACTCTACTTAGGACTCTCAGCTGGCCTTTGTCACAAACTTCAAACCGCCCAAAATGCCACTGCTCGACTGATAGGTGGTCTCCCTCGGAGACACCCCATATCTTCCTACCTTCATGACTTGCATTGGCTCCCCATGAGCAAACGTATCGAGTTTAAGGCAATGACACTCGCCTTCCGCTCCACCCAGGGTAACGGATCTGCTCACCTCAGATCAATTCTTCGTCCATACTGTAATTCCCGCTCTCTACGCTCCAATTCCAAAGGCCTATTGGTCATTCCGAGATTCAAAAAATCTCGCTCTGAAGGAAGAACCTTTGAACTAGGTGCGGCCCAGCGGTTGAATAGGTTGCCTTTTAAACTACGCATGAGCAAGACCGAACAAGAATTTTGTCGCGCTCTCAAAACCTTCCTGTTCTGCCGTTAATCGCCAATCTCTGGTCCCTTCTTGAGATCCGCAATCACTTAGCGCCGGGACACCCCGTTGGGGTAGCTGCGCGCTTTATAAAAGACACAAAATAAATAAATAAATAAATAAATTCGGGGGTTGGTCCACAGTGAGTTGGACTCAAAGAAAGGTGCTTGATGGTAATAATTCACATCAACGAAGCAGCATAGTTCTGTAGCTCTCCGGCGCTGCTCTGGAACTGAAGAGGCAAATTTTGATTGATTTAATTTTGATGTGTTTTTTGATTCATGGTCTTTGTCTTTTCTTCTCTTTCCTTTTCATTGATTATTAATCGAAGGTTTGAGTATTGTCTTTGATTGGTCAGTATTCAGTAAACCAAGAACCAATTCTGTACCCGGCAGAACTAACATTCTCCACATTCTTATACACCCAGGTTCAGAGGGGCACTGGGTCACCCCATTATACTATATATACACCCCCTTATAACCTATCAGGAACCTGCCTTGATGCCCCCTTACATGCAATAAAGTGCCCTGTGCTAAAAAATGTGTGAACATTAGCCTGTCCAGGAAGTGACGTTAGTCTGTGGCGACTTGTTAAGAACAATTCTGATTATTTTCGTAAACTCTCCCATGCTGTCTTAGTTGCATGCCATGTTTTCAGTAATGCACAGGTCCAAAGCCTCCCTGCAAGTCCTGACTCCCTTTGCCCTAAAGATAGGGTGAAGGTGATGACGATGGTCGTAGGCCAGTTTGGGGCAGTAGCACAGAAGATGCAGCCAAGTTTATTTGTGGTAAAAACATAGACTGCACGATGCCACTTGTGCCCAGGCTGGATTCAAATCTGTGATTCGTAAGGCGATAAATCTCATGTAGAGAATCTTGGGGCATATTCCCAACAACTAGCGATAATTATCGCTATGTTGGCTTAGCGGCAATATTTTTATCGCCGAGCTGCGGCGATTTTTAACACTTAGGAACCTTGCTATTATCAAGGTTTATCTCCTAAGCGATAAAAATCGGCCGAAATGCATGAATATCGCTGAAAAGTCAGCGATATTCATGCATTACTGAGCTAATGCTCTTAGCCATGTTATCCACCTACCATTGGATAACATGGCTAAGAACTGCTCAGGGGCAGGTGTTAGCTTTTGGAGATATTCGCGCTTAGCGCGATTATCTCCAAAAGTTGGTAATAGGAGATAGCGATGTTAGCGACTGTTTCCAGTCGCTAACATCTTGACACGCCCACTTTGCATGTCATTAGTGATAAATATCACTGACATGCAAAGCGGGGCTCAAGATGGTCGCTATCTCCTACTAGCTGTCGCTAACTGGTGTTAGCGACAGCTAGGTAATAGGGAGATAATTTTATCTCCGCTTTCTTGGCTTTTAAAGCCAAAAAAGCGGAGATAAACCCCCTTGATAATATGCCCCCTTAATCCGTGCTTGTGTTGTCAAAGCATTACACAAATAGGGTTGAGCTTTCCCCAAAATATATGTCCTTTTCAGTGGCTCTTGTGTTTAATGCATACGCATAGATTTAGCACATTTTCCACATACTCGACCATCTCCTGATTAATTTGCAGATGTCAACAGAAAAAAAAATCTATGTCAAACTGGTCAAAATCTACTTATAAAAGGGCATCACGGTTGGTGGTACCATGTGCTGGACACGTTCCAAAGGTTAATTGGGTACTGTTTAGTTGCTGACTGCTGTTTTCAGGTGTTAAACATGATGAAATGTGCTAAAATGATTGCCCAGACCAAACAGTGCCAGTGTGTGTTCAAATAACAAAATATGAAATAAATACGGCCCTTAAATATGCCGCACAATGCAGAGTCCTTTGCCTTTTCTCGTAGCCTCATTTAATCAACACTGCTGCATAAAGTGTCCTTGTGTAACGTAACTGGTGCTCATGTAAAGCGCTCCAATACCTTAAGGTCGAGTTCGAACTATATATATCAGATTTTTTTTAGGGACTGGACTGCAGCCTACAAGATGCTCTTTGGCACACAATGTCACACATTTTGGACAGGGTAACAACCTCACAGGGCTGTGCTGGTTCGAGCAGCTTGGTGTCAAATCTGTGTGTACCACTGTCCCGCCGCAGCAATGCCCCCCCCCCCCTCCGCCCGCCCCCCAGCCGCCCAGGGCTTCACGTGACTGCTGATTCCTTTCCCTTCTGCTCTGACCCAGGCCCCACGAAGTGCCCCCTGGGCGGGTGGGGGAAGGAGGTAGCGTGCTCATCTTGCCCCGGGACGGACAGATTGCTACAGATAGGCCCGGCCCCTCCCGTGACAGAGGTTGTTTTCACAGGTGCCCCACAAGGCAGCTCCCGCCCCTCATTAACCCGTCTACTTCGATGTATGGCAGCCGCCTTCGCCCGCAGTGGTGCAGCGACGTGGACATGGTCCTTAAAGGAAGCGGGGAAGGCGCCCAATACTAAAATACAACCATGTATACAGAGGAATGCCCTCCATCTTGAACCTGGGTGCCACTGCACCTGTTGCACTAATGAGCAGTAGCGCGATCAGTGCGTCATGGACCCTCGTGCAAATGGGGGTCCTGGCTGCAGTTTGAATTATGCAGCACAGTAATAATCATGGATCAGTATGTCCCCAGAGGCCTCTGTGTCCCGGTGCCACTGCACCTGCTACACCCACAGAAGCTAGGCCTCTGTTAATGAGAGCTGCTCTCCGGACTCTCAGTTCACAGGTGAGGGGTTGTTCGGCAATGGGTGAACCGAGCATCAGGCATAGGGCCCGACCGGGGCGGCCTTGTGAGGACAGAGGTGGAGCCTGACAAAGCCCAGGCGGCTATGTGCGAACCTAGCTACCGGGCGGCTATGAGAGATTAGAGCCCGGACTACAGCCACTGGCGTGGAATAGAGGCCGCAGCCCAGCCTCGAAGCCGGGAGGTTATTCGGGAACAGAGCCTTGACTTCAGACAACTGCCAGGCGTCTATGAGCGACCAGAGCCCGTGCACTAGACGCCGGGCAGTGCGACTGTGAATGGTGGATAGAGCCGAGGCTGCCTGACACGGGGGCCTGGCGCGTACGAGAGAATAGAGCATGAACTCCAGGCACTGGCGTAGCCAGGCAGCCATGCAAGAATAGAGCCCGAAGCCGAAACGTGGAGTAGGGCGAGAATAGAGCCTTGACTCCAGGACACTGCCCGGGCGCTTAGAGAACAGAGCCTAGGTACCAATAAAGGAGCCGGGTATCTATGAGAAAATAGGGCCCGAACCTTAGACGCCGGCCGTGACAGATGTGTGAGAATAGTGCCTGGACACCCAGCCTCGGGCAGAGCGCCCATAAGCGGATGTGAGGGAACAGAGTCCACTTCTCAGAGGAGAGACATGACAGCTGTGATAATAGAGCCCACACTCCCTGGACGGGCAGTTATTTGAGAACAGAGCCCGGAGGGTGCAGACACGGCCCGGGCGTCTATGACAGCATAGAGCCCAGCTCAGACTCCCAGACGTGCGCTCTCTGCCGACAAGGAGAGGCAACCGTCTGTGCCAGGGGCTCGGGTGGGGTTGGGGGGCTATCCGGTATCACCCGGCAGATCCCCGCTGCAGATAAAGAAACGCGATCTAGTTTTCAGAACAGCAAGTGGCCGGGGAGGCCCTTCCGAACACAAACCTCATTTACTAATGGCTCGGGTTTAGATTTCCCTGCACGGCGGGGGAGGCGCCTCGATGAATGAGCCCTGTGTCTCCGCACCCCCGGCCGGCAACTGCTCGACCTGGCAGTGTGGGGTCCGCGGGAGAGACAGGTGCCTCGGCGCAGAAGAGCAGGCATTGAAACAAGCCCCAGGGTGCCACACTCACTGCGGTCCGAACCATGATCGCCCATTTTGTAATTCCTAATATTGACGTTCTTGACATCAGTAGCAATAGTGTCTCTCTTGTGCCCAATGCAGATATCATTATTATTATTATTATTATTATTATTATTATTATTATTATTATTATTATTATTATTATTATTATTATTATTATTATTACTCTTGTTGTTATTATTATTGTCATTATTATTATTATTATTAATATTATTACTATTACTATTCTTATTGTTATTAATATCATCATTATTATTATTATAATTTGTATTATTAATAATATGTTTTATTATTATTATTATTATTATTATTAGTAGTAGTAGTATTAGTATTCATATTATTATCAGCAATATGTTCATTATCATTACTGCTATTATTATTGTTATTATTACTATTATTACTAATGGAAATAATAGTAACAATAATATTATTACTAATACTTTTTATTATTAACAATAATATTCTTCTTAGTACTATTATTAGCACTAGTGTTATTATGACTGCTTTCGTTTTTTGCTTCAATTACCAATTTCTACATTATTTGTAATTGTCATCGGCATTATTACTTTTATCTGTACTACTTTTATTGATTGTTTTTTATTATTTGGCCGAGTATTGATCACCTTTCCTTGACTGTTATTATTATTATGATTTGTATTATTGTTAGTAGTGGTATTGCAACTGTAGTATTAGTCACATCATCATTATTATCAGCATTGTCATTATCATCAGCATTAACATTGGCATTGTTGCATTAATATTAGATTTTTTTTATTACCGATAGTATCACTGCTCATTACCTCTGATATTGTTAATGGTATTATTCTTATGAGTAGTGTCGCCGGCATTACTGACATTAATATTATTTCGTATTAATAGCATTATTAAGATTCCTATTGTTATCTTTATTGTTAGTAGTATGTATATAATAAGCATACTTTGAAAGTGTTACAAATGTATTTTAAATATATTCCGCGTCGGTTTAGGTAGAGAAGAATCATTTTGTTGGATTCCGGGTTGAAAGTCCAATGTTTGATTCTTTTGTGGGTCCCCGTTTTTTTTACTTGAGGAGGAAGATACCGCACTTTATTATTATACGGAATAAAGTACTCCCGAAGGGAACCTTTTAATCCTCGTACAAAGGCACACTTGGGGGCCTATTTACAAGGCTCTTGCGCCACTTTTGCGTTACTTCTAGCATAGGAAAAGTGACTCAAAAGTGGCGCAAGGGGCTTTTAAATCTGCCCCTTGGTTCCCAGAGCCATCGGCTGGCACTCCGGGTAGCTGAAATGTGGCGTGTTCGTGTACTGCCGGTGCCACACGTCGCCCCATAGTTTTGTGGCTAAAACGGTCTGTGTTACGATGACCCCTTACCTTGCATCCTAAGGGGACGCTCCAGTATCGAGAACAAGCAAATGTTTTCTTTGCCCACTGAGGCTCCACTAAGAGTCACAAATAATACGCATTCTATAAAGTTTTTTGGAGCGGTGACTTCGGCTGGGACTTGGAAATGCGTTGCGACATTATTCACCGGTTGGCCCTTTCAATACATACGTCACAGCAAGAGGGGTTTGTGTAGGGGTGCAGTCTTTACGGGACCCCACCAAACTGCGAGACTCTCTAGGAGAACTGAGCTGGCGAGGCTGTCTGCGAACCCACGCAACAGGCAGGGAGCAGGGACCGTGAGTCCGAGGACGCTAACTTTCCGAGACCTAAAAACTGTCACAAGGCGCTAATATTTTTTTCTGGGGCTGGCTTAACATACGAACTTTCGTCGCCAGTTCCAAAACGCCCTCTGCATGTGCAGGATGAAGACATCGTTCCGCAATTATTGCCGTGGGCTCTACAGCTACCAAACCCATCAAACGCGAATCTGGCGTTATTCCGACGGAGGCAGCCATGTGACAGCTTCGCAGAATTCGCGCAGTGTTCGCGAAAATGACGCGTTCTTGTGGTGTTCCTACGTGCTGTGGCAGTTACACAAGCTGGCAGTTCAGCTCGTTTTCCCTTCTGTACGTCTTATCGCTCCATTCTACACGCATAAGAACAAGTACACACCAAAGCCGCATGTACAATTCAAGCCTATTTCACTTAATTGCGGTGGAAACAAACGAAGCATGTTGGGTTTACTTTTACGCCTCGAATAATGACGGACAATCTCGCAGCCCACGGTGGGCAAAATGCATTACGAATTTATGCGAATTTAAGTATTCTATTTAAATATCACGCCATTCAATCGCTTAAAAGTACAATTTGATTTCCGCTACATTTTTACTAAAAAAAGAGTTATGTCGCCATCCCCGACACTGACCCCCTCCAGTGTGGAATATTTCTTGCCTACCTTCTATTTATTCCCCTCCCCTCCCAACTGTTTGGTTTACAGCAGTCTCCGCTGCCAAATAACATGATCAGGTGCTGCCTGTCTGTGAGCCGCCTTGTGCTCCGAGGAACATAAACAGGGAAAATGAATGTGGGGGGGAGAAGGGGTCTCCTCACCGCTGCACCCCCGGCAGCCTGTAACTTTAGACCGACACGTTATACCCGAGCAGACAAGTGTCATCTGATCATAATTTGTAGCACTCCACTCCCAGGCTGGCGGTGCAGCCGGGAGCAGGGTGAGCGCGGAGCAGCAGCGGTGTGTGAATGTGTGCAGTGTGAGCGTGGATAGGACGCAGTGTGTGAATGTGTGCAGTGTGTGCATGGATAGGCATCAGCAGTGTATGAATGTGTGCAGGGTGAGCGTGGATAGCCAGCGGCGGTGTGTGAATGTGTGCAGTGTGTGCATGGACAGGCAGCGGCGGTGTGTGAATGTGTGCAGTGTCTGCGTGTTAGCCAGCGGCGGTGTGTGAATGTGTGCAGTGTGAGCGTGGATAGCCAGCGGCGGTGTGTAAATGTATGCAATGTGTGCATGGATTAGCAGCGGCGGTGTGTGAATGTGTGCAGTTTGTGGCGGTGTTTGAGTGTGTGCAGTGTGTGCATGGATAGGCATCGGTGGTGTGTGAATGTGTGCAGTGTGAGCGTGGATAGCCAGCGGCGGTGTGTGAATGTGTGCAGTGTGTGCATGGATAGGCAGCAGCGGTGTCTGAGTGTGTGCATGGATAGGCAGCGGTGGTTTGTGAATGTGTGCAGTGTGAGCGTGGATAGCCAGCGGCGGTGTGAATGTGTGCAGTGTGAGCGTGGATAGGCAGCGGTGGTTTGTGAATGTGCGCATGGATAGGCAGCGGCGGTGTGTGAATATGTGCAGTGTGTGCATGGACAGGCAGCGGCTGTGTGTGAATGTGTGCAGTGTGTGCGGAGATAGGCAGCAGAGGTGTGTGAATGTGTGCACTGTGTGCGTGAATAGGCAGCTGCGGTGTATGAATGTGTGCAGAGTGTGCAGGGATAGTCAGTGGAATGTGTGCAGTGTGAGCATGGATCGGCAGCGGTGGTGTGTGAATGTATGCAGTGTGAGTGTAGATAGCCAGCAGCGGTGTGTGAATGTGTGCAGTGTGTGCATGGATAGGCAGTGGCGGTGTGAGAATGTGTGCATGGATAGGCAGCGGCGGTGTGTGAATGTGTGCAGTGTGTGCATGGATCGGCAGCGGTGGTGTGTGAATGTATGCAGTGTGAGTGTAGATAACCAGCAGCGGTGTGTGAATGTGTGCAGTGTGTGCGTGGATAGGCAGCGGCAGTGTGTGAATGTGTGCATGGATAGGCAGCAGCGGTGTGGGAATGTGTGCAGTGTGTCCATGGATAGGCAGCGGTGGTGTGTGAATGTATGCAGTGTGAGTGTAGATAGCCAGCAGCGGTGTCTGAGTGTGTGCAGTGTGTGCATGGATAGGCAGTGGCGGTGTGTGAATGTGTGCAGTGTGAGTGTGGATAGGCAGTGGCGGTGTCTGAGTGTGTGCAGTGGGTACATGGATAGGCAGCGGCGGTGTCTGAGTGTGTGCAGTGTGTGCATGGATCGGCAGCGGTGGTGTGTGAATGTATGCAGTGTGAGTGTAGATAGCCAGCAGCAGTGTGTGAATGTGTACAGTGTGTGCGTGGATAGGCAGCGGCGGTGTGTGAATGTGTGCATGGATAGGCAGCGGCGGTGTGTGAATGTGTGCAGTGTGTGCATGGATAGGCAGCAGCTGTGTGTGAATGTGTGCAGTGTGTGCATGGATAGGCAGCGGTGGAGTGTGAATGGGTGCAGTGTGTGCATGGATAGGCAGTGGTGGTGTGTGAATATGTGCAGTGTGTATGGATAAGCAGCGGCGGTGTCTGAGTGTGTGCAGTGTGTGCGAGGATAGACAGCTTCGGTGTGTGAATGTGTGCAGTGTGTGAAGGGATAGTCAGTAGCGTTGTGTGAATGTGTGCAGTGTGAGCGTGGGTAGGCAGTGGTGGTGTGTGAATGTGTGCAGTGTGATTGTGGATAGGCAGTGGCGTTGTGTGAATGTGTGCAGTGTGAGCATGGATAGGCAGTGGAGGTGTGTGAATGTGTGTAGTGTGAGTGTGGATAGGCAGTGGAGTTGTGTGAATGCGTGCAGTGAGAGCGTGGATAGGCAGCAACGGTGTGTGAATGTGTGCAGTGTGAGCGTGGATAGGCAGTGGCATTGTGTGCATGGATAGGCAGCGGTGGTGTGTGAATATGTGCAGTATGCGCATGCATAGGCAGCAGCGGTGTGTGAATGAATAGCCAGCGGTGGTGTGTGAATGTGTGCAATGTGTGCACGGATAGGTAGCAGCTGTGTGTGAATGTGTGCAGTGTGTGCGTGGATAGGCAGTGGCGGAGTGTGAATGGTTGCAGTGTGTGCATGGATAGGCAGCGGTGGTGTGTGAATGTGTGCAGTGTGAGCGTGGTAGGCAGTGGCGGTGTGTGAATGTGTGCAGGGATAGTCAGTGGCGGTGTGTGAATGTGTGCAGGGATAGTCAGTGGCGGTGTGTGAATGTGTGCAGTGTGAGCGTGGATAGCCAGCAGCGGTGTGTGAATGTGTGCAGTATGTGCATGCATAGGCAGCGGCGGTGTGTGAATGGATAGCCAGTGGTGGTGTGTGAATGTGTGCAATGTGCAATGTGTTACTTCCTTCTTTACTTCCTCCTTTGTGTATGGCACAGGACTGTGCCTGACAGTAACCTTGATGCCCTCGGTTACCTATTGCATTCAGACATCAGAATAGATTATTAATTGAATAAAGATTCCCTGCCCAGCTGGGTAAGGGATTTTGTATACTATATAGTAGCCCATTGTGGTCTATATATTAATTCGCCAAAGCTACTTTGTTTATGCTGGGGACCACTTGTTCTCTTTGAAACAATGTGTATCCATAGCCAGCAGCAATGTGTGAATGTGTGCAGTGTGAGCGTGGATAGGCAGCGGCAGTCTGTACAGTGTGAGCATGGATATCCAGCAGCTATGTGTGAATGTGTGCAGGATGTGCATGGATAGGCAGCAGCAGTGTGTGAATGTGGGCAGTGTGTGCACGGATAGCCAGCAGCAATGTGTGCATTTGTGCATTGTGTGCATGGATAGCCAGCAGCAGTGTGTGAATGTGTGCAGTGTGTGCATTGATATCCAGCGGTGGTGTATGAATGTGTACAGTGTGTGCATGGATAGCCTGCAGCAGAGTGTGCATGTGTGCAGTGTGTGAATGCATAGACAGTGGTGGTGTGTGAATGTGTGCAGTGTGAGTACGGATAGCCGTCAGCAGTATGTGAATGTGTTCAGTGTGTGCATGGACAGCCAGAAGAAGTGTGGGAAGGTGTGCAGTGCGTGCATGAACAGCCAGGGGTGGTGTGTGAATGTGTGCCGTGCTGGCATGCATACCAACGGCAGTGCAGTGTATGAATGTGTGCAGTGTGTACATGGATTGATAGTGGTGGTGTGCAAATGTGTGCAGTGTGTGAATGTGTGCAGTGTGTGCATGGATAGCCAGCGGCGGTGTTTGAATGTGCATCTAGCACAGTGAATGCATGGATAGCCTGCAGAGGTGTGTGAATGTGTAGATAGCAGCAGTGTGTGCATAGACTCTTAGCTGAGGCGTGTGACTGGGCAGTCATCAGAAGCATGAATTTGCAGTCACGTACGCAAAAGACACACAGATGGACGGATACAGAACAAATCAAAACATTCACCCCCAGTCAAGAGATCTAGGTTAAATCCATTATTCTTTTGCTCACCACGCCACCCCAGTTTAGACTCAGCCATATGCAAATCAGACTTGACCCTGTGCCTCGTGTGAACAGTCCAGACTGATGTAGAGCTGGTCGGAGGGTTGCTAGCTAACCAGCAGTGGTGTGTACATGGGCTTTAAGTGGAACTGTATGTCCCAGTTTCAGTTTAAGGCGGTCCTGGGATTGGTGCTAGCGCGATTAGGTCTGGGAGATGCAGGATACTCGTCTCATTCATTTAGGATTGGCGCAGCTACCTTGGCGGCAGGGGCGGGCCTGCAGAGCGATGCGATTAAAAGGGTGGGGCGCTGGTCGTCCGATTGCTATCGCAGATATGTGAGGCCTGAATTGTTGTGATGATGGATCAATGATTGACTGTGACTTGTGCCTGACTTTTCCATTTCTCTCCTCTAACTTAGTATGCCCGCGAAGCTGGTGTGGGTGTTGGGGCACTCGTTCGTACGTCGCGCTACGGTGCGTTTACATCAACGGCGAGTGGTGAAACCGGCAGACTTGGGCGGGACGGAATTCCTGTGGCGAGGCGTCGGGGGCATGCAAATTCGTCACCTGAGGCGGCTCGTGGAGGAGTTAAGAGATCAAGAAGGGCGCAAGTCCCCAGACTGGATTATTATTCACTTGGGAGGAAATGATATGGTCGATCGTGGTCGCTTGGCAGTCAAAGAGGCGTTGCTGACAGAGTTTGCGTGGTTAGGAAAAATCTTCCCATTGGCCAGGATTGCTTGGTCAGCGATGATACCGCGCAGGACATGGGGCCCGGGAGTTCGGACAAGGTCCTTGAATGTGTCAGTAAGGCGACTCAACGGGGAGATGGCAAGGTTGTGCTCAGTGAAGGGCCGCTTGTGTCATATTCCACACCGGATGATCTCGGGAGAGGCTATGTACCACAACGACGGAGTGCATTTGTCGGACTTGGGCACAGACACATGGATAAAAGGACTTTGGTCATTTATACAGAGCGCAGGTGGGGAGGGTGGCAGACCTGAGGGCCTTGGCCACCCTTGTGGCGGAAGAGAGACCTGCGATCAGTGACATTGACTAACACAAGGGACTGCCTTACGTACTCCATAGGCCAGCACTGAGGGGGGAGACGGTAAGCTCTTCGCTGGGAAGATGTGACCACCGGCTGGGGAGGCTAGGGCGACAGATCACGAGCCTCCTGGGTCCCTGGGCAGTCCGGTGGTCGGGGAGTGGGCCCTGGAATTGGCGGACAAGGATCAGAGGGTGGGGCCCACTTCTCTTTGACGCAGGTGCGGTGCACCTGGCGTGGTAGGCTCAGTGCGAGATGCGAGCCAGAAGGCCCCTTGGTGCTGGGGGGCGATGAGATAATTTTGCATTTATGATTTTGCAGTTATGAAGATGAATATTAAAAGTGTCTGTGATGATGATGATTATGCATGTTACTTTGCTTTTGTCATGTTTATGATATGTTTGAAATTAAACATGGCCTTTTTTATAACCCACTCAATGCTTTGAGGATTCAATTGTGGGTTGGTGTGTCAACTAGGGGGGGCGGAGCCATGCTGGGGGGATCCGGGTCCTATGCCAAGCGCGAATATCATGAAGCGCGCCCTTAGGACCCGGGCCCCCCGGGCCACACCCCCGGTCACGTGATCATGGGCGGCCGGTCGCCCAATCGGCACTCGGTCGCCCAAGTACTTCCGGGTCAGGCACACGTATGTCCGGCTGGGGTGTCGGGGGGCGGAGACCTTTGCCCTATTTAGGGTCAGGAACCGTGGCTTCTGTCTCTCTTTGCCCTCTGCCACCCCAGCTGACGACCTCGCCGGGCGACTCCTTTTTCCACCCCCTACCATTTTACTTTAAATTTAAATTCCCACCCACCATCCCTGTTGCTTAGGAGTTGGAGGGGGTGGTTTTTTGGCGGAAGAGAGACTTGCGATCAGTGACATTGACTAACACAAGGGACTTCCTTACGTACTCCATAGGCCAGCACTGAGGGGGGAGACGGTAAGCTCTTCGCTGGGAAGATGTGACCACCGGCTGGGGAGGCTAGGGCGACAGATCACGAGCCTCCTGGGTCCCTGGGCAGTCCGGTGGTCGGGGAGTGGGCCCTGGAATTGGCGGACAAGGATCAGAGGGTGGGGCCCACTTCTCTTTGACGCAGGTGCGGTGCACCTGGCGTGGTAGGCTCAGTGCGAGATGCGAGCCAGAAGGCCCCTTGGTGCTGGGGGGCGATGAGATAATTTTGCATTTATGATTTTGCAGTTATGAAGATGAATATTAAAAGTGTCTGTGATGATGATGATTATGCATGTTACTTTGCTTTTGTCATGTTTATGATATGTTTGAAATTAAACATGGCCTTTTTTATAACCCACTCAATGCTTTGAGGATTCAATTGTGGGTTGGTGTGTCAACTAGGGTGGGCGGGGCCATGCTGGGGGGATCTGGGTCCTATAGAACTGTGTACATTTGCAGGCAATGGTCAGAGCATGTGTAGCCGACAATGTATACATGTGCAAGCAGCAGCAGCGTGCAAGGTACAGTCAGAGGTCAGATAGTGATGCTTGTCTGAGCAGCGAGCTGTGTGCACAGGCATGTGGAAGAGTGGTGGCTGTGTGTTGTGTGTAGTGTGCATGGCCGGGTAACGTTCGGAGAAAAATGCCTATGGGAAGGCAACCATGTGCTCAGGGACAGGCTTATGCAGGCAGGGATGTGTGCATACGTAATTGCAGGCACTATGGAAGCCTCTTTGTGTGCGTGGACAGGCTCAGAGCACGTATATGTGTATGTTTGGAGAAAGCGGGAGAAATTGAGAGAGAAAATAAATATACACAAACACAGGACGGCCAACAGTGTGCCTATCAATGTGTGCACGAGGAGGTAGCTATAGGTGCATGAACAGGTAGCAGGCTGCGCAAGCCGGTGACGTTGCCAGTGTGTCATTGGCCTCACTGAAAGGAAGGGGATGGCCCCTGCTGCTGTTTGAACTTGGAAATACAGCAGTAATCATGGTGTAGTGATGCTCAGGACTCCTGCTCCCGGTGCCACCGCACCTGCTGCACCAATTGATGCTACGCCCATGGCGCGAGCATGAACAATCGCCGACAGGCTCTTTGTGTACAGTAAAGTGGGAAAACTTTCACAAATCTGGCCGTGCCCCACTCACTCACAACCGGGGCTCACACGTGACGTGTGGTTTGCTTGAATATAATCTTCCCTGTGGAATGAGACATACAGGGGCAGTTGCGCCCCTCCCCGCGCCCAGCACACTTGCTCCAGGCTTCAGCTGGTTTAGTAGCAGGGCTTAGCGCTCCGTCCCGGCCCCCTTGCAGCTGCCCTGTCAATAAGGCTCTGCCCCGAGTAGAGACATTCCTCCTGGCAGGCAGGGTACAGCAGCCTCCCTAGAATTTATCTGTAACATCACAAGGACGAAAATAAACCGGAATGGCGAAGCTGCCAGGTCCGCGGCTCTAGGGTCCTGTCTGTCCCAGGGATAGACAGACGGCCATGGGAAAGCCGTATACAAGCCCAGGTACTCGTGTTGGTTTCACACAGGGCCTCGCCATGCATACACAACGTCAGGCGCCGTCTGTAGGGTCGGAAACACACATGACACCTCCTGTATTAGGGGCAATCAATCAATTAGGGAGCGCTGCTTTTCTGAGGTGTTGCAGAGCGAACCAGTTGCCAATTCAGTGTAGACCCTGACTTGAGCCCTCAAACAACAAGCATTGACAAAGCCGCCAACGCTTGGCTCTCCAAGATGGCTGCCCTACCAACTTTCCAAGATGGAGATGGCTGGCAGCTTTTGGTCGTGTCTATACTTGCTTGACTGTGGCATTTTTTTGTACATAACTTTGTTGTTGGGGCTCTGCCAGTACTCACCAATGTAAAAGAAAATATTTTCTAAAGACAACAATATGTAATTTATATAAACAAAATTATATATTAACACAAAAGAATGGTCACCGACAGTGAAGTTAGCCAATGGCTAAAGGAGGCTAATCAATTTCTCCGGTGCTGTATGCAGAAGAAAAAGGTAACTGTAACTTCCACAACTACAGACCTAAAGATGGACAGGGCTGGCTGAAAGCCCCTATAAACTGCAATTACATTAATATAGGGCTTCCGACCCCTGGCGAGGCATTGGTGTAATATGTATATTTGAACAAAATAAAAAGGTCTTGTTGCCTAACACCAAGACCTAAAAATGTTACTCCTGAACGTGGACACAAATGAAATGACAGGTTGACACGAACGAACGAAACTGGGCTTAGCAAGGGCTCAAAAAACACACCAGAAAATGGGCCTAGCTTTATTTTTCCTCAAAGAGTACTACTCCATGTAAAAATGCAAGTCCTACAAAAATACCATTTGTTTTTGATGCACCGTCTGCTTTATTTACCCGAGGAGCCCTGCTGTTGACAGAGAAGCTTCCAGGTCCCGCGGGCATGTGGGGCCTCTGACACGTCCACCCGCCTCGCCGGTGAGAAGCGTTTCTGAGGAGAATGCGAAGACCGCCATTTTCTGTCTACAGTCAACAGCGCTCGGCCGCAGAGGCTGCCCCCTCGCCACCTCCCCACGCCCCTTATCTCCCAGGATTGTCCTTATCTCCTCCACCTGTCCCGGCTACCAACAGAAGATTATCTCTCTTTACACAGGCTAATTGTTTTCCAAAACTTTTTTTTCTTTCAATAATTGCTCTCAAACAAGGTGTGCAAATGAGGTTTAAGATAATGACGGCACTTTTCGGTCCTTGCAATTTTCCTAAATGCTATCTACAGGCACGTCGAGAATTAGGCGCATTCTATGCCTTCGGGAGAGCATGGGCGGAAGGCAGGGTATAAATTCAAAACTCCATGCAAGGGCGTCTAGGCGCATCAACCCTGGCAAAGAGGAACACGTGGAAACACACACTTTAAGGGATCCTTTAGGGAGAGTTTAGCAGTAAGGGGCAGTTTCTGAGCTTGCAGAATATAAACACACAAACGCGCATAGAGTGATATATGCCATTTAATACCTTTGGGTGTGCTCAGGAGAATGACGTATCAAGTGAGGCAAGCCCCCACTGGGTTATGCTCCCCCCCCCCCCAACACTGGTGATTACATGCCACGTTACAATTTGCACATATGCATGTATGGTTTACGACATGGCAGTGTAAAATATATTTGTTTTAAAAAAAAGTCCTTTATCTAAAATACGGCTGCAACAGGTTAAATTAGTACAGCACATTGAATGGGACCAGTTACTATTAGGAGAGTGGTTTCCTCTCTTGAAAGTAACTGTTACTCTTCATATTTGGTTTATGCCATGGAATTTTTTTGTGTGCCATTTTTGAAAAAAAAAGTATTGAACATAACTATTTGTAAAGCGCATGATCACCCCTAACGGGGTATCTTGGCGCTGAATAATAGATGTTTATTGTTGCCCAACCAATGGTACTCATTTTATGGACCTCAGATGGATCAAAGGCTGAGTGGATCCCCCAGGTTATGAACCTGTGATCATGAGGTTGAACACAGGCCCCTGCACTCGATGCATTAGTCCACTGAGCCACCCAACCCGCCCGGAAGTGACCCCTGACATGGGAAGTGCTAAAGATAGGAGCGGCCCACCTGGGCTCGGTGGGGATTTGGGTCCCGAATAGTTTGGAATGGGGCCCCTAAGGCATAGCTGAGGGCTCCTGGAGATAAACACAGAAGGCAGCAATCAGAAGGTGGTCAATCATGAGTCCATTGTTGTTGAGGGAAGGTTAAAGCTAGGGTTGACTGAGTGGCTGTTAGGCCAGAGATCACAAAAATGGAAATAAGAAATGATGTGACATTGTGGCATATATACTTAATGTACTTAAGCACTATGCATGTGTTTTTCTGTGAATACATATAGCCTGAGAGTAACTTTTTTCTAAAGTAGGATTATTGGACTTGAGTTATTATTTTAAAGTTGATCCCTTGTCCTTGGGGGCCCTAACGTCTCCATGGGACTCCTATTAACCAAACACCAGGTCACAAGGAGTTAAGTTTGTGCAATAAGGTAAAATCTTATTGAAGGGGCTATTAGACCAGTTGTTTCTCTGTGCAATTTAATTGAAATGAGCACGTTGGAATAAACTGCTTTTTCATGTCAGGTTCACTATTCTGTGGGAATAACATGGAATTTGACCTTTGCACTGTAATAATATATAGATATAACAGAGGTGTGCGTCATTTGAACTAGTATAGTTGATGGGTGGCGCAGAACTTCATAGGAAGCCCCATTTCGGTTCTCTATAAATGTAAACAGATATGACAGAGAGAGAGAGAGAGAGAGAGAGAGAGAGAGAAAGAGAAAGAGAGAGAGAGAGAAAGAGAGAGAGAGAGAGAGAGAGAGAGAGATGAGACATGGAGAGATAAATGGAGAGCCAGCGAGAGGAAGAAAGTCAATCTGGCCAGTAGGCAAACCCTTCTGCAGCTTAGCTCGCCCTTCTGTTCTCTACCGGAGCCATGAGGTTTATTTTTAATTATTCATCCTGCCCCCATGAGCTATTCATCAACCCATTATTTATTCATCATCTGCATTGATGTAATTAAATGTGAGCTCACCGGGAACGTGCAGGTCTGGGAGGTGGGGGACAATGGGATGTTTTTGGAGGTCTGCGCAATAATTGATTTGTGCAGAGATGAGCCTCGGCCCCCCCTCGGGTGACACCGGAGAAGGGGCTCATGTTGCAGGCCCCTGACGTCTGCTCTACCAGCCCGGGGGCCGACAGACTCTCTCACGCCTCCCCGGCAGCAGGAGCCCTCCTCTGGCCTTGCTCTGCTGCCCTCTGCCGGGCCCCCTCCCCCGGAGCGTGCGTAGCCAATGGCAGGGCGGCCCCGAGTGCAGCTTTAAGGCAGTCTGAGTTAGAGACGGAAACAAACTGTACTGGAGACGTCCTGCTGCTGCTGCCTGTGCTCCCCGGGCGGGACAGCAGATCCCGGGCGCCAGCCTCTCCCGTTGCACCGGCGCCCCCACTGGTTACCGGGTGGGCAACCTCCCAGTTGGAGTACTGCTTGGACTTAAACCGCCCCTGCCGATGCCGAACTGTGCCCAGGGCGCACTCCCTGTGCCCACTTGTCCCTGAGCGCACTGCCACCCTTCTAATTCCTCTGGCCTCTGTGCCACAGACCCCCCCCCCCCCGTTTCCCCTAAGTCACCCCCAGTCCTGCCCAGAGTACCCCTGGCACAGAGACGGCCCCTGCCTAACACTCCTTGGACTTGGACCAGCCTCCTCTTGGAGAACTCTACCCAGGGCGCATTGCCTGCGCCCCTTGCCTGCCTCTGTGCGCATAGTCTCCGCTCTCCTGGCCAGAGCTCTCCGGACAGAAGGCAGCCGCTACCCAGCGAGGGCACCCACCCGCCGGCTCCACTTTCTTTCCCGTGGCACAGACCCCCTCCTCCGGCGCCATGTCCATGCTGCCCTCCTTCGGATTCACCCAGGAGCAGGTGGCCTGCGTGTGCGAGGTGCTGCAGCAAGGGGGGAACCTGGAGCGCCTGGGCCGCTTCCTGTGGTCGCTGCCCGCCTGCGACCACCTGCACAAGAACGAGTCGGTGCTGAAGGCCAAGGCGGTGGTGGCCTTCCACCGGGGAAACTTCCGCGAGCTCTACAAGATCCTGGAGGCGCACCCCTTCTCGCCGCACAACCACCCCAAGCTGCAGCAGCTCTGGCTCAAGGCGCACTACGTGGAGGCCGAGAAGCTGCGGGGCAGACCCCTGGGCGCCGTGGGCAAATACCGGGTGCGCAGGAAGTTCCCGCTGCCGCGCACCATCTGGGACGGAGAGGAGACCAGCTACTGCTTCAAGGAGAAGTCCCGCGGCGTGCTGCGAGAGTGGTACGCGCACAACCCCTACCCGTCCCCGCGGGAAAAGCGGGAGCTGGCCGAGGCCACGGGGCTCACCACCACCCAGGTCAGCAACTGGTTTAAAAACCGGCGCCAGCGGGACCGGGCAGCGGAGGCGAAGGAAAGGTGAGGACGGCAAAGTGAGGGGAGGACGCGAGGGCCACTGGGGTCTTCTTCCAGGGCAGGAACATAGGAGTGGGCCTTCGGAGAACCACGGGGCAGCAAGGGGTTTCCAATGTGTCACATGTCATGCGCGGCTTGCAGTGGACCGCAGGTCAGGTATAGGCCTCCAGTGGTCCGCAGGACAGGAAGGCCTCATATGGACCACAGATCACGGCCACAAGTGAACAGTGGGGTAGAAGGAGGTCTGGAAGAACCACATGTGAGTAATAGGCCCACCTGTGGACCACAGTTCAGGAGGGGTTTCCACGCAAACGTGGAGCAGTGCGAAGTGACAGTGACTGTCATGTCAGCAGGAGGCAATCAGGGCCAGCGAGGGTATATGCAGAGGAGCACAGGGCTGCGTGTGGCTGAGATGGCAGGATAGGGCCACCTTTGCCGAAAAGCTCAACAGTGCCAGAAGGGACCTGCAGCAACCACCAGGTTGGATGTGGCAACAAGGGAATGGAAAGACCACCATGAGCAAGAGGCAACCCTCTGGGCAGCCAACCACCTCCTCTGGTGCCAACAGTGCGCCCAAGCCCACTTCAGCACCCCAAGAGCTCTCCGGAGCCGGCTTGGGTGCCGCTCTAGTAGGAAATGCACATTACACAGTGTACCAAGGCACCGGCCTGCTGTAAGAACGCACTGCACAGGGCGCACTCCTCATTGGCTTCTTGACTGTGCACTTTAAAGCCCCTCTGCCATTCTGCCTACGTGTGCCATCATCATCACTACACGGATGGCACACTTTAATTTCGAACCGGCCATCTCTGTTTGTATAAAGTTTGACAGATGTCCCAGAAGCACATTCTATGTCTGTGCGCAAACCCTCGGCGCCCTCTTAGTCTGTGTGCTCTTTTCAAGGTTGCCCTGGAAAGTTTTATTTAGCTGTGGTGCCCGCTAGGTACTCACCTTTGGCAGCCGGTGAGTGAGAATCGGCATCAGGCTTTACAACACCCGAAACCAGGCCTGAGGCCGAGCTTTTGCGCAGTGTTATTGCACTGGTGTTTTTTTTATATGAAGCTAAGTACAGACCTCGAAAATTGTTGCTGTGGTTGGGCACCGATCTGGCAGTGTCTACGAGAACTTTGCCAGTCTAGCGTTTGAACAAGGCCAGGCATTGGTCGAACAGTCTGTGCATAAAATGTGCCTTTTTAGGGTGTGGGCACAAGTTCATGAACTTTGGTCCTATCTGGACAACCCTTGTCTGCCCCTTTGCCCAATTGTTCTGAGCACCTCTGTAGGTTCTATATAGGAGAATAGGGCTAAGAATTGGTCCTTTTGATTTTGCGTGCGGTTAGGGACTTGCCTGGCAGCCTATACAGTTAGTTATGTATAGGCCAAGCTATCTTTGCATAGCTTTGGGCACTCTGGCGTAGTGGAAAGCACATGAGGGTAGGCACTAGACATACTGGTCCACACAGGAGGTTAGGTACCTGGCCTTGTGGTTCGCACTTGAGGTTAGGTGCTAGGCCTAGTGGTTTACATTTGAGGTTAGGTGCTAGGCCTAGTTGTCCACATTTGAGGTTAGGTACCAGGCCTTGTGGTTTGCACTTGAGGTCAGATAGTAGGTTTATTGGTCCACACATATGGTTAGGTTCTAGGCCTAGTGGTCCACTCATGAGGTTAGATACTAAACCTAATGATCCACACATGATGTTAGATCCTAGGCCAGCAATCCACATACTAGATCGCATATTGTCGTAGTAGTGTAGTCATATAGTGTAAATCAACACATTGTGTTCTGTGAGTAAGAGCAAGTATTATCTATATCAACTTTATGTAGGAACAGCTATTCTTTAAAGTGCTTCGAATGTCCTAAATGTTGGCCAGCAAGCGCTGGATAATAGGCACAGATACCCAAGACGATCATGTCAATAATGACCTTGCAGTCTGTGGGTGAGATTAGGTTCTGCCCATCAGTATGTGCATGAGTTTCGTGTGCACTTCAACACTGTGTGCCTCCCCAAAGGATGGTATTGGACCCTCGCTTGCAAATGGGTGATCTTCAGGTTTTAATGTGTAACCCTGATGAAACCGGCTCAGCTTACCATCCTTCTGAGGTCAGTTCAATACCATAACTTGGGTAATAGAAACATTTATTTTGTGCAGTGCTTAGAAACGGCAGAAGTATTGGTTCCAAGTGCCACATAAAAACAAAACGTCTCATTATTACCATATGCAGTGCCTGGCAACATCTGCACGGAGCTAGGCATATTGTATTGCTGCTGGGCCGCAAGTTTACAGATGGCAACAGAGTAGCGAGTTTTTAATATTGCCTCGAAAAGAAAACAAGGTGAAGTTATCTCCCGAAGTTAGTGGAAACTACATCACAAGTGGGAGCTAGCACTGAACCAGCCCCATCCCTCCAACAGACTCTCAAATCAAAATACATTATTTTTTATTATTTGTTATCAGTTGTTTAAAGAAACACTCACAAATGTAAAACATTCCTAATGTTATTGCTTGTTAAAATACACACAAAAATGTATATAATAAGAAATTAACATTCTGACGTTCAGTACTGGCTAAGAAAAACACAGCATTATTTACATTAAGGACCTTATTTCTTTAAAAAAAACATGGGGCTTAACAAAGCACATTTCTGACCATTAAGTGGTGACAAACAAAATAAGATAACATCACCTGTATTTGTAAAGACCATGTTCACCCAAGTCTTGGCCTCTTAGCACGGAAATAACAGATGCTTATTGTTACCCAACTAAATGGTACCCACACAAGATATAGATAGTTCTTGAACACCATTCCAAGAAAATGGACAGCAACTTTGGGAGACAGCCTGGGACCCCCATGCATCTTTGGCTATTTTACTCGAATGACAGGCCCTGTTTAAAGTGTAAATAAAAAATATAAGTAAGAAGGTCAGTCATTAAAAGTTTAGTTAGATAATAAGTCTGGAAAACAAATGCTGATCTCAACTCACATCACCAATACTAACAAAAAAATTATAAAACAAAGCAAGACTTTTTTACAGAAGTAAAAAATTGGGCGAAGCCTTGTCCCACATTTAAAAAGCATAGATTGACCAAAATGCTCACTGCAGTTACTCCAGACAAAACATGCTATTTTATAAACAACAAACTTAAAATGTATTGTGCAAAGCTAAAAACATCGAACTGTCCATCAGTATATGCATAAGAACATTTGCAAGAAAAAGTGCAAAAACAATTCCCTTCATTGGCCGTAACCCGTGACAACATTCCAGGAACAGAAAACAAAGGATTTGTGCTTTGTTGAAATTTAGGCACTTGAATTCTTAGCTGGTGATTTGATAAACAATTTAAATACAGGGAATATTATTCATTTTCTAATGAACTTAGTGTAAGACCGATAAAATATACTTAAAAAAGCACATGCCAACTAAGGAGGGACAGGGTTTCATCATATTATTTAATGAAGAAGTTAGATTTTGCTTCATACCTTTGTTTTTGCAACCCTAATATCCTACAAGTTATAAGCGATTGGCACAGATTTTTCCCAAATCTTCTTTACTAGCCACTTCAGGAATTTCAAATTCTCTAGAAATATTCAGATTCAGGGCAACAATTTACACTCTAAAAGCAAGAATCTATTGGGTGGAAAATGCTGCACTTTACATACAATAATTTCAGTTTAACCAAAGTGTGATGCCAACACTCTGCTCCCAGCTTCAAGGAATACATTTCTAAGTCTTCTTTTGTTGGTATCGTGTTTACTGTATTTTTCTTGTTATTATAGTTTAATGAGCATAATCTGACTCAAAGCCGTAAGTGCAGACACCATCATCTTAAACTTGTTTGGCTCAGGGTAAACCTGCCCCATGCCTTCTAAAGGCGCTTGTGGACAGCGGTCATTATTTCTGCCTCCTGACACATTAATTTTTTGCTCTTTGAGTCGCTGGGATGGTTGTCCCTTTTGGTCCAAGGTCTAAAGAGGGATGCAGTATCTAAATAAAGCCAAATAAAATCAATCACATTGTGGTGCAAACTCTTAACATCTCCTTGTTGTCGCTGCAGTGAGGAAGGCTGATTGAGACATAAAAGAAAAAAACACTTGTAGGGAAAATAAACTGTCCATGTTCTTCTGACACCTTAGACCAATCAGTGTGCTTCACAGATAGACTTAAAGTGTGCTGCTGCCACCACATTGAGTCAATGCAGGGAGTCGATGAGCAAACTATTATGAACACATTTTCAGACACCCATCTAGTGGTCAATTAGTTGGGTGGTTGCCGGTGGTCAGCAAAAGCACTCTTTTTGTGGGCCTAGAACCTCTTTTTTTATCATCAGACGTTAGACCACTCCAAAAGAGAGGAAGGCAGAAGAGAGAGAAGCAAGGCGGAAGCGAAAGATAGGAAAAGTGTGACAAAGTGAGACAGCAGAGGGGAAACGTACCCCCAAGAGCAAGATAATCTAGAAATGTACTGGGCGGAAGATAGAGGTAAAGTGTGACAAAGTGAGACAGCAGAGGGGAAACGTACCCCCAAGAGCAAGATAATCTAGAAATGTACTGGGTGGAAGATAGAGGCATTAGGTAGAATTAAGACCAGGCAACCATTTGACAAAACAGCCATTCGACAGAGACTGTGACGGGCCCCAAGAAAACTTTTAGGCCCCTGTACTTTGATCACTGCACCCAGCCCCGAGGTATGTGCATCACATTAGCACGTGTTAGCTGTACATGTTGCCATGTATATATTTATATATGATTGAGTTACTGCTCATTCCTAGACCTAAGGACTACCAGATGGCCTGTGAATACAAACAATTACTCCACAGCCTATGCCCGAGGTTAGGTACTGCCAGGGAGCCCATAACTGGGGGTTGACTCGGGCAGTGTTAATGACCCACTAATTCTGCATAGTATTCGCTGTTGGCATGACAGATTGTTTAATTAATTGACCTGTAACTTTAGCAATCAGTTGGGTGCTGCCTGGGTGTCCTTTCCTGTGACTGGGGTTAATGGTAAGAAAATGGCTTTATAAGTGTCTATTCACTGCTGGCTGGTCAGACTGTGTGGCAGATTTTTAGTGGCACTGCAGTCTGCCTCTAAGGTTATGTTCTGACACTCAGTTAATGTTGTTAGTGTCCTTTGGGCCAGACTGAATATAAGAATGAGATTTAGATGGGCCTATCTTTGAAGAAATTACAGATCTGACAACAAAAAGACAAACATTGCAATTTTTGACCTTGGGGTGCCTATTCTGTTATTGAGCCCACCACACGCTGCGATATGGGCGTAAGGCGACACAAAGGCACATGGACAACTCGTCAATAAATAGATAAATAAATATGAGGACTGTTTTTTTGTCCCGACTCCACATTTCCCAGAATTTTGCCCTTACGGTTCAACACTGCAGTTAACAGTCTGCAGGGAACAGTTGCCTATATTAGCAAATCTAGTGCATGTTTTCTACCAATTCGGAAGAAGCTTTTGCTTAAAATGAAGGTACAATAAACATAGTACAGCTTGGAGAAAAATGTACCCCTAGTTCGTATATGTTGAGTTTCCAGTCAATCAGCTTATTCAACCTAAGCACCAACTGGAGTTATAGATGTCCCTACCACAGCGGTATTAATTCGATAGTTTTCTTCCTCTGCAAAAAATGCAAACCTTAGCAGAAAAAAAATATATGAAAATTGCACAAGCCACAGCAGAAACGTATCTGTCACGAGGGCGTTGTATAAATGTGTCACTTGAGAAAAAGGCAGACATTTTGAGGGCTTGCTGGACTCCCCAGCTTCACACACGGATTTGAGAGTACAGCTTGGGCAGTTATTTGAGCCGGCCTCCCACAGGACTGTTGAAACGATACTTTAATGATCTTTTCAGCCCTTTCTGTATGCTTGGCCGGGCTGGGCTGTCAGCACCTTTAATGGTATGAAATCAGCGTCCCGGCTGAGTGGACACTTCCTCCTGTGTTGTTAAGCTAGGCCGGCCCGGGCCCTGCTCTTGCTCCGTGACAGGAGACAGAGACAGGGCTGAAGGCTTGGAAGAGAGATCCGGAGGTAGGGTGGACGAGGTGGTGAGAGGCAAACAACACCCTTTGCCCACCTTCCTGGAGAGGGAGTGGCTGTCCGACCTTACAGATCTTATGGGAAGACAGATCCCTGGGAGGCTTTCAGGCTTTCAGGTGCACACAGAACTATACTCAGGGGCGTAGCTTGGTCAGTAAGATTAGGGGGGGGGGGTGAACTTTCGATTTTCCTACAATTATGCTGGCATATCACGTTAAAATACATCATATGAGAAGAATGGAATGAGGGGGGCTTAAGGGGAAGTGGAAAGGGAGACATGAGTGCGGATTGTTAGGGTTAATTAAAACTCATCATTATGTAAAAATAACAACATATTTTAAGACATTCAAAACAGAAACTAGAGTTTGTGGGTGCCCTTGTCTGGGCTTGTAAAAATCCCAGGTGAAATCTGATAGACACCTCACCATACCCAACAGGTAGCACCTGTTCCCAACTATTTATTAGAGAATCCATTTATTAAGGGGGTGTAACACCGCAAACACCCTCATCCCTGGTGCTGCCCTCCTGTCTATACTGATATAAAAAATGAACAATTTAATACACTACCTCTCACCGTTTAACTGCAATGGCCCCATGCAGCATCTCTGTGACTATCTATAGGGCTTCTGGGGGAAAAGGTTACTATACTTGTGCTGCACTATAAACATAAAACTACACAAAAAAAGAGACTGCTACCAGCACCAGAACACCAGAAGGCAGAGGCCTAAAACGCAGCTATACTACCGCCGTGCAAGCATTGCATGGGAACTGTATGTTTTGCATCATATATCCAACTCTGATTCTTGGCACTAAAGCAAGAAAGCCAGACAGCACGTGTAGATACCCAAAAAGCGTACAGCATCCACCCACAGCACTAACCACAGGAGAAGCAGGCAATGTGCACCTAGTGCCTCTACTCCAGACAGATGCAGCCCACCTCCCAAAGGAAAGAGAGCATGAACCAGACCTGCTTATCCCACACACAGCATATGTTCGAAATGCAGAGGAAAAAGACTGTACACCAAGAAGCCCTACCCTTGACACCACACAACTCCACACAACAAGAGAACATGTTAGCAAGCACCCAATAGCACAACTGCATTGGGTAAAAAGAGCACGCACCTTAGACTGCAAAGGCCCAGACCGCATAGGCAAGCACGGGGAACTCCAACTGCAAGCCAACCACTCAGCTGGTACCATGTACCCTCAGCCCAGAGAGCAAGCATGCAACATTCTCACTTCAAGGAACATAGACACTAATTGACAAATACCACCTTTCAGTCAGTAAGTCAGCTTACATCTAGTCCCACAGTAAGGTAAGCAGACATGCCTTCACTCACGAACCCAAAGAGTGTGCAGCTATCTACTGCTTGAAGGAAGCCAACACTGCCAAGCCAGGTAGTCTGACACCCACTGGCCACTCTTTGCTAGTCCAGGTACCCACACACCTAAGGACTGCTGTCCTTAAGGCATTTACTCAACTCTCAAGATGCCTGTCAGCATGCTCTCAACACCTCCACACCAGGCAGCAATGTGAACTGAGACTTTACAGACCACAGAAAGCAAGAACAATGTATTCTTTTAAACTACTAGACCTGGCAATAAAATGTTGGCAAGGCAGCTGTGCTGTTGCTGGCCCCAAAGCTATGAAAATGATATTTAACTAAATGATTGTGAGACAATGCATTTAAAGACATTCTAAAATTGAAGAGCCTTCTTCAGTTCTTACCCCACAAAATGTGAAACAAGATCCTGCCTAGCCAGTACCCCCTTTTCTCCACCCCTGGTCACATATATCAGTGACACTATACCCACTCAGACACTTGCCTGTATTTTACACCTACCTCTTCCATAGCAGTCCATTAATTTGTAGCTAGGTCTGTGTTTTATATCTCACATACCTAGATCATACAACAGGCTTGCCCTTACCCGTTTCACCGCAGTTCAGAAAAGAGTTGAGGGCACATTTCTATGTGGCGCATACAAAAGAAACGCATCCATTTTCATTCCCTACCTCATCTGATCTCAAAATATTTCTGATCCTATTCCTTAATAAATTATCTGTCTCTTATCATCTAGGTCTGCACTTTACAAACACCAACCCACAAGTCCATGTATACATGCCAAATGTTTGCGTTCAGTGAAACTTCACTTAGAGGTACCAATTGCCTCCCAACATATTGGCAATAATAGCTTATTAGAGGTTCACAAAATGCAACCAACCTAGCAGAACGAGGGGTCCAAAATATGACATTTACTTCATTGTAACTCCCCAAAAAGTACTCCATCTTTATTCTGCAACCAGGCTGCCAATATAACAGATATAAAAACGTAATTTTGTGAAACCAGCATAAATTCCTTTTGAGTAATTATACAACATTTTGGACAAATTACATGAAATTATGTGAAATTATAAAAAATACATTTAGCGCCATCTTTTACTGACTAATGTGTCTGTGCATCCATTTTTGACCTGACACATTTCACTCTAAAAAATAGCACACAAAATACAAGTGGTGCGTAGAACACCCACTCATGTTCTGTTCATTTGCGCTGTTCCCATGCTTCCATAATAGGAGTTTTACCCAAACAAACTTGAAATTAAGCAATATGTCTTTGTTGCATAGTTTTCAGAATTTCATGTAACGCGTGAAATGCCAGAAATGATGTGAGATTACGGAAAGGTAATGAAAATCTTGCCCAGGACTAATTATGATGTCCCCGGTGCACAAAGTCAGCAAGACCAAGCACAATGCATCTATTGGGTGGTGCATTTTCACAAGCAGTAAACCAGCTAAGTTTGGTAAAACCCCATTATACAAAGGTTTTGCAGACAGGGACAGAATGCTAAAATGTTATGTAGGCCAATCACAAGTAACATTATTTATTCATGTGAAAAGCTACAGCTGCATCAGAAACATCTTAAAGTGCTGAAGTGCATGTTTTGTAGGATCAATTGCACGTTGCACGATTCATCTAAAACATTGAATCCTTAACCTCTAGCAGTTATCATCTTCTTGTGGCATCTGCTCCGCCACTCACTCCCAAACTGTTGAACATCTTTGGTAACAGATGAGAGAGAAGATATTGAAGAGTTACCTCATTGCCACAATTTTTAAGACTTCTATCGAACACTACCCTACCCTTGGGATACCGGTGCGCTCCTTAGGGCACCGGTATCTAGGCTGATGGCGGAGTGCAAGTCCTGTGTCTGTTCCAAATCTATCCAATGGAGGGACGCATCCAAGATAGTTTTTCAGGATAACGTTTGACTATGTCAGTGAGTTCTATTTAAATTAAGTGTATGCGTGATTATCTTAAGTGAATATGTTATATTATCAGTATTTATGAAGCACACAACCAGTCACTGATATGGACGTACAGCGCCTTATATAGTTCCGGGGTCACTTTCTGGGCCGGACTGGCCTATAGGCTGGATCACTGGAATTATGTGAATGTGTGGCCGCAGCAATTTTAGCATAATTGGAGATTTGCCACATAATCCATCATCTACTGCATAAACTGCAGAGGTGAACACAAAAATAGTTTCTAGCTCAAATGGTTCCAAAATTAGTAAAAATGCAGCGACACATTTTGCAGCGCAGTGGAAGGTCCTTTGCAAGGGATGACTGTTTACCTTTCTGTAGTTTATTATTATACTTGGGTGTTAAACTGGTACTAATGTGGTGCCACTAATGGCCAGACAGTGTTAACAAGATTAAAAATGACAAAATAACGAAATAATACAACCATAAAATGTGACACATAATGCTCCATAATTTGTTTTCTTGACGCACAATTTACTCAACCGTGCCACATAATTTGACCCTCCCCTGCTGCATAATTCCAATGGCCTTGCCTATAGGGCAGTGAGACAGTGAATGGGCTTTTCCTACAGGTCAGTTTGTGGACTGTTTTTTTGGCTGTTTGTGGGCCTGGTTTATGGTCTGCTGGGCCAATTTTTATTACTGTTGATTTTCTTGACATTAAAACAAACATTGTCTGCAGCAAGCTCACCCAAATTCTTAATTCCATATCTTAAAAAATCCTTATACAATGTGTCTTTATTAGTTCAAAACTCCCCGAATTTTGAAACATGGGTCACCTTTATAGCTATCTAAATTACTAATAGGGCCACTTTTATTTTGGTGCCCGACTTATTGTCAGTCCCAGTTCGACACTGCTGACTTTCCAAGCAGCTGAAAATCTGGCCTGGATCTGGCTTTGCTGGAAACTGGTTTGCCCATTCTTTGTCCCTTTAACTCACAACTATCCAGAAATAACAACGATTCTGCTCAATGCTCAAGGCAGGCCAAAGTGTAGGCCAAAGGTAAATACACAAGCAGTGACCATAAGAGGACTAAGCAAAGTTGACTCTCAGTGCAAGGCCCCAAAATGAAAAGCAAAAAAAGTTCTCCACCATCAGGGTGACCAACACCATCAAATATAGAAACGTTCTGGACAAAGGACTGTGCTGCAGAGTATTCTACAAATGCTCTGCAAAAACACAACCATCAGGGACCACAAACACTGCTTCACACATCTTCCAAGAAAACCAACCAGAACAGGAGCTATACTTCAAAGTTTAATATCAAACGTCAGTTATCAGGCAACATGGGGTTTGAAAATGTACTTTCTTGGGCTTTCGGTTTATGGTCTCAAATTATCTCACACAGAATAATAACTGACACAAAAACAAGCATGGGCAAATTCAATTGATCTTGGCTTTAATAAGCTATGGACAGCAGAACAAGCATATTAAAGGCAAGTGGACAGAGAGGTAGTAAGCGCTATGCACCTGCAAGTACAATAAAATACAGGACTGCCGTATTGGCAAATTAGTCCCTGGTGCAGTTCAATGCAAGAGCTCAGTGTAGGAGGAAGGATACAGCCCATCAACTATTAGCATAGAGTGGAAGATGAATGCTGCACTAGGCCTGGGAAGAAATGATTGACAGTGTCCTAAGCTAATGGTTGTGTGAAACTGCTCAAAGAAAGCCAGTGTTGAAAGGAACAGATCTACAGGACAAGCTAAGTGTATTGTAAGCAACAGGTCTTTAACTGCTGTACTGTCAAAGGAAGACCTATAAAGACAGAGTAAAGAATATAAAGAATATCAGCTATGCAAAGCGTGCAAGTAAAACGACACTAGTCACACAACAAACACTATAAAAAGTGTTCTATAACGCGTACTAACAAGACTCGACATACAGACACTACGTTTACGTGTGCACATAGATGTGGCTTTACGCGCACTACATATTTTTATATACATACAGGCCGCTGGACATTTACCAGCTATATACGCGTATCCTGACTCTGCGGCCACGCAATGTGTTCACCATGGGACTGTACGGGCAACGTGTCTACGCGGACGCGCATGTTTGCCGCGTGCGCTCATGCGTAGACGCGTGTCAAAACGTACGTGCGCCAGCGTATGCGTACGGGGCACGTACAGACAATGATGCTGTGTCTGCAGATTCCGCTGTCAGGGCAGTGATTATGTGGCTATGTACATGTAAACACAGCGAGTGCCGCAATTACTGCACGTTTAGCGAAAAGGTTTAACTGGGCTATTTAAACAGCTGCAGGGGCTCCCGGCTGGAAGCGTTTGCAGCGTGTGTCACGGGCCGCCTTCACCGCAGTCATTACGGTTTTAAAATTATTTGGTGTCACAACTGCCAGCTGCCCCGATTCATCCCACCCTCCCACCATATCTCACACGACGACCGGAATGTGCTTAATTAAAACCGGATTTCTGTAAAAAGGGTGTTTCACGAAGAGGACGCCATGTTGCACCGCGCTCGGTATTCTTCGGGGGATCTTCGTCTCTGCAAACCAACATAGATCATAAAGTGGTACATGGGGTGAGGTGGTGGTGGTGGTGGTGGGGGGGGGGGGGGGGGGGGGGGGGTTGTTCCAAGGAGGAAGGGTCTTAGACATAGCATATAATATTATGTCTCGCTCAATGTGTATTTAAACACGAGCACACACACGTTTAAATTCTAAAACGGCCCCAAAGCTATTAGCAAATCTAAAAGTGCATTTCACAAAGAAATCTCAGTTTAATCAATTTGAACAGAACTATAGGATAGCTTTCGTCCGCAGAGAGTGTGTGAATGCATATATGAATGCATGTATGTGTGTATGTATATATATATATATATATATATATATATATATTTGGCTTTTGACATTGCCTCTGAAAGGCCGGATACAGAGTCAGTCACTTGACCGCATTACTGACCCTTGCTCAGCCCCAATAGCCTTTCAGAGGCAGGGCACGCTACATATTTCCGATTCGCAGATACCACTTGTAATCCGTAGAAAACGCGCATCAGTGAAACTTCTGCCTTCTTTGCTTTTAAATAATATAAGGGCACTGCGATATACTGGTATATATTTGTTTTAATTGACACCATGAAAGTAAGATGAACAGTAAATGATATAATCTGAGAATTATAATAATAACAATTAAGGTGTTTATATTATTACTATTAATCCCTGTATAAGAAGCACGTTTTTATCAGTTTATTATGTTCCTTTTAATACAACGTGTGCAAATAATATTATGTAAAATTGTATACATCATTTTGAATGTGAAAGATGAGCTGAAATAACCGTAATTTATATTGTCCCTTTTCTTTGCCCAGGGAGAACACTGAAAACAACAACGGCGCCGGCAACAAGCAGAACCAGCTGTCGCCCCTGGACGGAGGCAAGTCGTTGATGTCCAGCTCGGAGGAGGACTTCTCGCCTCCGCCGAGCCCGGACCAGGCGTCGGTGCTGCTGCTGCAGGGCGGGCTCGGACACCCGGGGGCCCAAGGCTACTCCATGGGCGGCGGGCACGGCATGCAGGGCCACCCCCACCAGCTGCAGGACTCCCTGCTCGGGCCGCTCACCTCCAGCCTGGTGGACCTGGGCTCCTAGGGGGGGCCCGAGCCGGCCCAGAGACTAAAGACCCTCGTGTACATAGCAGGACAGGGGGCTTCTGCACCGCTCCACTCCTGGAACTTAATGTATAGAGAACATGCACTGTCCGATAGCAGACTGGAGAAATTCGAATAATGCGCTTAGAGGCCGCCCTGACTTCTGCGAGGAGCTCGCCCGCGAGTACAGGAAGCACTGCTCGAGCCTGTCCGCTGTCGGGGCTTCTTCCAGCTCCCCCCAAGGAACTACAAAACAGCCTCCAATTCACTGTATTTTTATCCTTATTTATGAAGACAGCCCTGTTTGAAAGCGCCGATTAAAAAGCAGGATTGCAGCAAATTACAAATACATATTGCCTCTGTTCGCGAACTAAAATAATGGAGAAAAGTTCGCTCTCGGTGGCGAAGTTTACACTTCCGCAGTTCGCTTGAAGCAGGTTTGCTCAGTAATTGTTCAAAAAACAAAAACTCCTACAAAATAAGAAAGACTGGGGTGCCCGGTTTGTTCTCGAGCACGCACAAGCCTGACAAAAACGGGGCGGCACTTTCTGTGTTGGGGAAATGTCTGGAAAAACACCGATTTGTGAATGAACTTCCATATCCGCGGTTTTTTCTTTCAACTTACGAACTATTCGAGCCTACTTAGAAGATGCTCATCCGCAAAATGCGGGCAGACGAAAGCCCTTTCGTTTGTTACGGAAATAGCATGGTTATTTTTTTCCGAATGTGAAAATAAATGTCATTGTAGAACGATATCAGATCTGAAAGACTTGCTGTAATTCTGTAGACGGAGGAAGGGATTCTGGACCTATTTTTCATTTTACCCGAAACCGTCTCGCAGCATTCTCAAATTAAATCTGTTGAAAATGGCGCACATTTACATCTCAACACTGCAATAAAATGTAATTTCGTACAGGGAGCTCTGTAAGTGTCTTTGTCACCAAGGGGATGATGGTTAATTTTGCATCTAAGCGCTTAAATATTTCCAGCCTCCTTGATTTGGACAATGCATACAAATCGAATAAGAAGCTTGTTTGTTCAAATAGCTGGATACGATCGTTGGGCAAATTGTTCTTAATTTAGGGTGCGAAGTTGTGCCAGTCTCTGGATTTTAATTATCTCTCTCTCTCTGTCTCTCTCTCTCTCTGTCTCTCTCTCTCTCTCTCTCATATATACATATATGCATATATATATATATATATACATAGGGTCCCCTGCGAAAAAAGCACATGTATAAAGGTAAACTTATTTTTTTTTCTGACTTAATAAATCTTTAGGCTGTTTTAGAGAATTTCTCCCTCACCCAAGCTACCTATTAGGCACCTAATGCACTTTTCACACGAAATACACAGCCCCGGGAAGGAGGGTTTATTTAAAAACACTTCGTTTATTTTTCTGTGTAAATCCAGCCTGCGTCCCTAAGTGTGAGTACCGGAGCGGGTGAGAATGGCCGTAGCCGGTGCGTAATCCCAGCCCCGCATGCACCGGGGAGCCTCCCCTGTGAGGCATGCAGGCAGCCCTGCGCCTCGGCGTCCTCTGAGGTGAAATAATGAGCTTCCTAAACGCCTCGTTCGTAGATTCACTTGGGTTTTAAGTCTAATGATCCCGATCGCCTTTGTGAGTGTTTATTTAAGGCGCAGTGGAGTGTTTATCCTTCGGGTCTCGGGCTGGCGTAATCGCGCCCCCTCAGGAAGGACGTTTAACGACACCCTCGAGCCGCTCAATGCTCATTGTGTGCGTGTGTGTTGTGGGGGCAGGGAGGGGGGTGAACATGCACATGCTTCTTAATTGACCGCTATCCACATGCCTCCTCACCGCTAGAGGGCCCGAACTTCTCAAATAAAAAGGCTGCCTGCAGCCCCACACTACTCCTGCGTAGTCTACCCACCCACAGTTTGCACACCCTCTTTGCGGTGCAGAGGTGCCGGACCACCTGGTCTGGCTGTAGCAGGACCCCACAGCCCTACGAGCGCCTACTTACCCTTCCGCTGAGAACCTCACAGGAGAGCTCTCGTTGGAGGGCGGTGTCCTGTGCAAAGGGGGTTCACCCCTGGACCCCCAACTGTGCTGAGGGCCGCTGCACCGGGAACCAGCCGAACGACCAACCCCTCACCCCAGACAACTCTCGGCTCTTTAGTAGACATCCCGCGGCCCTACGGTGTCTAGCAGCATCTCACCGGGGAGAGTTAACCGCAGTTCCGGACCTAAACCTGAGGGCCCTCGGCGCTCAGTGCATACCCGGGTGAAGCGAAATGTGGTGCCTTGCTGATGCTAGCAAGTTAAATGAGGCAGCAGGGGGTCAATCCCTCACTGAGCAGTGACTGGCCCTAGAACACAGTTGTCTCTGGACCTCCGTCACCGCACCAAAATCACCGTTAGCTTAGCTGCCTCAACCTGATGAGGATTTTGGAGGTGTGTGTCAGCAGGAATGAGACAGAGAAGGGAGGGCCAGAAATGGGGCAATGGGTTAATACAAAACATTGCCTACAGTACGATGATGAAGGATTAAAACCACTTACTGGCAAACCAGACAGAAACGAGCACGAAGGCACGCGGAAAAGGCTAGAGCACGAGAACATTGTGTCATACAGTCTTAGTGTTGTTTGTCACATTTTCTTGATTCCTTACTTGTTTGATTTCTCACCTCTGAGGAAGTCTAAGCACACACGAAAGGCACGAAACCAACCGATGATAACATGGGCATACTAGCGAGTACCATCCAGCAGCTCTTTGGGTTTGTGTACGTGAGGTGCTTTCAGGCCTTTTCTCACACTTTTTTTCTTCTTTTTTCTTGCACACATTTATGTGATGGTTTGAAACCACTTTGTTGTGTGTATGTGATGTGGTTATTGACGTTTTTCCTAAATAGAACAGCAAGGACCAGCAGGTCACAGGCAATAAACAGGACCTGTGGGGGAAGTTGAAAGTTTCAAGGAAAACTCCCTGTGGGTTCCAAAAATAAAGGGTTCTCTGTTCGACAGAGGTCGGATCTGGCAGTGTTTACAATTGATTGGGGGGGGGGGGGGGGTCTGATTTCTTAATCCCCTTTGCTCCCATTGTGTATGTCATTACCTTAATGCACACAGCTCCCTGCGCCCCTCAGAATACTGGTGCCCTGGGCCTGAGACCAGCTCGCCCATGCTAAAGGCCGACCTTGACCACATCACAAAAGTCCTCATGGGGCTATCCAAGCTTCCCCCCTCATACCAACCACCTCCTCAGCAGTCGTCTATGCGGCTACCTGAGTACATGTCCCCTCCTACCTACCCCCAGGGATTACGAGGCTTGACAGAGCAGAGGTCGGACTGCACAAGGACGTCACCATGTGCCCACTCAGCCCCTCACTGGAGAACCAGGCCATAACTAGGGCTCCCGGTTTTATGGTATTTATTTCTTTAACATTTCAGTCTGTATTTGGATGAATGTGACGTTTTAGCAAATTTGGCAGCCAAATAAAGCAAAACACTATAACCACAGGTAAATATTTCCCAATTTACTACAAATATAGTTTAACATATGCCTGTATTTAAAGATATTTTAACTTTTTTTTAACTCGGCATTCCTCCTATCTGCTCATCTGTTGTCTTGGAACTCAACATTGAACAACACACCTCAAATCTAGAATTTGTGGGTGAAACATTTTGTGGTGGAGACAGTATCTGTAATGCTCTGGAGTGAGGTGGTCACCCTATTCACATGTCCTCTCCAGCTCAGGGTACTCCATAGGGCTGCAAAGAGCACTCAATCCCGTACAAACATTGTGTCCTCAACAGTGCTTAATTTGAGCCTGTGGTTTCTGGTGCTTGGAATCAGCACTTAATTGGTTTCCGGTGCTTAGCACTGCACTTAATTGCCATACCACACTTATGACAGTCTGCCACATGGTGGCGCTGCTCATCTAATTTAGAGATGAGCTGAACAAGGTTTCTTTAGGTTTGGGGACCTGGAATAATTCAGACTGCCGTACTTGCAGTCAAGAGAGAAGGTCAGTAATTGTTTTGGGATTGATGGTAGGTGAAATGGGTGGTGCACACTGCAGTGGCCTCCTGCTCAGGGCCCCTCTCACTTCTTATTTTACACAACAAGTACTGAGTTCCTATGAGTGCACTCACTTCAGAGCTGCCAGGTGGACCCATGATGTGTGACACAGCTAGCATTACCATCCTACCCCAAGGCTCATTCATTATTGAAACTCATATCTTTGATGTTAGCTACCATGCATTATAAAACCAGACCACACCGTTTTTAGTTGAGGAAAACTTGCATGATTTTAATCTGAGCAATACACAGATATTGCTAATTTCTGGGCAATCATGGTGTGTTATACTGTGTAATTGCTGACCCGCCTTAAATAACAAGTAGGACCCACCTGGGTTAACCAGTGGCTCCTCTGCTATGGCGGAGCAGCATTGCCCTACTGCTTTTTAGCAGTGTAAAGTTAAGGAAATATAAAATGCTAATAACTTACAGTTATTATCATTTTAAGTTTTCTTTGCAGGTGGGCAGGGCCTTTCTGCTCTCAGAGCAGGTCAATGGAGGAGTGGTTTGCCCACTCCTAAGTGTGCAACAACTGTTTGGTCCGACCCCTGGGCCGACCAAACCAGTCATGGGCACTTTCCCCGTTCTGAACACAGAGATAAGAGAGGTACATATACAGAGACATCTGAAACATAGTCCTAGAATAAATCCATGTAACAAAGAGCAAAAGCACAATGACAGAGGCACATTTTTCAAAAGTTGTTGTCAATCCTTTTATTCATGCAGGTAAACATTGCAAAACAACCAACGTGTTTCACCCTTGCAGGCTTCTTCAGGGCTAGAAATAATCCAGTAGATGCTGCAGGGTACTGACCTAAGCATAAAAGGCAAAGTTTCCTATGGAATCTTGATGTGTATCTCGCACGATCAAATAACAATAGTAACAACGTAGAGGTTTGAGATTTGTGAAATCAAAAACCGAAACACATAGTGCAACGCGCTTGAACACAGGGCTAACTTCACCCGGCAAAGATTCACTACGTGCGTCTTTTCCCCGTTCTCCATGCAGGTTGATTTACAGCCTGTGTGGAGAACATGCCCAGGCCCCCATTCCCTGGTTGAGTGTCAAACCAGGAAGCTCAAAACCAATCACAAGGTTGCATTGCAGTTTTCGTGATTGGTCAGGGGAGCCTGGCTGTTCTTCCTGGCTGCTGGCTTTCTGTCCCACGAGGAGAGCAGGAACAGAAACGTGGGACCCAACAGGGAGGTAATTGTATTTTTTTTCTTGCACAACCCTGCACCCCACATCCCCTGCGCCAGGCCCGCCACCCACGGGTAATGCCGGCCACCACTGGGTTTAACATTATTTTCCATAGTGCACTGACATCTGATGCTTGCTGTTTCACAAATGGGGCTACCCCTCCCACAACTCTCGAGTTGCTGCACCCCTGAAACACAGAGTGATTACAAGAAAACCCCAAGTTGTCAGGATACTATTCATACTTTACTAGAAAAATTGGGTCACTCTCAGTTTCTTCTCTGGCCCCCCGTGGCCCAAGGACATCACATTTTTGTCTTCATCATCAATACTTGGGGTGCTTTGTGCTTCTTGAGTTAGGATACCCATGTAACTCCACCAGGGTTCAGTGGTAGCCCACTACCTGAATACCAACATGCGTGCAGCTCTAGGCAGTCTGATGGCGGCAGAAAGGCTGCTCTTACAAGTCAGAGTATAGATGGTATTTTGACTGTTTCCGGGCCTGTTTTCTGGGCGGGGTTTTACTGTTGATTTCTCTGGTATAACCACAGAAATTGAAGAGGCAAGCACAAATGCATGCAGTCTCCCATACCTTGCAAAACACCAACACAGCCTGTCTTTATAAGATCAGAACTGCCTGATTCCTAAATGTGGGCATATTTTTAGCTTTCATTGGCTAATGGGGACAACTTTTATTTTGGTGCCTTGGCTTATTTTCTGTACCACTCCAACAGCGATTGTAGGTCTAGTTTATGTTTGTTATCCTGCAAAGGGTTATTGGTTATTGCCTACAAATTGAGTAAACGCCATATGGCAGCTATGCATTTTGGAGAGCGCTTAACCTCCCCAGACTCTACCACGGAGCACAGGGCACCTCACCACCTCCTGCACATAATTGTAAAATTTTTTAGGGTCTGGCACAAGACCTGGAGAAGTGTGGCTCAATGATTAGAGCAGCAGACCCTGATGCAGAGGTCTGGCATGGGACCAGGGTTCAATTCCCTGCCTCGTGGGTCTTGGGGTCAAAAATTCCATGGACCTGATAATTCTCGCCTCGGTGCCTATTCCAATCATGGAGTCCCACTCTGCAACTCTGGGCAATAGCTTGCTTAATCTCCAACTCTGAGCAATAGCTTGCTTAATCTCCACAACGGCCCCCACAACGCTAAGGATGCCTGGCCTCCACCTTGGGGGTGCCCAGGAGTGGACGCCTCACAGGGAAAGCCAGGATGGGTTCCACAGCGGTATTCGTACAAGCCCCTTGAGACCCTTGCGGGTGAGTAGTGCGCTATACAAGTATCAATTTACATTTTACCTATTTTGAGACCCCCCTATTTTAGACGGCTTTCATTACCCCATTTTCTGCTATTTCAAGGATGAATGGTGCCAACCAACATTAAATTACACATTAAGCTTTCATAAATTCGATAAAACAAAGATGTGTCTTGCCCAGGTCCCCAAATCCCTAAAATATAACTCAGAAAAGAGAGGCCGTCAAAGGTAACGATAGGCAGAGAGAAATTAGGAGGCTGAAGTAGAGAAATAGAGACGAGTAAGAGAAAAAATTCACGTTCCCAGGGGCCCCCTAGAAGGAGGCCCCGGGTAGTGGTCCACTTAGTCCATACCTTAAAACGTCCCTTGTCCTGCGCCCAGCTGGACCTCACGTGTGTCGGATCCAGATGGTACCAGGTGACACCTCGCCAGCGGTTCCCGTCTACCCCGAGGTGCCGCCGCAGCTGCGAAGCTGTGAAGTTCCTGTCAGGGCATTCGACGAAACCTCAGCCCTGGAGCAGGGCGGCCAGAAACCACAGCAGTAAAAGAGAAGAGGCTTCGAGAAAACACACTGGCACAGTAATTACCCCTGCCCACAAAGAGCACGGAGGGGGCTCTCAAGACGGTGCAGAAAATAGCAACGCGTGGCAGAGCGGGGTCCTCCACTACCGAAAATATTTTGTTTGCAGAGCAGGGATAATGTAAGAGCGAGACGTATGCGCGCAGGGGGGCAGAGGAAACTGACTGGCAAAGACAACCTAGGGGAGAGGATGTGGTCTCTCGGCCAGAGCTGCCGACTTTGGAGCTGGAGAACCAGGTTCAGGTCTCGGCGTCGGCTCAACATCCTGTGATTCTTGGCAACTCACCTTATCTCCCCGTGCCTACCTAAAAATTAATGTTTAAAGTAACTAGTGCTCGTGTAAAGCGCTCCAATACCTTCGGGTCGAGTTCGTCCTATATAAATCCGCAAAAAAAAAAACAGAAAAAAATCTCTCTAAATTCTACCTTCTGAAGCCCGCATCAGAATCTCACTGTCCTCTGGGGAGCCTGAGCTTATTTTAGTTTACAACATTTCACCACACTGGATACAATGCCGCCTTCATATCTTTTGTTTAGATGTGCGTGTATATTTATACCCCATAACAAATGGTGGTTTCAAAGCCCATTTTCTGGGGGTGATGTTGTGCCTGTAATTTGTTTCCCGTTATTCACCTAATGGACACAGTCCTTCTGAATTCTGTAATCCATTCAATGTAAACACCAGTGTGTCTGATTTCTTTCTTATCTCATTAGCTAAATGGCTTCTAAGCTTAAAATATGTTAAACTAAGGAATTCATTCAAACGCAGTTCACAGCTCCATCGATTCTTTTATGTACTCAGCAACTTCTCGTTGAATAATAAAAACAAACAAAATAACTCCAAAAACGTGTTATTAGCTGAACATTGTAGAGAGCAGCAGCATAAGCCTTCACTTCTGCAAAGTGTGCATGTGTGGTTGTTTTTAACTTGAACTCTATGCCGCCTTCATTACCCTTGGAAGAATGTACTCTTATATTTAGATGCCATCTCAAACCGTGGCTCTTATGTCAAGGTAGGTACTATCTTTACACAGATCTAGATTTTTTTCTGCACTGAAGTACTTACTCAGCTTTCATGCCTAGAGACATTTGGTAATAGTGCGCCTAACAGGTGTTTTGTATAACATAACGTATAGCATAACACAGCAAAAAATATCACCACTAAAACCTCACCTGCTAAACAACAGAATATGCTAAATGCAGAGAACCACATTTGTAACATAAAAAGTACACAATGGGTAAAATATATTCTGGTTCTACAAACCCATCTTTTTGTTCTTATAGCATTTATATACTAGTGGGTTTCCAGCCTTTGTGCTTTATTATGTCACCAGAAATAATCTTTAATAGTGTTATTGGGCCATAATGTGTATTATGACCCAACGATTTAAAAGAAGACAGAAAGCTGAGTTGTTTGTAAACGTTACCAGAACCCACGGATTGGAATATTGAACCACAATGTACCTCTCCGCATTTTTTATATTGCATGCTGTACATATATGTATTTTTTTCTATATTGCATGCTTTGCAAACCCAGAGCATGTTTATTGACACTAGTGCTACAGAAAGCTGCAGGCTACTGTGCCCCAGGCTGCCTGTATCTTAAAATATGAATTTCACATATATTATGCTGTTTCTGTAAAAATCGAAAATAATTAACAGTATTCCATTATTCATGCAAAATAGACAGGCTGAAACCACTGCCCTTTGCACAAGAACAGCTGTCAAACAAGCAAACAATTAAAGTTCAGTGGGTGGTAAATGTACACAGCTGAAGTCCTTTCTTTTAATTTGTGCATCATGGCTATAACTATCCCAAGCCTCCACCTACTGCTAGAACGTAAGAAAATATATATATATATTTCAAAATCCTTTCCTCTTCTATCGCTTCTCATTCATTTTCAATCCAAATAACAGACTAACATGTCCACCACTCAAATTAATTTCATATTTCACCATACTAATTCACCACTAATCCTTTATGGGTTCCGGGGAAGCGTACTACCCGCTAAAAAAGCACTTCAACACCTCATCATGGGTAGCAAGCACTGTATAAATACAAACCTTTTTTTCCTCTTCTATCCCTTTGCTATCCTTCTCAATCCAAATAACTGACTAAAACATCCACCACTCAAATTACTTTCATAATTCACTATACTAGTTCAATACTAATCCTTTATGGGTTCTGAAGTAGCGTGCTATTCACCAAAAAAGTAGCTTCATCACCCCATCAAGGATAGCAAGCCATATATAAATGCAAACCTTTTTCCCTCTTCTATCCCTCCACTACCCTTCTCATTCCAAATAACTGACTAACATATCCACCACTCAAATCACTTTCATATTTCACTACACTAATTCACCACAATTCTTTTATGGGTTCCGCAGTAGCGTGCTACTCGCCGAAAAGGCGCTTCAACGCCTCGTCGGTGGTAGTAACCGCTATACACATGCATTTACAATACATCTATGCAAAATTACTTTTTACATATCACCAAGACCACTGTTTGTTGTGCAATTCCAAATAATTAAAGTTCTCCTATATATATGTGTGTGTAGTAGGCGTAGGGTCATAAACTAAAACGTAGAGAGAGACACATAGCAACACAGGCAGTTCATACATGTGCATACATACAAGCCCACACTAATGCTAAAACGCTCTTTATAAATTATGTTTCCACATATTGACATCTGTTCTGGTTTTCTTTTTATGTCCATTATGTCCATTGGGGGATTTTTACAGCTTAAAAGTTTACAGCTTTTACTTCAGCAGTGGATAAAATAAATGCGTCAGGAAGCGTGCCTCGGTAGGTCTCGCCTGGCAGCGCTGCGCCCCTCTTCACCCCTGCTGCACACTGTAGGTGCCTTTCAACCGGGAGGAGTCTCGGATTTCAGGGGTGAAAAGCACTTTTCAGCAGTGCCCTTTCCGCATATCAGGTTCCCAGCGGAACAACAGCAGCAGGGCCCGCCAAAGCCGCGAGACCTGTAATGTAATCTGCCCTCGAAACGGCGCAGCGCCCTTTCACAGGCCTCCAGCTTTTGTAAAAAAAAAAATAATAATATTAAATTCTGTCTGTGAAAAAAAGGGTTTGGAAAGAAAACAAAGACACGCGCTTTCACAAGTTTGTTTTACTTTAAAGATCTAAATTATAGGAAAGGCAAACTGTGCACAAACAAGACTTGCATAAAGAAATCTGCAAGCCTGCAATCAAAGCTTCTAAGAAATAGTGGTTTGTAAATAAAATGGGAAATATTGGTCGAGTCTGAGAAAACCGTTAAAAAACAGCAAGCCAAAAATCTCGAAGCACAATAAAAAACCTGGCAGGACAATAGGTTTATTCTGCTAAAGCGTTTTGAAAATACAGCTGCCCAGTGGCATAGAGTGTCTACTGAATGCAGTTGTGGCCTATGGTTCTTGCACATTGGATTATTGTGAACTCAGGCAGTAACGGGTTTACATTTATGATTACAGTAGCTTTCCACATTTTCCCAATTCTTGTAAAGCGAGAGGCATACTCCAGAAATCTGTAGTTTTTCTGTGATTTGCTTCTCAGCTCTTAACATACACCTATGTAGGGCTGAGGGAATATTTGCACATTGACACCCTTTTGTTATCTATATTGAAAATGTGGTTGATGTGGAGAAATCTCTTGCCTACCCCACTCAAAATATGTGGGCCTTTGATATATGTATGTATGTATGTATTTATGAATGTATGTATTTATGTATGTTTGCCTATATGAATGTATATGGAATTTCTATTGTGAAAACCTATTCAAAAGGCAGCAGAGTGCTGTAAATAGTTAACGGCAAGCATAAAGTCACAGTCATAGGAGCTCGAGCTGGGTTGAGGATGCTAATGCATTGTGGAGAAGTGTGGCTCAATGATTAGAGCGGCAGACCCTGATGCAGAGGTCTAGCCCGGGACCAGGGTTCATCAATTCCCCACCTCAGCGGGTCTTGGGCTCAAAATTCCACGGATCTGATAATTCTCGCCTCGGTGCCTATTCCAATCATGGAGTCCCACTCTGCAACTCTGGGCAATAGCTTGCTTAATCTCCACAATGGCCCCCACAACACTAAGGATGCCTGGCCTCCACCTTGGGGGTGCCCAGGAGTGGACACCTCACAGGGAAAGCCAGGATGGGTTCCACAGCGGTATTCGTACAAGCGCCTTGAGACCCTTGCGGGTGAGTAGTGTGCTATACAAGTATCAATTTACATATCAATTTACATTTACACTGTGATGTAGTGTTCTGTAAGGAGATGTGTTTTCAACTCTTTCCTAAACTGGAGCAGAGTTGATGCGATCCTGATGGATATGGAGATGCTGTTCCAGATGCTGGATGCATAGATGGAAAAGACCTGCTGTCTTCTTTTTTCTTGTTTATGTTTTTCAGTCTCCAGTCTGATGGTGTCCTGGCTGCGGGTGCGCCGAGATTTACAAGAGATTGTGAGCTTGTCTACAAGATAAGCTGGGGTGGTGGTCGTGATAGCTTTGTAAATGATGCAGGTGGCTTTAAAGATGGTGCGGGCCGGCAAGGGGACCAATGGAGCTCCATCAGAATAGGGGTGATGTGATCACATTTCTTCTGTTCCTAGATGAGTCATGCTGCAGCACTTAGTATGCCCGTAAGGGGTACCAGTGGTGTGCGGGAGCCCATGGAGTAGGGCATTCCACCACACAGTTGTGAGAGTACGCCGGCTTGAACCGCAGTACTGAAGTTGCTTTCTAGAAGAAAATATCTGACTTTCTTTAGGATAGTAAGCTGGTACCAAGCCATCTTTGATGCCATCTCCCACCCATAGGGCTTTATAACACCTATGTTTTTCAGGGGCGGCCTGCCTGGCTCGCAGGTAGTGAGGCGGGCACAGGGGAGGGGTCGTGGGTGTAGGGCCATGGGGGGAGGGGGCCGCGCAAGGATGCACCCAAAAAATAATTTACCTTCCCGCCGGTTCCAGCGTCTCTGCCCCATGCTCTCTTCAAGAATTAGGAAGCACAGCCAGGCCTCACTGCCCAATCACACCGCTGCAATGCAGCATTATGATTGGTTTTGAGCTTACTGGTTTGACGCTCAACCAGGAAAGGGGGGCCTGGGTATGTTCACCACGCATTCTGTAATGCAGCCTGCATGGAGAATGGGGAAAGTGTACATGACTGGTTTGGGTGGCCCCAGAGGGCTGACCAAACAGTCATGCACACTGAGGAGTGGGTAAACAACTCCTACCCTGCCCTGCTCCGAGATCAGAGCAACCCCCAACTGCCGGTCTGCAAAGCAGTACAAACATAACATGATAATAACTGAAACGTATTATCATTTTATGTTTCCTCTTCTTGCACTGCTTGAAAGCAGTGGGCGACGCTCCTCCGCCAGAGCAGAGGAGCCACCACCGTGTTTTTTGGGTAAAAGCTTTTGTATGCTGTTGGAGCATGAATACATTTCAAATGTTTGTGCAAATCCCAACAGATGCCACGTTGCCGGTATTGGCCACATTTTCAATGGGCACCCACAGTGCTAAAGTTTGTTTTTCCAACCCACTTTCACGACCGCAGGAAATATGTGCACCTGATTGATTTCCTGCAGATGTAAATTCCACCATGCAACACCAAGTCAAGTCAAGTCAAGTCAAGTAAACACTTATATATCGCACTACATACCCAGAGAGTCTCAAGGCGCTTGAGGAAGGGGGCGAATTTTACTTATCGAATATCCAAGTTTTTAGTTGTTTTCTGAAGGATAGGTGGTTTTGTGTAAGGCGGAGGTGGATGGGGAGGGAATTCCAGGTTTTGGCCGCTAAGTAGGAGAAGGATCTTCCTCCCATGGTGGCTTTGTGGATGCGCGGAACAGCCGCAAGGGCTTGATTGGACGATCGCAGCTGGCGGGTGGGGGTGTAAAAGGATAGGTGCGTGTTGAGGCATTCGGGTCCAAGTTCGTAGAGGGCTTTGTGTGCGTGGGTGAGGAGACGGAATGTTATCCTCTTGTTGACGGGGAGCCAGTGAAGGTCTTTCAGGTGACCGGAAATGTGATCTTTGCGGGGAATGTCTAATATGAGTCTGGCTGAGGCGTTTGGGATGCGTTGGAGTTTTTTCTGAAGTTTGGCGGTGGTTCCGGCGTACAGGGTATTTCCGTAGTCCAGCCCGCTTGTGACCAGTGCGTGGGTGACCGTTTTTCTTGTTTCGGTGGGGATCCAACGGAATGTTTTTTTGAGCATGCATAGGAAGTTGAAGCATGATGATGATACGGCGTTGACTTGTCTGGTCATCGAGAGTGAGGAGTCCAGGATGAAGCCCAGGTTACGTGCGTGTTCCATCGGTATGGGTGCGTTTCCCAGGGCCGGTGGCCACCAAGAGCCATCCCAGGCGGAGGGGGATGTACCTAAGATGAGGACTTCCGTTTTGTCGGAGTTCAGTTTTAGACGGCTGTTCTTCATCCACTCGGCTACTTCTTTCATCCCTTTGTGTAGGTTAGTTTTGGCGGTGTTTGGGTCTTTGGTGAGGGAGAGGATCAGCTGTGTGTCATCTGCGTAGGAGATGATGTTGTGGTTGTGTTGTTGCGCGATGGTTGCGAGGGGGCTCATGTATACGTTAAAGAGGGTAGGGCTGAGTGAAGATCCTTGTGGTACGCCGCAGATGACTTTGGTGGCCTCTGATCTAAAAGGGGGAAGGCGGACTCTCTGCGTTCTTCCGGCGAGGAACGAGATGATCCAGTCCAATGCTTTTCCTTGAATTTCGATGTTGCTGAGTCGTTGTATAAGGGTGCTATGACAGACTGTGTCGAAGGCTGCGGAGAGGTCAAGTAGGATGAGGGCGACTGTGTCTCCGTTGTCCAGTAGTGTTTGAATGTCGTCTGTTGCTGCGATGAGGGCGGTCTCGGTGCTGTGTTTTGCTCGGAAGCCGGACTGTGAGGAGTCGAGGGATTTGCTGGTTTCCAGGAAGGCGGCGAGCTGGCTGTTGACGGCTTTCTCAATGACTTTGGCAGGGAATGGGAGGAGCGAGATGGGGCGGTAGTTTTTGAGTTCGGTGGGGTCTGCTGTGGGTTTTTTCAGCAGGGCGCTGAGTTCGGCGTGTTTCCAGCTTTCTGGGAAGGTGGCGGAGTTGAGGGAGCAGTTGATGACGTTTCGGAGATGGGGTGTGATAATGGAGTCTGCTTTGTTGAAGATGTGGTGGGGACATGGGTCTGTTCGGGATCCTGAGTGGATGGAGTTCATCAGGCGAATGGTGTCATCAGTGGTGATTAGGTCCCAGTCATAGAGGTTGTTCGAGGGGGGTTTTGGTTCAGAGGTGGGTGGGGTGGACTGGTCTCTGGGTTGGCTGTCAAAGCTGTTGTGAATGTCGGCGATTTTGTCGTGGAAGAATGAAGCTTGGGAGTCGCAGAGGACTTGGGAGGGAGTGATGTCGTTGGTGCTGGCGGTGGGGTTGGTAAATTCTTTGACGATGATGAATAGTTCCTTGCTGTTGTGGGCGTTGTTGTCTAGTCGGTCTTTAAATGCTGATTTCTTGGTTGTCCGGATTAGTTGGTGGTGTTTGCGGGTGGCGTTTTTGAAGGCGGCTCGGATGATAGTGTTTGGGTCTTTTTTCCAGGCTTTCTCAAGGGTATGACAAAGCTTCTTGGATTTCTTAAGGTCATCGTTGTACCAGGGGGCATTTTTGCTGCCTTGCTTGATTTGATGGTTTTTCAAGGGTGCTAATTCGTCGGCGCTGTGGGTGATCCATTGTGTGAGGTTGATGGCTGCTTGGTTTGGGTCCGAAGAATTGGCAGGAGGGTTTTGGAGAATCGATGTGAAGATCTGGTCGGTGGTGATTTTGTTTCAGTTTCTTCGCAGAATTGGTTGAGGGTTGTTCTGGATCGTGGTCTTTTTGTAGTTGAAGTGAACGCAGCTGTGGTCCGTCCAATGGAGAGCTGTGGTGTGATTGAAGGAGATGTGCTTACTGGAGGTGAAGATAGGGTCGAGCGTGTGCCCTGCATAGTGGGTGGGGGTGTTTACAAGTTGTTTGAGTCCGAGATTGGCGAGGTTGTCCAGAAGGGTGGTGGTGTTGTAGTCGTTGCTCTTTTCCAGGTAGAAATTGAGGTCTCCCAGTAGAATGTAGTCCTCGGAGGGGAGGGCTTGTGGGGTGATGAAGTCAGTGATGTCTTCGCTGAATTGTGTGCAGGGTCCTGGTGGTCTGTAGAGGAAGGTGCCTCTGAGTGTGGTCTTGGGGTCGGTGTGGATCTGGAAGTGAAGGTGTTCGGCGATAGTGAGGTTATCGTCTGAACTGGTCGTGACGCGGATGGAGTTCTTGTGGACGATGGCGATGCCTCCTCCTGTTTGGTTGGTGCGGTCCTTTCGGATGATCTTGTAGCCGTCCGGGATGGCTATGGTGATGTCTGGAGCTGATGAGGCATTCATCCAGGTTTCTGTTAGGAAGGCGACGTCCGGAGATATGGTGTCGAGTAGATTCCAAAGGTCGATCGCGTGTTTGTGAACCGAGCGGGCGTTGAGAAGGATGCATTTTATGTGGTTAGTGTCGGGGCTTTGTTTGGGGTTTGTGGATTTGGTGTGTGTCCTGATGGAGTCGAACTTGCAGGAGTGGCAGGTGAATGGTCCATGGCTGTGTCCTGGGGCGGCTTGGTGGCACTTTGGTGGACGGCCTGGGTTGAGGGCTGAGAGGGTTGCGGCGTCGTATGTGATGCGGGAGGTGATGGGTTTGCGGGGGCCAGGGGGTCTGGCGCTGGGCGCGGTCCAGGCGCGGACGGGCGTAGACGGGCTTACCTTTGGTGCGCCTTCGGCGCGCATAGGGTGCGTCCGCTGCGCGTGGACGCTGCACGTAAATGTATCTGTCATAAATGGGGAGTGGAGGGGGCGGAGCGTGGGCGGGGCAGCTGGGAGACGGTAGCGTGGGGGGAGGGACGGGCTTGAGGCACAACCAAATGGCAGCAACCAAAATAAAGGCAAACACGACGATAATGGGGCTATTGGGGCTAAAATAATGCAAAATAAAGCCAAATAATGCCGTGGGCACAGTCAGGCAATACTCAACCTCAGGGGGCAATGCAGGCAATGCGAGCGGTGGAGCGCCAGGAACACACACAGGCACAATTAATTTCCAGCAATGCGAGGCGCTACAGCAAGTAAACAACTAAGCAGGCACAGATCGATTAAATGCACAGATACGTTTTGGCAGCAGTGGGGAGAGCAGCGCTACGATACCCAGAGATGCAGGAGACAAGGGGGAGCAACCGCTACGTCTGGAGACAGGCTGGTCACCACTGACACACCTGTCGCTTAGAGGTGAAAGTGTTTTGTGAACTGAGCTGGCATGAGGCTCAGTGAATTCAATGCTTGCTGCTGTGATTTGTGGTGTTCTGCAGGTCACAAATATGAATTCAGCAGATTCAGCCATCTGGGGTCGGTAAATTGAATAGCGTTTAATTGAGTAATAGTAACTTTTGTTATGACAGAAATATGGTATTAAGCTTTGTACAAAAATAAGTATTTTTTGGTATTGCCATTATTAGGACTGTACATGGGGGTGAGGGTGGCAGGGCAAAGCAAACTCTACTGGTTTTAAGACAACTGAAAATAATGGCAACCATTAGATACCAATAACCAGTTTCAAATGCAAAATGGCCTGATCCCATTTGCAAATGAAACTGTATTTATTTGAAGAAATAATGCTTCTGCTGAAGATGTGGCTATAGAGTTGTGTGAGCTAAGGCACAGATTTATGGAGAATTGAATAGGGCAGCAGTGGTAGACATCTGAGGCATTGCGAAATCTTAAAAATTGTGCTGCACCATGTTTTCTGCAGGTCGCACCCCAGTGATGTCATAGGCAATGCATGTGCTGAAAAATTGCAGTGCTTGCGTGAGGCTAAACAGGATTTGGCAATTCAACTTGGCACAAAGACGAATGAGGTATGTCTTGAGTGAGTTTTGTACCCGAGACACACCCTCCCAATCAAACGGCTACACACAATATCCAAAAGTTTAATCAGGCAATATGGGTAATTTTGAGGAATTTCCACATACATATTACACATGGAAATATTTTCCTTTTGCAAATCGCTTAACTCAGTTTTCATTTGGAGCTAGGATTCCACCCAAAGCCAGGTTGCACAATTTTACATGAGCTTAGTTGATCCGGAATCTTTGCTTAGATTTCCAGAACTGTTTTTGCTGTTCTCGCCCCAATAGCCCTGTTTTGCATACATTATCAGAGGTTTAGCTCTGCATGATACAGTGCTACTTTGTGCTGCACTTGTGCGAGGTTTGGTGCAAAATCCTTTTGCAAGTGAGTACTGAGCTTCTCTACTGTTTGAGCTACTTTGTGTCTGCAAAAATCAATTTGCATCACACAAGCTCCTTCTCTAATCCTTAGTAAGTCTGCATCTAAGTGCACAGTTACTTGCAGGATCTGCTCTTGGGGCCTGATGTACAAAATATTATAACGGTGACAAACCCTCAGATTCGGTAAATCTGAGGGTTTGTGACCACTGATTTTTTTTTTTAAGTACTGAACTCAATTAACAACTCTCAAAATGTTTTCAGAATCATTAAATGTGTTCAGGAAACATTAAGGAGTCACTGTTTTGAAGGGGCATGGTAAGGGAGTCCCTTCCAAATACTGATTCCTTAAGGTATGTATTAATGTTTTGGAACTGAAATCCATTTGCAAAAAATTAATATTGTACCACGAATTAAAAAGAGGTGGTAAGACATTCACAAACAGGAAAGGGCCCCCCTTTTCAATATTGACAAAAAATGTTTCTATGAGTAGGCAATGGTCCACATCAAAAATATTTGCTTAACTTTTCATCTTTAGGTCTCGCCTAAGCCAATGCGTTAGCGATGCTTTGGCGAGATATAAAGTAGGGACTTTCAAAAATGCTCCCAAAGGCTTTTCCAGGCAGATTGCCTACAGTGCATGTGTGCGGGCGCGTGCACATCACACACCATTTGGCAACCTGTGAGCCTCTCTCTGCACTCATGCTGGTTTGCAGCCGGCATCAGACTTCAAACACTTCAAAGGAATCCGCTCCAACGCCACGCAATGCTGAGCCCTTGTTGTTTACACACAACACCCCTGCTGCTTTTGACCCACCACATCCATCTCCCTGCTCTGTTGTTTCACCCAGCCCCCTGCTTCAGCCATGTCACACTAGACGGTGACCAGCCGGTCACTTCAGGAATGATTTCTGTTTATTAGTGAGTTTGCGTTTAGTTTGGAAGACTATGGCCAAAAAACACAACACATGAAGGTTCTTCTTCAATACGAACTTTATTTAAACCCTATGGTGTGAGAAATTCAAATTAGCTTGCTACAACCTTTTGTGGCCAGAGAAAGAATCCTCCTCTTTACTTTTGTGAAAAAACACTGCCATCAAGCGGTTACTGCTATAAACGTAAACGTGTATCTCTTGTTAATCAACGTCTCTCCCATTGCTGTGGTGAACCAGCTTCTCCTTTTACCGTGGCTGCTTGGCTGCTTCCGGTTTTGCTACATTCTTTATATTTGAAATTGTCAATCTTCGCTTCTCCTCTCTCCACTGCGCTTTCCGTCTCAACTCCTGCTCTTCAGCCTCCAAAGCGGACATATTCTATACAAAGCTAATCTCAGGGTCGCATCTAGAACCCTCCTCCCTCACCTCACCTTTTCTATCTTTCCTCTTCTTCATACATTCCTCACTCTTTTGTCTAAGCTTTCTTTTTCTACTGGTATCGTTCCTTGCTTTTTATCACAACCGAGGGTCCGGGCCTCCTGCCTAGCACTTATGCGGCCTATGCGTCACAGGTCCTGCTCAAGGATTTCGAGAGGCTGTTTGACTGTCTTCAGGATCATGGGGACCCTACTCCTGTGTTGGCTCAAATGGAGGTTTTGGCGCAATTCCTGTCAGACGTCACTTTTGATTCCTTGTGGGCTTTCTCCTCGGCTGCTGGGGCGGCGGTGGCTGGGAGGAGGTCTCTGTGGACAAAGCCATGGCGTCTTGATGCTGCTCAGAAGTCTTTGGTCCATAAACTGCCTTTTGAGGGTCCTCGTCTCTTTGGGGATGCCTTGAATTCGATGGTGCAGCGCTCTGCGGAGGAGAAGAAGTTGTTGAAGCCTTTTCAGCCTGCTCCTAAGAAGAGGTCTTTTTTCCAGAAGCAGGGGTTTCAGGGGGTGTTGTCCTCTCAGCCCTTTCGTGGTCGGGCCCGTGGTCGGGGGGCCGCGTTCCATTATAAATCCCGGCCTCAGCAGCAACAGCAGCAGCAGCTGCCGCAGCCTCCCTCTGGTGCTGGACAAAAGTGACTATGCCGCTGTGGGGGCTCGTCTCCATTTGTTTCTGGACCGTTGGTCGGCTCTGATCTCCGATCAGTGGGTCTTGGATATCATCAGGTGGGGTTACCGGATTCCCTTCCGGGGCCCTCCCCCTCTGGATTGTCTTCTGGTTACCCCGTTGTCAAGAGACCCAGTGCGGAGGTCTGCCATTTTGTCCGGCGTCCACTTGTTGTTCCAGAAGGGGGCGGTGGTGCCGGTTCCAGTGGAAGAAGTGGGCCTGGGGTTTTATTCCCGTCTGTTTCTGGTTCCAAAGCCCGATGGTTCCTTCCGCCCCATATTGAATCTCCGTTCCCTGAACAAGTTGGTGAGGCTGGATCATTTTCGGATGGTCACGTTGCAGTCCATCATTCCCCTCATCCAGGAGGGAGATTTTTTGGCTTCCCTGGACTTGGAGGACGCCTATTTTCACGTTCCGGTCCATCCTGCCAGTCAGCGGTTCCTGCGGTTTGTGGTCCAGGGGATGCATTTCCAGTTTCAGGTTCTGCCGTTCGGCCTCTCCACTGCTCCCAGGACTTTTACCAAGGTATTGGCTCCTGCTGTGGGGGTTTTGCAACATCAGGGTTTCTCCGTGTTTCCCTATATTGATGATTGTTTGGTCTCTGCTTCCTCTTTCCCTCAGGCTCTTCTGGCAGTGGAGGCTACGTTGTCCCTGTTCCGGGAGCTGGGGTTCAAGGTGAATTTGGCCAAGTCTCATCTGGTTCCTGTTCAGAGACTTCAGTTCATCGGGGGTCTGTTCGACACCTCTCTGGGGGCGGTGTTTCTCCCTCCTGTTCGGATCTTTTCCTTACAGGCTCTGCTGCGGGATCTGTTGAGTCGTCCCTCTGCCCCGGCTCGTGTTTGGTTGCGGGTCCAGGGGTTGATGGCTGCGACCACTGCTGTGGTTCCTTGGGCTCGCCTCCATCTCAAGCCCTTGGTGACTCATCTATTGGCTCGGTGGGACCCCTCCCGGGCGGATTACGAGACTCTGATTCCTCTCTCTCCTGCTCTGATTCAGGACTTGGACTGGTGGCTTTGCACGCCCAACCTGGAGAAGGGGGTGCGGTTTTGTCTTCCTCCTCCCCTTCTGTTGACGACGGATGCCAGTCTCTGGGGTCGGGGGGCCACTTTGGGGTCCTTGGAAGCCAAGGGTCAGTGGTCTCAGGGAGACAGCACCCGTTCCTCGAACTGGCGGGAGTTGGCGGCTGTCTGGGAGGCGGTGCAGTTCTTTCAGGTTCCTCTCCTGGGGGCGAATCTTTTGGTTCGTACCGACAACCAGGTGGCTCGTTGTTACTTGAACCATCAGGGGGGGACCAGGTGCACGTCTCTGAACTTGTTGGCCTCCATGATTTGTGCTTGGGCGGAATCTCATCTGTTGGCCTTGAGGGCGGTGTACATTCCGGGACGGTTGAATTTTCATGCGGACGCCTTGAGCCGCGACCTTCCATCTTCTGTTCTGTACCATCTCTCTCTTCCTCTATTCCTGTCCCTTTGCCTTCGGTTCGGGACTCCTTGGATCGATCTTTTTGCGTCCCCTCACAACTCTCTCCTGCCCCGGTTTTGTTCGGAGGTGCTGTGTCCTCAGGCTTGGGCGGTGGATGCTCTTTCGATTCCCTGGCCTTCGGGCCTTCTGTATGCATTCCCTCCCATTCCCCTCCTCCCGAGGGTGCTGCAGAAGATTCGGAGGGAGAATGTTTTGGTCCTCTTGATTGCTCCTTTCTGGCCTCGCCGCATTTGGTTTCCTCTCCTGCTGAAGCTGGCGAAGGGTCAGTTTGTCCGGCTTCCTTTGTGCCCATCTCCTCTTCAGTTTCCACTCCTGTCTCTGCCTTGTCTTTGTCGTTTGCAGCTGACGGCTTGGCTCTTGAGCGGTTGACTTTGGAGTCTTTGGGTTGTTCATCGGTGGTGGCTCGTGACATCCAGTTGTCTCGCCGCCCTTCGACCCTTAAGTGCTATGGCCGCCATTGGGGTTCTTTTGTTTCTTGGTGTTCTTCTCATGGGGTGGATCCTGTACTGGGGGTTCCTACTTCTGTGTTGGAGTTTCTCCGGGATGGTTTTTTGAAAGGCCTTTCCCCTTCCACGTTGTCTGCTCAGTGGGCGGCGGTTCGTGCTTGTCGGGGTCCTGGGGCCTCCTTGGAGGGTGTTGCTCCTTTGGTTAGTCGGCTTCTTCGGAACTTTCGGCTTCGTCGGCCGGTTTCTCCTGTTCTCATTCCTTCTTGGGATTTGCCTACTGTTTTGCGTGGTCTACAGTTGCCCCCTTTTGAGCCTTTGATGGAGGCAGATTTGTTGTGGCTGTCCGCTAAGGTGGCTTTCCTGTTGGCCATTACCTCCGCTCGCAGGTTGGGTGAGTTGGGTGCCTTGCTCGTTTCGTTTCCCTTTTTGCAGTTCCTCCCGGATCGGGTCATTTTGCGGCTTGATCCGGCTTTTCTGCCTAAGGTTTCTTCGAGTTTTCATTTGCAGCAGGAGGTGATTCTTCCTGATTTGCCTGCTGAGGGGGATTCCCTTGTTCCCCCTTCTTTGGATGTTCGCAGGGCTCTCCAGATTTACGTCCAACGTTCCCTAGGGTTCCGGAGTTCTCCTGCCCTGTTTGTCTCCTGTGGGGGTGTGGCTAAAGGGAAGAAGGTTTCCACTTCCACGATCAGTCGGTGGGTCCGTTTGGCGGTCTGTCAATCTTACAAGTCTTTGGATTTGCCTCCTCCGTCTCACGTACAGGGTCGGTCGACGCGTTCTGTGTCTGCTTCCTGGGCTGAGGCGGCGGGGGTCTCTATCCAGGAGATTTGTAGGGCGGCCACCTGGCAGTCTCATCACACATTTGTGCGACATTATCGGCTTGATGTTTTACATGCCTCTGCTGACAGTTTTTCTGTTGGCGTCTTGAACGCTGTTGTTCATTAATCTTTTATTGATTAAAGTTTTGTACTCTGCATGGATCCCTGGTGTCCTGCGTGTTTTCTTTATTGGTTCTCTGCTTGTGAGTTCCTCACGTTGTTAGGACTGGGACGGGGAGGACCCATGAGGGGGTAATGTCTTATTACTTACCGGTAATCTTCATTACCCCGATTAGGGTCCTCCCCGTCCCAGTCCTCTTCCCTCCCACCCTCCCGCTGTGTTTGTGTCGGAGTCTTGTTGATAACAGGCATGGCGGTAGGTGGGCGGGGCTTATGTAGTATAGAAATACTAGCGTTGTGATTGGCTGGGTGGAGGCAGTCCTGCCTCCACCCAGCCAATCAAAACGCCAGAAATCCAAAGGTCGAAGGTGACATAAGCCCCTCCCACCCACCGCCATGCCTGTTATCAACAAGACTCAGACACAAACACAGCGGGAGGGAGGGAGGGAAGAGGACTGGGACGGGGAGGACCCTAATCGGGGTAATGAAGATTACCGGTAAGTAATAAGACATTACCCCCTCATGGGTCCTCCCCGTCCCAGTCCTTACCACGTGAGGAACTCACAAGCAGAAAATCAAAAAGAAAAAATGCAGGACACCAGGGATCCATGCAAAAGTACAAAACTTCAAACAAGAAAGCATCGACGAACAGCAGCGTACAAGACGCCAACAGAAATCGTCAGAAGAGGCAAGAAAAACATCAAGCCGAGAATGTCGCACAAAAGTATGACGGGACCGCCAAAGGCCTGAGTCTGAGTCTGAGTTCTTGCAGTCCATCATTCCCCTCATCCAAGAGGGAGATTTTTTGGCTTCCCTGGACTTGGAGGACGCCTATTTTCACGTTCCGGTCCATCCTGCCAGTCAGCGGTTCCTGAGGTTTGTGGTCCAGGGGATGCATTTCCAGTTTCGGGTTCTGCCATTCGGCCTCTCCACTGCTCCCAGGACTTTTACCAAGGTATTGGCTCCTGCTGTGGGGGTTTTGCAACATCGGGGTTTCTCCGTGTTTCCCTATATTGATGATTGTTTGGTCTCTGCTTCCTCCTTCCCTCAGGCTCTTCTGGCGGTGGAGGCTACGTTGTCCCTGTTCCAGGAGCTGGGGTTCAAGGTGAATTTGGCCAAGTCTCATCTGGTTCCTGTTCAGAGACTTCAGTTCATCGGGGGTCTGTTCGACACCTCTCTGGGGGCGGTGTTTCTCCCTCCTGTTCGGATCCTTTCCTTACAGACTCTGCTGCGGGATCTGTTGAGTCGTCCCTCTGCCCCGGCTCGTGTTTGGTTGCGGGTCCAGGGGTTGATGGCTGCGACCACTGCTGTGGTTCCTTGGGCTCGCCTCCATCTCAAGCCCTTGGTGACTCATATGTTGGCTCGGTGGGACCCTTCCCGGGCGGATTACGAGACTCTGATTCCTCTCTCTCCTGCTCTGATTCAGGACTTGGACTGGTGGCTTTGCACTCCCAACCTGGAGAAGGGGGTGCGGTTTTGTCTTCCTCCTCCCCTTTTGTTGACGACGGATGCCAGTCTCTGGGGTTGGGGGGCCACTTTGGGGTCCTTGGAAGCCAAGGGTCGGTGGTCTCAGGGTGCCTGCACCCGTTCCTCGAACTGGCGGGAGTTGGCGGCAGTCTGGGAGGCGGTGCAGTTCTTTCAGGTTCATCTCCTGGGGGCGAATCTGTTGGTTCGTACCGACAACCAGGTGGCTCGTTGTTACTTGAACCGTCAGGGGGGGACCAGGTGCGCGTCTCTGAACTTGTTGGCCTCCATGATTTGTGCTTGGGCGGAATCTCATCTGTTGGCCTTGAGGGCGGTGTACATTCCGGGTCGGTTGAATTTTCATGCGGATGCTTTGAGCCGCGACCTTCCATCTTCTGTTCTGTACCATCTCTCTCTTCCTCTGTTCCTGTTCCTTTGCCTTCGGTTCGGGACTCCTTGGATCGATCTTTTTGCGTCCCCTCACAACTCTCTCCTGCCCCGGTTTTGTTCGGAGGTGCTGTGTCCTCAGGCTTGGGCGGTGGATGCTCTTTCAATTCCCTGGCCTTCGGGCCTTCTGTATGCTTTCCCTCCCATTCCCCTCCTCCCGAGGGTGCTGCAGAAGATTCGGAGGGAGAAGGTTTCGGTCCTGTTGATTGCTCCTTTCTGGCCTCGCCGCATTTGGTTTCCTCTCCTGCTGAAGCTGGCGGAGGGTCGGTTTGTCCGGCTTCCTTTGTGTCCATCTCCTCTTCAGTTTCCACTCCTGTCTCTGCCTTGTCTTCGTCGTTTGCAGCTGACGGCTTGGCTCTTGAGCGGTTGACTTTGGAGTCTTTGGGTTGTTCGTCGGTGGTGGCTCGTGACATCCAGTTGTCTCGGCGCCCTTCGACCCTTAAGTGCTATGGCCGCCATTGGGGTTCTTTTGTTTCTTGGTGTTCTTCTCATGGGGTGGATCCTGTACTGGGGGTTCCTACTTCTGTGCTGGAGTTTCTCCGGGATGGTTTTTTGAAAGGCCTTTCCCCTTCCACGTTGTCTGCTCAATGGGCGGCGGTTCGTGCTTGTCGGGGTCCTGGGGCCTCCTTGGAGGGTGTTGCTCCTTTGGTTAGTCGGCTTCTTCGGAGCTTTCGGCTTCGTCGGCCGGTTTCTCCTGTTCTCATTCCTTCTTGGGATTTGCCTACCGTTTTGCGTGGTCTGCAGTTGCCCCCTTTTGAGCCTTTGATGGAGGCGGATTTGTTGTGGCTGTCCGCTAAGGTGGCTTTCCTGTTGGCCATTACCTCTGCTCGCAGGTTGGGTGAGTTGGGTGCCTTGCTTGTTTCGTTTCCCTATTTGCAGTTCCTCCCGGATCGGGTCGTTTTGCGGCTTGGTCCGGCTTTTCTGCCTAAGGTTTCTTCGAGTTTTCATTTGTAGCAGGAGGTGATTCTTCCTGATTTGCCTGCTTATGGGGATTCCCTTGTTCCCCCTTCTTTGAATGTTCGCAGGGCTCTCCAGATTTACGTCCAACGTTCCCTGGGGTTCCGGAGTTCTCCTGCCCTGTTTGTCTCCTGTGGGGGTGTGGCTAAAGGGAAGAAGGTTTCCACTTCCACGATCAGTCGGTGGGTCCGTTTGGCGGTCTGTCAATCTTACAAGTCTTTGGATTTGCCTCCTCCATCTCATGTACAGAGTCGGTCGACGCGTTCTGTGTCTGCTTCCTGGGCTGAGGCGGCGGGGGTCTCTATCCAGGAGATTTGTAGGGCGGCCACCTGGCAGTCTCATCACACGTTTGTGCGACATTATCGGCTTGATGTTTTACATGCCTCTGCTGACAGTTTTTCTGTTGGCGTCTTGAACGCTGTTGTTTATTAATCTTTTATTGCTTAAAGTTTTGTACTCTGCATGGATCCCTGGTGTCCTGCGTGTTTTCTTTATTGGTTCTCTGCTTGTGAGTTCCTCACGTTGTTAGGACTGGGACGGGGAGGACCCATGAGGGGGTAATGTCTTATTACTTACCGGTAATCTTCTCTTTCACACCCTGCTCTGCTAATTGTTGTATGTAGTGCCAGCTCGCCCTGAAGGCGTTTAAGTGCTTTACCCGAGCACCAGTCACATTAAACAAGGGCTCATTCATTTTCAGTCACAGCGGAATTAAGTCATGTGACAAGAATCACTGGCTGCTGAGTCAATGCGGAGACTCTAATCTGATGCTCCAAAGTCTCCTGCTCTGTCTGCGACATCACACCCTCCCTCAGAACACATTATACTGTCCTCACCTCCACACGCGCCGATCTGCATCCGCCCCTCCCCTCCATGCTTTGTGTCTCTTTGACCCCACAGCGCCAAAGCTCCTTCCCCTCCACTGTCCCTATGAGGATTTCCTTCACTCCCCACCACACTCTCCAACACCCTCCACAGGTGAAAACTTCATTCCACGCATGCATCCGCCACTCTTCGCCATTAACATGCCCTCTGACACAATTACTATCACTGCTCTTGGCGCTCTGACTTTATTTCACATAAAGTGAAATGAGCCAATTGACTCATTTAACTTTAACTGCATCGGTGCTCCCAGCTACTCGAACATAGCTGTTATTTCGATTGGGAAATTTGGCCGGAGGCATGGAGTTTGCCACTCCCAGGGTGCAGGCTGTTTTCCTTTCATGTGCCCAATAAAGATTTTATTGATTGAATGACAACTTTTGTTTTCTCACTCCTTTCTTGCTCGTTCCTATTTCTTTTGTTTCTTGGTTTGTTTGTAAATAGTTCATCAGGAGCACTGGTTCTTCAAAGATAATGGATTTGTGATTTTAAGTGACTTCAGATCTACATGGGTTGTAGTACGCCATGTCTTATATTACATTTCCTGATGTCCACTTTGAGATTCAGAAATGTATCCTTTTTTAAATTTTGTATATTGCATTATACAGAGCATATAGAGCAATAAAACAATAAATGTTCAGGTATAAATGAAATAAAGGTACCTACAAAAACAAACAAGGCAAGACATCCCCATCATTATTGTCTGGACACTTTACAACATCTTCCGTTGGTGCATTGATTATGGCATGCATTTTAGGCATATTGATCACTGTATTGGTCTGGAGTCAATCAAAATGCTAGAAGAACAGGCAGTATTGTTGGGGGCAGTACCGTGAGACTTGAGTTAAGGACCGCAACCATGCAAAGCAGTTGGCACAGTGTATCAGGTTCTTTCCCTTAGTGGTCTGGCTCAGTTGTTCCCACCTTCCAGTTCTCCGGTCTCTTTCCCAATTAGGTATTGCTGATGTAGTCCCCAAAAACCCTTGAGACGGCACTGTATCGCCCTCACTCTATCTATCTATCACCCTGACTCTATCTATCACCCTCACTCTATCTATCTATCTATTGCCCTCACTCTATCTATCTATCGCCCTCACTCTATCGCCCTCTATCTATCTATCTATCTATCTATCTATCTATCTATCTATCTATCTATCTATCTATCTATCTATCTATCTATCTATCTATCTATCTATCTATCTATCTATCTATCTATCTATCTATCTATCTATCTATCTATCTATCTATCTATCTATCTATCTATCTATCTATCTATCTATCTATCTATCTATCTATCTATCTATCTATCTCCTTCACTTTATCTATCTATCTATCTATCTATCTATCTACCTATCGCCCTCACTCTATCTATATATCGCCCTCTCTCTATCTATCTATCGCCCTCCCTCTATCTATCTATCGCCCTCACTCTATCTATCGCACTCACTCTATCTGTCTATCACCACAGCATCACTCAGCACCACCACAGCATCACTCAGGGGCACCACAACATCACTCAGCGCTACCACAGCATCAATCTGTGCAACCATTCAACAACAACTGATTCAAATATGTTCTCTCAATTTTTCAAGCTTTATTACAAATGTCACAAAAAGATGTTGATATTTCACTTCTGTTCTCGGATTTTTGTCACAATAAAATACACTTAACATAATCTTCACAAAAGTTTAAGCTATTGCCATTATAAATAACAATAACTTTTATTTAAGTATTAATTATTAAAAAAATTAAAAGTCATTGTTATTTTTAATATTAATACATCTAACTCACTTATATACAACACATATTGCGTTACAAATGCTATAGGTGTCACATTTGCGAAAGTTAAAACTATTGGCATTGTAAATGACAAAGCTATTAATTTCGCTATTTTCAAAACCAACACATAAATAAAAAAAATGTGATTTACAATACCAATAGCTCAAACTTTCCTAATGCGAGACCTATTGCATTGCAAATGCTTGTTTATTCTTAAATCTTCCCTTTTTCCTTTCAGGAAAATGGACTGGATTAAAAAAAGAGATTGCTTTATCTAAAAACAATCACAGATAAGGTGGCCTGTTGACCCAAGCAGACCATCATCCCTGTGATTGAGGCCAACCGTGGTAGATCGCAATTTGCGACCAGCCTCATGCATTTTAATGAGGTAGGTTGGATTGCAACACACACCATGATTTGGAATTTTGTGAACTGTCCCATGAGTGCAGAGGTTGCTTCGTAGAAGTCCTTTCCATTCGAAAAACATTGGTGCACCCTCTTTTTGCAAATGGAAATTTCAGACGTGGACGGCATGACTTGCGGGTGGAGGGGGGTTGCGCAGGGAGGGGGGGGGGGGAGGTTAATTTATATATAAAAAAATCTTACATTTGCCTCCCGTCCCGCGTCACATCTCCTGCTCTCTCTCTGCTCACAGGAAGCAGAAGCCGATAGCTTCCCACTCCTTCCCTAAGCCAATCACAACGCTGCAATGGTAGCGTTGTGATTGGCTAGGACGCTGGCTGTACAGGCGTCTATGGTGAGGCCGTTTTTTCCATGCAGGCTGCATGTAGCCTTAATGGATATAAACGGGAGAGTGCTCATGAAACAGTCAGCGCCCATAGCATTGGGCTAGCCTCTCCTCCCGACCCGCCCACCCCTGACCCGACCCCAACCAAACCCTTCTTCTGCTTTCTCACACTCGCATTTTATGTTTCTGCTTCTCGCAGTGTGAGAAAGCAGTGGGGCGATGCCCTTCTGCCCACGTGGAGGAGCCGCCCCTGCTCCCTTTGCCATTTTCTTGACACCATTTTTTCTGTTTGATCCAGAATGTGCGCTCCGCTAGTTTATTTTCTGCAAGCATATTTTATTGTCTTTACCTACCCTGTCATTAGACAGAGTGTTTACAGGAATATTTACTGCAAATTGTTAATAATATTCAGCCATGGTTGCTGGTCAACTTGCCACCCGGTCTGTTTACATGAAAGTATTCATGTTTGGCAGGTGAGGAACCTGCCTTTGAGGTCTGCTGATGCGGGGAAGTGAACTAACTACACTCTTGGAAATACAAAGCTACAACTGTCCTGAATGAGACTGCAGGTCACGAACCAGTGACAGACCAGGAACAACTGAAAGTGCTTTACAAATGGATGCAGGAAAAAGGAAACCTCACTTCGAAATTTCACCAGGCAATGGACATCGAAGATGGAAGTTACTATCAGAGGAACAAAAAACTGGTTGCAAAGTACTGGCCGCAAATTGTGACCAATAATTTTGCCACCAGTAAAGGGTTTTATGGACAGTCCTATTTACTAATTGGTCTGTCTGTAAAATTCCAAATCATAGTGGGTCGTAATCTGACCTACTGCATGAAAATTATTAAGGTAGGTTGGAGAGGCCATCACAGGGACAGTGGTTTGGCAGGTTTGTAAACCACAATGTCAGTGATTACTTTTTAGTAAAGTAAACTCATTTTAGCCTATTTTCCTTAAAAGAAACAAGGCTGCGTTAAAAAATAGATTACCTTTTTGAAAAACTTTGTTTGAGAGTTGGTTGCGGTCCCCTTGGTGATTACCTACTCCCAAACAACTCTCTTAGGGACCCTATCCCATTTGCGAATACATTGCCACCCCAACTCAGGAGTCGTAATGTTTCAATGTTTTGCGGCTGGATTTTGGTTTAGAAACATTGACACATATACTACTTCGGTATTTGAAGGGATACCTACAATGTGCCCCTTCCAAATCCAAATGTGGTAAGTTCTGTAAAACATACTGACCCCTAAAATTGGATTTGTACTTAAAAAAGCATTTTTTCAAACTCTGAATCCGAGCATTTGCGACAGTCAAAATTCTTAGTACACCTGACCCTTAACTCTTGCCAGCAGTCTATCAGTTGGGTATCTGTTTTAATTGTTTGTACATTTTTAAGATGATTTGCCAGTTACTAAAAATGTTGGCTTCTAGTTTTGCGACCATTCCATCAACTGCTTGTGAGCCCACTTATAATAATATGAATAATGTATAATATAATGTTATGCTCCAAAATTCACTTTCCCTGTAACAAATGATTGTGGAGCACTCCTCTCCTAAACCCTAATTGTAAACTGTAATCCTTTTTACTCTTGCGAGCTACATTGGAAGGCATGATGTCTAGCATGCTCTAAAAAATCAAAAACATATGTTCAAGTACTTGTACTTGTTCCAATGTGCACTTTTGTAAAAACAAATGCTTGCAATCTTTTAGTTTTTTCACCAATTGATTTGTATTTAAATGATGTGTTCTTACCTCAACTTTTCTCAAACATATACAAAAACGAAATTATTTCACTTCAATAAATACATTAATACATATGTCTGTTCTATTCACAACCAAGAATTATGCATTTAAACTTTTTAGCATCCAAATGTTCTTTTCTTTCTTTGCCGTTTTTAGGCCTCGCCTCTCGTTAGCAGCGCATGCAAGCTGCTCTCGCCATGCGATGGCCTTTTGTAATCGATACAGTTTGGAAGCTGACTTTAAGCCACGCCCTTCTTTCCAATTGGTTTTGCGTGAGCGTGTTTGTTAAACGCTGGTGTGTGATTGGAAATCAGGCTTTTTGGTAACTACCCTGTCTACTTTTAGTACAGCCCCTGTGGACAGGCCGACGCATCTTTGTTCCAGTGACTCTCTGAGTGACACTTCAGCTCTGTGACAATTATGCTTGTCTCTATTGCATCCCCTCACGTTCTCTATGTTCCTTGGCCCAACACCATCTTTGTTTCCCGTGTAATTATAAACTATTAAGCACTTCAAAGTTCTTAAATACCCACATTTACATATAATCCAGTTTATTTGGACTATTCTGGACATGGGCGTTTCCTCCACAGACATGGTTACTTAGTAACTGTAAGCATACTTGTTGACTGGTCCTCATGCTCTCTGCCTTGCGTAGAACCCTCCATGCTGGCCTATCTCCCCAGCATCTCTTCAGCACAGACCGGAAGTCCAAGGCTCGGTTTCCCTGCATACCTGTTTGATCACAGCTTGTTTACTCTCCTGGTGAGGCAGATGGTGCCCCCGTTGGACTTCCGAGCGTCGTGTATCAAGCAATGCACACTGGCAGCCTGTGTGGGATCAGCTCTCGAGACTCTGTGCTCCGTGAAGGTTCTGCTGTTCCCGCTCTGCACATCTGCTGAAACTCTCTGCCCACCTGCTCCACCTCTGCCTGCTTTGCTCCTTAGAATCTGTTGCTGGGATGTTTGCAGAACCGGAGCAAAAGGTAAGATGTTACTCGCCACTCTGAGAGAACACAGTATGCAGAGTTAGAGAGAGCCAGGGTCGGATTGGGATCACAATTTGGCCCGGGCACTGACGAAAAAAAGGGGCCCACATTAAGGGGACGTGGCCTACATTTAAGGGGCGGGGCCTATATTAAATGGGCGGGGCCCACATTCGAGGGGCGTGCCCTTTCAGGAAACACCATTTGGTTACTGTTTGAAGTCTAATTTGTAGAGAAATATTTAGTAAATTAAGCCTTTTAAAGCTTACAGAGCAAGTAACAATGGTAAAGATTAGGAGAACTGCAGTTCAGATAACTGAATACTTACTTGCAGTCTTAACGCCCTGCACAATGTCGTTGGATACTATTTCCTAACCAGCTATGTCCTAGACTCTAATCATCACATAAACCAGAAATCTAGTACAAAGTCAAGGAGAAAGGGTAAGACTGGAATCTCTGGGAATAGAACATGTAATAACAAAAGTAAGAATTCACAAACGAGGAAAAGGCAGTCTGGGGTGTAAAGAATGCTGAAAAAATGTATCTGTACAATCTAGTCATAAATCTATTTCACAGCCAGCAGGTGATGTCTATATACAAAAAACACAGTTTTATTCATATCTGTTGCTGCCTTTAAGTCTGGGCCATGGGGAGGCTGAGGATTACTCAATCAAATGATCCTGCAGCAAGCACTTTTTTTTGCAACTAAGTCAATAATGTCATCAGTTTTCAACTGAGACAGCACATTCCATTCAACTGACATGAGCATAAAGGCTTCAAGGTTTTCCTGACCAATTTGGTTTCTTAGGCGGGTTTTGATGCACTTCAGTTTGGAAAAACTTCTCTCACAGGCTACTTGTGTACAGGATAAGGTCAAGACATATTTGTATGCCAAATACAAATGCCGATAGGCACTGCTGAGAATAGGGTATTTTTTCAAGATAGAGTAACAACAGACAGCACAGTCATGGCAAGTATTGCACTTTGTTGGCCCAGCCTCAGGTTTTTGGTCAAATGTTTCTACTTGAAGTGGTTTGTGTTCATTAGTCTGGTCTTCTCTGTCATACTCTTCAGGTAGTGTCCTTTTTAAATTTGACCATTTAGCAGCAAAATCCTGAAGTTCTTCCTGCAAAGTCTGCACAGTTATGGAGCTATCTATGTTTTGCAACAAGGAGCAAAGTCTCACAAGAGCATTACCTGGGAGAGTCTGATTGAAGTTCTTTGGGTCTAGGTATGCTATATCTGCTGCCAAAGTTAAGTGTGTCTTGAAACTAGTGGTCAGACTTTGAATTACTTTGTCCATTACTGTATTATGCACCCCAATGCGAAATCGATCTTTAGCTAGGGTTATAGGTTCATCCTTTGTGCTCATCCCAGGCATCTTTTTAAAGGACAATCTCCCTTCTGGAAGTGTTGTTTGTACTTCTTGGTCACAGTTCATTTCTTCTAAACCTTTGTTGGCCCACTTTGAAAATGTTGTGGCAGCAGAGTACACAGCATCAAAATTGCGGGAATCTGTGGCAAGGAGTTTTACAGTGTTTGACACCATTCTCTGTGCTTGCAGGATATCCATTCCACTTGTTTGGAGATACTTAGACAGTGGAGTGGTTGAAGCAAAAATGCGAAGATACAATTGGGCTGTTAGGACTGTTTGAAATTTACATAGTCCCTCAGCAAATTGTAAGGTTTCGCACCGTACGTTTGGAATAAATCTAAGATTGTCAGAAGAAATCTTATCAAGGACTTTGACCAAATCAATAAACATAGCATTGGCAGGGTTATTGAAAGAGCCAAAACCTTTCTTGAGAGCAGCATATTTTGCCCACCATCTTGTTTCTCCAATGATCTGGACTGTCCGACCATCCTTTGCCAGCTCACGCCACACATCCATCCGTTTATATGACTCCCGGAGAAAGACTGCACAAGAGTGTAGCAGTCCAAAGAGAGAGGTGGACGCTGTAGATGCTTGGATCACCTCAATAAGGACAAGGTTTAACACATGTGCATAACACCAGACGTGTATGTGATTTGGAGATTCTTTGCTTAGCCAAGTACTGAGTCCATTGTACTGGCCTTGCATGTTGGAAGCACCATCAGTCGAATTTCCAATGCACTTAGCTATGTCAAGACCATTTTGTTGAATTGCAGTTTGTACCAACTCGAACAATCCTTTTCCAGTTGACAAAGTGCAATTTCTGACTGCTATTAGGCGTTCATGTACAGTGTCTGTGACATATCGGATGATAATGGAACACTGGTCAGTAATACTTATATCTTGAGTTGAATCAATCTGGATTGATTACATACCTGCATCGTTTATTTCTTTAGCAATGTGTCTTTTTATCAGTTAGGAAATTGTTTCTATTACATAACCAATTGTGGTCTTTGACATGAATGTCACAGATGCACCACGGCCACCTTTCTGTTTTGCTTTGGAAGTGAGAGACTCAATGGGTTGTTTAAGAGGTTGGTCATATTTTGACAGCAGAAGGATGAGCTCCAGAAAGTTCCCATGATCCATTAAATCATTATTCAACTCAGACTCTGATTTCCCCGATAGCTAAGCCCCCTTTTACCAATCAGTTTAATAACTTCAACCACACACTCCAATATTTCTCTCCTCTTTCTGACTTGTACTGCACGAGTTGTCTGCCGAGAGAAGAGGAGAGTGGTTATGTCAACTCCAGAAATTGTCATCATATACGAATCAGTGCATCTTTTGTGGATTTGGGATGCCTCATGCTCTGTAATGCACATGTACAAGTGCCTAAAGGTTTTCACCCCTCGAATAAAAGGCCCACTTTCTTCACATTTGCTAAATGCCAAGTAAACTGTGCAAAAGAAAGCTTTTTGGATTTCTGAAAAGCTTAACCAGTGTCGCGTACTCCCATCTTTCCTCATGAATGCCAACTGCCCATTGAACTGTTGACTTTTGGAAGATTGGATTGGGTGATAGTGAAAGAATGCAGAAAGCTGGTCATGCGTTGGCCGTTGAAAGTAAAGGTAACTAACTGTGTCTGGTTCTTTCCTTGAGTATCCGTCTTATCTTGGATCCCAGCTTCTGGCACATGTAATAAGATGGATGCAGATCTCCCTGACACAGTGGATTTAGTTTCTTCGTCTGCTGGAGTGGCCTTTGCCCTGGATTTTGTTGCTTCCTCCACATTTGTTCCAAGTATTGCAGAAGTACTGATTTGCAAGTCCTGCTCGCCAGTGACACCTTTAGTTGCATCATTAGACAGGCCTCCTGCTTCCTCTGACATACCTGCCGTTCTTTCACAATCATGTTCTTCTATCATTTGCTTGCAAGTGGAGTCTTCTGTCAAAGTAATGGCCAAAACATTTGCACCTAAAGAGAGAGGACCCGCTGCTGTAGTACAGGCATTGTGATACAGCTTTTTGGTCTGCGTTGTAAACATGTTGAAAATGTTCTTGTTTTCTTTCACTTCTTCTTCAAGCCGTCTTCTTTTCTTCTCTCGTAATTTTTCAGCACCCCCTTTTCTTTTCCTCTGTTCCACTTCTTTGCCTAGACAACATAAAACATCCTGTTTGTGTCATTCATTCACACAGGAGAAGGTTTTGTACAGCACCCATACTGATGTCATGTTTTTCGAGTTCTTCATATGTGATAATGAAGAAACAGGTCGGAAAGTGAAATAAAACAATTGCCTAGGAACACATGATCTGATTAAGATACGAAACCGGTATTAATGCCAAGTTGTTGTTATCACATTGTGCAATTCAGAAACTAGATTTATATGCCTCACTTCCCTTACACTCACCTTACCCCCAACTGCGACTCTTCTGGTATCAACGTAGCTCTTGGTCATAACTCAGACCAAATGTTGTTGCTCCTGGGAAAATGTTTGTGAGCACCTATGTTCAGGCCTATATCATAATGTAATACAATCTGGAATAATTCAGAAAAATCATTCCTTGGGTAAATTGTGTACATTAAATTGCAACAACATTTGATGTGGAATTCTGTATGTAACCTGCCTATTTCTCACATTTTTAGTGGTAAGGGTGATTTGGTTGATATTTTGTGAGCTACCACACGATATCACAATAAACCATACGGGCATTGTGTTTGCAATTGTAGCTTTAGTTATGTTTACTTATGCCATTCTTTCAGCAACAATGAAAACAAATGCGATGTTCTCAGGATTTTCACCATTCCATTGGATGAAATCTAATAATTTCCTCCTTATATAGAAGAAGCAATACACACACTCTGTTCTCGGAATCATGGTACAAGAGACCTGCAAACAACTAGTGATATTGGTTTTAAATATTCCAACTGTGTAACAATCCCTCACAATTTTTCGCATGTCCTCCATGTGTAAGACACATGATGTAGCACCAACTCTGAAGCACGTTCTGGGGCCCACATGCATGATAACAAAGCACAACCAACCAGAAAAAGTTGTGTAATACCAAATGGCCCTTTCACAGACAGAATAGAGCCACATGTTTGGGCACAACAGGGCCTAAGCCCTTAAATAGACCTAAGACAATTAAGTTTCAGAAAAGGGCCGCCACAGACGGCATTAACCATGAAAATGATAGAAAATCAGCAAAAAGGACATATAACCTGAACATGCTAGAAAAGTGAATTCTTCTGCACAAAGAGAGAAGTGCCATTTTGCTTAGGCCTCGGACAAGGCCTAGCTTAGAATGAGGCTAAACAGCTCTCTTTTGAGAAAGCACATTACACAAAGTCTTAGACATGTTCTAAAATCAACCCACAAACACGTTGCCGCATTCTGGCCTTGCACCTAAATTAGAGTGCAGTCACAATGGAATATATGACGATATTCCGCAATCAAAAATCCTGCATACCATCACTCCGCATTTTTTACAACGCGGGACAATTACTCCGCAAAGCCATCATTCCTCAAACTTATACCCTGCATATGGCTTCATCAAGCATGCCATTACAACGCAAATGTGTGTGTGTTAAAGTCATATACATTGTAAAAGTACTTCATAAAAAAAAAAATATATATATTTATATATATATATATATATTTTTTTCTTTTTTATTTAAATAAAACATTTTTTTAAATTGCATTATTTATATATTTATATATATATTAATATTAAATATATATATTTAAATATTTTTTAAACATTTTTGTTTTTAATTACCCTTTACACCCAAAAAACGAATCCCACCCTGGTCCCTTTAAATACACCTGCACCCCATAATCATAACCCATCCTAACCCTAAAAATGCACCCTGCACCCTAAAACTCAAACCTAGCCCTGAACCCTAAAAATACCCCTGTACCCTAAAACCAAAACCTATCCCTGAACCCTAAAAATACCCCAGTACCCAAACCTATCCCTGAACCCTAAAAATACCCCTGTACCCCAAAACTCAAACCTATCCCTGAACCCTAAAAACACCCCTGTACCCTGAAACCTATTCCTGAACCCTACAAATACCCTGTACCCCAAAACCCAAACCTATCCCTGAACCCTAAAAATACCCCTGTACCCCAAAACCCAAACCTATCCCTGAACCTTAAAAATACCCCTGTACCCCAAAACCAAAACCTAGTCCTGAACCCTAAAAATACCCCAGTACCCCAAAACCCAAACCTATCCCTGAACCCTTAAAATACCCAGTCACCCTAAAACATATACCTCAGAACCCCAAAACATATACCCCTATACCCATACTTATCCTAACATATACAAAAAAACATGCTTTTACCATTCATGCATTTACGAGTTTCGTTGTAAATATATGCGTGGTAAAAGCATATAAAATGTAATGCCATGCGTTATAATGGCATTGCGGAGTCATAGTAGATTCGTAATAAAAGTATGCGGAGGATGGTATGCGGGAAGAAAGATTCGGGATAATGGGTGTTTACTGTCAGAATGACCTACAAGCTACAAACAAAAACTAACCAAAACTTATTAAATTATATTTTTGGCATATAGAGAAATATGCCCCTTGTCTGCATTTTGGATGAGGCCTTTAAAATAGAGTTAAATTGTTGACTGGCACACAATTGAATCAGTTAATTATGCAAAAAAATGGTAAACAAAATGGTTCCTACCTGTTCCTTCTTGCTTCAGAGGAAGGGATCGGCTAGCAACACATTGCATTTCTGGGTGCTGGATGTGGCAAGTCGAGTATAGCTTTGAGGAAGACCTACTGCACTGAGCCTAGTGCAGTATTTTCTGGATTCGGTGGGACGATTGAGGCGCACTAGATGTAGCTTTGAGTACTGATTTACGCAGCCTACTTTGGTCAGCCCTGTGGAGAGTGGGATGCCAAGGGGATTAGATGCCCCCTCTTGAGTTAGAGCTTGGCAGTGTGGTGCATCTGGTTAGAAGAGTAACCAAATAGAAAAGGCTGGGTCAACACTCTGTAGTTCTGTATGGGAGGGTCAGGACTGTCTTCTTCCTGAGCCTTAGGAGTTGGACTGGGTCACTGAAGGCCTACACATGTATTCCTTCCACCTGGGAAGGATAGGAAAAGGTTAGCACCTAAGGAGATAAAGATGTAGGCTGAAGCAGCAGCCTGTTGAAGCAAGGTTTCTGGGCACCTGAGGGCTGGGCAGGTCTTTGCTTTGATCTCCTGCTGCAACTATTGGATACGATCCTCCTGGTGGTGGGTGCTGTAGAGTCCAACATGAAGTTGTCTGATGAAAGCTGCTGGCAAGCTGCTTTTATGTCCCTCGCCTGGCTAACGTGGGCGTGGTAATCAGGAAGCGGGAAGGAAATCTATGAATTCTTACCCCCACTTCAATCCAGAAATGGTGTCTTACTGGCTGACTGAGAAAGGGGGTGTGGTCAGAGCAGTGGGACAGAAACCTACAGGCCTGCTGTTTTCACACTCATGCAGGCAGTGAGTAAGGGGTGTGTCCATATGAAGGTGAGGCAGGAGCTGGGGAGGGAAAGAAAGGCCACCAACATCAGCCAACAAGATCCCCCATTGAGGAGGGAGTCACTGGAAATTATGAATACTATGAAATGTTATCTTAGGGCAAGCTTAGACTCTCCCAGAATAACAAAAAGAACATAGAAGCAGAATGGTGCACTCAACAAGAGGTGCTGAATGACTTAGGAGTCAGAGCGCAGCCTCCACAACATAAGAAAACCAGACAGTGAAGCACTAAGGGGAATTAAATGGAAATTTTGTATCGGAAAAGCTGTGTTAAAAATATGGACATGTTTTTATAAAGTGTCCTCTTTAATTATCTTGGTCCCTTTGCAGAATCATAAAGCATGAACAAATGGTTATTTTTTTATAATTTTCTTACCATTTGACAGTTTTATATAGTGTAAATTCAGCCCAAGACAAAGGCTATTTGAGTTCTATTCATGAGTACCAATTACAGTACACATGATCCGATATTTTATTTAAGGGCCTGGGCGATGAAGTGATCTGCCCAGAATCACAGGCTGTTGAGCAGACCCTGGGATTCAAACTTGAATCCCCAGCTCGGCAACTCTGGCATCAGGCCACACATGCCTATGCACAGACAAGGAATGAAAGTGGGAGGATACTGTTCTTGCGCAGGACACAGACCCAAGGTGACAATGGCCTACATGCTGAGCAACTAAAAAACCAGCAAGGCCCCTTTCTGTCACAAAATTATTCAAGCCCTCCAGTGCAGGAGCACCTGAAAAGAAGGGAAGCCCCTGCTATTACTAAACTACTTAGCTCAAGAGCACATGAACAGCAGTATGGCCCCAGCAATTAGTAAATTCATCAGCCCTCCCCAGCCCTCCAGGCCCCAGGGCAATGTCCTGGCAGGGGAGCACAAAACACAGCTGCTGGGTCATCCATGGTAGCCAGGGGGAGACTAAGGTGAAGATGGTGCGAGTTCAAAACATCACCTAGCCCCCACAGCCAGACCCATTCTTCCTCGCCCACTATGCCCTGAATCTCTGGGGCTGTGGGCGAGGTGTTAAGATTAACACTGTTTCTCGGCTGCGTGGGCCCCAGGGGGGCCGAGGTAAAAATAGCTCAAGGCCTGAGCAACACCTGGCCCCCAGGGAGGCCGATTTTCGCAAACAATCACCCCTCCCCAGCCCACCCTTGGGGTGATTGCTTTGCAGGGGCAGGGGGTGAAGTAGAGGCCACAGCCAATAATCACTGTATGACGCACAGTGAAGCGCTTTGATTTCTGTCTCTGTCTACGTGCCCTCTGTGGGATGTTTTTTTCCCTCCCCTTTCCAAGTCCACAGAGAGCAGATAGCAGAGAGCACTTTCTGTGAACTCGGAAAGGGGAGAAAAAAACGGCCCACAGAGGGCACTGAGACAACGACCCTTCGTCCGATTCCCGAATGCCCGCAGTGCCAATCCGCCCCTGGAGAGAGCGGCTGCATTGGCGAATACTCTAGTTTCCAAGGTCTACGAGTGAGTACTTCATCGAGCCCAGGCTTTTGCTGTGCATTCTGGAACTTTTAGTGCTACCATATCCCGTTACAAAATCAGAATTACGAGTACCTGGAGTGCAAAGCAAAAACCTGGATTGTTATGATTTACTCACTCATTGACCCTTGAAAATGTAGAGGTTGGGGACTTAGCCAAGCTCTCAAGTAATTCAAATGTAGATATAATGCCATTGTTTATTTGGCTGCTGCAGTTATGAACAGTGGCCCTCAAAAGCTCGAAGAAGCTCAGTGCTCTCCACATTTCTGAAAATAATTTACTCTGACAGCGTCATATTAGGTCCCTTTGGCATCTTAGCAACAATATATTTGCTCCACCGTTTACGATAGATTTTACAACTGACAGGGACAAAAAGGCTAAAGATATACATAACAGGAATGGAAACACGATTCAATAAGATGTATTTTGGATGAGATGATAGACCTATATATTTGTTTAACCTTTACTCCTAATAATGCTGTATTCTCATTATAATGATTCTACCTTAATTTGCCTTCTTTTTTTATATGTTTTTGCTGAGTTCTGACTACAGAGGTTTGACTACAATCCATGAAATGCATTGTGAGCAATTACTCCAACCTCATAATGGAACCCCCCCCACCCCCCACCCCCTCTTCAGCGTGCTTTCTTCAGAAGGCTAGGGAATTTGGGGAAAGCTAGTAAGGGGGTTCAACAGGCATACCATGAGTGTAGTCTGTGGATAGGATTTTAAGTGTTGCATACAATGGTTTACTGATCAAACTGTACATCATCAACAGTTTGTGTGCTGCACATCCACATACTTGTGTGTGTATGTATATATTCACAGAAAAAACACAAAGGTTAAAGTAACAAAGTTAGGTGAATGTCAGTGACCACATAAACGTCTTAAAGTAAACAAGCATTTAAATGCAATAGGTCTTGCCTTTTAATAAGTTAAAGCTATTTGCTTTGCTATACAATACCATTAGCAAAGCAAATGGCTTTAACTTAATGAAAGGCGAGAACCATTGCATTTTCATTGCTTGTTATAAATACCGGGATCCCGCCTCCTGCACCATCTTTCCTATAAAAAAACTACCCTGAGATCTCTTAGCATCTATAAACCAAACTACCCTATCTACAAAGGCCGCTTCATAGTATGTATACAAGTGAGGTAATGCTAATCCCCCCTGACTGACAACCAGCTGCAGCACTGGAATTGTAACTCTTGGAGCCTTTTTATTCCAAATAAAATGCCTAAAAAGTGCATCCAATTCCTTGAATTATGCCCTAATAATTTTGTTTGGGATATTTGTAAAAAGAAAAATCAACAAAGATAAAATCGACATTTTTATGAGTGCTATGCGCCGAAGCAATGTAAAAGGGAGAAGTGATCATCTATCTAACAAATCTTTGATCTTTCTCATCATCATTTCATAACTTTATCTATAAAGTTCTGCAGATTGATTAGTTTACTTTTACTAAAAACTGTTGAAATTCACTGAAAAGAACAAAGGTTACTTAGAGTTTATAGTTAGGAAATATAATTGAAAAATCTTAGGAATTTACAAAAAACAAAAGGATATAGGGACGTTATAGTTAGGTTCAGATCAGGGTAATAAGCAGTGTATGGTGAGGGTGCGAGTTATAGTTACCTTAGGGCACGAGTTATAGTTACTTAAGATAACTATAACTAACTTCTGAATTTTTATGGTTTTGTGGGTGTAAATGTGAATCTTACTAAAACGTCCCTGAAATCTTAGATTTTTTAGTGAATTTCTAAGTTTTTTAAAATGTTAGTTCCTAACTATAATGTCCCTATAACCTTTGTTCTTTTCAGTGGGATTCTACAGTTTTTAAAGGCCAATTCTTACTATAATGTCCCGGTTAAGCGTGGGCGTAAAATCCGTTTTGCAGGCGAATTTGCGGATTTTTGACGATTTCGCGATCCGCGAATCTCGCGAATTTACCCAATAATCCGCAAATTCGCAAGCTACGAATTATTTTGCTTGGTCGTGCTTGAAAAATACAATATCACGCGCGCGGCGTTGACTCTGAGCCTGCCGAGCTGTTTTTCTCCCGGTTTTGCGTGTGCTGCGCAATTTTCGATCTTGCTGCTTGATCGCGGAAGAGTTTCTCGAACGCAATTACGTCATCGCGGCTTGCCATCTTGCACGGGGAACGCGAGTACGTCATAAATGCCCGCGACAGCACGCAACTGACTTCCGGCAGGAGGTTCAAACAGCTTGCATTCCTGAAACTGCAAAAATTGCAATTCTGCACCAGAAATCCACCACAGGAAGCATAAACCTTGTGAAAATGATGATTTTGATCAGAATAACTCCTCAGATTGACATTTGACTGCACTTTTTGGTACAGGAGTCCATTTTTTGGGGTGGGGTGGGAGGAAGGTAGTGCCTCAGAGTCTCCAACTTCCTGTTCCTGTCCAGCAGGCTCCTCCCAGTGCTTTGTGCATGTACTGGTCACTTTTCATTTGGCTGTTGAGCTGGAAGGATTACTTTCTGTGACTGCTGCTGGATTTGTATTTGATGACTTTTTGGACTTTGGAGTTTGGATCACTTTTGGACTTGAGATTTTACAAGTAAATTGGTGTTGTTTGTTTGGAGCATTGCAGTTGAGGCAACTACAGTTCTATAACATTTTTCACACTTTAACAAAATATATATTGTGGTGAGTATCCACAGCATCCAGTAGGCCCAGGGTTAGTCATGGGTGCATGATACTACTGTTTCTGTGTTTTTTTAAACTTAATTCTCATTTATGTCATGGAATTTTAGCTCACTGTTATATGTTGATTTTAAAAAAAATTGTGGGTTGCCTGTAAAGCCTCACTAGCCAGTAGGCCCAGGTGTAGTGAGTGGTGCATGGGCCTAGTCTTTCTGTGGGGTGTCTTGAATTTAAACATCATTGAGGGCATGGATGGCATGGGATTGTGGTGATTTTTATGCGGTTTTCGATTTTTTGGGGTGTTGTTGGGGACTGGCCATGTGGGTGGAGGCCATTTTGAGGGCTGGTACAGGCAGGGCCTGGCCTTGTGCTGGGGGTCAAGGGGCCATTTTGAAGGCAGGCAGTGTGCTCAGGCCTGCACCCAGTTTGCCTAGCTTTCATCCATTATGCCCAGGGGTACTCAGTGGTGCATGGGCCTAGTCTTTCTGTGGGGTGTCTTGAATTTAAACATGATTGAGGGCATGGATGGCATGGGATTGTGGTGATTTTTATGTGTGTTTTGATTTTTTGGGGTGTTGTTGGGGACTGGCCATGTGGGTGGGGGCTATTTTGAGGGCTGCTACAGGCAGGGCCTGGCCATGTGCTGGGGGGTCAAGTGACCATTTTGAAGGCAGGCAGTGTGCTCAGGCCTGCACCCAGTTTGCATAGCTTTCATCCATTATGCCCAGGGGTACTCAGTGGTGCATGGGCCTAGTCTTTCTGTGGGGTGTCTTGAATTTAAATATGATTGAGGGCATGGATGGCATGGGATTGTGGTGTTTTATATGTGTTTTCGATTTTTTGGGGTGGTCTTGGGGACTGGCCATATGGGTGGGGGCCATTTTGAGGGCTGGTACAGGCAGGGCCTGGCCATGTGCTGGGGGTCAATGGGCCATTTTAAAGCAGGCAGTGTGCTCAGGCCTGCACCCAGTTTGCTTTGCTTTCAACCATTATGCCCAGGGGTACTCAGTGGTGCATGGGCCTAGTCTTTCTGTGGGGTGTCTTGAATTTAAACATGATTGAGGGCATGGATGGCATGGGATTGTGGTGATTATTATGTGTTTTTCGATTTTTTGGGGTGCTGTTGGGGACTGGCCATGTGGGTGGGGGTCATTTTGAGGGCTGGTACAGGCAGGGCCTGGCCATGTGCTGGGGGTCAAGGGGTCATTTTGAAGGCAGGCAGTGTGCTCAGGCCTGCACCCAGTTTGCGTTGCTTTCAACCATTATGCCCAGGGGTACTCAGTGGCGCATGGGCCTAGTCTTTCTGTGGGGTGTCTTGAATTTAAACATGATCGAGGGCATGGATGGCATGGGATTGTGGTGATTTGTATGTGTTTTCGATTTTTTGGGGTGTTGTTGGGGACTGGCCATGTGGACGGGGGCCATTTTGAGGGCTGGTACAAGCAGGGCCTGGCCATGTGCTGGGGGTCAAGGGGCCATTTTGAAGGCAGGCAGTGTGCTCAGGCCTGCACCCAGTTTGCCTAGCTTTCATCCATTATGCCCAGGGGTACTCAGTGGTGCATGGGCCTAGTCTTTCTGTGGAGTGTGTTGAATTTAAACATGATTGAGGGCATCGATGGCATGGGATTGCGGTGATTTTTATGTGTTTTTCGATTTTTTGGGGTGTTGGTGGGGACTGGCCATATGGGTGGGTGTCATTTTGAGGCCTGGTACAGGCAGGGCCTGACCATGTGCTGGGGGTCAAGGGGCCATTTTGAAGGCAGGCAGTGTGCTCAGGCCTGCACCCAGTTTCCCTAGCTTTCATCCATTTACCCAGGGGTACTCAGTGGTGCATGGGCCTAGTCTTTCTGTGGGGTGTCTTGAATTTAAACATGATTGAGGGCATGGATGGCATGTGCGTGTGGTGATTTTTGAGTGTTTTTCGATTTGTTGGGGTGTTGTTGGGGACTGGCCATGTGGGTGAGGGCCATTTTGAGGACTGGTACAGGCAGGGCCTGGCCATGTGCTGGGGGTCAAGGGGCCATTTTGAAGGCAGGCAGTGTGCTGAGGCCTGCACCCAGTTTCCCTAGCTTTCATCCATTTACCCAGGGGTACTCAGTGGTGCATGGGCCTAGTCTTTCTGTGGGGTGTCTTGAATTTAAACATGATTGAGGGCATGGATGGCATGTGCGTGTGGTGATTTTTGAGTGTTTTTCGATTTGTTGGGGGTGTTGTTGGGGACTGGCCATGTGGGTGAGGGCCATTTTGAGGACTGGTACAGGCAGGGCCTGGCCATGTGCTGGGGGTCAAGGGGCCATTTTGAAGGCAGGCAGTGTGCTCATGCCTGCACCCAGAGTGCCTAGCTTTCATCCATTATGCCCAGGGGTACTCAGTGGTGCATGGGCCTAGCCTTTCTGTGGGGTGTCTTGAATTTTAAATTGATAGAGGGCATGGATGGCATGGGATTGTTGTGATTTGTATGTGCTTTTTGATTTTTTGGGGTATTGTTGGGGACTGGCCATGTGGGTGGGGGTCATTTTGAGGGCTGGTACAGGCAGGGCCTGACCATGTGCTGGGGGTCAAGGGGCCATTTTGAAGGCAGGCAGTGTGCTCAGGCCTGCACCCAGTTTGCCTAGCTTTCATCCATTATGCCCAGGGGTACTCAGTGGTGCATGGGCCTAGTCTTTCTGTGGGGTGTCTTGAATTTAAACATCATTGAGGGTATGGATGGCATAGAATTGTGGTGATTTGAAGTGTTGTTTGACTTTTTGGGGTGTATAACTGATGTTCCTCTGGCTTCCATTGCTTTTAGGTGCACAAGAGAACCACCAGTGCCAGGAAGAAGTCCTGCAGTGGTGTGTGCAGCACAACGTCACATGACGTCACGTGTGGCCACAGACAAGACAATTCTGCAACTCGTGCGACTGCGGCCTGCTGTTCTGACATCTCAAGAAGTTGGCCCCAAAGAAAGTTGGCCATAGCGCCTCAACAAAAAAACTTGCCAGTGCCACTGCCAGTAAGAAGGAGCAGAAGAAGCAAGTGGCACCACCTACCAAGGAGACTGGTGGGCCCACCCACACTTTTTTGGGAAAAAAACATGCCTGCAGCAGCAGCGGTGCCTGCCGGGGACCAAGCTCGAAGCAGCACCTCAGTCGCAACGACAACCACAAGTGCAACTAGTACAAGCGCAATTACATGGGCAAGGACAGGCGCAAGTACATGGGCAAGGAGAGGCACAAGTACATGGGCAAGCAGAGGCGCAAGTACATGGGCAAGGAGAGGCGCAAGTACATGGAAAAGGAGAGGCGCAAGTAGAGGTGCAAGGAGAGGTGCAAGTAGAGGTTCATGGAGCGGCACAACTGCCTACAGCGCTTGTTCCTCCAGAAGTAGGGGCATGTCAGGAAATTGATATTCAAGAGGAGGTATCGTCCGAGGAAGGCACTCCTCCCGATGATGATCCACCATTGGCTACCAGATCCCCAGCAAGAAAAAGGTCAAGGAGGGCTACTACTACTACAAGTTCTTCTTCAAGCCCCCTTCATTCTGATGACCTTGATACTGATTGGAAACCACAAATGCAGTCTGAGAGTGAGGCACGCCATGAGCCGACAAAGGTAGCTAAGCCTAAAAGGAAGGTTCCCGCAAGGCTTCGACTTATGGGTGATGACGACGAACAAGAAGTGGTGTCTTGTGCTGCTGATGAACAGTCTGATGACGACCCAGTCATCACAGACGTCACTGCAGCCCCAGCGGGCAAGCAGCAGACTAACATTGTCATCCTATCCCGAATGGCTGCTGAGCGGGATGATCATGTGGGCGGCGTGGCACTGGTACCACCACCAACGCACTTAACTACAACACCAAAACGACCTACAGCTTCCATATTTTCTTGTCAGAAGGGCCGGCATGGACCTCCATCTATCTCGACCTCCATTACCTCAAGTAGTGGTGGTGTAAGTCAACTACAGAAACAAATTCAGCCACGCCCATCCTCCACTTCATCTGGCATTGAAAGTCAAAGTAGCTCCTCCACCACCAGCAGACATCTCCAGTCCCCAGTTTGGGATTTCTTTACTGTTAGCAAAAAGGCGGAAAACATGGTCGTTTTTCGATTTGTAAAGTATTAGTTAGTCGGGGTAAGCTTGGTTCCAACTATGGTACCGGAGGCCAGAGAGGTCATCTCAAACTACACCACCCTATCCAGTGGTATAAGCACCTAAGTGACATTAAGGAAGCCAAAACAAATCCAAATGTATCCCTTCATATTGCATCTGATGATGATGAGAGGCTGATTGTGCAGGGGGGAAGTGAAGAAGCGACAGCCATTTTTTTCTGGTACACCCAGTACCCCTGGCAGCAGCACTGCAGTGGTAGCGCCCACACCCTCTACCCCTGCAACATGTAGGAAGCACACTAAGAGTCTGGGGCAGACACCAATGCCAAAAACTAAATCACTGAGCCTAACTGGTTTGAAGTCTGCATCATCATCATCATCATCATGAAAAATGATTTACCATAACCAGCATGTTTTGGTCGGAACCGCCATTTGAACGCAACCACCCAACGGTGCGTCTGTATAACGCCAAGCTGGCTAAAATGCTAGGGCTGGACCTTCTCCCTTTCTCTTTCGTGGAAGGGGTGGGTTTTCGTATATTGGTGGCAACAGTCTGCCCTAAATGGAAGGTTCCTAGCAGGTCCTATTTTGCAAGGGTTGCTGTTCCAGCACTACATCAAGATGTGCTGGAGGTGATTGGCGCAGCTATTCTGAAGAGTGCTGTTCACACTATCCACATGACAACAGACATGTGGGCCAGTTGCCAAGCCCTTGATTACATGTGCATCACTGCACTTTGGGTCTCTTTTGCAGGAGTCGAAAAACAATTAAAACACAAAGATGTTGACACAGAGGAAGTTTTTCAAGCTACTATCAAACATGCAACAGTAGGCATGTTTGGCATGGAGAAATCTCACACTGCAACTAACCTTTTGGAGGAGTTCAACAGGAAGGCCAATGAATGGCTCCATCCAAGAAATCGCACAGTTGGTTATGTTTCCATGGATAATGGCAGTAATATAGTTAAGGCCATGGAGCACGGCGGCTATTTCAGAGTGCAGTGTTTAGCGCACAGTATTAACATCGTGGTGCAAGCCTTCTTGAAAGCAGAAGCGTCAGTCGTCAAATTACTGACCATCTGCTGAAAAATCTGCACACATTTCATCCATTCTTTTAATGCCCGGAAGCAGCTGAGGAGCCTTCAATATGAACGTAAACTGCCATTCAAAGGACTTATCCAGGAGGTGGCAACACGTTGGAACTCAACCTTTTACATGCTTGAGCGTCTGTCTGAGCAGTGGGAGGTAATACATGAGTTTGTCTTTAAACTGGGTTCTACTCATAAAGACATGAGGCTAGAGTTGGAGGAATGGAAGCTAATTGCAAGCCTGACAGACATGTTTAGTCCTTTTGAGCTCTTCACGCGTGAAGTCAGCCGGGAGGACTGTTCTTTGAGCAAAGCTATCCCATTGTTGCGCATGCTAGAGCACCAACTGAAGGAGGCATGTTCAACGTTCCGACATGATGGTGAAAAGCGAGAAGCATATGATTTGGCGGAGAAGTTATTAAGGTGCCTACTTGACAATGAAAGGCTTAAAAAGATACATACAGAACAACATTACATTTGTACCACTATTTTTGATCCACGGTGCAAAAAGGCAGTGGCCAGCAAAGCATTCATTCCTTTTGATGAAGCAGATGTTTCAAAGTACAAACATTGGCTAGCTGTGTCAGCCACTCGGTTCGAAAGAGAGCGGCAGAACCTGCAAGGATGCAGCACAAGTACAACTGAATCAGCAGGCTATCCAGCATCAAGTTCCACTTCTCAATCCGTGACCGAAGGGAGTCACTTTCCCTCACAGCCGTTAACGACACCAGCAACCATATCATCATCCTCACCTGCACCAGGCCGCAAACAAATATTGTCTGGAGGGGATTGGCTAACTCAGCAAGGGTTAGCTCGGTCCACTAATGAAAAGGTCGCAGATGGTACACAAAGTGGATCAACCCTGGAGAACCTTGAGTCGGTGGTGCAGGCCTATCTGGAAGACCCGACAGAGGTCTATCATAATGAGAACCCATTGGGATACAACAGTAATAGACAGTAATAAATGGACATGTGTTGAAAAAGGTCTTGGTTTCCGTGTTTAATGAAACAAAGCTTGAAAACAACCAGCCGACACGTGTTTCATCGCATCTCGCGAATCTTCAGGGCTCCAATGGTTGTGCTTGGACCAATAGGTCGCTCTTCCGGTGATAATTCCGACCCGGAAGGGCTCAAGACCAGCAAATTTCAATATTCAAGTAAAGTAATAAAGCTTTGTTTATTACTGTCTATTACTGTTGTTTCTCTGCACTATATTGGACTTTTGTGTTAAGCCACATTGTGGCCATTGTACTTATTGAGTGTGTGCATAGGGTAGGTTTCTCTCTATAGCGTAGGATTAGCACAGCTTGCTGACTTCTCCTTTGAGTGGTTATATGGTTGTCCACTCACCCAGTTGCACCACCTCCCACTTTGTCTTACAGTGCTTCCATACTGGCAGTGCGCCCATTTTCTGACATCTAAAAACCATTTTTTCTTTTTGAAGAACCCATTGGGATATTCGTATACGAAAAGCTCTGTATGGCGACTGATCACCAACCTGGCTCTAAATTATTTGTCTTGCCCACTCGCAAGCGTGTCTTCTGAACATGTTTTCAGTGCTGCTGGAGCCATTGTTACTTCAAAAAGGACCCGCCTTTTGCCCAAAAATGTGGAGAGGTTAACAATAATCAAGATGAATCAGCACTTCATACCACCCGATTACAAAATATGTGAATGCACGCAGGAAGAAGAGGACACCGACTTTGGTGACGCCGACAGAAGTTCTTCTCGGTCACCAGACCTACTCCTGTCTCAATTCGTAGACTTGGAGGACGAGCTCTGCTTCCCTGACACCGAGGCCTGAAAATTACTTCCTTTTTTCCGTACTTATTCACTTTTATTCCTGTGTGTCTTTCTTTGTTTTGCTACTTTTACCACAACAAAACTCTACTCACCTAATCACAATAAGTCCATCATCAGCACTGTCTTCATGTTATTTTCCTTATTGATTTGAAGGTACCGCAGTCTGCATTCAGATGTTCACAAGTTCACAACTCAATCATGCTCCTCTATCCTCCTCCTCCAGACTCCCCCTATCCATTTCCCTCAAGGCAGATAGATGGATTATGGAGAAAAAATAAACCTTGTCTTCGTAGACGAGTCCCCTCAAGTGGGACTGAAATAACTGACTGACTACTAATCATGGGCGAATTTTGCGAATTCGCGATCTGCGAATTTGCGGATTTGCGAATTCGCGATCCGCAAAATTCGTGAATTTGTGCGAATTTGCAGATTTTTGTTTTTTTGCGTGTTCGCGGGGTTTTTTGCGTCTTCGCGAGCTGCTTGCATAGCGAAGTTACCCATGCAGTCGTTTATGGGAGAGGGAGAGATAGATAGATAGATAGATAGATAGATAGATAGATAGATAGATAGATAGAAAGAGAGAGAAAGAGAGGGAAAGAGAGAGGGAGAGAGAGAACGAGAGAAAGAAAGAGAGGCCGGATCTCTGAAGGGCCAGATTCCTGAGTTGCCCCTACAGAACATACAGCTTTTTATTTTTAGCAAAATGCATATGAAAATTGTGCTGTAAAGGTCTCTTTTAGTTTAACCCCTCCTGACAACTCAAAATGGGTGTATTTGCCATCCTCTCCCTTCTTCCTGTTTTTTATATCTGTAAGTGCTTCCTGATGAGGTTTAATTCCTTGGACAGGTGCCTCGCTGCCTACTTGTAACTATTCTCTGACCCTGCTTCAAGGGTCAGAGAATAGTTGCAAGTAGGCAACGAGGCGCCAGGAAGCAATTAGCAGCAGGTGTCCAAGTTGAAGTTAATTTGTTTGTAACCCTTTTGTAAAAGGTTACAAAGAAATTAGGTTCAACTTTTGCACCTGCTGCTGTAACCCTTGCTTGGCTGAAAATTCGTCCCCGCTGATTTGCGGATTTTACTGCGATTTCGCGAGATTCGTGGATCGCGAAATCGCGGAAAATCCGCAAATTCGCCCGCGAAACGGATTTTACGCACACCCTTACTGACTACATGCTTGCTGATTGTTGACAGACCTACTTCTGAAATTTAAAGGAGAGGCTGCCCTGTGGGCCCTCACTTTCCGAAGAAGATGCGGACAAAAAGTAGAACAGGAATGAATAATGAGAAGATGGCATGTTGCAGTGGACAGCAATGGCTGTCTGTCTCTGTTAAAACCATTTGCCATGTTTTGAATATACCAGTAATGCAGGTTTTTGGGGGTTTATTTGGGGGTGTTCTACATTTGCAGTGCTGGGTCGGGGCGTCTGGGATCACTGCTGGCACAGTCTAATGTTGATTGCATTTGTTTTTCAGGACCTAGCTGCACAGCGTATTTGGACTGAATTGAGGGTAGTAGGCCCATTTTTGATTTTTGACTGTTTGGGGGTGTTCTGCTTTTTTTGCGGGTGGCTGCAGGGGTCTGGGGCCATTGCTGGGAATGTCTAATACCGGATAAAAGTGGTTTGGACAAAATCGGAGGTGAAAATTTGTTTGCGTTTTTGCTGACTTGCTTGTCTTTGAGGTGCTGTTTGGGGGGGTTCTGGGCGTTTGTGGGTGGGTTTGGGGTCTGGGAGCACTGATGGGTATGGATACTTTTGATTGCAAGAGGCTTGAAGCAAATCCATGGTGGCAAAGGGGAGTTAGGGCCTAGCTGCAGAGCGAGCGTGGAGTGATTTTGGAAATTTGCCAGAAAATTTCTAAGTCCTCATTTTTATATATTTGCTTTTTGGCTGTTTGGGGTCTTCTACTTGTTTCCGCCTTCGTTGACGGGTCTGAAGCCATTGCTGGGAATGTCTAATAACGGATAAAAGTGGTTTGGACAAAATCGGAGGTGAACATTTTTTTGCGTTTTTCTGACTTCCTTGTCTTTGAGGTGCTGTTTGGGGGGGTGGTTCCGGGTGTTTGGGGGTGGGTTTTGGGGTCTGGGAGCACTGCTGGTACAGTCTAATGTTGATTGCATTTGTTTTTCAGGAAATCCATGGTGGAAAAGGGGAGTTAGGGCCTAGCTGCACAGCTTATTTGGACTGAATTGAAGGTAGTAGGCCCATTTTTGCTTTTTGCCTGTTTGGGGGTGTTCTGCTTTTTTGCGGGTGGCTGCAGGGGTCTGGGGTCATAGCTCGGAAGGTCTAATATCGGAATCAAGTGTTTTGGACCAAATCCATGGTGAAATGTTTTTGGTGTTTTTGCTCACTTGCCTGTGATTGGGGTGCTGTTTGGGGGGCTTCCAGGTTTTTGTGGGTTTTGGGGTCTGGGAGCACTGCCGGGTATGGATACTTTTGATTGCAAGAGGTTTGAAGCAAATCCATGGTGGCAAAGGGGAGTTAGGGCCTAGCTGCAGAGCGCGCATGGAGTGATTTTGGAAATTTGCCTGAAAATTTCAAAGTCCCCATTTTTGTAGTTTTGCTTTTTGGCTGTTTGTGGGTCTTCTACTTGTTTCCGCCTGGGTTGATGGGTCTGGGACCATTGCTGGGAATGTCTAATACCGGATAAAAGTGGTTTGGACAAAATCGGAGGTGCTATTTTGTTTGCGTTTTTGCAGACTTCCTTGTCTTTGAGGTGCTGTTTGGGGGGGGTTCTGGGTGTTTGGGGGTGGGTTTTGGGTTCTGGGAGCACTGCTGGCAAAGTCTAATGTTGATTGCATTTGTTTTTCAGGAAATCCATAGTGGAAAAGGGGAGTTAGGGCCTAGCTGCACAGCGTATTTGGACTGAATTGAAGGTAGTAGGCCCATTTTTGCTTTTTGGCTGCAGGGGTCTGGGGGCATAGCTCGGAAGGTCTAATATCGGAATCAAGTGTTTTGGACCAAATCCATGGTGAAATGTTTTTGGCGTTTTTGCTCACTTGCCTGTGTTTGGGGTGCTGTTTGGGGGGCTTCTAGGTTTTTATGGGTGGGTTTTGGGGTCTGGGAGCACTGCTGGGTATGGATACTTTTGATTGCAAGAGGTTTGAAGCAAATCCATGGTGGCAAAGGGGATTTAGGGCCTAGCTGCAGAGCGCCCGTGGAGTGATTTTGGAAATTTGCCTGAAAATCTCTAAGTCCCCATTTTTGTAGTTTTGCTTTTTGGCTGTTTGGGGGTGTTCTGCTTTTTTGCGGGTGGCTGCAGGGGTCTGGGGGCATAGCTCGGAAGGTCTAATATAGGAATCAAGTGTTTTGGACCAAATCCATGGTGAAATGTTTTTGGCGTTTTTGCTCACTTGCCTGTGATTGGGGTGCTGTTTGGGGGGCTTCCAGATTTTTGTGGGTGGGTTTTGGGGTCTGGGAGCACTGCCGGGTATGGATACTTTTGATTGTAAGAGGTTTGAAGCAAATCCATGGTGGCAAAGGGGAGTTAGGGCCTAGCTGCAGAGCGCGCATGGAGTGATTTTGGAAATTTGCATGAAAATTTCAAAGTCCCCATTTTTGTAGTTTTGCTTTTTGGCTGTTTGTGGGTCTTCAACTTGTTTCCGCCTGGGTTGATTGGTCTGGGGCCATTGCTGGGAATGTCTAATACCAGATAAATGTGGTTTGGACAAAATCGGAGGTGAATTTCTTTTTGCGTTTTTGCTGACTTGCTTGTCTTTGAGGTGCTGTTTGGGGGGGCGTTCCGGGTGTTTGGGGGTGGGTTTTGGGGTCTGGGAGCACTGCTGGCACAGTCTAATGTTGATTGCATTTGTTTTTCAGGAAATCCATGGTGGAAAAGGGGTGTTAGGGCCTAGCTGCCCAGCGTATTTGGACTGAATTGAAGGTAGTAGGCCCATTTTTGCTTTTTGCCTGTTTGGGGGTGTTCTGCTTTTTTGTGGATGGGTTGGCAGGTCTTGGGGCATTACTGGGATGGTCTAATACCGGATAAAAGTGGTTTGCAGAAAATCCACGCTGAAAAGTGTTTTGGCACTTTTTTTAACTTAGGGCTCGTTAGGGTTAGCACTAGCAACACGATTGCATGTGTTTCGGGGTGTTCTAGATTTTTGCAACTGAGTTCTGGGGTCTTAGAGCACTCGTGGGAATGTGTAATTTTGGTTGCAAGTGGTTTGAAGAAAATCCATGGTGGGAAAGGGGGGATTTGGCCTAGTTAAAGAAAGCGTTTGCCACTATTCTTAATTTAGGGCTCGTTAGGGTTAGCAGTATTGTATTGCATGTGTTTGGGCGGGGGTCTAGATTTTTACGACTGGGTGGTGTCTTGGAACACTTGTTGGAATGTCTAATTTTTATTGCAAGTGGTTTGAAGATAGTCCATGGTGGGAAAGGGGGTTTTTGGCATACTTTCTGAGTGCGTTTTGGCCCGATTTGAAATTAGGCCTCTGCGAGGTAGCAGCAGTATTCTGCACGTTTTTGGGAGGGTAATGTGGGGTGTTCTAGATTTTGGGGATTGTCATCTCTGAAAGTGACAGTATAATTTTTGCACTACACAGCGTGCCTTATATATTTTTTTCTCCGAGGTGCCTTTAACACTTACTGTTGTGTTTTTCCATCATCAATTACAGGCAGGCTTTTACCCTGTGCCATCAATGTACTACTCAGGCTTACAATTAGCGATCCGCAAATCTGCATCAGGCAGGCAGTGGACAGTGTGTCTGGTCACCAAGATTGATCGACGGAGCATCCAATGGAATGAAGGAGAACCGCGAATAAGAGGAATGGCTGGATGCATCAACTTCACAAATTCAACGGGACAACTACAAAAAACAGTAACAGTATCCAAAATTCTCCTTATCTTTTAAATGATATTCTTGTGAACTTGAACTTACATCTACAAGTGTGACTCTGTGCGTTTGTTTGATCTCTGCTTCAAATTCACCCCTCCAGCTATTTGATACGTCTTTGCTGTGTTTAACACTAATTTAATGTTCTAAGTGTTTATTCTCTCTGAGGGCAGAGAGGCAAGTGAAATTGCGTAATGACTGCAGCCCTGTACTGTCAACTTGTTTCCTCGTAGTTACTAGTAAGTTGCAGTAAGTAGTAGTACTACTTTTTAGTAACCTAACCATCCATTTAGTACTTCTGGCATGCAGTAGTGCACTTCCTTTATGTCCCTTTAAAGATTTATCAATGTCTTCAAATCCAAAGATTTGTTTCTCTTCATTTGTTGTTTGACTGTCCATGCTGTGTTTTTTTCCTCTCTACCAAACTTTCCCAAAAACCCCCATTCCCATCCAATTTTCAAACCCTAACCCTCTTCCCCAGGGCTGTCTGGTATTTCATTGAGGTGTGACTAACAACAACAATAAATTCCACACACTTGCTGGGGATGATAAGGTCAAAGCAACCAGAAGTTCATGTGCGCCATTGTGGATTGATAAGAACATCCTCCTCCTACACAACGTGAATAATCAAATGCTTAATGCTTACCATACGTTGGCACTGCTTAGGCTTCAATTTAGGGCACTGTTCTGTACCGTACTATCTATTGTACTGTTTCTAATGCTACGCTCAGGCCACTCAATGTTTAATTTCCTCTTTTTTTCATATGGTGATACTGCCAGTGTGTACCACTACTGCTACCAGCACAACAATGATATTGCATCCGTCGAGGATTCAAGTCAACAACCAACCTTAATCACCATTTGCAATGCAGCCAGCCCTGGGGCTACCCCGATTCTCAAACACAAATCACAGGTAAGATAAGCATATTGGAGAGGTAGTAGAATAATGGGCTAGGAGGACTAAGTTGGGAGGAGAGCAGAGACTGACAGTACTACTAGTAAAGTACATAAAGTACAGTAGTAGGGCTACTAAATGTACTAACTCGGTTACTTGCATTTTGGTAGATTTCAGAACTAGATGTTTCATTCATGCTGGTAAATTTGACGAAAACAAATGTCCAGTAACCACTGCCAACCCCCACACAAAATAATATATGAACGCGTATGCTGTGTTTTTGAAAGAAAAGTAATTATTAGAAAATATTCGTGTTGTTTTCAGCACAACAATAATAAAATTAATTACCCGAACTCACCCCCCCTTCCGAACCCAACCAATGTCAAAAAGTCCATTAGTCCCCTTTCCCAAACACCCAATACCCACCCCCAACAGTCTTTAAAAAAGGGGCAAGGGACAGTCACTTCCTCCGATGGCGTAGTTTGGCAAGCTGTTGCTGCATGTCCCGCTGCTCTTTGCGAAGGACCCAGTGCTGGTGCTGATGTTTTTGGGCCAACCGCTCCAGGTAGTCCACTCTTCTGCGTAGCCGGCGCACACGAACCATCCAGGATCTGGGGGGCGACCGCTGATGTTGTTGCTGCTGTGCGGCGGCGGCAGGAGGCTGTCGGGCCACGGCTCCGTTTCCCTGGAGGCTTCTGACTGGTGGACCCGGGGGCAGTGGAGGAGGATGTAGATGTTGATGTCTCCTCATGCTCCCGAGCCCACAACCGCCGATACTCGGCAGAAATAGTCTCCAGCTTACTGGCCCGGACAGCCATCTCCTTACGGGTGAGATTTTTGGGAGTAGCATCTATGAATAAAGAAAGAAAAATACTGTAGCCAATAGTCTTTAACTTAAAGTCAAAATAATTCAACGGAAGGTTGACACTCAGTAACACCAGCAAGTAGCAAACACAGTATAACATTTTGGCATGTATCTTTCCGTCGTCTTTGTAAGCATGTGACACTGTGAGTTTCAGCAATTTCACTAGCAGCACTATAGGTGGACTCACTACTACATACATAGTCAGAGAGTACTAAAAAAAGGCCTTTTTTACTTTTTTTCTCTTGTTTTGCAAAATAAATTACTGGTACGTGAACTTGTGGTAGCCGCCATAATGGCAGCTCACTCAGCTTTCACCCAAGAAATACAGACACAGGCCAAGATGATGCAGACTCGCAGTACTTTAAGCAGTACATGCAGGTGGGGATAGGAATGTCTTACTTTTCTATAGGGGTGGCACTGCCACTGGCCATACTTCATCCACTCAGCGTCTGCTCTACTACATCATACAGCTCTGCTATCGACGAGGAGGATAAGAAGATAACATCCAGGTTTCCAAAGTACGTCTATGATTCTTCTTAATGTCTCAAATGTACCAACATTTCTTTTTGTCAACAACCAACTAACACCCTTTTCATAATATTTTGGAAACCTCCGTCTTCTTTCTTATGTTGAATTGCATTCAACAAAACCATTCTTTACAGTCATAAATATTAAGACTCCCTCGGCCTTCGTTTCACCCTTCTTTAACTGTTCGTTCTTCACATCCCTAAACTACATCTGATATGACTTGGCTTCACAATAACATTTTTCCACCTGAGTTGAAGTGAAAAAGTGAAATAGAGGGGGCCATTGGTTACCAGAGAAGTACCGCCGCTAATGCTATTAAAAGTCAAGGTTGACTGTCTTCTCCGTGATAGCCCAAAAAGTAGTTCTAAATTAGTAAATGTTCTTGACAGTACAGTGTACTTATACTAGTGTACTGTGTACTACTGTACAGTACATCATAAACTCCTTTGCGAGCCTACTCAAAAAAATCTCAATAAGTAAGGAGTATAATAACTTACCACCGTCCGCCGCCTCTGAGTCTTCCCCCCCAGCTCCTCCTGTTGGCGCGCCTCATCCAGAGAGGACCCCCCGCACTGCTGGCCCCGGCACTGGCGGTCATCTGTGCCGCATCAGATGTTGTGACGTCTAGGAAAAACAGGTCATATTTTCAGATGCCATACACAACCCCCTATTTTGTCTCGTAACAGAAGAAAATGTTACATAACACATTTTATATTACTGGGATTGAAAAAAAGTAACAGTTTTGGAGAGGGTGTTAACTTTTTATATGCTTATTCCATTAAATGCTACACTTCTTCTTATGAAATAGGTAAGGAGTGCCTCCAAGGGAGTTTATCCCAAAAAATATTTTAATGTTTTAAGAATATTACTATGTAGGACAATTTAATGGTCCTAATGGAGTTTAGTTCAGTCAATCATATGTATTGAATGTACAACTGACTATTCACACATAGATACATTAAACATAAAACAATGAACACGGAAAACAACAACAAGAAGGTGTATATGCAAAATGTTAGATTTTATCAAAAAAGTCACAAGGGATTTAAAATACAAATATATAAGCACGAATACAGGAAGAATACAAAGAATCTCAGTTCACTTCTCTGTAGAACCTGTGCACACCTACCCAATATGTAAATGTTATTAATTCCCTTAGGATAAGGGTGAGGGTCGACGTTTCGGTGTTCTATGAATGATTCTTTGAGACCATTTTCAGGACTGATCAATAATATTTGTAAAGCCCTATTATAAAATGAAACAAGAAATATTTACAGTTACAATTGGATCGAATCCTCTAAATTCATTGAACATTATACACCTAGAATTAACATGACAAACTAAACATTAAACTAAATAATACATAGAGTTGTTCAACTACAAAACACATCAATGTTGTCTGCTACATTTCTGAATTAATACAGCAAAACAGAGCGATTTGTGCTACGAAATTAGGGCCTCTCAGTCTCATAATGCAATTAGCTAAGGGTCCTATGAGGAATATATCCGGCAAGTGAAACAGACCCAATTTATAGTCACTATATGTATTTTATTTCTTTTCTTTATTGTCCTACTGAAGAATTGCTCCATAATTGGAATAGGTCAGCCATTACAAAACTCAAACATTTTATAAATCAATACCTTAATGTGTTGGGCCACGGAGTGGTAGAGAGGATTACTGGTACAACGAATTTGAATTCAGGCGCAAAATGCTAAATGAGAGAATTAAAGTAAGGTCTGTGTTTGAGCCGGTTTTCGAGAGGCCATAATCCGATAAAAGGAGATATAGATTCCTAATCGTACCTATGTGAACTTCCTCTGTCATGAGAATGAGGAACTTGAACAACAAGGGCAGGCAACGTCAGTAGATCTGTAATGGCATATGTATAGCACATCAAGTATTTTTTTTTTTAAAAAGCATGAACTGAGGAGAATCAGCCTACTGAGGTCAAATATTATTTCTGATTACCTCATAAGAATCCGAGTTGTGGTGTGATATAAATATCCACAGTGCCTCAAAACGCCAGGGTGAGCGAGAAGCTTGAAACCGGTAGACTTTTAGATCATGTAATCTATAAGGTTATAAAACAGAGAATCATAATCTAGATGTAGCTTTACCCTTTGCTTGTAGGCGCTCGGTAAAAACTAATAAAGTCAAGCGCTATTTAATTACCTTGGGATAATGTGTTGTGTGGCAATCGCAGTCAATGCGGAGATCGTCTTATATCGATCTGTAAAGGGAAGGGAGGTCATGACAAACTTGCTTAGCAAATTTGGTGCAAAGCAAATTAAATAAATCAAAACAATAGAGTCGCTAGGGTCATTGCACGGCAGTTACCTGATATGGTGCTTTAGTCTTATCGCATAGCAGTCACACGCCGAATGGAGGAAAAGTTCAACTGTGTGTTCGAATGCGCTTAAGTTCATCTGTTTGGAGATCAAAAGGGGACTAATTGACAGTGTTGGGCGCCATCTTGAAGGAGTAACTTTGTAACGTTTGTCGAATCTAACTATAACATGGTATTAGCCTCCTGACTCAAATGCACTCTCAAAAAAGTTAGTGGCTGCCAAGCCTGAATTTGCAACATCTCCATCTATTATCAAAGCTAAGTTCATTTGTTTGAAGATCGGAAAAAATAGTTAAAAGTGAAAATATCGAGTGCCATCATGAAAGGGTAACATTGTAAGGTTTGTCAAAACTAGCTGTAACGTAGTATTTGGTGTTTCAACAGATAAACACTCATAACGATAAACATTAGTGGATACCAAAATAATTTAGCAAACAATTCAATCTGACGAAGCTTAGTTAATTGATGGGTTTTCATGGACAATATCTTAAGATTTATCTGTAAGTGTCATCAACTTTAAGTGACTTACAGGTGAGCAAAGTTACAGTCAAAAACACATAGGATACTCACATTGTATACTGAACAGTTTTTTCAAATTTAGTACAATATTAGAATCTAACAAAAGCATTGCATATATATAACAACTGTTACAATCACAGCAGTTTATACATCATTTCGATACAAAAAAATTGATTATTTCAAAAAATCGAGTGCATTTCATGATTCAGCACACAACTATCTCAAAATAGAGATCTGTAATTCAGCAGTTTAAAACAATAAAGAATTTGAAACAATTGGTTTATATAACTGATATCGATATGTTAAAATATAGTGGAATGTGTGATCACAGTCCAGACAATGTATGGTCATTCGCAGAATGCTATAATATCATACAGAGAGCAGACATGATTACTATCTACTGATATAGACATTATGTTAGGCAAGCTAATGCGTGCCATTCAGTAGATGAATTTAAGCCCTGGTTCACTGTGTTCACTGTGTCTGTCAAGCAGATTAGTTTACCCTCCCTAAAAGAGAGGATTTTATTCATGTTGTTTTGTCTTTTGTTGGGCTTAATGACTTCCAGAACCCACCAAGTCATTTCTATTTCTTTGTGGCCCAAGAGTAGATAATGTTCTACCAAGGCTGCGTTTTCTTTTTTACAGCGGATACGGGACTGATGTTGTAAAATCCACTTTTTGACTGGTTGGATGGTTTTGCCAATGTAATGTAATCGGCAAGGGCACTGGATAAATAAATAACACTCATGGTGTTACAATTTGAAAAGGTTTTAGCCATAAATTTTATGCCATTAATCTCACAGGTCTTCACTGTCATAGTTGTTAAGCAAGCTGTACAGCCATTGTATTTATAGTGACCTACAATAGGTACTATTTGTATCATATTATCAAATGTGTTTTTACCAGATGAATCTTCATAGGCATGGATAAGTCTGTCCTGGATGTTTGTACCTCTTCTGAAGGCAAACATTGGTTTCTGTATGAATTCTGGAATAGAGTTGAGTAAGTTCCAGTTTTTTAAAACTATTATATTTATAGCATTTGAGTGTGTGCCAAAGGTAGACACACACACTATATTAGTCTTGTTTTGACTTTCCTTTGTAGTCAATAGGGCTTCACGATTGTAATACCATGTCCGTTTCATTGATTTATGTAGTAGTCGTGCTGGCTAACCGCGTGATTGTAATTTAGACTTAAGTTTGTTTGCCTCACAGAAATAATCATCTTTAAAAGTACAATTCCTACGTAAGAGGAGAAATTGACCAAAAGGAAGGCCATCTTTGACTTTTGTAACTTAAAAGTGTATTTCTGGCGGTCTTTTTAGTGAAAAGGGTGGAATAAAGACAGTTGTTCTCATCGATTTTTATTGTTATGTATAGAAAAGGCATTTCTTGTGAGCTTTGTTCTAAAGTGAATTTCAAATTGGTGTTTCTGGTATTAAGCCAATGATGGAATGTGTTCAGTTCTTCTGTGGTACCGTGCCTGATCATAAAAACTTCGTCAATGTAACGAATCCATTTGTGTATATGGTCAGCAAATGGATTCGATACATGCCAGATGTATTCATTTTCAAAGGAGGAAACATAAATATTAGCAATAACCGGGGCGTAAATTGCACCCATCGCTACCCCCTTTAGTTGTTGGAAGTAGGTGTTTTGGAATAGGAAGAAATTCTCACAGAGAGATATTCTTATGCATTCCAAAATAAATGAGGTCGGCACTGAGTGAGGTCGTGGTCTTGAATCTAAGAGATTGTTGAGAATATTTAGCACTTCAGGTTGTGGAATATTAGTGTAAAGGCTTTCTATGTCCATAGAAACCAAAATATCACTAATAGGGTCAAAGTCCAGATTCTCAACAGCATTGATAACTGACTTAGTATCTCTTATGTATTTTGGATTTTCAACTGCAAAGGGTCTGATGAAAAAGTCTGCGTATTGCGCAAGAGGCTTTAAAATTGAGTTACACCCAGAAACAATCGGGCGACCCGGTGGGTTAATAGGGTCCTTATGTACCTTGGGTAGTAGGTATATTACCGGGATGGTAGCAGTTTTGTTTACCAAGAATGAGGCTTCTTTTTCATTCAACCAACCTCCTTCCAGGCCTTGTTTACTCAATGTTTCAATTTCTCTTATTAGGCGTGCAGAGGGATTTCCTGTCAATTTCTTGTAATGAGTAGGAACTGTCAGTTGTTTAGACATTTCCTCTTCATATTTGGATCTCTCCCACAGTACTATTCCACCCCCTTTATCTGCTGGTTTTAGTAGAGCATTTTGTAAATTTTGGAGATTTTGTAAAGCCTGTTGTTGTGGCTTTGAGAGAATAGATTTGTATTTGAGTGGTTTTTTAAAGAGATTTTCAATTTCGATAAGTGTTGCATTCTCAAAAGTTAAAATTTATTTTCTTATCATGGCATTTGTAGGGTAAAAGGTGGAGGGATTCCTTAGCCCTGTTATGCCATTCTTAGGATCACATGTATTTGAGGCAAAAAAGCTTTTGAGATGAATAGTTCGAAAGAACCGATAGAGTTCTAATTTGGTATTGAAGACATCATTTTTGTAAGTTGGAACAAAACTTAAACCATGGGACAATACAGATATCTCTTGCTCAGACAGAATGTGAGTGGACAGGTTGAAAATTGGTATAGTTTGATCTACATCTACCACTCGTAATATTGATTCCGCGTCTGCCGGAACCCTGGGGTATATTGGTTGCGGAACCATCCTCGCTTGGATTGTTGTGGTCTCCTCGGAGGTCTGGATGCCCTTGGATCCTGAGCTAAAAAACCCTGGTTGGAGGTCGAGGCTTGTTGGTTGTACCGATGATAGTTTGTGTCAAATGACTTCTCACTACCTGATTCTGAGCCTGTGTCAGAAAAAGTAGTTCTTTTGGGTGGTTGTTGATTGGCCCCTTGAGTAGTATAGAAGTCTTTTCTTAAATAGGGATACGTTTGTTCTTTATTGTATCACCTAATGTCGTTTTGTAATTTTTCTGTTTTCTTGTGTGAGTTAAATTCTTCAAATTCTTTAACTGTTTGCTTTACTTTGTCAAGGAGAAATTTACTGTTAGTGATGGTACTATCACCTAAGATCTTATTTTCTAGGGATTCTATTTCTTTAGTAAGGATTTTAATTTATCTCAGTGCTGTCTCGATACTGAGGACCATCCAGGTTCCTGAGCAACAATTAGCCGAGAAGCTGAAACCTATTTTGAATTCCTCATCATCTATGAAGATGATTGGAATATTACGTATTTGAAGACCTGCTGGAATGATATTGGAGCTCAATCAGTGGGTCAGGAATTTGGCGTGTAGTTCAGTATGAACTAGTTTTTTCTTTAGCCGTTCCAACTGATTAAGTTCTGACTCATACGGAAGTTGAGTCACTGGACCCTTAATGCCTAGCAACGAGGGACCTGCAGCTACCTTGAAAATGTACTCATCAGAGTATGCTAAAGTTTCTGCCTCAGACATAGATGTGAGGTAGAACAAAGAACGACCACTTAGTTAAGCGGCTCACAACAGACCAGCGTCTGCGTAAGTATAGAGTACACACAGTGAGCAACCCAATATACCCTTGGGGGCTTGGGTAAAATTATGAAATGGGTAAGGAGTGCCTCCAAGGGAGTTTATTCCCAAAAATATTTTAATGTTTTAAGAATATTACTATGTAGGACAATTTAATGGTCCTAATGGAGTTTAGTTCAGTCAATCATATGTATTGAATGTACAACTGACTATTCACACATAGATACATTAAACATAAAACAATGAACAAGGAAAACAACAACAAGAAGGTGTATATGCAAAATATTAGATTTTATCAAAAAAGTCACAAGGGATTTAAAATACAAATAAATTACCAGGAATACAGGAAGAATACCAAGAATCTCAGTTCACTTCTCTGTAGAACCAGTGCACACCTACCCAATATGTAAATGTTATCAATTCCCATAGGATAAGGGTGAGGGTCGACGTTTCGGTCTCCTATGAATGATTCTTTGAGACCATTTTCAGGACTGATCAATTAATATTTGTAAAGCCCTATTGTAAAATGAAACAAGAAATATTTACAGTTACAATTGGATCGAATCCTCTAAATTCATTGAACATTATACACCTAGAATTAACATGACAAACTAAACATTAAACTAAACAATACATAGAGTTGTTCAACTACAAAACACATCAATGTTGTCTGCTACATTTCTGAAATAATACAGCAAAACAGAGCGATTTGTGCTACGAAATTAGGGCCTCCAAGTCTCATAATGCAATTAGCGAAGGGTCCCATGAGGAATATATGCGGCATGTGAAATAGACCCACTTTATAGTCACTATATGTATTTTATTTCTTTACATTATTGTCCTACTGAAGAATTGCTCCATAATGGGAATAGGACAGCCATTACAAAACTCGAACATTTTATAAATCAATACCTTAATGTGTTGGCCCACGGAGTGGTAGAGAGGATTACTGGTACAACAAAGTTGAATTCAGGCGCAAAATGCTAAATGAGAGAATTAAAGTAAGGTCTGTGTTAGAGCCGGTTTTCTAGAGGCCATAATCCGAAAAAGGAGATATAGATTCCTAATCGTACCTATGTGAACGTCCTCTGTCACGAGAATGTGGAACTTGAACAACAAGGGCAGGCAACGTCAGTAGATCTGTAATGGCATTTGTATAGCACATTAAGTATTTTTTTTAAAAGCATGAACTAAAGAGACTCAGCCTACTGAGGTCAAATATTATATCTGATTACCTCATAAGAATCAGAGTTGTGGTGTGATATAAATATCCACAGTGTACTCTACACTTCTTCTTATGACAACTGATGAAGGCTTGCTTAACGTGCACCATTTTTCTCATTACAGAAAGAAGATTCCATTGCCGTTCTGCCAGACGATTCACCAACTACTACTAAGTCATCACCAGCAGTACTTTAAGTACTTTAAAGAAGGTGGGGGCTCCCGCACAGTTATTCTAATAATTTCTGTTAACTATTATTAAGTTTGAGTCATACTAATTTCATTCATGGGAATGTTGTTTAAACTTTAACGACATCTTCATCCATCAGAATACTACGCTATTAAAAATAAAGAAATAATGTTTTCATTTCTTAATTGAAAATAAAACTTTAAAACTAACAAACACGGTGTGGTTTTTGTTTACCAATGAGTGAGTGAGCGGAAAGGTTTGACCTACTGCACTTGGCAGTCATGTTTCAGTGACTCAGATAGGCCGGGACTCGGAGGTAGTCTTCTTCTGTTCTTCTGGGTCGTAAAATCATTGGTCAGACATTCTAGATAGTCGGTCAGGGGATTGGGGGTTCAACGTCTGTTCGGACTGAGGTATGTGGAAAGTCGAACTGCACCTATCATCAACAATGTCCTATTTATCTTGTCCATACTTCTTTGTGTGCAGAATAGTCCCTGAAACACTAGCGGTATGGGATGTGCTCCTCTCAAGTCAAAAAGGCAACTGCTACCTTTTACTTGGTGTAAACAATGACATTTTGTTGTTGGAAATTGTCAAAGCACTTACATTAGGAAGACTGGAATTGAAAGCAAGGGCAACCCAGAGGACTGCACTCAGTGCCTAGAGCTATTGCTGTATCAGAGTTTTGTTTCACACCGTTTGCCGAATGGGCAAGCTTAGCTACCTACACAGACCGACTCATAATTGTAAATAGTAGTAGCACAGAGAGTGATGGTAGAGGCAGGATAAGAATGTAGAAAGTAGTCAACATTAGAAGAAGATCAAAGACTATTTTGTAAAACATAGAATTATTAGGAACCAGTTTATAATGAATAGGAGCTGTAAAAGTTAGGGAAGTATAAGTATTATTATATAACAATAAAACAGCGGGCCAGCAGAAGAGCCTGCAAGGGACTGCTCCTGTCCAACTTCTGCCACCGGAGTCTCTGTCGCCGCCGGCGCCTTGCCCCTGGGAGTTGCTGGTGATCATGAAATAAAGAAACACAACATGGATGATTGTTTTTTGGGAAATATTCGATTTTTTTGTACTCAATCTAAAATTATGTCGGGGAAACAAATTAACATCAATTGCATCTGATCTGGTCAACTAGGAGGATAGTAGTACAGTATTGCAGGATTCGCAGACCGTCTAATAGGAAAGTTATGTAATTCACTAACTACATCAACAACAGAAATGTTCTACTACGACTGCCATAACTCAGCAGCACGAGACGTCGCGTGACAGACACAGTCCGTCATCATGATTGCAGACCACTAACAAATGTCCTATAACAAGTAATAAATAATATACTCAACGTATCAATCCACCACTATCTCTTCAAAGTGGCAGCAGCAGGAGTACAAAGAAGGACTAGACTTGAGTCTACTGTCTCTAGCATTACGTTGTGATGCTCTCAAATGAATAAAAAGTTGCAAACAAGTAAGCATAGTAGCAACGCCAATAACCAGGTGAGCACCTGCAATGACAGAAGCTATTTAAGCATTAATTTCCTGCAATGTAATCTAATCAGCAGCATTCGTACTCTTCAGGAAAAAAATAGATTAGCAATATAACAGAGCAGAATGAAAAAAAGTAGTTATTAAATAGCTACTTACCAAGGCAAGGGATCTCCACACCGAGCAGGTCGATCATGTCATGCTCCTGGTCCAAGATGTCACTCCACCAGTGCGTCACTTGGTCGTAGGTGCGCCGGACCCAAGACTCCTTATACATGCGCCGGCACACCTTCTCCCACAACTGGCGATGCTCCCGGAGGATGTAACCGGAAGCAATCCGCCCACCTGCTGCCACCATCTTAGGGAGATGGACTTGGACAAAAAACATCAAGGCGGCCACCTCCACCGCAGAGAAGATCTCCCTGGGCTGCACTTCCTCCCCCCTCCAACGCCCGCAAGGGAGCCGGGTACGTGGTGCTGGGCCCTTCCCCTTGCCCTTGTCGCCTCCCTTAGCCATGGTCCTGGGCACAAGTATAAGGAAAGAAGAATAGGTGTGAAAAAGAATAAAGTAACAAAAAGTAAAGAAAAACACAAAATATAGAAGAAGGAAATTGAAGAGAGAGATAATAAGCAAAAAAAACAAAAAAAGTTCAGAGAAACATAGGATTCCAAAGATGTAAGGTGGATAGAAAGGTAGCATGCCCAAAACCATAGCAGTGAATGAAAAACAAGATGGCCGCGCCCGTAAAGGACCGCGTGGGTAAGTTTGCGCGATATTTCCCATGCGAGCACGCAAAAACGCTCATGAATACGTAATCGCGCTCCGCATACAAAGCGAGCATGCAACGAGCGCTCGGAAACGGAAACTCGTCACGCAAACAAGATGGCCGTGCCCATACACGACCGCATGAGCAACCTCGGGGTTGGTGCGCTGCAAGCGGTCCGCGAATAAGCGAAAAACCGCCCGAACACGCAAAAAAACACAGAAATCAGCAAATTCGAACAAATTTACGGATTGCAAGATCGATTTCCCACAATTTCGCGTCCCGCGAATCTCGCGAAATGGCACAAAAACACATTTTGGAAAACTGAAAGCACTTAGCGGGTGCAAAAGTTCAAGCTAATTTGTAACCATTCCCTGTAGTGCTTCCTGAGGGGCCCCTTCAGAGTTCAGTTGCCTACTTTCAACTATTCTCTGACCCTGCTCTGACCCTCAAAGCAGGGTCAGAGAATAGTTACATGTATGGCACAATGCTCCTGTAAAAAAACAGTAACTGCAACAGGAAGGTCTTACAGCTAAGGAAGCAGGAGCCAGACTTGAAGCCCAAATTCAGTGGCACATTAACCAGCCCCAAATTAATTCATCTCAGTTGAGGCTGGGAAGGTGTGCTTTGCTTTCCTCCCATAATCTGCAGTGGTGAACAAGAGGGTGGTAGTGGTGAACCAGAGGGTGCTGTGATAAACCAGAGGGGGACAGTGAGGATCCAGAGGGTGGCAGTGGCAAACCAGAGGGTGGCAGTGATAAACCAGAGGGTGGCAGGGATGAACCAGAGGATGGTAGTGATCAACCAGAGGGTGGCAGTGATGAACCAGAGGGTGGCAGGTATGAACCAGAGGATGGCAGTGATGAACCAGAGGGTGGCAGCTTTGAACCAGAGGGTGGCAGTGATCAACCAGCGGGTGGCAGTGATGAACCAGAAGGTGCTGTGATAAACCAGAGGGGGACAGTGATGATCCAGAGGGTGGCAGTGGCAAACCAGAGGGTGGCAGTGATGAACCAGAGGGTGGCAGGGATGAATCAGAAGATGGCAGTGATCAACCAGAGGGTGGCATTGATGAACCAGAAGGTGCTGTGATAAACCAGAGGGGACAGTGATGATCCAGAGGGTGGCAGTGGCAAACCAGAGGGTGTCAGTGATGAACCAGAGGGTTGCAGGGATGAACCAGAGGATGGCAGTGATCAACCAGAGGGTAGCAGTGATGATCCAGAGGTTGGCAGTGGTAAAACAGAGGGTGGCAGTAATGAACCAGAGGGTGGCAGTCATGAACCAGAGGGTGCTGTGATAAACCAGAGGGGGACAGTGAGGATCCAGAGGGTGACAGTGGCAAACCAGAGGGTGGCAGTGATGAACCAGAGGGTGGCAGGGATGAACCAGAGGATGGCAGTGATCAACCAGAGGGTGGCAGTGATGAACCAGAGGGTGGGAGGGAGGAACCAGAGGATGGCAGTGATGAACCAGAGGGTGGCAGCCTTGAACCAGAGGGTGGCAGTGATGAACCAGAGGGTACTGTGATAAACCAGAGGGGGACAGTGATGATCCAGAGGGTGGCAGTGGCAAACCAGAGGGTGGCAATGATGAACCAGAGGGTGGCAGGGATAAACCAGAATATGGCAGTGATCAACCAGAGAATTGACATTGATGAACCAGAGGGTGCTGTGATAAACCAGAGGGGGATAGTGATGATCCAGAGGGTGGCAGTGGCAAACCAGAGGGTGGCAGTGATGAACCAGAGGGTTGCAGGGATGAACCGGAGGATGGCAGTGATCAACCAGAGGGTGGCAGTGATGATCCAGAGGTTGGCAGTGGTGAAACAGAGGGTGGCAGTAATGAACCAGAGTTTGGCAGTCATGAACCAGAGGGTGCTGTGATAAACCAGAGGGGGACAGTGAGGATCCAGAGGGTGACAGTGGCAAACCAGAGGGTGGCAGTGATGAACCAGAGGGTGGCAGGGATGAACCAGAGGATGGCAGTGATCAACCAGAGGGTGGCAGTGATGAACCAGAGGGTGGGAGGGAGGAACCAGAGGATGGCAGTGATGAACCAGAGGGTGGCAGCCTTGAACCAGAGGGTGGCAGTGATGAACCAGAGGGTGCTGTGATAAACCAGAGGATGGCAATGATCAACCAGAGAATTTGCATTGATAAACCAGAGGGTGGCAATGATGAACCAGAGGGTTGCAGGGATAAACCAGAGGATGGCAGTGATCAACCAGAGAATTTGCATTGATAAACCAGAGGGTGCTGTGATAAACCAGAGGGGGACAGTGATGATCCAGAGGGTGGCAGTGGCAAACCAGAGGGTGGCAGTGATGAACCAGAGGGTGGCAGGGATGAATCAGAGGATGGCAGTGATCAACCAGAGGGTGGCATTGATGAACCAGAAGGTGCTGTGATAAACCAGAGGGGACAGTGATGATCCAGAGGGCGGCAGTGGCAAACCAGAGGGTGTCAGTGATGAACCAGAGGGTGGCAAGGATGAGCCGCAGGATGGCAGTGATCAACCAGAGGGTGGCAGTGATGATCCAGAGGGTGGCAGTGGCGAAAAAGAGGGTGGCAGTAATGAACCAGAGGGTGGCAGTCATGAACCAGAGGGTGCTGTGATAAACCAGAGGGGGACAGTGAGGATCCAGAGGGTGGCAGTGGCAAACCAGAGGGTGGCAGTGATGAACCTGAGGGTGGCAGGGATGAACCAGAGGATGGTATTGATCAACCAGAGGGTGGCAGTGATGAACCAGAGGGTGGGAGGGAGGAACCAGAGGATGGCAGTGATGAACCAGAGGGTGGCAGCCTTGAACCAGGGGGTGGCAGTGATGAACCAGAGGGTACTGTGATAAACCAGAGGGGGACAGTGATGATCCAGAGGGTGGCAGTGGCAAACCAGAGGGTGGCAATGATGAACCAGAGGGTGGCAGGGATAAACCAGAATATGGCAGTGATCAACCAGAGAATTGGCATTGATGAACCAGAGGGTGCTGTGATAAACCAGAGGGGGACAGTGATGATCCAGAGGGTGGCAGTGGCAAACCAGAGGGTGGCAGTGATGAACCAGAGGGTTGCAGGGATGAACCGGAGGATGGCAGTGATCAACCAGAGGGTGGCAGTGATGATCCAGAGGTTGGCAGTGGTGAAACAGAGGGTGGCAGTAATGAACCAGAGTTTGGCAGTCATAAACCAGAGGGTGCTGTGATAAACCAGAGGGGGACAGTGAGGATCCAGAGGGTGACAGTGGCAAACCAGAGGGTGGCAGTGATGAACCAGAGGGTGGCAGGGATGAACCAAAGGATGGCAGTGATCAACCAGAGGGTGGCAGTGATCAACCAGAGGGTGGGAGGGAGGAACCAGAGGATGGCAGTGATGAACCAGAGGGTGGCAGCCTTGAACCAGAGGGTGGCAGTGATGAACCAGAGGGTGCTGTGATAAACCAGAGGGGGAGAGTGATGATCCAGAGGGTGGCAGTGGCAAACCAGAGGGTGGCAATGATGAACCAGAGGGTTGCAGGGATAAACCAGAGGATGGCAGTGATCAACCAGAGAATTTGCATTGATAAACCAGAGGGTGCTGTGATAAACCAGAGGGGGACAGTGATGATCCAGAGGGTGGCAGTGGCAAACCAGAGGGTGGCAGTGATGAACCAGAGGGTGGCAGGGATGAATCAGAGGATGGCAGTGATCAACCAGAGGGTGGCATTGATGAACCAGACGGTGCTGTGATAAACCAGAGGGGACAGTGATGATCCAGAGGGCGGCAGTGGCAAACCAGAGGGTGGCAGTGATGAACCAGAGGGTGGCAGGGATGAATCAGAAGATGGCAGTGATCAACCAGAGGGTGGCATTGATGAACCAGAAGGTGCTGTGATAAACCAGAGGGGACAGTGATGATCCAGAGGGTGGCAGTGGCAAACCAGAGGGTGTCAGTGATGAACCAGAGGGTTGCAGGGATGAACCAGAGGATGGCAGTGATCAACCAGAGGGTAGCAGTGATGATCCAGAGGTTGGCAGTGGTAAAACAGAGGGTGGCAGTAATGAACCAGAGGGTGGCAGTCATGAACCAGAGGGTGCTGTGATAAACCAGAGGGGGACAGTGAGGATCCAGAGGGTGACAGTGGCAAACCAGAGGGTGGCAGTGATGAACCAGAGGGTGGCAGGGATGAACCAGAGGATGGCAGTGATCAACCAGAGGGTGGCAGTGATGAACCAGAGGGTGGGAGGGAGGAACCAGAGGATGGCAGTGATGAACCAGAGGGTGGCAGCCTTGAACCAGAGGGTGGCAGTGATGAACCAGAGGGTACTGTGATAAACCAGAGGGGGACAGTGATGATCCAGAGGGTGGCAGTGGCAAACCAGAGGGTGGCAATGATGAACCAGAGGGTGGCAGGGATAAACCAGAATATGGCAGTGATCAACCAGAGAATTGACATTGATGAACCAGAGGGTGCTGTGATAAACCAGAGGGGGATAGTGATGATCCAGAGGGTGGCAGTGGCAAACCAGAGGGTGGCAGTGATGAACCAGAGGGTTGCAGGGATGAACCGGAGGATGGCAGTGATCAACCAGAGGGTGGCAGTGATGATCCAGAGGTTGGCAGTGGTGAAACAGAGGGTGGCAGTAATGAACCAGAGTTTGGCAGTCATGAACCAGAGGGTGCTGTGATAAACCAGAGGGGGACAGTGAGGATCCAGAGGGTGACAGTGGCAAACCAGAGGGTGGCAGTGATGAACCAGAGGGTGGCAGGGATGAACCAGAGGATGGCAGTGATCAACCAGAGGGTGGCAGTGATGAACCAGAGGGTGGGAGGGAGGAACCAGAGGATGGCAGTGATGAACCAGAGGGTGGCAGCCTTGAACCAGAGGGTGGCAGTGATGAACCAGAGGGTGCTGTGATAAACCAGAGGATGGCAATGATCAACCAGAGAATTTGCATTGATAAACCAGAGGGTGGCAATGATGAACCAGAGGGTTGCAGGGATAAACCAGAGGATGGCAGTGATCAACCAGAGAATTTGCATTGATAAACCAGAGGGTGCTGTGATAAACCAGAGGGGGACAGTGATGATCCAGAGGGTGGCAGTGGCAAACCAGAGGGTGGCAGTGATGAACCAGAGGGTGGCAGGGATGAATCAGAGGATGGCAGTGATCAACCAGAGGGTGGCATTGATGAACCAGAAGGTGCTGTGATAAACCAGAGGGGACAGTGATGATCCAGAGGGCGGCAGTGGCAAACCAGAGGGTGTCAGTGATGAACCAGAGGGTGGCAAGGATGAGCCGCAGGATGGCAGTGATCAACCAGAGGGTGGCAGTGATGATCCAGAGGGTGGCAGTGGCGAAAAAGAGGGTGGCAGTAATGAACCAGAGGGTGGCAGTCATGAACCAGAGGGTGCTGTGATAAACCAGAGGGGGACAGTGAGGATCCAGAGGGTGGCAGTGGCAAACCAGAGGGTGGCAGTGATGAACCTGAGGGTGGCAGGGATGAACCAGAGGATGGTATTGATCAACCAGAGGGTGGCAGTGATGAACCAGAGGGTGGGAGGGAGGAACCAGAGGATGGCAGTGATGAACCAGAGGGTGGCAGCCTTGAACCAGGGGGTGGCAGTGATGAACCAGAGGGTACTGTGATAAACCAGAGGGGGACAGTGATGATCCAGAGGGTGGCAGTGGCAAACCAGAGGGTGGCAATGATGAACCAGAGGGTGGCAGGGATAAACCAGAATATGGCAGTGATCAACCAGAGAATTGGCATTGATGAACCAGAGGGTGCTGTGATAAACCAGAGGGGGACAGTGATGATCCAGAGGGTGGCAGTGGCAAACCAGAGGGTGGCAGTGATGAACCAGAGGGTTGCAGGGATGAACCGGAGGATGGCAGTGATCAACCAGAGGGTGGCAGTGATGATCCAGAGGTTGGCAGTGGTGAAACAGAGGGTGGCAGTAATGAACCAGAGTTTGGCAGTCATAAACCAGAGGGTGCTGTGATAAACCAGAGGGGGACAGTGAGGATCCAGAGGGTGACAGTGGCAAACCAGAGGGTGGCAGTGATGAACCAGAGGGTGGCAGGGATGAACCAAAGGATGGCAGTGATCAACCAGAGGGTGGCAGTGATCAACCAGAGGGTGGGAGGGAGGAACCAGAGGATGGCAGTGATGAACCAGAGGGTGGCAGCCTTGAACCAGAGGGTGGCAGTGATGAACCAGAGGGTGCTGTGATAAACCAGAGGGGGAGAGTGATGATCCAGAGGGTGGCAGTGGCAAACCAGAGGGTGGCAATGATGAACCAGAGGGTTGCAGGGATAAACCAGAGGATGGCAGTGATCAACCAGAGAATTTGCATTGATAAACCAGAGGGTGCTGTGATAAACCAGAGGGGGACAGTGATGATCCAGAGGGTGGCAGTGGCAAACCAGAGGGTGGCAGTGATGAACCAGAGGGTGGCAGGGATGAATCAGAGGATGGCAGTGATCAACCAGAGGGTGGCATTGATGAACCAGACGGTGCTGTGATAAACCAGAGGGGACAGTGATGATCCAGAGGGCGGCAGTGGCAAACCAGAGGGTGTCAGTGATGAACCAGAGGGTGGCAAGGATGAGCCGGAGGATGGCAGTGATCAACCAGAGGGTGGCAGTGATGATCCAGAGGGTGGCAGTGGCGAAACAGAGGGTGGCAGTAATGAACCAGAGGGTGGCAGTCATGAACCAGAGGGTGCTGTGATAAACCAGAGGGGGACAGTGAGGATCCAGAGGATGGCAGTGGCAAACCAGAGGGTGGCAGTGATGAACCAGAGGATGGCATTGATCAACCAGAGGGTGGCAGTGATGAACCAGAGGGTGGGAGGGAGGAACCAGAGGATGGCAGTGATGAACCAGAGGGTGGCAGCCTTGAACCAGAGGGTGGCAGTGATGAACCAGAGGGTACTGTGATAAACCAGAGGGGGACAGTGATGATCCAGAGGGTGGCAGTGGCAAACCAGAGGGTGGCAATGATGAACCAGAGGGTGGCAGGGATAAACCAGAATATGGCAGTGATCAACCAGAGAATTGGCATTGATGAACCAGAGGGTGCTGTGATAAACCAGAGGGGGACAGTGATGATCCAGAGGGTGGCAGTGGCAAACCAAAGGGTGGCAGTGATGAACCAGAGGGTGGCAGGGATGAACCAGAGGATGGTAGTGATCAACCAGAGAGTGGCAGTGATGAACCAGAGGGTGGCAGGGATGAACCAGAGGATGGCAGTGATGAACCGGAGGGTGGCAGCTTTGAACCAGAGGGTGGCAGTGATCAACCAGAGGGTGGCAGTTATGAACCAGAGGGTGCTGTGATAAACCAGAGGGGGACAGTGATGATCCTGAGGGTGGCAGTGGCAAACCAGAGGGTGGCAGTGATGAACCAGAGGGTGGCAGGGATGAACCAGAGGATGGCAGTGATCAACCAGAGGGTGGCATTGATGAACCAGAGGGTGCTGTGATAAACCAGAGGGGACAGTGATGATCCAGAGGGTGGCAGTGGCAAAACAGAGGGTGTCAGTGATGAACCAGAGGGTGGCAGGAATGGACCAGAGGATGGCAGTGTTCAACCAGAGGGTGGCAGTGATGATCCAGAGGGTGGCAGTGGCGAACTAGAGGGTGGCAGTAATGAACCAGAGGGTGGCAGTCATGAACTAGAGAGTGCTCTGATAAACCAGAGGGGGAGAGTGAGGATCCAGAGGGTGGCAGTGGCAAGCCCGAGGGTGGCAGTGATGTACCAGAGGGTGGCAGGAATGAACCAGAGGATGGCAGTGATCAACCAGAGGGTGGCAGTGATGAACCAGAGGGTGGCAGGGATGAACCCGAGGATGGCAGTGATGAACCAGAGGGTGGCAGCCTTGAACCAGAGGGTGGCAGTGATCAACCAGAGGGTGGCAGTGATGAACCAGAGGGTGCTGTGATAAACCAGTGGGGGACAGTGATGATCCAGAGGGTGGCAGTGGCAAACCAGAGGGTGGCAGTGATGAACCAGAGGGTGGCAGGGATGAACCAGAGGATGGCAGTGATCAACCAGAGGGTGGCAGTGATGATCCAGAGGGTGGCAGTGGCAAACCAGAGGGTGGCAGTAATGAAAAAAGAGGGTGGCAGTGATGAACCAGAGGGTGCTGTGATAAACCAGAGGTGGACAGCGAGGATCCAGAGGGTGGCAGTGGCAAACCACAGGGTGGCAGTGATGACCCAGAGGGTGGCAGGGATGAGCCAGAGGATGGCAGTGATCAACCAGAGGGTGGCAGTGATGAACCAGATGGTGCTGTGATAAACCAGAGGGAGACAGTGATGATCCAGAGGGTGGCAGTGGCAAACTTGAGGGTGGCAGTGATGAACCAGAGGGTGGCAGGGATGAACCAGAGGGTGGCAGTGATGATCCAGAGGGTGGCAGTGGCGAACCAGAGTGTGGCAGTAATGAACCAGAGGGTGGCAGTGATGAACCAGAGGGTGCTGTGATAAACCAGAGGTGGACAGCAATGATCCAGAGGGTTGCAGTGGCAAACCAGAGGTTGGCATTGATGAACCAGAGGGTGGCAGGGATGAACCAGAGGATGGCAGTGATCAACCAGAGGGTGGAAGTGATGATCCAGAGGGTGGCAGTGGCTTACCAGAGGGTGGCAGTAATGGACCAGAGGGTGCTGTGTTAAACCAGCGGTGGACAGCGATGATCCAGAGGGTGGCAGTGGCAAGCAAGAGGGTGGCAGTGATGAACCAGAGGGTGGCAGGGATGAACCACAGGATGGCAGTGATCAACCAGAGGGTGGCAGTGCTGAACCAGAGGGTGATGTGATAAACCAGAGGGGGACAGTGATGATCCAGAGGGTGGCAGTGGCAAACCCGAGGGTGGCAGTGATGGACCAGAGGGTGGCAGGGATGAACCAAAAGATGGCAGTGATCAACCAGAGGGTGGTAGTGATGAACTAGAGGGTGCTGTGATAAACCAGAGTGGGACAGTGATGATCCAGAGGGTGGCAGTGGCAAACCAGAGGGTGGCAGTGATGAACCAGAGGGTGGCAGGGATGAACCAGAGGATGGCAGTGATCAACCAGAGGATGGCAGTGATGAACCAGAGGGTGGCAGTGATGAACCAGAGTGTGGCAGGAATGAACCAGAGGATGGCAGTGATTAAACAGAGGGTAGCAGTGATGAACCAGAGGGTGCTGTGATAAACCAGAGGGGGACAGTGATGATCCAGAGGGTGGCAGTGGCAAACCAGAGGGTGGCAGTGATGAACCAGAGGGTGGCAGGGATGAACCAGAGGATTGCAGTGATCAACCAGAGGGTGGCAGAGATGAACCAGAGGGTGTTGTGATAAACCAGAGTGGGACAGTGATGATCCAGAGGGTGGCAGTGGCAAACCAGAGGGTGGCAGTGATGAACCAGAGGGTGGCAGGGATGAACCAGAGGATGGCAGTGATCAACCAGAGGGTGGCAGTGATGAACCAGAGGGTGGCAGGGATGAACCAGAGGATGGCAGTGATCAACCAGAGGGTGGCAGTGATGAACCAGAGGGTGCTGTGATAAACCAGAGGGGGAGAGTGATGATCCAGACGATGGCAGTGGCAAACCAGAGGGTGGCAGTGATGAACCAGAGGGTGGCAAGGATGAACCAGAGGATGGCAGTGATGAACCAGAGGGTGGCAGTGATGAACCAGAGGGTGCTGTGATAAACCAGAGTGGGACCGTGATGATCCAGAGGGTGGCAGTGGCAAACCAGAGGGTGGCAGTGATGAACCAGAGGGTGGCAGGGATGAACCAGAGGATGGCAGTGATCAACCAGAGGGTGGCAGAGATGAACCAGAGGGTGCTGTGATAAACCAGAGTGGGACAGTGATGATCCAGAGGGTGGCAGTGGCAAACCAGAGGGTGGCAGTGATGAACCAGAGGGTGGCAGGGATGAACCAGAGGATGGCAGTGATCAACCAGAGGGTGGCAGGGATGAACCAGAGGATGGCAGTGATCAACCAGAGGGTGGCAGTGATGAACCAGAGGGTGGCAGTGGCTTACCAGAGGGTGGCAGTAATGAACCAGAGGGTGCTGTGTTAAACCAGCGGTGGACAGCGATGATCCAGAGGGTGGCAGTGGCAAACAAGAGGGTGGCAGTGATGAACCAGAGGGTGGCAGGGATGAACCACAGGATGTCAGTGATCAACCAGAGGGTGGCAGTGATGAACCAGAGGGTGATGTGATAAACCAGAGGGGGACAGTGATGATCCAGAGGGTGGCAGTGGCAAACCCGAGGGTGGCAGTGATGGACCAGAGGGTGGCAGGGATGAACCAAAGGATGGCAGTGATCAACCAGAGGGTGGCAGTGATCAACCAGAGGGTGGGAGGGAGGAACCAGAGGATGGCAGTGATGAACCAGAGGGTGGCAGCCTTGAACCAGAGGGTGGCAGTGATGAACCAGAGGGTGCTGTGATAAACCAGAGGGGGAGAGTGATGATCCAGAGGGTGGCAGTGGCAAACCAGAGGGTGGCAATGATGAACCAGAGGGTTGCAGGGATAAACCAGAGGATGGCAGTGATCAACCAGAGAATTTGCATTGATAAACCAGAGGGTGCTGTGATAAACCAGAGGGGGACAGTGATGATCCAGAGGGTGGCAGTGGCAAACCAGAGGGTGGCAGTGATGAACCAGAGGGTGGCAGGGATGAATCAGAGGATGGCAGTGATCAACCAGAGGGTGGCATTGATGAACCAGACGGTGCTGTGATAAACCAGAGGGGACAGTGATGATCCAGAGGGCGGCAGTGGCAAACCAGAGGGTGGCAGTGATGAACCAGAGGGTGGCAGGGATGAATCAGAAGATGGCAGTGATCAACCAGAGGGTGGCATTGATGAACCAGAAGGTGCTGTGATAAACCAGAGGGGACAGTGATGATCCAGAGGGTGGCAGTGGCAAACCAGAGGGTGTCAGTGATGAACCAGAGGGTTGCAGGGATGAACCAGAGGATGGCAGTGATCAACCAGAGGGTAGCAGTGATGATCCAGAGGTTGGCAGTGGTAAAACAGAGGGTGGCAGTAATGAACCAGAGGGTGGCAGTCATGAACCAGAGGGTGCTGTGATAAACCAGAGGGGGACAGTGAGGATCCAGAGGGTGACAGTGGCAAACCAGAGGGTGGCAGTGATGAACCAGAGGGTGGCAGGGATGAACCAGAGGATGGCAGTGATCAACCAGAGGGTGGCAGTGATGAACCAGAGGGTGGGAGGGAGGAACCAGAGGATGGCAGTGATGAACCAGAGGGTGGCAGCCTTGAACCAGAGGGTGGCAGTGATGAACCAGAGGGTACTGTGATAAACCAGAGGGGGACAGTGATGATCCAGAGGGTGGCAGTGGCAAACCAGAGGGTGGCAATGATGAACCAGAGGGTGGCAGGGATAAACCAGAATATGGCAGTGATCAACCAGAGAATTGACATTGATGAACCAGAGGGTGCTGTGATAAACCAGAGGGGGATAGTGATGATCCAGAGGGTGGCAGTGGCAAACCAGAGGGTGGCAGTGATGAACCAGAGGGTTGCAGGGATGAACCGGAGGATGGCAGTGATCAACCAGAGGGTGGCAGTGATGATCCAGAGGTTGGCAGTGGTGAAACAGAGGGTGGCAGTAATGAACCAGAGTTTGGCAGTCATGAACCAGAGGGTGCTGTGATAAACCAGAGGGGGACAGTGAGGATCCAGAGGGTGACAGTGGCAAACCAGAGGGTGGCAGTGATGAACCAGAGGGTGGCAGGGATGAACCAGAGGATGGCAGTGATCAACCAGAGGGTGGCAGTGATGAACCAGAGGGTGGGAGGGAGGAACCAGAGGATGGCAGTGATGAACCAGAGGGTGGCAGCCTTGAACCAGAGGGTGGCAGTGATGAACCAGAGGGTGCTGTGATAAACCAGAGGATGGCAATGATCAACCAGAGAATTTGCATTGATAAACCAGAGGGTGGCAATGATGAACCAGAGGGTTGCAGGGATAAACCAGAGGATGGCAGTGATCAACCAGAGAATTTGCATTGATAAACCAGAGGGTGCTGTGATAAACCAGAGGGGGACAGTGATGATCCAGAGGGTGGCAGTGGCAAACCAGAGGGTGGCAGTGATGAACCAGAGGGTGGCAGGGATGAATCAGAGGATGGCAGTGATCAACCAGAGGGTGGCATTGATGAACCAGAAGGTGCTGTGATAAACCAGAGGGGACAGTGATGATCCAGAGGGCGGCAGTGGCAAACCAGAGGGTGTCAGTGATGAACCAGAGGGTGGCAAGGATGAGCCGCAGGATGGCAGTGATCAACCAGAGGGTGGCAGTGATGATCCAGAGGGTGGCAGTGGCGAAAAAGAGGGTGGCAGTAATGAACCAGAGGGTGGCAGTCATGAACCAGAGGGTGCTGTGATAAACCAGAGGGGGACAGTGAGGATCCAGAGGGTGGCAGTGGCAAACCAGAGGGTGGCAGTGATGAACCTGAGGGTGGCAGGGATGAACCAGAGGATGGTATTGATCAACCAGAGGGTGGCAGTGATGAACCAGAGGGTGGGAGGGAGGAACCAGAGGATGGCAGTGATGAACCAGAGGGTGGCAGCCTTGAACCAGGGGGTGGCAGTGATGAACCAGAGGGTACTGTGATAAACCAGAGGGGGACAGTGATGATCCAGAGGGTGGCAGTGGCAAACCAGAGGGTGGCAATGATGAACCAGAGGGTGGCAGGGATAAACCAGAATATGGCAGTGATCAACCAGAGAATTGGCATTGATGAACCAGAGGGTGCTGTGATAAACCAGAGGGGGACAGTGATGATCCAGAGGGTGGCAGTGGCAAACCAGAGGGTGGCAGTGATGAACCAGAGGGTTGCAGGGATGAACCGGAGGATGGCAGTGATCAACCAGAGGGTGGCAGTG